>NC_082696.1:58168946-58768946 GCF_949987515.2 Delphinus delphis | reverse complement strand
CAGTATGAAGGCATTTAGTTGCCCCTATTGTCTTACAAATGACTTGATCTTGTTGCTTACTTCTTTTGTGGTCTTTTATTGATACATCTTAGGAGTGATTCAATCAATTAGTTAACATTTTTATGATGAGATAAAAATATTTTTTCAATATGAGATGCTATTTAGGATGTGAACAGTTTTTTAATGAAATAATTTATATTAGTTATAAATTTAAAGCATCTACTGAGTTTCTTTTTAAGAATTTCGTTAAACCGAGTAAGATATGGGTGACTGGAGCTAACATTATTGATTATGTACTATTTGCCAGGTGCTACGATATGTGTTTTACATGACAATCAAATATACTTGACCCATGAGCACCACAGCTTTGAACTGTGGGGATCCACTCATAGGCAGATTGTTTTCAATACAGTATTACACAACCTGAGGTTGGTTGAATCTGTGGATGCAGAACCCTAGATAAGGAGGGACCGTGTATATAGAGGACCAACTATAAGTTATATGCGAATTTTCAACTGTGCACAGTGACAGCGGCCCTAACCCCCGTGTTATTCAAGGGTGAACTGTATATAATTGCTGTAATTTATTGAGTGCCTATTATGTTCTGAAATTATCCCACTTAATTCCTGTAACAATCCTGCAAGGTAAATACTATTCCCATTGTACACGCAAGGCCACTAAACTCAAGTAACTTGCCCTAATAGGAAGCAGTGAAAAATGCCCTAAAATCTAGCCTAATTTGGCCTTCAAACTCAGGATCTTCCCACTTTCTGTATCATATTCACAGGCCCCATGACAATATTCTATATGTTGCATGAATGTCAGGGCAAAATCTAAAGTTCAAGTGGTAGTTTGAGCACTTCAAGCAAATGCATAATCCTTCTCCCAGGTATACTCAATGAATATCAGTTTCCTCTTCCTCAAAATGGAAAAAGCGGTGAGCTGAGGGCTAATAGAATTTAATCTGAGAAAGTATGCCTTTATGTTTGCCGGGCTAACGGTCTTCATCTAACTCATTAACGGTGAGACAAGGAGAGAGAGTCTAAGGGGAGACGAGAGAGGATGAGCAAAGGAAATAATAGCGACGTATGTAATATGCAATATAGTACTCAAAGGAGATAATCTTATAATTTAAGAAAAATCCATTAAGGGCAGGTATTATTACTTTAGAGATAGAGAAAGCAAAGATCTGAGAAGCTAATGCATTAAGCCAAAATCTTACAAGTTGCAGAGAAAGGAGCTGGAAGGCTAAACTGGGCACTTGGCACTGGTACTAGAAAGCAATGGGGCACCGAGGTAACGAGGTAACGTCAGAGAACAAAAGAGTGATTTGTGAGGTGAGGGAGCAAGGAGGAGAGAGGGTAGGTGTGAGATCACTTAACTGTTCTTTCTGAAGCTGAACTCATTTCACTGATCTTATATCCCCACTCTTGCTGCTCTGGCACGTACTTACAACTAATTCATTTTCTTTTATCTAAGATTTTAAAGTACCTCTGAGAAAGACGGGGGTATACAAATCAAATTAGAATCACAATAGGTTGGGAACTGATCCAAGGACTTAATATAAGACCTAAATAATAGAAAGCAAAAATAGCAGAAAACTGAGGTAGTTTGCATTCCTATGTCTTATGAATAAAACTACAATAATGACATCATCTCTTGTTCTTTAAAAGAACAGTGCTGTTAACATTTTGACTTGAAGCAGTAGAGAATGGTCTTTCAAAATAGGGCATCAGTGTGATCCACAGACTTTGGGTCTTCTCATGGGAAGGCACCCATTTTCCCTACCTCTATCTGTCCCATAACAGGTTCTAAAGGGGGATTAAATGAAATTACAAATACATGCGCACACACACACACACACACACGTTCCCATGCCGTATTCAGGGTTGGATTTTTTTAATATGGAGAAACCCCAGTGTCTTGATTCTACTTTTACAACCTTATCTCAGGTACTTTGTATATTATGTAAGTCATTTCAATATAAGTGACGAATCAGCCAGTCTTGATCAGAGGTTCTCAAATATAAGTGCTTTCAGGGCTCAGGCGAGGGCTAATTATAAGAAGACTGGCAGGGAAATGCAGCAGTTGTGCCGTATATAAAAATGTTCTGATTTTGCTTCTTTTAAAGACTGTCCTTTCTAAACAAAATACACTTAGAGACCCAGTTTGAGACCTTTGGACGAGATTAACTGTTTTGATCAATTGTCTGCCATATTTAAAAGGAAATGTCTAATTTGAAAGATTTAACATAAAGAGAACTTTAATAAATGATTTGATTACATAATCGTGTGTGTGTTTCGTATAGAAACTCAGATTGAATCTACATAACTCGTAAGAAGGAAGAGCTATATGTCAATCATATTTATTTATCTATTCAATAGCAAACAATGAGACTAAATGATCTTTGGGGCAAAATTGACAAGTTGTTGAACCAAATTGATAAGGGTACATGATCCAATAGCTACATAGATAAATCCATGCTTAAAGACAGATCTTTTCCAACTTTTCATTCAGATATTTGGTCAGTATCAGGTGAAGCTTACTCAAGTTCTATAGAATTAACTACCTCTTAACAATTAGATAAAACCTTCCTTGATACATAAATGTTTGACATACTCTTCCTTCCTAAGTATGAGATTATGTTTGTGATGGACTAGGCAGTTAGGAGGAGAGCTTTTGATCTCAAAAGATCACAATTTTGTGAATTCAAGTATTCTATCTGACCTATACTTTTTAAAAAGCAATGGGCAAAAAGTTATCCTAGAGTGTAAATTTCAAATCTGAAAAGTCAGTAAACTTATGGCTCAGATGAAAGTTTTAGAGGCATGTAGCCTCTGCTGATTTTCAGGTGTTAAAGCAGTAAGAATATGTATCATCTTGATACTGACTCAAGCTGCTGAATTTAAGTGGTCATCGACCAGATAACTGATTTAAGAGATTCCATATTTACAGTTGTACATGTCCTTCTCTTCTTCAGGGAAATAGGCTTTAAAAGCCAAGAGATATCAAGTGAATAACACTCCATAAACCAATATTCTTAATAGACTAATCTGATTGTCAATCAGCTTTTGCACCTATCTGAAGAAACATTTGACAGACATTTTGCCTATATTCATTTATCAAGGGTCTAAAAATAGATTTAATTTAATAACATTAGTGTTCAACTTGTCCAATGTTCGGATCTTATTCCAGGGGGAACAATGCTTGTAGCAATGGTAAAATTAGGAAAGTTGTTTTATGTCGCATTAGTTAACATATGCAAGCTTATTTAACATGTGGACGGCAAATAAGTGTAATTACATTAAAACAAGGAGCTGTAGCGCAGAAGCAATAAAAATAGACTAGGTTGTATTATTAATTCTTGTGTTAAGGGTTTTGAGCCATGTTGATTGGCCTGAATTTTTTGATTTTGTTATGGTACAAAGGGATTGTTTGAAGTAATTTGTCCCCGAGAGAGGCTCACAATCCCAAGCGGGTTTCAATTCAGCAAAGCAAATCTAATTTTGTTTGCTTTATGCAAACCAGAAGGGGCTGTGGTTCATTCTGTTTTCACTGGAGGGGAAAGGCGCACTAATGGGACCTGCTGAAATGCATGCATTGCAAACATCATACCCCTGCATATATTAAATTTAGCTATGTGATGCTCTGTGTTCATCATCTCATTGTGTACACAGATACGCTTTAGAACAAAGCCTTTTAATAGCGAGGGAACCTTACTACATTATGTCAATACTCTATTGTATTTATATTTAATGCCGCCATTGGAATACCTGCCCTTAGCTAGAGTATGTTCATACTTGTGATCATTTTGCATTTTAGCTACTCCTTATGTGAAAGTGGGCTATACGCTGTTATGCTGGAGCTTAAAGCCAACATCTGAAGATTAATTATATGTAGATCGATAAAGGTTTCTAATTTTCCCAATCTCCGCCCCTACACATATACCCCTTGGATACCTGAGTGAAATTAGGGAGATTCTTAGTGCCTTGTTGAAAGAATGGTACACATCCTAATCTGAATATTCAAACTGGAAGATAAATGGAGGATAATAATATCTGCACAACAGGTAACGCTAAAGACAATCTCCATCCCTGTGACAAATCACCATCCTCCTACCTGCCCCTTCCCTCTCCCCCAACACACTGTGATCTTCCCTTGACTTGCCAGATTCAGCTATGCTGCCAGGTACATTTGATCAAATTCATCAAAATTAGAGGGTGCATGAGATGGGAAGGGAAACCAGTACATGATAGATGATAATGCAGTTATTGGCTAGGTGAATTTATTCACATAAAAATGGAATTATTTGTCAATTAAAATTGCATAATGACTGCATCTCCTGTCATGCCGGCACTGTTTTCAGTGTGTTTTTGTTTTGAAAACAGTTCCAATACTGCAAATAGACAGACACATCTCCAAACCCTTCAATTTGTCATTAGACATTTGGCGGCATGCCTATTTTGCTGTTAATTTTCCAAAACTACATTAATTTGCTGAATGACTTCTGTGAATCAGTTCACATAAAATTCAAGTTGATACTTGTCATGTATCAAAGAGTGACTATTAAACGCATAGGTTACATGTAAAAACCCACTGTGTGAATCATTTTGAATTCTGTGTTTTAAGTTCAAACATGGGTTAGCATTAATGATTTTTTTCTTTTCCTAATGGAAATTGCTTAATGAAACATTACAAGTATAATCTTCCTATTTTTTTTTCTGCTTCTGCTTATCTGTTTCTTCAATTTACCAGTGTATACATTCTTAATTTGACTTGATTTGGAACACAAGAGACACCTCAGGCAGTGGAAATTCAATGGTGTGACCAGAAATAATTGTTTAATATTGTGACATAAGAGATTTGATCCTCACGGTATACTGTATCTGACAGTTGTGCAATTTAAATATGGAGAGAGATTACTCTGTGCATAGAACCAAATAGCAAGATCACATGACATTCTTAGTGGAATTTACTTGCTGATAAAAGAAGGCATTTAGTTGAGAAACATTATAATAGTTACTGGCCTTTTGTAGCATAAAATCATAAAATAGTAGTATGGTAATTATTAGAAATGCTAATTTGTTTGTATATATACTTGCTCGCTTTACAAAATATGTTTAAAGAAAAATGCTGCCTTGGTCCTGACATGCGTATTATCCAAGGCATTCTGACCAGATATTCCAGGACAGAGCACACTTTTTATTTGAATATATATATTCAAACATATATAAAACATATATTCTTATGTGACTATATATATCCTGTGTGTGTGTACGGTATACTATATATATTTATATATAGTATATATATATATATATATATATATATACTGAGTATATATACACAAAAATATGTGTGTATGTCTATATTGTATAACACTCTGTGTGTATAACCCTGGACAATATATGAAATATTTTTATTATAATTATTTAAATAAATTATTGTAATTTAATTGGCTTAATGCACCATAGAGGCTGAATTAAGGGGAAAATAATTATAGAACCCCTAGTGAGTTCAAATCTGCTACCAACACCAAAAGAAATTATTTCACTTTTAGTTTTTAAGCCTAGATAGGTGTATGTGACCCAAAAGCCCCAATATGGAAAGAGAGCTAGTTCATTGCCACTTCTGAACACTTCCAACCTTGATCACATTTTCCCAGTTCACCTCCTAGTTTAACTTGAACGGGAAGCTTGGAAAGGGTGAGGAGAGAGAAAAGTGCTGGCTGACAGTCCTGCTGTTGTGCTACTCTGAGGTTCAATTACTGCCAATTCAGGCTAAACTGATACCACATTCGGTAAGATTGGCAAAATGTTACACTTGGTGAGAATGAATATACACTTTTCTTAATAAACCAACTTATCCTAATAAGAATATCTTCCCAGATTGAGTTCTAGTGTTCAAAAAGAATTTGGAGATGTCAGACTGGAGGAAATGACTTTAATCCCTTAGTAAGGTTTTATGGAAGGCAGGAGACAAGCAAGCTCCGCCCCCTGCACACCGGAAGTCCTGCACAGACGTGCCTCTTAACCTTGAAACACTGAAGGCAGTCCCAGCTCAAGTTCCTCTTCACCTCAGCAGCCTAAGTTTCCCATGGGAAGTTAGGTCTCTTCTCAAAGAACTTCTACCCGATGGTGTGCTGATAAATGTATAACAATCAGCTCTCTGGAAAGCAAAAACAAAAACAAGCAATAACTCTGACTTGTAGTATGAGTCAATTCCAAGCTACTAGTGCATCATAAGGAGCAAACACAAAGTATCACGCCATCCCATACTATTTCCACCATACAGACACAATATATGTAAATAACCTCAAGAGCACAGAGTAAAATGTAGTAAAATAAGAAGTTATAAGTTTGGCTTGGGTCATTTGTAGAGACGTGGATGGACCTAGAGACTGTCATACAGAGTGAAGTAAGTCAGAAAGAGAAAAACAAATATTGTATATTAGCACATATACGTGGAATCTAGAAAAATGGTACAGATGAACCGGTTTGCAAAGCAGAAATAGTGACACAGGCGTAAAGAACAAACATATGGACACCAAGGGGGGAAGTGGGAGGGGTGGGTGTGTGTGGTGGTGGTGGGATGAATTGGGAGATTGGGATTGACATTTATACAGTAATATGTATAAAATAGATAACTAATAAGAACCTACTGTATAAAAATTAATTAAATTAAATTTTAAAAATAGTTTGGATATTATATTCCTCTTGATATAATGTATTGAAGTATAAGTTTTTACACTTTTATGTCAGTTTTTCATAATGACTGTGTGTAACGAAAAGCTTGCAAAATCCTGAAAATTGAACAATCGGCCCTTAGGAGTTAGTGCAAAGCGGCCTCACATTCTACACCATCCCTCCCATCTCAGCACTCGTGCCATGCAATTAGCTCCCTGGTTCATTAACATCGATCCAGAGATATGCCTCATCAAATGGGAAAATCTTTGTTCTGGCAATAAGCAAAATAACTTCTTGTTGATCAGTTGCTCCTAGTATAGTTGTGTAGTACTGTCTCCACCTGTATTTCCCGTGGTGCATTCTTTTTTCTTGTCATCAGAGGCCCTACTTGGACCTTTATTTTCTTCAACTGCATGGGGACACGGCCTGTGTCTGCATTCCTTTGTCTAAGAAGAGTGATTCTGCACTCACACATAAAGAAGGGGAGAAAGAGAGCTACTATACAATGGTGTGGAGTGCTATGAAATTTAACTGACACGAGTCTGGGAAGACTGCCTGATCTGTATTTGGAACAATGCTATTTTGTTTAATTTGATATATGTGTGGGCTTTTTATTCAAATAGAGTTGAACAGTTTGTTCCAGCAGGAAAAAAGGGATGCTTGTTACAGAAAGGTTATTTATCGTTCACTATAACACTTGGCATTCTGAAGAAACTTGCGAGGATTCTCCTTTTGGGGGCTGTCTGCTGCTGTCCTAGCCTCTATACAAAGAGATAAAGCAAAAGTTGAAGGAAAGCTCCTCGGAGGCTGACTCAGGGCAGAGGTTTAGATGCCCTCAAATGACGGTGCTTCTCTGCCTTTAAAATTCTTCAGTGACCCATTCCATCACTCATTTTTGCTGCTAATTGGACATTTTAAAGTATGAATTCCCACTGCTTCAAAGATTCAATGCCAACATCAATTAACACCTTCTGGGGGAAAAGTATATGGAAGAAGGGCCAAAGAAATCTTAGCAGTGTAAGCACAATTGAACTTTGCTATCCCAGGCAATATTTTTATTCAGCATTTCTCTAAAATGCTCGTTTTTATACTGTAATTGCAGCTTTTTCTCTTGTTTATTTCCTTGATCTCAACACAACCACTGTCCATTTGAACTCAATTCAACTTTAATTCATTTATAGTCAATTTCAAGAGAAGGTTTGCAGGTGACCGTACAGGTGACCCTCACCCTAGGAGATAAACATGTCCTATAGAACTCAGATGCTGCCAACTTTTCTCAGATCAGTAAAAGTAAAAAAAAAAAAAAAAAAAAAAAAAAAAAATTCCAATTATATGGAAAGAATGGAACAGCATGTCATTTACTTTCCTATTCATTCAAAAAGATTCACTCACCATATACTATTTGGGGACATTATGCTACATGCCTAAATACTAAAAAGTAATCTTGCTTATTCAAAAATTTTAAATAGATCCTAATGCAAGTAGAGCCAAATCAAAATTTTTCCTTAAATTTCCACTGGTGGCCCATTAAGCCTAGACTGACAGTTAGCACTTATGAAATATCTCATTCTTGTTTGCTTTGTGCTTTTTGTCCATCTCTTCTCCAAGCTGTCGTCCCCAGCCACTCTGAAACATAAGTGCTCCTGAGCCGGAGGCTGGGCACAACTCCTTGTTTTCCAGCCTGGGCCACCAGGGACAGTGGCTTTCTCCTGGGTCCTTAATAAACATTTGTCAGAGGGAAACTTCCTTTGCTCCAGGAGCTCACTCCATCCTCCATTAAGGCAGATATGCTATGTGCAGGTCCGACCACAATATCTGATAATATGTCGTTCTTACCAAATAGAAAATTCAGCCTTCAAAAACACATGATCACTTCATCATGGCCTGAAGATCACAGAGTAATTTACCTAAGGAAGGGGAGGAGATATTTAAATTGGACCTCGAAGGTTGGTTAGAACTTAAATATGCATACATAGTTAACACAAATTATTTAGCATAACTTAGCAGAAGTTGTTATTCAACAGAATCAGGGTTTTTTTTTTTTTTCAGTCCAACTATAATCCTAAATTATATGAGGGATACAGAATAATCCTAAACATAACCCACACAGCCACGCTGGTGTCTGTTAATTCTTTCTTGCTGGCATGCAGGCTCTGAAAGCACTTGGTGAGCGAGGTTTCTGGCAGGAGGGGACCTTTGAGCCAAGTTGTACGGATGGAGGAGAATGGGGGAAGGCATCTGAGTGTAGAGAAAAGTAGGGGGGTATGAAGCCATTTTCTAGGAAGGAGGTGCAGATTAGCTGGGCAGAAGCAGAAGGGCCATTTGTCATAATAAATAACGAGGTATCATTTATTGAGCAACTCTCAATGTGCTAGGCACGGTGGTCAGGCCTGTCAATGTCTAGTTCTATCTTCAAAACAACCTGGCAAGGCAAATGTTTAGGAGGAAACAGGATCCAATAATACACACACAATGTCAGGCTGGTGGGTTTGGAAGGGTCAGAGAATAGAGAGCTTTCAATAGTATTATTAGGAGTTTGAATTTAACTTTATAAGGGAGACCCAAAGGAAACAGCTTCTAGGAAGCCATGAAACAGGAAAAAAAAAAAACAAAGAAAGCCTCCAATGCCCTGGCTAGGATGTCTCTAAGGTGGTCTGAGTTTGAGTGAAAAATGCCTGATTGTTGGTGTTGGCTGTGGAATTGGAAAGTAGGAGTGAATCTAAGAGGAACTTGAGGGAGGGCATTAAAACTACTTGAAAGCAGGATTTCAGGAGTCACAGGATAGTAGGCAAACACAAAAGGCTAGAAATAGAAGGTTTATCATGTGTACATGATGTGAAATGTGTTTATTCTAACCATAAAATGCATTGGAATTCTTTCACATTAAATGATTATAATGAATTTGACCATTGTCAAGTTAAATATCATTTCTCTTCTAACATTATTAATATTTTCAGTTGTCTGGCAGCTACCGATCCTCCTACACTCTTACCTGCTTCTTTTATCCCAAGAACTTATAACGAATTGTAAGTAAGGCCAATAATTATGATCTGCAAAAAGGGAAACAAACTGAATAGATTAATTTGGCAGGAACTCTTGCTGTATGGCTTTGAAAGCCTGTGGAGTCTTAGGGAGCTCTTTGGCCAAGAGGAAGGGCATATGCCAGACAAATGGACTGTTCCAAGAGCAACTCACACAAGAGGTCTGAAAAGAGCAGACAAAGGAGGCTGGTGAGAAAAATGGAGGAAACAGCAGGGAACATAGAGATAGGGAAAGCCAGGGCATATGGAACCTGGGAGGAGGGATGTAGTTGATGGAGGAAAGAGATACGTCTGTAATACTCGGAGCTACACAAACGATATGAGCTTAAAAATGCTTCAATTCTATGTACTGTGGAGAACATAGCAAGCAGAATGAATGAGCAGAGTAAAATGGTGGTCAGGAAACAGCGCTGGACCGTGGTCTTAGCAATGGTGACAGCCAGGTGCCTTTCATCTATGTATGACAATGTCTTTCATACAGCGACTCTTATCTAAAGGTCCTACTAAAGATTTACACACGTTCTAACCAGCCGTCACCCTCACAACATCCTTCAGGAGTAAGTGAGTAACAGAGAGACGATTACTATTTATGGTAGGTGTACTTATTTACATCACAGGTGTTCTTGTATCTCCAGGTGTCACCAGGTTCTGTTCCTTCTGTTCCAGAGCTCTGTTCACCAAATGTGAGTTTATTCTTACAGGAAACAAGTAGGCCCTAGAAAGTTCCTAAGATCAATTAGGTGGTGCTTGTAACATTATTTAGATCCTTCGTCCCCCATCCAGACACGAGAGTAGTACATGTTCTTTATAACGTCAATGAATATATGGTTCAAATATTTTGAAATTTCATATATGAAATTCTGCAAAATTTTTTGCAGAAACTTTGCATCGTCTTCATCTTGATGACATTGAACTATGAGAAACATTCTTAAAATACATTTATGTGAAGTTAAATACCTAGAAGTTTCTACTGATAGTTCTGCAGGGTAGGGTCAGTGAAAGGAACTAATTAAAGTGTTAACCCTTCTGATTGATTCAAGAGTTGATGACACTGTGTCTACACAAATGATTTTGAAATCGTGGGGCTAGTCCAATCCATACATTGGATAACAGACCTATTTCCTAAATGCAAAGAGGAAAGACTCGCTCTCATTTTACATCAGTTATCAACATCATTGTAGGAATTATTACATATACCCTTCGTGGACATACTTTCCTGAGACCAACAACTTTTTATTTTTTCTTCTTCCTTTCTCCCTCCTTTCCTCCTTTCCTTCCTTCCTCCCTCCCTCCCTTCCTTCCTTCCTTCCTTTCTTTTTTTCTTTCTTTCTCTTGCTCTCTCTCTCCCTCCCTCATCCCTCTTTCTTTCTTTCTCCTCTCTCTCTGAGTTGATGAGTGAAGTCCTGTGAAGATCATACCAAAAATGCCTCCCCATCTTTGCAATTGAGGTACATTGCCTATGTCATAGGGGAAAGCAGGGCTCACCCCTTCAGTGTGCTTAATTTTGGCAATAACCAGAGCTGTGCCCACGTGCCACTGTGCCACCATCTGCCAAAGGAAGACCAAGGTAATTGTCAGTCAGTTCCCCCATAAATAATCTAAAACAATGAGTCGTGCATGTACATATTGCCATTGCTGGGCATATTTATTGCACGTTGATGTTGATTGTTTAAAAAGGGGCTATGGTTCAATAAATTGAGCACCTGAGCTGAGCACTTGTAGGGTGAAATTGAGAGGCAGGCAGATCAATTTAGACTCCCTTCTACTTTTCGATCTGTTTAATAGATTTTTAAAACGACACTTAGAGCCACACAGAGGCGGCGGCACTTCGCATCCTTCTAGCACATCTTCCCGCAGACACACCTCACCCTGGTCCTCCCAGCCTCCCTGCACTTGGACAAGCTGATGAGCTTGTGAGTGGGATTTCTTAGAGCACACTCTTGGCCTCCTGTTCTCTGCTGAACCGGGCTCATTTATTCAGCTGGTATTGCGAGTTTGGGGGCACGATAGTACATCTGACCCCTTTGGGGGTAAAATTTGATCTGGCATTTCATTTCAAGGGCTCAGCCACTGGTCTGTCAAATCTTCTTTTTGCAGGTGCCCACTAGAACTGCTGACGCTTGCCTCTAACTCCCTCGGCTTTCATCTTTCACTGGCAATAAACATGTCACCCTGCTGAGGTGAAACACAATCTGGAATTAAATTTACTGCATATAAAATATAGTGCCCTCTTTATTGGTTCAAATACTTGTCACTCATAATTTATTTGCCAGTGTATGGCCTTCATGCAGAGAGAGCACTGCCGTAAGTGGGGAGGGGGCTTCGGTGTTCATTTTTGCTGGGATCTTTTTCACTTTTCATTCTTTGCCATCCTTAGTCTTCAAATCCCACTTACCCACTTGGGCTAATCTGTTTTCTGTGAAGCACCTCCAATAACACCGGAGCCCTTCGCCCAAGTGTGGCAAGCATTTCACTGAAAACATTGGCGTCGGGCTTCCTGGCTGAGTTGCTGCGTGCTTGCTAGGAAGTGGTGAGCATGGCACCTGGTAATGCTCTCCAGCGAGCAAAACCGAAACACAAATGTGCAGGGGGACTGGAGCGGGGTGCATTTCGCCCTCATTAGTTTCGATCTTCCACTTGCCATGACTTCCCTTCTGGCACTCAACTTTTTCATGATTTATTCCAAATACTGTCGATCAGCTTTAACTAATACAGTTCTTGTATGAAGCACCTCTCTAATCTCTTCAAACACAGATGTGGAAGCACGGCTTAGAGCATGGAGGCCAACAAAAGCCCTCTGCCTGTACCAGTGATTAGCTTTGATTGACACAGAACCCTTCTGCTTTCCTAGGCATCCTCTAACACCCATAAATGATTGTTTTAAATTGAGACGCACAGGCTATGGTGGGTAACAGCTTTAGTAAATTTGCAGTGCAAATATATTAACAGATAACTCATAAACTACAAAAAACTAGAGACTAGATGTTGAGTTTCCCCCTCCCCATTGTTAATTCTTTTTATTTCTTTTAGGTCTGTCTCCCTATAAAAAAAGGTTTTGGTAAACAAATTTCTCATAGGGTATTGTTGAAACTTACATAGATGTCTATTTCATCTTAGCAGCTGTTTTCAACATCATGGTAGTTCTCAGATTTTAAAAATTTACAACCATAGAAATGTTGGGAATTTTATTTGCTTTAAAATTATTTTTAAATATTTTTAAATATTGTTTTTAAATATTTTGAATTTAATCCTCAATTAGTATTAAGGATCATCAGAAACAAGTAGATGTCAGTGACACAAATCCAGACTTCCACAGACTATACAAATTACTTACAATTTCAGTTGCAGTGAAAGATACTATGTTTTTACTTTTATTAATTCTACCATCTGGTCTCATTCTGGGTAGCGAGGCCTGGGAAACTTCCCAACTTGCCCTGATTGTTTTAGGCTGTCTCCCAAGGTGACAATGGGTGATTCATTCTTCTTGGTAGGAAGAATGTTCTTCGCAGGGAGACGCACTCTGGATTCTCCTGGTAATTTCCAGCTGCCTCACGGACAGCTCTGAGAACTTGTGTTAATTCTCCAGAAAGTGCCCCAGATTGTCTCAGATCTCAAATGTCTGGATGTAAAGTTTTCCAGTTTTAAAGATGTCATTTCTGCCTTCCCACCCCGAGAAAGCATAGTCACTTTATGACTAGCCATGGATGCAAAATGCCTCTCTCTGCCTGCTTTTTCTGAGCAAGCAGCATAAGTGAAGAGAGAGATTTAGAATAGGAATTCTTGCTCCAACCAGCTATGAAATGCCTAATTTTATTTGCATCTGCACACATATGCAGTTAGATGTTTTATTCATTACTTACACACTTACTTCCAAAAGAAACTTGTGAAAAGCTAAAGAAAAATCATACTATCTTTTAGTTTTCATTTTAAGATTTCAAAATACTCTGTTAAGTTTAATATTGACTTCCAAATGTTTTCCAAAACATTTTTAAATTAGTCATCTATGAAGAAGCAGAATAAATGAAAGGACCACGCTTATTTTAATGTTTTAGAAAATATCTCACCACCTAAATGACTTTAGGATTTGAGAATCAGGGTGGAAAATTTATCTCATCTATACTTTTCATTTTAAGGCTAAGGAAACTTAGACCCAGAGAGCATAAGTGACTTGCCCACGATCAGCCAGTTAGTGTATGGAAGAGTAAATAATAAAATCCAGTGTTCATCTCTATTTCCTTTCCATTAAGAATTGTTTGACATCTAAAAGACTCAATTATTATTTCAAGAAATTCAATGGACATTGAGAGTATTGTACTTGATACAGGGCTTCTGCTGCCACATGCGCTGGCCTCACAACAACCCAGTGCGGTTACTTCCTTCACCGATGGACAAGACGAGGCTCAGAGAGAAAAAAATGATCGGCCAGAATTCACACTAAGTCTTAGTGGCAGAGCCCAGTGTTGAACCAGGGCCACTGACTCAGAATCTAGGACTCTGTGAATGGCACAGGCCCCTGAAAAGGAAGGCCATGCTCATCTCAAAGAAGAGCCGCGTGAAGATGAATTACACCAAGTGAGCATCTAATGTTTTTGGTCATTCTCCGATTGTCCCACTGATATATCAGGGCTTCCCTATAGTTCTTTGCTTTCTTTTAACAATTTGCCAAGTGAGTGTCTGTACATTATTATTTGAATTTTTTAATGATCTTTGACATCTTTGAGAGCAACAGCAACAATAAAAAATTAAAGCTATTTTTTTCTACTGCCATTTATAAAATTTCAGTAGATAATTTAGAATGTCAGATTAGCCCTTAATGTGAGATTATGAGACCAATGCAATAAGCAGGTGTTCACAGCATTTGTCATAATAACTCTATTTTCAAATGCTACTGCAAATGTTTGCTTTTATTTTGGAGTATTTCTATTGTGTTGTGTCGAATTTTATTTCTTTTGATTTTACTTACAGTTTCACTTTACAGTTTTATTGAAATGTAAAATCTACCACATAAGCAGCAATACACTCAAATGTGAAAATATACATCTCCTTCGAGTTTTTGTCATGTGATTGTGTCTGAGTATATTATTCCCAGTTGGCAGTAATGAGAATTATCTTATATTTACAAGTCCAACTTCTATTTGAAGCATAAAATATACTATAGTTAAATCTGTTAATTGTGTTCTTTAAAAAGCCTATTATTTCTCTTACTACTGTACATGACATACATATATGTCTCCTAAACTTGGAAACACTTTAGACCAGAGCAAGAAGTAGAGGTTTCAGAATGGCCAGGAGATGCGTGTTGAAAAAAAAAATGCATTTGTGTGAATGGTATAGCCCAGGGAGGGCAAAAAGTAGGGCAAAAAGCAGCCAAGTGCTCACCAAGCCCTAGGGAATCCTCGCACTTAAGGTGTGGGAGGAGACAAAGGATAGCATGATGGAGATGAAACCAAAGGCTTTAGTGGAAATTAAGGGAGGGAGGTGTTTAAGGTGAAGGGGGATGGCAACAGAGGCAAATGTGGCACTGAGATTGAGCAGGACAAGAATTGATAGTCCTCTGATTTGGTGATATCGAAGGTCATCTAGAAAATACCAGAGACTTTCAGTGAAACTAGGAAGGTGGAATTCTAATGGCAGTGGGTTAAGGAGTGCATGAAAACTGAAGAAATGGAATGAACATAGACATCTCCTTGGCTGGATAAATATTACATAAATAAAATAAAGGTAGGTTGGGACACAGGATCAAAGGTATGATTATAAGTCTTTGAAAGTGCATTTTTAGAAAAAAAATTATTTCTGTAAATAATAATGTTAACAGCAGAAAGTCTGGAGGCTATGAAACAGGGTAAACAATAAAATCAGAGTAATCTCGAATCCCATGACTAAGCGATTTCTACAGTAAAGATTTGGTCTATTTCCTCCTAGGCTTTGCTGTATGTAATAATTATTGGGAAGTTGAGTTCGTTCTACCTATGCAGCTCTGTATCCTTTTTCACTTATTCCCGTATTGTACATGTATCAATGACTATTCTAGACTGTGTGGATTTGGTGTATATTTTTACCTTTAGTGGAAAGAAACTGCTAGTGAGGGATCATTGAAGGTACAAAAAAAAGAGATAAAGCACTGGATTAATGTCCCAGAGGTGGTGGAAGGTACAGAATTAGGGACGTAGAAGGAAGAAGGGAATAAGAAATATACCAACATTAGGTACGTATGTGGAGGGCAGGAATCAGAGGCTGAGTGAGTTTGTGCACTTTGGTTGAGAGTGAAAACACTCGTGTTTAACTAAGGCTCTTGACTATGAACAGGTAAAGCACCTTGTCAGTTAGAAGACAGGGTCAAGCCAGGGAATTGTCATGTGAGCACCGGTGTGGTGGTGGCATTCCCTCCAGCTGCTCTCAGAAGACTGGGTAGAAGAGAGCAAAGTAGTGAAGAATTCTGCTTGACCTATAAGCAGAATGATGAAGATGTAAAATACTAAAAGTTCTAAAAACGAGGGTAAATAAATGATCAACAAAGATTCCAGGATACCTAGAGAAGCAATGGAAAGAAAATGGAGGACCTAAAGGCTGGGAAATTTCTATGAAGTTGAAGAAATCATGTAGCAGGAGTAGGAGATAAAGAATGAGGATTACAGTCAGAGTGAGGTTTTAGAGTGACAGCTCTCAAATGAGGAATAAAAGTGGGTTGTAACGAGATTCAGGTATGGCCATGGGGGTGGAGGGTTCAAGAAAAGAGAAGGTTAAAAGGTACCGGAATACTGCACCGAGAGTGAGCCTTCACGTAAACTATGACCTTTGGGTGATAATGACGTGTCAATGGAAGTTTATCAATTGCAACACGTTTATCACTCTGATGGGGAATATTGATAACTGGGGAGGCTATGCATATGTGGGGCAGAGTGTATATAAGTAATCTCTTCACCTTCCTCTCAATTTTGCTGAGAACCTAAAATTTCTCTAAAATAAAGTCCTTTAAAAATATACTGGAGAAAGGGAAATAAAATATTATAGTTTCTAGGTATCAGAAGTCCTGGCCTGGACACTGAAATCACTTAGGTTGTTGGCAAGTCATGGGAAATAAAGGAAGACGGTGAGCGAGATGTCCAGCGAATTTGGAGTACTGACTAGGCGTGGTTAGATGATATTGAAGAAGAAGGTGTTAGAGTGAAATGGCGTGAATCTCAGGGGAAAAGCAGATTTTGGATGACCTGAAAGTTGCCTCAGGACCCAGGTGAAAGCAGACCCAACTGCCTGATCCCATGGAAGACTCTATTTATTCAGGCCCCTGGATAGGCAGTATCCTAGATAAAAACTAAAGTTGAATTCCAAGCAAATAAAACAAAGTATTCTGTGGAAAAGGTAATGTTACAGGGTAGTTTGCATTCCATGGAACAGACATGAGAGAGAGAGAGAGAGAGAGAGAGAGAGAGAGCAGAAAGGAGTAGCAGGAGAGGAGAGAGGAGAGAAGAGAGGCTGAGTCAGGAGATAGAAAGCACAGAGGGATATAGGAATGACAGTAATGGTCCCCAGAGGGGTTACATTTTGGGTGGTGGCCAAAGACAATTGTGATGTAAGACTTGGGGGGGCTGGAGTGGCCTCCAGACTCTAATACGTAACTCTCAGCTGTTAAATTAGACACACAGGAGCCTC
Source organism: Delphinus delphis (assembly GCF_949987515.2). Classification (NCBI taxonomy): domain Eukaryota; kingdom Metazoa; phylum Chordata; class Mammalia; order Artiodactyla; family Delphinidae; genus Delphinus; species Delphinus delphis. The sequence goes on along the minus strand of NC_082696.1, from coordinate 58,751,569 downwards.
CCTTTGCCTTTCCTAGACATTTATTGGTAAGTTACCAATAAATGTCAAGTGAATGAGTGAATGAATTTTAGAGTTTATAGCCAAGAGAAGATTATATACCAAAGGCTATTGGAAATGTAAAATGAGGGGTCAGAAGAGTGACCCTCTAAGAGGAGAGAAAGCTTGTTGTTCTTTTAAGAGTAAACAATTGAACGAATGATTGTTTTGTCCTATAATTTTAATTTTTGTCCCTTTACTATGAGCTATTTCAAATGTATCAAGCTCTCTTTCCTTAAATCTTTTCAATACGTATGCTTCTTCTACTCAATTTCATTATCTTTCCCCCTTACTTATATCAAATAATTTTCCCTTATCCCCATTTTTTGTAATTCTTATGAAACAGATCTGAAATTGACCACAAGGAGCACAAATTATTTTGTGCCTAAAATCAGGCTACACTACAAGCGAGATAAATCACATTTAGGGCATTCCCCCCAAAAGGTTGTATCTGTTTCATTTTGTAACATCTTTGTAGCAGGTGTGCCCTCTCAGAAAGGGGTTATTTTCTTTATACACTCTGTGCAGCAATGGAAAAAATTGCTATTTATACAACTTTTAAATTAAAAAAAAATCTGTTCATTTATAATTAGTTATAGTCTAGTATAAAGAAGGGTTGAAGGTTGAAAAGTATGCTTTCCCCAAAGCTTTTCTGTTTAATTCGAGCACCACTCCAGCATAATTTCTTGTCTTTTCCCACTATCTTGTTCCTCTTATGCACGTGTTGAAACGCTCCTTCGGTCGTTCTAAGGAACAATTTTCTTTCTCTATCTCTCTTTTTCTCTTTTTTTCCAAGCAGCGCCTTATCAGTGTGTTACGTCCTCACGTTCAGACTGCTTCACCTGGATAGAGTATGTCTGATTCTGAGAGCAAGTGCTAGCCCCAGAAGATATGTTTTTCTCAGTGTCTAGTCACACCATTTAATTAAAGATGATGCATTCAAGCAGGATTTGATATGGTGAGGATACCAAATGTATACCAGAATTATGGGCTTTCCATCCTTTGCTGACCAACTTCCCAAGAAAGAGTTATTTGAAAGCATCTTCACTGTATTTGCAGCCAATATACAGTAGATGGTACTGGCTAGACAGTTTATACTTAGGGGCATTTTCATCCATAAGGAAGAAGATGTGTAGTCCATGGGTAGACTCTTCAAATGACAGACCATAATCATCCTTCTGCAGCCTTTTTAATATCTGTTGTCAGGCTCTTCTGAGAGACTTCTAATAGGGTCTTGGCAAGATGCCACAGGCAAGCACTTCCACTGCAGCTGATTCATAGATGGCTTTGGGGTTGCATTACAAATCCAGTAACCCCTGAGGTTTGGTGGGAAGGTCTGCCAAGGTTCAGCTGGGATTGTCTATTAGCCCATTGAACTCCCCTGAGCCCTAGAGACTCAAGAGTGAGTTTCGTCCAAGCAACACGGGGAGGAGAGATGCAATATCATTGTCTCTGCTGGACAGGTAGCTTATACACACTCCATCCCAGGGAGGATGTTTTGAGGAAAGAAAGCATCACAATCACTTCTTTCTTCCTGTTGCTATACTGCAGAAAACTACAATTTCTAACTTAAGTGATAAATCCAATGATTAAAAGAAGCAACATCTTTATGATGTGAATATATACATGGCAAAGATGCACATGGTCTACATAGAATGAGTACATGATTTCCCTTTTCCCATTGTTCTTCTACTTTGATGTGTGTCTGTGTATTTGTGTGTGTGTGTGTGTGTGTGTGTGTGTGTGTAAGGTTCCCATGTGAAGCAGCAATGCCTATTTTGTTCGCTATGTGTTCCTAGAGACTAGAACAGGGACAGCTATGTATACAATAATAACTGTGAAATGAATGGCTGTGTTAGCGACTATCTGAAAGCAGAAATAGATTTAAGGGGTGGGCTTCCAGGAATGTGCTCAGGTTGCCAGTCCGTGGGGATGCTAAGACATCAGTGAGATGAGATGAATCGAATTCAATGGTCAGAAGTTTTCTCAGAGATAAGAGTCAAGGTGTTGAAGGGCAGGACGCCCCCTTCTAAAGGGGCAGGTTCAAAGAACAGCGGGAGGCCATCCAGGATGTGGGTTTTGTTACCTACAGGGCAACTTTAGGAAGTAGGGAATGAAATAGGTGACAAGAGCAGAATTACTCAGGACAGTGGTGGAGTGGCTGGCCCCTTCCACCAGCTGTCCTGCTTCATCATGCCCTCTGTGCAGAGCTCACTTCTCTCTCTAAATAGGTGGGAAAACTTCAACCCTTTTGTGCTTCAGGCGGAAACGAAGGAGAAACTGTTAGCTCTAGTTTCCTCCTGTAACATCGAATTCTACCCTAACAGTTCTATTTTTCAAACAGGTCAATACTCATATCTATTTTCTCTTCTACTTGTAAGATTTCCATTCAGTGTCACTGTAGTCGTCCCAACTTCATAGGACACTTTTAAATTCTCTCATGTTCTTCCTCCTTCCTTCCACTTCTGTGATTTGTGACTGCTTGTGCATTCTTCCCCTTAACTTCTCTCCAGTCTACTTGCCACCCTTTACTAAAGACTGAGGAAAAGTTACTTAACTCCTCTGAGCCTCAGTTTTCTCAAATGGAACATTAGATTAATAACTACTTTGCTAAGTTGTACTGATAATCTAACGACGTGGAAACATAGCACAGTGCCTGGCTCCTCTTAGGAGCTCAGTAAAATGGTAGGGATGATGATGGGGAGGAAAAGGAGTGGGATGAAAAAGATGAGATGTCACTGTAATGTGATGGATTGCATTCACAAGATTCACAAGTGACACAGGTGACATGACAGTCTAGACACTGTGGCACCAGCCCGGGTATGTACTTGGTGTGATGAGCGCATCAGGTCTTATTGGATTTGGCAAAATGATACAATAAGAAGCCACCCTTTAGGGAGAGAGCCATAAAATTCATCTGGTAGCCCTGCCTGGGGCCACATCACCCTCACTGAACCCTCTAGAATGCCAGGACATCTAGGGGAACTGTCTTTAAAACATTGCTGCTTGTTACTGCCTTAAAATCTTTTTATTTTACTTTTAAATTTTTTTGCTGTTGGGGAGAAATGAATATATAAAAAAATAAAACACCGATTGATTCCAAAAAAATCATTGCTCTGAGTGCAATGCTGTATTCTTTTTCTGTAGAATTGGGGGACATTGATCAGATTTTAGAATTTCATTAAAAACATGCCATCCGTTCTCACAAAAAAGAAATAAATCTTTAAAAGAGATGATTGCTTGATTAATCGTAGGATAAAGAGAGATTGATGTTAATAGCTGTTTTAGGAATAAAGACGTAGACGTAGAGAACGGACTTGAGGACACGGGGAGGGGAAGGGTAAGCTGGGACGAAGTGAGAGAGTGGCATGGACATATAAAAACTACCAAATGTAAAATAGATAGCTAGTGGGAAGCAGCTGCATAGCACAGGGAGATCAGCTCGGTGCTTTGTGACCACCTAGAGGGGTGGGATAGGGAGGGTTGGAGGGAAGCTCAAGAGGGAGGGGACGTGGGGATATATGTATGTATACGGCTGGTTCACTTTGTTGTACAATAGAAACTAACACAGTATTGTGAAGCAATTATACTCCAATAAAGATCTATTTTTTTAAAAAGTTTATAGCTATTCAGAATGGCCAAAAAGTAGAAGAAAAACACAAATGTCCATCAACTGATGAATGGATAAACAAAATGTGGTATAACCATATGAAGAAATATTGTTCAGCCATAAAAAGGAACCAAAGATTGATGTATGCTACAATACAGATGAGCCTTGAAAACACGCTAAGCGAAGGGAGGCAGACAAAGATGGCATATGTATGATTCCATGGACATGAAATGTCTCTGGAGACAGAAAACAGAGGAGTTGTTGCCTGGGGCTGAAGGGACTGGGGTGGGAGAGGGTGATAACTAAAGGTTTCTTTGGGGCATGATGAGAAAGTTTTAAAATTCATCATGCTGATTGTTGTACAACTCTGTGAATATACTAAAATATGCTGAAGTGTACATTTTCAATGGGTGAATTGTATGGTATTTGAATTATATCTCAATAAAGCTATTAAAAAGGAAACACAAAAAAAAAAAGAAAAGAAAAGTAGAACAGGGACTGGCTGGCTCAGAGAACTAGAGCTGTTTACTTTCAAGTGAAGCATTTACTGGGATAAGTTAATTCTCCCTTTTGGTGATATTCCATTGCATCTAGGTGAAGTGGGCTCAATTTCCCATAACTATTTAACAAGGTGACTTACTGCTATGTACAGTTTCACACTTCTCATTTATTGACTCAACTCTCCTCTTAGGTGAAATTATACTTTCCATTGCATAGTGCCCAAGGGATTTAGTCAGCCTACCCTCTGTGAACTAAACTGGCACCAGGAAGTTTTCCTGTGCTTTGTAAGTGATGAAAATTGAGGTGTAAATATGGTTCAGGCAAACCTCAGAGATATTTTGGATTTGATTCCAGACCACCACAAAAAAAGCAAATATTGCAATAAAGCAAGTCACATGAATTTTTTCATTTTTCCAGAGCATATAAAACTTATGTTTATACTATACTATAGCCTATTAAGTGTGCAACAGCATTATGTCTAAAAAAATGATGTACATACCTTAATTTAAAAATAACTTATTGCTAAAAAATGCTAACCATTATCTGAGCCTTCAGAGAGTCAATCTTTTTGCTCGTGGAGGGTCTTGCCTCAGCGTTGATGACTGATCGCAGTGGTGGTTGCTGAAGCCTGGGAGTGCTGTGGCAATTTCTTAAAATAAGACAACAATGAAGTTTGCTGCACCGATTGACCCCTTCCTTTCACAAAAGATTTCTCGGCAGCATGCAGTGCTGTTTGATAGCATTTTACCCACAGTACTTCTTCTTTCAAAATTGAAGTCAGTCCTCTCAAACCCTTCACCTGCCTTATCAACTAAGTTTACCGAGTATTCTAAATCCTTTGTTGTTATTTCAACAATCTTCTCAGCATCTTCACTAGGAGTAGACAATGTCTCAAGAAACCACTTTCTTTGCTCATCCATAGGAAGCAACTCCTCATTCATTCAAGTTTGATCATCAGATTGCAGCAATTCAGTCACATCGTCAGGCTCCACTTCTAATTCTAGTTCTCCTGCTATTTTCACCACATCTGCAGTCAGTGCTTCTGCTGAAGCTTGAACCTCTCACAGTCATTCATGAGGGCTGGAATCTACATCTTTCAAACTCTTGTTAATGTTGATATTTGACTTCTTCCTATGAATCAGGAGTGTTTGGTTTTTTTGGGGTTTTTTTTTTTTGCGGTACGCAGGCCTCTCACTGTTGTGGCCTCTCCCGTTGCGGAGCACAGGCTCCGGACGCGCAGGCTCAGCGGCCATGGCTCACGGGCCCAGCCGCTCCGCTGCATGTGGGATCTTCCCGGACCGGAGCACAAACCCGTGTCCCCTGCGTCGGCGGGCAGACTCTGAACCACTGCGCCACCAGGGAAGCCCAGGAGTGTTCTTTTTTTTTAAATTGAAGTACAGTTGATTTGCAATGTTGTGTTAGTTTCAGATGTACAGCAAAGTGATTCAGTTATACACATATATATGCATAAATACATTCTTTTCTAGATTCTTTTCCCTTATAGATTATTACAAAATATTGAGTATAGTTCCATGTGCTACAAAGTAGGTCCTTGTACATATAGGTCTTATTTTATATATAGTAGTGTGTATATGTTAATCCCAAACTCCTAATTTATCCCTCCCCACCCCTTTCTCCTCTGGTAACCATAAGTTTGTTTTCTATGTCTGTGAGTCTATTTCTGTTTTGTATATAAGTTCACTTGTATCATTTTTTTAGATTCCACACATGAGTGACATCATATGATATTTGTCTTTCTCTGTCTGGCTTACTTCACCTAGTATGGTAATCTCTAGTTCCATCCATGTTGCTGCAAATGGCATTATTTCATTCTTTTTATGGCTGAGTAGTATTCCATTCCACATCTTCTTTATCCACTCATCTGTCCATGGACATTTATGTTTCCATGTTTTGGCTATTGTAAATAGTGTTGCAATGAACAATAAGGTGCATGTATCTTTTCGAATTATGGTTGTCTCCAGATATATGCCCAGGAGTGGGATTGCAGGATCTATTTTTAGTTTTTTAAGGAACCTCCATACTGTTCTCCATAGTGTCTGTAGCCTATCTAAGGAGGCAAGAGACTTGTATGCCAAAAACTGCAAGACGCTGATGAAGAAAATCAGAGATGACACAAACAGATAGACAGATATACCATGTTCTTGGATTGAAAGAATGTTCTTAATGGCACCTAGACTGGTTATCCTTTCTAGAGGTTTTCAATTTACTCTTCCCAGATCCATCAGAGGTATCACTATCTATGGTAGCTATAGCCTTACAAAATGTATTTCTTCAGTGCTAACACTTGAAAGTCAAAATGACCCCTTGATCCAGGAGCTGCAGAATGGATGTTTTGTTAGCAGGCATGAAAACATTAATCTCCTTGTACACCTCTAACAGAGCTTCTGGGTAACCAGAGCATGAAAGGCATCTTTTTTTCTGAGTAGTAGGTTTCAATGGTGGACTTAAAACATTCAATACACCACGTTGTATACAAGTGTGCTGTCATCCAGGCTTTGTTGTTCCATTTATAGACCACAGGCAGAGTAGATTTAGCATAATTCTTAAGGGCCCTAGGATTTTCAGAATGGCAAATGACCACTGGCTTCAATTTCAAGTCACCAGCTGCATCAGTCCCTAACAAGAGAGTCAGCCTATGCATTGAAGTTTTTAAGCCAGACATTGACTTTTTCTCTCTAGCTATGAAAGTCCTAGATGGCATCGTCTTCCAATATAAGGCTGTTGCATCTGCATTGAAAGTCTGTTTAGTGTAGCCACCTTCATGAATTATCTTAGCTAGAGCTTCTGGACAACTTGCTACAACTTCTACATTAGCCCTAGATGCTTCACCTTGCACTTTTATGTTATAGATACAGCTTCTTTCCTTAAACCTCATGAACCAATCTCTGCGAGCTTCAATTTTTTCTTCTGCAAATTCCTCATCTCTCTCAGCCTTCTTAGAACTGAAGAGAGTTAAGACCTTGCTCTGGGTTAGGCTTTGGCTTAAGGGAAGGTTGTGGCTTGTTTGATCTTCTATCCAGACCACTCAAACTTTCTCCATATCAGTAGTAAGGCTGTTTTGCATTTTTATCATTTGTGTGGTCACTGGAGGAGCACTTTTAATTTCCTCCAAGAAATTTTCCTTTGCATTCACAACTTGGCTAACTGGCACAAGCGGCCTAGCTTTCAGCTGGTCTCAGCTTTCAACATGCCTTACTCACTAAGCTTAATCATTCCTAGCTTTTGATTTAAAGTGAGGGACATGCAGCTCTTCATTTCACTTGAACACTTAGGGGCTATTGAAGGGTGATTACTTGGCCTAACTTTAATATTGTTGTGTCTCAGGGAATAGGGAGGCCCAAGGAGAGGAAGAGAGACAGGGGAATGACCCAGTCAGTGGAACAATCAAAACATACACATTATTGATTAGATTCGTGGTTTTATATGGGTATGGTTCATGGTGCCCCAAAACAATTACAATGGTAACATCAAAGATCATTGATCACAGATTACCATAACAAATATAATAATGCTGAAAAAGTTTGAAATATTGTGAGAATTACCAAAATGTGACACAAAGACAGGAAGTGGGCAAACGCTGTTGGGAATATGGTACCAGTAGACTTGCTTGAGGCGGAGTTCCCACAAACCTTCAGTTTGTAAAAAATGCAATATTTGGAAAGGGCAATAAAGTGAATCAAATAAAACAAGGTTTGCTTGTACATGCTTTACCTAAAATCATCTAACCATTTAGGGCAGTAAGGGAAAAAATATAATTGCAGTCCTTGAGCTGTGATCCTTAACCTGGGATCTATGAAGTCCTAGACATTCCATGGATAGGCTTTTGAAAACTTGAGTCCCTTAGTTATGGAAATATTAAGTGGCTATGCATATGGTCATTTGGGGAGGAGAAGAGTCACAGCTTTCATAAAAAACTCTAGCAGTCTGTGACATCCAAAAGATTAAGAACCAAAAGTAAACTCTCCAAGGGCTAGTCTAATTCTGAGTAGGGTATCCATCTAATCTCAGGGAGGTATGTAATTTAGACGGCTACAGGTCAGAAATACTTTCCAGGGTTCTGACACCAATATTGACAGAAGAGACGGACTTAAAACTTGGTTCCTCAAAGTCAGTTTTGTGGCTATTGTTAATAAGATACACATCAAACTATGTCTCCTTCATAGATTAACAAGGTCTAGGACTCTTTGATCCCCAAAATTAACGCTTCTGCCAGTAAAGTATGTATGTTTAGAATCCTGTGGTTTAGAACCAATTACTTTGTAATGTTAATACAATCAAAAATGTGAGCAAATATTTCTGGATCCTATACTATGGACCAAGCTGCGAGGGATAAAATGAAATGTAAGACACACTCATTTACTTTCAATATTGTACAGTTTGGCTGCAGACAAGCACATTACAGCTTAAATAATAATAGCTGTTCTGTGTAACAGTATGCAAAGAAAAATATTACACAATGATTTGATAAATGAGTTGGGTTCTGAAAAATTTAGGATACAGAAAGTAGCAGAGGATTCTAATTAATGCAGAGACCAATGTATATAAACTTCTCAATGGGAATTAAGATAATGAACAGGGGCTTCCCTGGTGGTGCAGTGGTTAAGAATCCACCTGCCAATGCAGGGGACACGGGTTCAAGCCCTTGTCCGGGAAGATCCCACATGCCGCGGAGCAAGTAAGCCCACACGCCACAACTACTGAGACTGCGCTCTAGAGCCCGCAAGCCACAACTACTGAGCCCATGTGCCACAACTACTGAAGTCTGCGCGCCTAGAGCCCATGCTCTGCAACAAGACACTGCGGTGAGAAGCCCACGCACAGCAACGAAGAGTAGCCCCCACTTGTCACAACTAGAGAAAGCCTGCATGCAACAACGAAGACCCAATGCAGCCACAAATAAATAAATTAAATAAATAAATTTACAAAAAGAGAAAACTCAAAAAAAAAAAAAAAAGGATAATGAACAACCAATGGGGGATAAAACAATTGAAGACAGCCCTGGCTTTCACAGAGTGAGATAGGAAGCCATTGGAGGGTTCTGAGCAGAAGAGTGATATGATCTGACATACAATTTAATAGATCACAGTGACTGTTTTTACGAGAACAGACTGAAAGGTGACAAGGATGTGTCAGGAAGACCAGTTAGGAAGCTATAGCAAACCAACAAAAATAATGGTAACTTAGACCACATTCGTAACTCAGATTTTAGATATATTTTGAAGATGGTATAGGCAGAGCTTACTTTTGACTTAGATATGGAGTATGAGAGAAGGAGAGGCATCAAGGATGAGTTGAAGGGTTTTTTGGCTTGACTAACAAGAAATAGAAGTTGCCATGTCTTGATATGAGCAAAACCATGAGAGGGCCGGGTTTTAAGATCAGGAGTTTGCTTAGAACATGTTAAGTCTGGGCTTCCCTGGTGGCGCAGTGGCTGAGAGTCCGCCTGCCGATGCAGAGGACACGGGTTCGTGCCCCGCTCCGGGAAGATCCCACATGCCGCGGAGCGGCTGGGCCCGTGAGCCATGGCCGCTGAGCCTGCGCGACTGGAACCTGTGCTCCGCAACGGGAGAGGCCACAACAGTGAGAGGTCTGCGTACCGCAAAAAACAAACAAACAAACAAAAACATGTTAAGTCTGCGATGTGTATAGACATCTAACAAATGAGTATTTGAGTTTAGAATTCAAGAACAAGGTCCAGACAGGAGACGTCATTTTGAGAACTATCAATGTAGAGAGAGTATTTAAAGGGGTGAGGCTGGAGGAGATCGCCTGTGGAGAGTCAAGAAAAGAAAGGAAGGGAATCAACTGCAAATATTTTATGATGAATGAAGCCCAAAATGTGTACAAAAGCATGTTAGAAGGTGAAAACAGAGAGCTAACTAGTGGCTAGATCACGGAGGATCTCATATGCTATGTAAACAACACAAGAATTTGTCCTGTAGGCGATGGGAAGCCACTGCACAATTCTAAAGGGGAAATTAACATGATCAAGTTTGCATTTTAGAAATTGGCAACAAGGTAGAGATGGATTAGAAGGGGGCAGTCCTGGCAGAAAGGAGCACAGAGGAGAAACCGTGTCAATAATCTGAAAGAGATAATGAGGATGTGGAGTGTGTCACCAGCAAGGCGGACAGACAGATTTTTTTTTTTTTTTTTTTTCGGTACGCAGGCCTCTCACTGCTGTGGCCTCTCCCGTTGCGGAGCACAGGCTCCAGACACGCAGGCTCAGCGGCCATGGCTCACGGGCCCAGCCGCTCAGCGGCATGTGGGATCCTCCCGGACCGGGACACGAACTTGTGTCCCCTGCATCGGCAGGCAGACTCTCAACCACTGCGCCACCAGGGAAGCCCCTGGACAGACAGATTTGAGTGAAGCTTTCAAGGTGCATTGACATAACTTAACCTTTTGGATAGGAAGAGGAGGGAGAGAGAGGAAGCAAGAGAATTCACACATTTTTCTCCTATTTAACCAACCGGATGACAGAATCGTTAACTGGAATGAGAATAAAAGTCAAGGTGGAGAGAGGGGTAATAGAGGTGAAGGAAGAGATAGGAACATGTTGAGTGGGATAACGCAGTGGTGAAGCCCAGCAAAGTGTTAAGCACACGGGTCTGGAATTCTGTGCAAAGATCTCAACCAACAGTAAAGGGTGGTCCTCAGCACACAGGAAGTAATGAGAAGGGAAGAGAGTTAAAGTGGAAATACTGGTTTTGGGAGGGTTCTAAAGGAAGAGAAACCAGCAAGGGGGTTGAAGGACAATTAGATGAGGTATGACGTAATGGGATTTAGGGGAGACAGAGAGGCTGAAGCCTTGATCTTGTTGGGGGAATGGTAGGAGTAAAGCAAAATCGTAAAGGTTTAAAAAAATAAAGATGAAAACGTAGCTAGAGGTACAAGTGTACATGGCTATTTTGAAATATTAAACTGTGAAAGAAAGGGAAGATAGAATGAAGTAAGGGGGGTCCAAATGGAAGAAAGAGGATTGTGCTCTTCTGCTGCATTTCTACACTATCACCCTTGTCTAAATATAGGCATGTTGTTGGAATTAAGACAAGGCTTAACTCCCATATAGGCCAGTCAGTGAAGATCTACCAGGGCCTGCAAAGTTCGCCCCCAATCCTGGCAGTCAAATGATTCAATTATGTGCTGCTACAATCAGAGGAGAAAGAAAGAGAGAGAGAAAAGTATAGCAATATTTTCATTATCAAGCAATATTTTCATTATCAATATTATCAAGCAACCCTAGGTGCTAAGTTTTGTGCTTAGCTTTTTTTTTTTTTATGTTAGCTATGGAATGTTTTTGCTAAAGGATTAAATCCCAAATGTATCACGATTGTATTCGTTTTCTACACCGATGGTTGTGTTCACTTTTATAATTTCAGTTAGTACCCAGGATGGTGAAAAGATGTACTAGAGAAAGTAGTGTTCTATGTACCTGCATGACTGTGCATGCATTGTGGCCTCAACCCAGCTCCATCCCGGGAGGCATATGTCAAGATCGCATTATGAATCAGGTGATGGTGTTTCTGGTTGTTCAATAATTAAATCTTGTGCTGTAAGAACTAAAATGAATCTGCTCATGTTCATTCTCACACTTACAGGCAGGTCCAGGGTTCCTGCCTTGTGTAGTAAAAGACCTTAGTGGCCTTATTTTTGTGTGGACAGCAAGGTAGAAGGAAAAAGTTATCTTCTCTACCAGTTTTTATCACACGCAAACATATTATGAAAACTTGGAGGAAATCACTGAACTTTTTGAGCCCTCACTTTCTTCATAATCACAACACTTCACCTAATATTTTACTTCTGTTTCGCTGTATTTATCAACTCCTGATTAAAGTTTACTTCAAAATTATAAACGAGTAGGTGTGGACTCTCATCAGTCTATGAACTGTTCCTGGGAAGCTTTTATTCAGGGTAAATCTGTCCTTTCAGAAATTATATTAAAGCAGCAGCAGTTCTTTAGGGAAAAAAGAAATCCGGTATCACAATGGACTATTTAGAGATGACTGTAATAATGTTTTAACCACAAAACTTTCAAAAATTTTAAAGATGCTTTATAGTGGAAATAATAAAGACATTGATGCATTGCTTCTGTAAATTAGACCAAGTGCGAGTGGCATTGTTTTGGCACAGAAAGCTGTGCAGTTCCTCTATCAACCAGCGCGAAAAATGAAGAAAGGTGCACAAAAGGAAGCGGGGCGGCTCAGGGCCACGCTGATGGTTTATGATTGCGATTCCTTGAAAACTTCCAGTTGTTTTCATAACAGCTAGTTTTGAACTCTTATTTTTAGCAACAACTGCCAAATTTCAGCAGTCCCATAATGCTCTGCCCCCTAATTAGTTTGGAAGCCTGTAATTGTTTAAGTCTGAACCAGCCTAGAAAGACTGCCAACTCATGTGAGCAGGATTGAGCAGGAGAGTTGAAGGAATGGCTTACACATTATGACTTGCTCATTTATTTAATTTAGTCTTTTCATCAAATCAAGACTCATACCGAAAAAAAAAAAAAATCACAGCACAGAAGGGGCTTCTTTTAAAACAGCTAGGAGCTGGCTTTACTTCTTCGGACCCAGAGATTTCATGTCTGAGCGGTCCTGTTGCTATTTAGAAATTGAGCACAGGCTCCCTGGCATGACCTTGGGAGGTCAGGCATACTTTGGATAAAATCTGCAAGGTCAGTGATGAAAAACTGCATCATAAGAGAACCATTATAATACATTATTAATGGGATTTTTAATATATTAATGTGAGTAGCTCTATTTATTGTTTGGAGGCATTTTTGTATGTGTTTAACAAAAATCTGGAAAAGAAAGAAATGCATGTGCACCAGGACAGTTAGCAGTGTTCAGAATTTGTCAGTGTGCTCAGGGTTTATTAGGTAATAAGATCCTACGCACGTTTCCACTTGCAATATGAAAAATGTTGAGACTGATCACGTTTCATTAATTGTCTCTGTGCATTCTCTGTATAACGTGGCTCTTTGACTGTTGTTTCCCAGACTCTAATCAGCTGCTTTTACTATGAGTACAAAGAGGGAGGATGTATGCAAGACCACTGTAGAATCATATAGGAAGTGACATATTGTCTATAGACGCCATTTCCTGAAGGAATCGTGATGGTGTTTATTTCTGAAATTTTTTTCACCAGTTGCTCCTGAATGCATGTATCAGTAGACTTTATATAATTTTAGAGCAAAACTGCTCAACTTTTTACAGCATCACCAGAGTTTCTACTTTTCTGTGTGGCAGTTATCCTTCGTCTGGGGGCTTCAGGGAAAATACAAAACCAGGTGGCTAAGGTTTCACTCTATGCCAGACAGGCAATGATTATGGGCTTTTGTGAAGTTGTACTCATCCTTTCTATGAAAAGCATCAGCTATAACCTGTATTTCCCCACAAAGATCATGTAGAGGGTAATCTTTCTTTGCTATTGTTGGATGCTGTGTGGTAAGGACCAACACACACAAAACTTTGCAATGTGTTTGTTGATTGTATCATGATCGCAGACTGCAAGATGTGTTTCATCATTCAAAAAGCAAGGATAGGATTTATTTATACATGCTATTTTCAATCAAAAATATGCTGTGGACTTAGAGTATCCCTACCATCCCAAAGATTTCTTTTGTTGGAAAGGGTTCTTCATTCCGTCCCATTACTCCCAGGTTTTCTCGTGCGTCATTCTCAATAATCCCTCTTCTGCCCGTAGACTTAGCATGTTCCCCCAACACCAGCTCACTTAGTCACAGGTCAATCCCTTCAGGCCCACCCTGACTCCAACTTATCTCCTTCCTCCCGGTAATGAGGAACTCAGTTACATTGCCACTTTCCAGAGTGGTCTGCCTCCTCTGTTCCATCCCACGACTCCCTTGGATTGCCACCTCCATGTTAAAAGACATCATTTTGTGAACACCCAATCAAAAAGCCCAGAATTGACTCGTGAGGGGGACTAACTTCCCTGTACCAACATGCAGTGGGACTCTGAAGGCTATTCCATCTCTCTGAGCCTCAGTTTCATCAAGATAATACTTATTCCTAGGCTTCTCAACTCCCCTCACCTCTTCATCCCCTCTCTAAATTATGTGCGAAGAAGTAAGCTGAGAACGCTCACAGAACACTCACAGAAATTTTCTGAAATTTCCCCAGCACAAAATTGCTGGGCCTTTCAGTTCCCTGAAATGCCCTTTGGCCCAGACACTTTGCCTCAGTGTCATTAAACACAAGATAAAGTCTCCAGTCGGTGTGCTGGCCGCCTCCCCTATGGCCACTATTTGGGCTACTGCAGACAAAAAGGAGCAGGGCTGAATGAGATAATACACACCCAAAGCGCTTTGAAATCCCCAAAGACAGATGCTTTATGAATACCAGACATTATTATTATCTCCTCTGCTGCCCCCTGTCACGACAAATTCTACCCAGGTTGAACATCTGCAGCATCAGTGGACCCTCACAAATGTATTTGTACTTTTCCAAGCTGTTGCCCATTAACTTCTTGTTAATATTTCTGATTATTCTGGGCCTCTTTATTTAAACACTCAGGTAGTATTGGCACTTGTCACCCTTCTGTCTTTGCAGATGTCACTTAGCACTCTTTACAAATTAGCAACACAGTTAAGCAATACTGAAGACCCAGTTTTGCCCTACTGTATACCACCTCACTTTTGGATATGTTAGAATTTGCCCTCACGGTTTAAAAATCAACTTCATAAGGCCTTATGCCACGTTCAAGCTTGTCCAAGTCAATTTGGGGTAGACTGAAGGATACATTTTAAGAATTTCCAAATGTTTTGCTAAAGTCAAGCTGCAGTATATCCACTGGGCTTGTCATCGGTTATTTAGGCAATCTCCTCTTCAACTATAAACTTTTGTCCAAAGCTTCATGTTTAAAATTGGAATGATCAACCTATGCTACTTTTCACTCAGACAGCTTTAGAGTAGAATTTTGCATTCATCTTGCCCCATTCTGTTACTAAGGGTTGATGAACCTGACCTCAAAAGCAACAGAAAAAAAAATTTTTTAATAAAAATCCTTGAATGATTGTCAAATAATTTGATGCATTTTTAAACTAATTGCCTACATACTAGCAGGCCTTTCAAGGGCTCTTGTTAGGGTGCAATTAAAAACAGGCTCTGGTTATTGTGTTTAATTTTTGTTTCACAATGACTCAAAGACATACTATGAAAATAGGAGCAGGAGGCTGTAATTGAGTCCACTGTCACTTCTGATCCGTCCTGCCGGAGAATAGCAGTCTCCTGACTTCTCGGCTGACACGCGTTCACTCTCCCCTCCACTGGAGCAACCCTCCCTCCCACCCAGCAATACTCTAAGCATCAGTGAGTTAATATTTCTAAACATTCGGGAGCCCTGCAATGAGATGCACTGTACTAAAATCAATAATCACTTTGTGTGCAACATCGAAGCCTTTTCTCCTAATCCTCCCCTCATCAGAGTGACCGTTCTAAGAGCTACTTATTCCATTATTCAAATTCTTCCTGATAGTCAAATACCTTAAGATTCAATAGACTAATATTTTGGTCATTGACAATAGAAATCTGTGTTTCCCATATGTTCCAGAACCAGATGGTTCAGGTTGGCCTTTTATTTGTCAGGCTCAATATAAAACACTGCTTGCTCGCTCTCAGGGTTTTAACAAAGGCCAGCCAGCCTCCCGCATCCCCTGGTCCCCCACTCCAGGGTGTGACAACAGGCTGAACCAAGAGATGAGCAACTTCTCAGCTGCCGGCCTCCGAAGGCACTCTCAGCATGGCCAGCCCCCGCTTCTGCTCCTGCCTGCTTTTTATGCAGGCCCTTGATTGAGAATGGTCCAGCTGGGCAGCCTGTTAACTCCTTTAACCCATTCCTATCCAGCCCATCCCTATTAGGCCTGACCCTCCTCTTGATCAGAGCTACCATTCTAGTGAGCCTACATTGAACCCTTAGCCATGCCCCCCTCTTTTGCATCTTAAGTGCCCAATTCTGACACAAATAGAACTGAAAGAAGCTAGTAATTGTTGTGCATCCACTATGTGGTGAACGCTGAGCTAAATCCTTGTAACTGCCATGATATCATTTAAAATGCAGAAAGACACAAGATGAGATGTGATCATACCCACTATATAGAAAAGGAAACTGAGGCCCAGAGATATTGGATAACTAGCCACACATCTAGTAAGTAGTAAAATAGGATTGCCTCTCATATATGTCTGACTGTAATGCCATGCACATAGCTCCCCTTAAACAGTCAGAGACAGAAATACACACACACACACACACACACACACACACACACACACACATCAAATTCCAAGCACTACTGAACCTTGGATTATTTGTCTACAATCTCCAAAATTTCCAATTTTTGACAGAGAAGTTGTACATCTCTGAGCAAGACGCTTGGCTCTCAACAGTAAGGGGGAGAAAAAGACAAGGAGGTTGGAGAAGTAGGTCTTCGGAAGTTACTAAAAGGGCGTTGTAAATATGGTGAATTTTGCTCTTAATGAGATGGGGGGCTTTGGTAAATTTGAACAGAGAAGTGTTCTGGTCCAATATAGACTTTAACAGGATTTCTGTGCCACTGAGATGAAGTGAGTCAAGGGCAGCTGCAGGCAGGCCAGTGAGGAGGCCAAGAGATGATGGCAGCTTGAGCTAGCCAGTGGAGGTGGTGCTTGGTGGTTAGATTCCAAATACAATTTGAAGACAGAAAAAACAAAATTTCTGACACACTGTATTTCTTAGATTCTGTCTTGTACTATTCATGGTGACCTTCCCAGCTAGACTGTAAGTCTCTTAAGTATCATGCCTTGCAGTTGCTCTTGGGTGTTTCATAAATCTTGTGTTGGGCATGGTCCGAGGTATAAAGACCCTTTGATGGATGGATGAGTAATTCATTCACGATTTTTTCCCTCCTGTATTCTGTCTTCTTCCATCTATATGATGCTTCTTGATTTCAAAGAAGACACTGTTAATGCTTTGGTGTAAAGACCAAAACTATTATTACTGGCAGGAATAGATAGAAAACATAACCAAATAGATTCATTGAGAAGCCTGAAAATTGGCCTAATCCTAAAGAGAATTTCCTCACTAGCTAACGGTCTTCACTAAATTCTACTATTCCATTAAGCACCTATCATGTACCAGATGCTACCAGGAATTCAAGAATTAAAAATATCAGGGTCTCAGACTTCAAGGACGAACAGGGAAACCAAAAAGTAATTAAATACATCTCTCAAATACAAAGGGATAACTTGTGCATTAATGCAGGAATGTATGAATTGCCAGGGCAAGTACAGAAGAGGGAACATTCACACATTCCCTGGGGTAGGAGTAAAGTGGTGTCTTCAAGTTTGACGTACTCTTCATCCAGATTTCCTAAGATTGTACTTGTTCTTGCCACAGCTCAGATTATCACTGCAAGGGACATAGGGAACCAGCTAAGAGAGACTGCAACTTCAAAGCTGGAGAAGAAGAAGATCTTGTTCAATACCACATTGTAGGTACAAGACATTTAAGACACAGAAATGTTAAATGACATCCTCAAGGCCACACAGCTGAATGCATACGGTCCTAGAATTAGAATTCAGATTTCAGACCCTTTGTCTCCAATTTTTATGTTATCTCATGAGATGTATCAAGTACACTCCATTTTTTATTCATTATCTTCTTATTTTGAGTTTATTCTTTAATTTGGCTTATCCTCTTTCATTCATTTATTTTACAAATATATATTCAATAATTCCTATATGTTAGGCACTTCCCTAGGTGTGCTAGTTATTGGCTATTGACTCGCAGCTCCAAATATACCCTTCTACACTCTGTTTTGTGCCATGAGGTCCTCCCATGTTAAATTATCTCTGTTATAAAACAGAAACTGGTATGGTTTCTGTTTTCTTAAATGTCAGACCCTAGTGCATCTGCTCTGTGTCCATCACTTCTCTGGGTGCTAAAAATACAGAAGTAAGCAAAGCAGACTCATTTCCTACCATCACAGAGCTTATGGTCTAGTCTGAGAGACAGACCCTAGTCAATTGGTTACAAAATGGTAGTGTAATTACAGACAGTAATAGTGACACCAAGGAAAGATGCATCTGGTAGCAAAAGCTCAGAGCTTTTTTTTGCATTGTGTGGTCAGAGAGGGCTTCCCAGAGGGGTGCCACCCCAGAAGAGACCAAACCCTGGAGGTGTGCAGGTCAATACTCTGTGGAAGAAAGAAGGGAAGACCCATGACACATTGGAGGAGCTAATATACAGCCGGTCAGAGAGTCAGAGAATAGTTTGATTTCTTTTTATTTATTTTAAGATGAAGAAATTTGGACTTAAGCTTTACAACTAGAAGCTGTAGTAAACATTTTAATTTTATGACACACTCTTCTGTCTCTGGGCTGCCTGAGTTTGGTGTGTAGAAACTACATACCAGAAATGCACATTTTCATTTATTTATTTTTTTTCAGAATCTTATCCTGATACGAAGTCCCTTCAGGGATCTTTAATTATGCAGGTATAGATTCTGTAATCTAGTCCGAAAGGAGCTTTGATGTGAGAATATATGTGTTGATTTCATTAAGATTTAGATATGTTAGCATATATTTTGAAAAATTCCAACTATCATTAAAATATACGTAAAATTTACTTTTTAGAGATTATTTTGGGGTAAGTAATAGTCACTTCATATGAATAATTAAAGTATCCTTTTTCACTGAAAAAATATATGAGGCAATTTGAAAGGCAACATTTAATTGAGTTTAGAGGAAGACTGGAATTTTGTAGGAGGGAAAAGGGACATACTCTTTTCTGTTTGCTTCCTATTCCTATCGGAAAGGAAATATTTTCTTTCCTTTGCATTCATTTCCCTATTTTAACCTCATTTCAGACCTTTATCACCTCCCAGTTGCCCTATTGTGTCCGCATGATAAGTGGTTTTCTGCCTTTAGTCTGTATGTACACACATGCCCCCCCCACATTCTCCTTCCACTCTGTGCCCCATCATCAGCTTAACCTTAATTGAACCCTAGTTCTATATGATACTCCCTTTTGGCTACAAAGTCAAGTCCTTCTACCATATAATGAAAGGTTTTTATTTTCTTCTTTCTAAACTTGTTTCTAACGGTATCTTCAACCTGTGCATTCTAATAGGCTACATATTAGACTTACCTTAATAAAATTCTGTTGCTCAAACCTCACTGCAAGCCAATTACATCAGAATCTCTGGGTGGGAAACCCTAGCATCTGTATTTTTAAAAGCTCTCCGAAGGTTCTAACATGCAGCCAGAATTGGAAACTACCAAGTCTGATGTGACTGGACTCAGCATTGTTATTTCCCACATCCCATAGATACTATTCTTATTTTATTATTCCAACCCACTAATATCAGCGTGGGTTTTGGTGGAAATTATTATACCTGAAGAAATTTCCTCTCTAAATGTTAAGTTTCAGGACTCTCCTGTGGTCCAGTGGTTAAGACTTCACCTTCCAATGCAAGGGGGTGCAAGTTTGATCCCTGGTCAGTGAGTTAAGATCTCACGTGCCTCAAGGCCAGAAAACCAAAACATAAAGCAGAAGCAATATTGTAACAAATTCGATAAAGGCTTTAAAAATGGTCCACGTGGGGCTTCCCTGGTGGTGCAGTGGTTGAGAGTCCGCCTGCCGATGCAGGGAACACGGGTTCGTGCCCCGGTCCGGGAAGATCCCACATGCCGCGGAGCGGCTGGGCTCGTGAGCCATGGCCACTGAGCCTGCGCGTCCGGAGCCTGTGCTCCGTAACGGGAGAGGCCACAATAGTGAGAGGCCCACATACAGAAAAAAAAACAAAAAATGGTCCACATTAAAAAGTCTTAAAAAAATTAATTTTAACTTTCATTACAATTTAAAAAGCTAAGACCATCAAAGAAAGGTTTCCTCTTAATTAAAATAGTATAGGTACTTCTAAATATTTTCAGTATGTCATTCTACTTTGAGTATTATTCAAAGTTGGTCTTGCCTCCAGAGTACGGTTAGATGCTTATGTTTTATTCATTATGGTAACCTGCCTGTTGGATGGTGTCATTGCACGGGGAACAGAAGCGATGTGAACCCCTGAAAACTATGCTTATAAGTCTGGCTTTTCTCATGTCTAAACCTGGAACAGCAATAGAGCAAACCAATATAAATGAGAATGCAAGAATGCCTTCAGTATCAGAAACATTAAAGGGCACACAGTACAGCACTGGGCACAGTGTCTGGCATAAAATTGGTGATCAATTCATGTTTGTAGAGAGTATGAACAAGTAGACAAAGGACCCACATTGCTTGTATGTTATGTCCCGTATAGACTCATAGTCCTTATAAATTAGCTTTATGACTTTGAGCAAGGCCTTTAACCTTCAACTTTTAATTTGCTCATCCATAAAATTGGTGTGAGGAAGGAGGATGCCTTCTAGCTCTAAGTGTTTCAGATTGGAGAGATTCTTGCTTAACTCTTTCTGTTCACATCAACAAATATTTTATAGGAAAGAAACACACATACATTGCTTAACAAATTTGAGAATAACCTGCACCCTCTAAGTTTAGTTAGTTTACAATGTTTCATATCATTGGTCTTCCTTCCTCTCTGCATTATTTCCCCATGGAGATTGTGCTCCATAATGAAATAGAACCACAAAAGCCAGCTGCTTCAAGCTCTGCTCTTGGGGGAACCCAGTCTAAGGCACATTACCACATGATTCATTTATCTGCAGATTTAGCAACAAAACGGAACCACTTTTTGTCAGTCTTGTCTATTATATATTATATGTGTTCAGCAGAGTTTTTTTTAAATTAAATATAATTATCAGCTTTACTCAAAAATCCAGTCCTACAAGATGTATTGTGTACTGTATATCCAAGACTTTATATTAAAAGCTGGGAATACAAAACAGATAAGGACACAATTAAATAACTACTCCTTAGTATTAAGAATCATGTTTTAAATTGTTCTGAAGACTCTAGTGGCAGGACAGGAATAAAGACACAGACATAGAGAATGGACTTGAGGACAAAAACTACATGAGCCATGGACCTTCCTTTCATACAAGAGCAAAAGCCATCTACTGCTGGGGATGTGACACTTCTCTGACCCAAAAAGAAAGTCATCTGATTTGGGAGAAATAACTAATCTGAATCATCCAATATCTATGATATGAAAATTTGACCAAAGATAAAAATGTTTCCCACAAAGATCATCCCAGGCCCAGGAGAGTTTACTTATCAACATTTATCAAACATTTAAGGAAGAAACACCGATTCTACAAATCCTTTTTAGCAAATTGAAGAGGAAGCAACACTCTCTAAACTCATTTAATGAGGCCGATTTTACACAAATATCAAAACCAAACAAAGACACTGCATGAAAAGAACACTAAAGATTAATAATTCAAATGGACATAGATATAAAAATGGATATAGACATATCAAATGGAATCTAGTGATTATCAAAATATAATACAGCATGATTAACTGGACTTTAACCCAGGAATACAGATTTGAAATCAAATGATGTAGTAATTTACCACATCAACAGACTAAAAAAGGAAAACTGTATGACTATCTCAATAAATGTAGAAAAAGATTTTGACACAATGCAATATCCATTTATGATTTTTTAAAAATCTTAACAGACTAGGAAAAGAAGGGATCTTCTTTAAATTATTAAAAGACATCTAAAAAATGTATTCACTAACCTCATACCTAAATGTGAAAGACTGAATTTTTCCCCCAACACTGAAAACAAAACACAGATATTCTGACTTGTATCCAAATTATATAAATAGCTCTTATCACTCAATAATACCACCTAATAAAAATATAGTCAAAAGATTTGAACACACACTTTAACAAAAGTATATGTAAGTTAAAACTGTAATATGATGCCACTTCATTCAAATAGGTAAAATTTAAAATATTTAAAACAACAAGTAGAGCAAAGATTTAGAACAATTGGAACTCTCATACATTGATGGTAAGAACTCAAAATGGTACAACTACTTGGGAAAACTCCTTGGGAAGTTTTCAGAAAGTTAAATAAACACTTATATGATGCAGCAATTCCACTCCTAGGTACTTATTTTAAATAACTGAAGACACATGTTCACAGTAAAAGCTTGTACATATTATTCATAGCAACTTTATTCGTAATAATCAAAAATTTGAAATAATCTATATTCAGCTGGGAAATGGATACAAAAATCATTATCCTTATTTATATGTATATTGTTGATAGACTATTGATTTTTATAGCCAAAATAATAAAGTAAAATAAAATGCATGACAAGAGTGAACAGAGTGGGAGTAGATGGAATTATATTGTTGTAAGGTTTCATATTTTTCTGACTTTGTATAACATTTGAGTAGACTGTGTTAATTTAAAGATATATATTGTAATCTCTAGAGGGACCAGTAAAAAAATTACTAATAAGTATATGAAAAAATCAGTAAAAGGACAAAACAGAAGAGTAAAAAATATTTGATTGTGGCAAAAGAAGACAAGAAAGGCAGAAAATGGGAGCTGATGTTACAAATAGAAAACAAATGATAAAATGCTACACTTAAATCCAAGTATATCAATAATCACAGTAAATGATTATAAATGAGCTAAACACTTCAGTTACAAGGTAAAGATTATTGAACAGAATTAAAACCTGAGCACAACTGAATGCTGATTAAAAGATTTGTAGTTTTTCATATTCTTGTTTAAATAGAAAGAAACTGACAGGTTGAGAGTAAAAGGGTGAAAAAAAGACATGAAAATATTTAAGCACAAGAAAACCAGACAAAGATGTCACAAAGAAAGAAAACTACAGGCCAATATCACTGATGGACATAGATGCAAAAATCCTCAACAAAATACTAGCAAACAGAATCCAACAGCACATTAAAAGGATCATACACCATGATCAAGTGGGGTTTATTCCAGGAATGCAAGGATTCTTCAATGTACGCAAGTCAATCAACGTGATACACCATATTAACAAACTGAAGGAGAAAAACCATATGATTATCTCAAAAGATGAAGAAAAGCTTTCGACAAAATTCAACACCCATTTATGATAAAAAACCCTGCAGAAAGTAGGCATAGAGGGAATTTCCTCAACATAATAAAGGTCATAAATGACAAACCTACAGCCAACATCATCCTCAATGGTGAAAAACTGAAAGCATTTCCACTAAGATCAGGAACAAGACAAGGTTGCCCACTCTCACCACTATTATTCAACATAGTTTTGGAAGTTTTAGCCACAGCAATCAGAGAAGAAAAAGAAATAAAAGGAATCCAAATCTGAAAAGAAGTAAATCTGTCACGGTTTGCAGATGACATGATTCTCTACATAGAGAATCCTAAAGATGCTACCAGAAAACTACTAGAGCTAATCAATGAATTTGGTAAAGTAGCAAGATACAAAATTAATGCACAGAAATCTCTGGCATTCCTATACACTAGTGATGAAAAATCTGAAAGTGAAATTAAGAAAACACTCCCATTTACCACTGCAACAAAAAGAATAAAATATCTAGGAATAAACCTACCTAAGGAGACAAAAGACCTGTATGCAGAAAATTATAAGACACTAATGAAAGAAATTAAAGATGATACAAATAGATGGAGAGATATACCATGTTCTTGGATTGGAGGAATCAACATTGTGAAAATGAATCTACTACCCAAAGCACTCTACAGATTCAATGCAATCACTATCAAACTACCACGGGCATTTTTCACAGAACTAGAACAAAAAATTTCACAATTTGTATGAAAACACAAAAGACCCCGAACAGCCAAAGCAATCTTGAGAACGAAAAATGGAGCTGGAGGAATCAGGCTCCCTGACTTCAGACTATACTACAAAGCTACAGTAATCAAGAGAGTATGGTACTGGCACAAAAACAGAAATATAGATCAATGGAACAAGATAGAAAGCCCAGAGATAAACCCACACACATATGGTCACCTTATCTTTGATAAAGGAGGCAAGAATATACAGTGGAGAAAAGATAGCCTCTTTAATAAGTGGTGCTGGGAAAACTGGACATGTACATGTAAAAGTTTGAAATTAGAACACTCCCTAACACCATACACAAAAATAAACTCAAAATGGATTAAAGACCTAAATGTAAGGCCAGACACTATCAAACTCTTAGAGGAAAACATAGGCAGAACACTCTATGACATAAATCACAGCAAGATCCTTCTTGACCCACCTCCTAGAGAAATGGAAATAAAAACAAAAATAAAAAATGGGACCTCATGAAACTTCGAAGCTTTTGCACAGCAAAGGCAACCATAAACAAGACCAAAAGACAACCCTCAGAATGGGAGAAAATATTTGCAAATGAAGCAACTGACAAAGGATTAATCTCCAAGATTTACAAGCAGCTCATGCAGCTCAATAACAAAAAAACTAACAACCCAATCCAAAAATGGGCAGAAGACCTAAATAGACATTTCTCCAAAGAAGATATACAGATTACCAACAAACATATGAAAGAATGCTCAACATCATTAATCATTACAGAAATGCAAATCAAAACTACAATGAGATATCATCTCACACCGGTCAGAATGGCCATCATCAAAAAATCTATAAACAATAAATGCTGGAGAGGATGTGGAGAAAAGGGAACCCTCTTGCACTGTTGGTGGGAATGTAAATTGATACAGCCACTATGGAGAACAGTAGGGACGTTCCTTAAAAAACTACAAATAGAACTACCATATGACCCAGCAATCCCACTACTGGGCATATATCCTGAGAAAACCATAATTCAAAAAGAGTCATGAACCAAAATGTTCATTGCAGCTCTATTTACAATGGAAGCGACCTAAGTGTCCATCATCAGATGAATGGATAAAGAAGATGTGGCACATATATACAATGGAATATTACTCAGCCATAAAAAGAAACAAAACTGAGTTATTTGTAGTGAGGTAGGTGGACCTAGAGTCTGTCATACAGAGTGAAGTAAGTCAGAAAGAGAAAAACAAATACCGTATGCTAGCACATATATATGGAATCTAAAAAAAAAAAAAAGGTCATGAAGAACCTAGGGGTAAGATGGGAATAAAGACACAGACCTACTAGAGAATGGGCTTGAGGATATGAGGAGGGGGAAGAGTAAGCTGTGACAAAGTGAGGGAGTGGCATGGACATATATACACTACCAAACGTAAAATAGATAGCTAGTGGGAAGAAGCCACATAGCACAGGGAGATCAGCTCAGTGCTTTGTGACCACCTAGAGGGGTGGGATAGGGAGGGTGAGAGGGAGAGAGCTTCAAGAGGGAAGAGATATGGAAACATATGTATATGTATGACTGATTCACTTTGTTATAAAGCAGAAACTAACACACCATTTTAAAGCAATTATACTCCAATAAAGATGTTAAAAAAAAAAAGAAAGAAAGAAAGCAAGTAAGGCTGTATTAATGTCAAACAATGTAGACTTTGAGCAGAGTTTTATAGAGTTAAAGAAGGGGGATTTGTAGTGATAAAAGAGTCAGTTTCTCAAAAAGACATAAAAATCCTAAACACTTATGTATATAATACCTGAGCATTGGAATACATGAAACAAAATTGACAAAACTAAAGGAAAAATCATAAATTCACAATTATAGCTAGATATTTTAATAGCTCTTTCTCAGTAACTGACAAGGAAAGTAAAGAAAAAAGTCAGGAAGGCAATAAAAGATATAAACAATTATCAACTAACATGGCCCAAATGACATTTTAGAACACTCTCCCAACAACTGCAGGATATTCATTCTTTTAAAATTTACACGGAACTTTCACCAGAATAGATGGTATGTGGGCC
Source organism: Delphinus delphis (assembly GCF_949987515.2). Lineage (NCBI taxonomy): Eukaryota > Metazoa > Chordata > Mammalia > Artiodactyla > Delphinidae > Delphinus > Delphinus delphis. The sequence goes on along the minus strand of NC_082696.1, from coordinate 58,725,589 downwards.
GTAAAACAAGTCTCATTAATTAAAAAAAGGATCAAAATCATACAGAATATGTTCTTGAAATATTTGAAAATTAAGCAACAAAATTCTAAAAAACTCATGAGTGAAAGAAGAAATCACAAGGAAAATTGAAAATATTTTGAATGGAATGATAATAACAAATACAACATATCAAAACTTGTGAGATACAGCTAAAGTGTTGCTTGAAGAGAAATTTGTAGCTTTAAATGCCTATTTTTAAAAAGAAAAAAAGTGTAAAATTAATTATCTAATCTTCCATTTTAAGAATCTAGGGAAAGAAGAACAAACTATATTTGTTAACTTACACAAAGTAAGCTACAGTAAGTAAATAATAAAAAAGAAGAACACAGTAAAAATTTAAAATGGGCAAATAATAGATAAAATTAGGAATGTCACAAGTTGTGTTTTTAAATGATTGGTAATATTTATAAACCCATAGAAAAAGAGAGAAAACACAAATTACCAATGTGAGGAATGAAAGAGGGAACATTATAACAAATTCTATAGACATGAAAATGATAATAAAGAGATACTATGAATAACTATGTCAATAAAATCAACGACTGAGAGTGAAATGAACAAATTCCTGAAAAACATAACTTACCAAAGCTGGCACAACAAAAAATAGAAAATCTGAACAGCGCTAGATCAATTAAAGAAATTGAATTCATAATTAAAATCTTTCACTGAGAAAACTACAAGCCCAGATTGTTTCAATGATAAATTCTATCATACATTTAAGTAAAAAATAATACCATTCCAAAATAAATTATTACAAAAACTACAGGAGGAAGGAATATTTTCACAGTCATTTTATATGGCCAGCAAAAACCTGATCCCAAAATACTACAAAGATATTACAAGAAAATTAAATTACAGTTCAATGTTTCTAATGAACATAGATGCAAAAATCCCTAACAAGTATTAGCAAGTAAAATCCAGCAATATATGCAAAGAATGAGATATTCATGACAGTGCAGTTTATCCCAGGAATTTAAGGTTGGCTTAACATAGGAAAATCAATCAAAGTAATTCACAGTAGTCACAGAATAAAAGAGAAACAAATAGTGTATGGTGTTACTTAAAAATAAGATATAAATAGAAGAAAATATTAGAGGGTCTTATGTCAAAAATTATCAGTAATAATCATTGGATCATTGGATGGTACGACTGTGAGAAATGTTTTTACCGCGGTTTCCTGAATTTTTCCAAGGTTACTGCAAGGAATATGTGTTGTATTTCAAAATTATAAAAGGGTATGTGTGTGTGTATGATGACCAAGGTATCTGAATATGCCTTCAAAGAAGCCACAGCTAATGGAGACAGACACGTAGTCTGGTGATTTCAAATGGATGACAGACCTTGAAATTTTCTGATGAGAGAAATGTTGTGTTAATCTGAGTTTAGCTATTGATAGCTTTTAATCTTTGTCTTCTAGCAAAGTCAAGTTATTTAGGTGCAAATTGAATTCCTTTTCAAAATTTACTCTGCTTTTCTAGTAGAGAATTACTGAGGAATGTAAAGGACTTCCCAATTTGTGATAGTAAACTTTCTACTCCTCTCATCAGAAGAATTTTACATGCGTACCTGGCATCACCTTGGTAGCGTTAAATAATAACAATCATTATGATTTGGTTCTGGTTTATTCTGACATTACAGCACATTGATTAAGTGAGTAAATCTCCACCTGGAATAAACACCGATGATATGCTTGATATCAGCCTTTTTGTTTCTATTGAAAATTAGACACAGTATAAAACAACAGTGACGTCAATTAATAGCATAACGAATAGTTAATTCACCGGAACTTTTATTCTTGCCAGGCCAAAATCTTAAATCAGAAGACGAGTGTCAGATTTGGATCCTGTAGTGTTTCAGGAAAAGACAAATTTTAAAAACCAACGACATTACGTTGAGAGGCATTTTCTCTAGCCCTTTGATATGTAACTCTGACTGAAACTCAGCAGGCCAGACATTAATCTCAACTTTCATGTAATAGACCACTGATGCTCCCGGAAAATAAAGTTATAAGACTCTCATGTTCCCCCGAACAGATTGAGAAATGTGCCAGGAGGATTATACCTTAAAATCTTCTATTTTGTTTTCCATCATAGGGTCAAGAGGAGAGAATATTGTGTATTTGGCTATAAAATCATAATGAATATTTATTTAGCACATTTTTCTTTTAGAAATTGTATGCGAATTGGACTAGAAAATGTTTCATTTTCCTACATCATATTGTTTGGTACTCAGGTTGTGAGTGTGAGTGTGTGTGTGTGTGTGTGTGTGTGTGTGTGTGTGTGTTTGTATGTGTCTTTGCATGTGCTGTCATAACCTATCTGGCCAAGCATGGACTGTCTCCAAAGATTAAGTGCACCTATTTTGAACTGGAGGCTGAACGCCATAATTTTTAGCTAACCCGTTTCCTTCTTAGTGAAAACAGAAATAAAAATATATTGTGCACACTTCATCGCTAGAGCCTTTGACCTCAGCTGCCTGTCTAGCTGAGACTGTGATGAATGCTTTGTGTCCCTTCATTTTTAATTGCTCATAAATTGTTATCCCACGAAACACAAAACTAGCCTTGTCCTCATTTTAGTTGGGGTTGGAGGTCAGCCTAACAGTAACACAATTAAGGAGTGTCTTTGTGTGGGAGTGTGGGAGTGAGGAGGGCTCTAGGCTTGCAGAAGAGGGGTAAAGAAATGGACTAGTCCTTTCTAAGGAAAACACAAAGGAAATTCCAACTTTTGAGCAAAAACATCACAAATACAGTAAATCATGCTTGTCTGACAATTGTGTCCAAAGTGCTTTGAAGGGCATTTCTGGACGGCAACAAAGAAAGTGAATTATATTTCATTCCTGTGTTCAAGCAAAAATGTGTTTTTGTGATTCATGATGTTGAGTATAAATTAATTCTGTGAAAAAAAAATATGTCTGGTTTCAGAAGTGCTATCAAAACCCAGGGTGTTTTCAAAAGAGACTGTGTATATGGGAATCTAAGGCAGAAGCTCGCCTTCAGCTTTGTGTCACTCTCTGTCATCCCCGGGTAGCAGCAGCTCGTGGCAAGGTCTCCAGCTCACATCTGACTCTGATGCACCGTGGATCTTTTCTGTGGGTTTTGCAGAGTCAGTCATTGTTTTCAATTATACTTCCTCTATTGCTCAGCAACTAAGGTGTGACCTTAAACAGTCATGTTTCAAATATCAATGAAACTAAAGCTTTGAATTTCTTTTCTCATTTGTGAAGACTGTCAAAAACAGAGATGATTATGCGTTTTCTTTATTCCGCCTAAAATAGTGTTTAAAGCCCAGCTAGTGGCCTATTGACTGATTTTATTATTTTGATTAAACCAAACCAGAAGCAGCATGGTCTAAATGCAAACAGAATTGGACTTATTGTGAGACCACTCCTTTCCTTTTCTTCCAGTCATTCTTCTTCTGACTTCCTTTAATTTCAAGCAAGTGGTTTGACTTTCCTGGATTAGACTGTTTTCAAAATGAAAATATACCTTCAATAATTACCTTATAAAAATATTGTGTAGACAAGGGAAGATTATGTGTGTGTTATAGCCTTCTTTCTCAGAATAAACATGTAAAATACATTTTAGCTGTTGCTATGATTCTTAGTCTCATTTTAATCACTATTTTCTTGTTTTAATCATATTTCATAGAACCTTTTGAATATTTTGTCAAGCTTGCTTGAATTCTGAATAGACAAATGGAATTCCCAGTATTAACTACTCTATTTATTGTCTCTTGAATTTATTTGTAGCAAGTTAACTTTTTTTTTTTTCCAGTAGAATTTACACTTCTATCTGGCTTAACTTCAGCAAAATAGAGAATAGTTTAGCTGTAATCTCACTCACTAATGCACAAATTTAACCATGATTAAACCCTTCTACACATATGTTTGAAGAACTTACTATATGCCAGGCACTGTTTTAGGTACAGAGGACAAAATCATGAACAAAATAGAAAAAAAAACCTTCTGTCTTTAATGGAGGTGATACTCTATTTACTTGATAAATTCGGTCAAATTATAATTCCTAAACATATAAGCAATAGGATAACATAATACAGGAAGGGACAATAGGGGGTCCATTAATAAGATCACTGGATTACAAGTTAGGAACGTGGAACTAGCGACAAATTCAACTATTCCCTAGCTTTGGGATCTTATCCAAATCACTGGATTCCATTTTCTTACTCTTAAAATGAGTTGATCTTTTCCAGTGCTAAAATTATTAGATTGTCTATATAATGGAGAAACAATCCCCTGTTCCTACTCCTCAATGAGACGAGGATGGGGGGAGGGGGAGAGAGCGCGCGCAATTATTTTGAGGGGGAGAGAGAGAGAATTATTTAGTATATCAAGATCAAGAATATCCCTCCTTCTTGGCTGGAAACTTTTACCAGAAAATTTCAGACTTTTTAAAGCATGATGACAATGAAAAATTATCACTTTTTTAGAGAAATTTTCTTTTTCTTTGTTTTGCACTTGAAAAGTAAGCTCACTGCAGTAGCATATGATTCTGGTGCTTGGTTTTCTGGATGTAGACAGTATTGGCACTTTGTCATAAGAAGGAGGGCAGAACTGACTGGTTCATAAGGTTCCCAGTGGTCCGAATAGCAGAAAAATCTGTTAGAGTTATGATGAACAAGTTGTTGGCTGAATTCAGCAACGAGTTTTAGACACGAGTCTAAAAACCAGTCATCTGTGCCCTCACCAGTAACTGCTACTTGACTGCAATAAGAATCACTACAGCTTTACATGTTACCAAAAATGATAATAATGATGTTTCCCAGCCTCAATAGGAAGGAAAGTTTTATTTTTAGAGCATTTCATAAAATCCTCCAAACTGAAAAAAATCTAAATGAAAGTATTAAATATTACATATAAGAATTAGAGGTATATCAAAGTTTTGCCTAATACATGATGCAGAGCATGGAAGTTGTAATTTGTATTAAACTTTGCAGATACGTTAGACATTAGAGAGTATTTTAGTTTAGTCTCAAACAAATAGCTTAGGTAATATTTAAAATAAGATTAAAATATTTTTCTAGTTGTTACTGGAATTTAACTTTTTCTCCCTTTTCCTATTTGAGAAGTTTTGCTCCCAGAACAGCAACTGGCCCATAGTAGGTGCTCAATAAATATTTATTGGCTGAATTAATATGTTTATTACTTCCTAAAGCATGAATAAAACCACTAAGCTTCTGTAGATCAGTTCCCAAATCCAATGGGTTTGTTATATGGTTTTTGTCAATGTGTATTTTTTGTCATTTACCAGAATTTATTTATATAACTATTTAACCCCGAAAATAGTTTTCAAAAATTAGTTGGCGCACAGATTTTATTATTGTTATTTTATTATTGTAAAATGAAATTTTACATTTGGGCAAAACAGTGTATCATTAGAAGACTTCACATTTACGTAACTACTCACAGCAGAATCCTTAAGATTCTAAGCATAAAAACTGGGTATTCATACATGGCAAACTAAAATAAGCTGTTTAAAAACATGACATTTTTGAAGTTATCACTCAAGAATTTCTTGCAAATGCATATGGAAATTCAAATGTGAGTGCCTAATAATAATGCTAGCCAGACTGCAAACGATAATTGAAAATTAAGGAATTTTTAATGTGTCACTTCTGAGCATCTTCCTTATACTGGCTGTTTCATCGAAAAAGTATTGGTAGTTGATGGCATTCCCATGGTTAGAATCCCATGGTGATTCAATATCTCCCTTGCTTTTTTTTTTTTTTTAAATCTTTATTGGAGTATAATTGCTTTACAATGGTGTGTTAGTTTCTGCTTTAAAACAAAGTGAATCAACTATACATATATGTATATCCCCGTATCCCCTCCCTCTTGCGTCTCCCTCCCACCCTCCCTATCCCACCCCTCTAGGAGGTCACAAAGCACCGAGCTGATCTCCCTGTGCTATGTGGCTGCTTCCCACTAGCTGCATCTGTCTTTGGGTTGGCCAACAAAAGAAAAACTCTCTAATGCTATAATATTAAATATTATATCACATATGTTGACAGTAACGTCATCATGTCATTAGTTTCTTACCCAGATGAAGACGATCATAGTAATTTAGTTCCTAACAGAACACTGAGAAAAATACTGTTTTGTATCAGTTGGTGAACATCTTACTTGCTAAAACCGTTATTTATCATAAAAACACTAATAATTGTGTGTCTTACTTATACTGCTCTGGCTTTGCTGATGGCTGTACAGTTTTTGCCCATCCAGCTGGCTCAGAGTGACCTCTTCTGTCTTCAGCGTTTGTCTGCTTAGAACTTTCTGATGGATGGAAGCCTCCCAGTGTGTATCCCTTGTCTCCTCATCCAGGGCTAAAGGTGTGTATAAAACCATAATGTGGGTTTTGTGAACGGAATAACCAGACCAATTGCTAAATTTCACACTGCAGCAATTTTTCAACAGTTATTTCTAACTAATAACTGCAATCCTAGGATGCAGTAACTCTAAAAGTTTTCACAAAACTGTCTTAGCGGCGAAGGAAACAAAATGTGTCATCTTGGGATCTGGGAACCAGTCAAAGCCGCATACAATCAAAACAATACTTTGAAATACTTGAAATACTCCATTTTATCTGAAACATATGTGAATGTCTGAATTCTCCACCCATAATATATATACTTGTTTTAACATGAAATACTTTCTCCCAAGACTATCAACAAAACTGATGCTCCTGGGAGAAGGTCAATCTTTTTCCATTAGCGTTTTCTGTTTCCAACCACCTAACCAGGAAGTCATCAGAGAGAAATCTAAGCCCACTCAGGAAAACTCAGAGGTGGACAAAACAGGAAAAGTTGTCTTTGCCTGAGCTTCAGGCTTCGCCAGTACCTTTTCCATGAAAAGGAAGAATCCAGACAATCTCTCTGGAACCCCACTATTTTCTCTGTATCTAGTTTGTGGCTTGTCTCAGTCTCTTCTCATGCACACATCTGTAAAATGTCTATAAAAAATAACAAGCGCCCTAGGGCCGTTCACCCTATGTTGCAGAAATTCAGAGCTTCAGATTTTTTGATCCTCTTCATTTCTCAGCCCCTATGCAATGGATGTCACTAATGTCACCTTTCAGTAAGGCAGCCATGGCCAGCAGAAGGCCTGGAAATGCCAATTGTAATTAACTTTCTTTTCAACTATGTTTGACAGTTTCATGCTGAGAAGGGCTTCTTGCCTTTTGAACTTTCAGATTGCTTGGCTGAGCAAAATGTGTATCATTTTCTTTTAAAATTACCTCACGAAGAGCTATGTTCTATGATATTCTTGCACACGTCAGCCATTTATAAGAGATTTCGATTTTTAAGCAGATTATCCTTGTTCCAAATGAGAGACCTTGCTTTTGTCTGAAGCATGGGCCATGTTCAGGTGCATGGCAGAGCCCCAGGACAAGGACATTCATATATTCATAAATGTCAGAGACGACATTTTCGCATGGGTCTATCATCCCAGCTGCTCTAGAAGGTAATATTCCTGAGACCTGTGAAAGCCAGAACCAGGCTCTTTGGAAGTAGCAAAAGATAAGGAAAAAAATGCTCCTTGAGTCTAGTTTCCTACAATGTAGTTATTCATCATTTTAAAAATGACATCAAAAATCAATAAAACTGGAAGAACTCTAAAAATGCATCTTTTCCTAATTGAGAGGCTTAACCTGACTTTTGTAGTAAGAATAATATACCTTACTTTGACCTACTTTAAAAATGTAAAAAGTCACTTTATGGCTGCTTGTTTCAGACTTTTATTTGGCCTTCCTACTTTTTTTTTCATAGCAGGGGTACTCGTGTAAAGAAAGAAAAAAAAAGTATAGATCCTTACCAGCATTTTGATCAAGGAGAAAGTTTTCATACTTCAATAGTGCACGTAATGGAATTGGTCAGATTTGAAGCATGGGAGCACATTTTATCTTGGATCTTTAATTTTTAACAGTTCAGTTGACAGAAATTTAACTAAAATGTTGGTTATGTGACCAGTAAGCAGACTCCCCCAAATAACATTTGCCTTAATTTTACTGTAGATTGTCAGAAAGGGTGTAAAATAAGTTGATTTTTATTAGTCTTTTGGTTAATTAGAAGTAATTCAAAAACCAGTCCTGTAAGATTGTTTTCACTCCCCAAGGATACAAATATGTCAGTTACTCGTAATTTTCACATAGATTGAAAGCTCTGAGAATTACTGGGTAAAAATATACACAAAAGAGAAAATTTTCAATTATCTTCCTTAGCTATCAAGACAATAACAGAGGTAGGTCATCAAAGTTCACACTGTCCTAGAAGATGGCAGTATGACTTTTTTTCTGAAAAATAAAAATAGGAATAAAAACTACATTCTCTATTCCCTCAAAGTAAAACAAAACAACAACTCTAAACTATAGTGTTAACAATTTTAATGTAATTTTGAAATTATAAAAGCCTTTTGGTTCAAACTCCAGGTAAAAATGTGGTTCAGCTTCCTGTAAATACAGGAATATTGGGTATTCTATTAAGTTCACTCTCTTTAAAATTTTTGTATGTTTCAGGTATACAGCATTATAACTATACATCTGTATACACTACAAAGTGATCACTAGCACAAGTCTAGTTGCCATCCTTCACGCCTACAGTTGACCCTCTTCAGCCTTTTGCCCACCTCCCTATCCCCTTCCCCTCTTGTAACCACTAATATGTTCTCTGTGACTGTGAGTTTGTTTTTGTTTTATTTTGTTTGTTCATTTGTTTTGTTTTTATAGATTTATACTCATACCATATGAGTAAAATCATGTGATATTTGTCTTTCTCTGTCTGACTTATATCATTTGGCATAATACCTTCAAAGTCCATCCATGTTGTTGAAAATAACACGATTTCATTAGTTTTTATGGTTGAGTAGAATTCCATTGCATGTATACACCACATCTTCTTTATCCATTCATCCAATGATGGACATTTAAGTTTTCCCATATGTTGGCTATGGTAAATAATGCTGCAATGAACATTCCTTTTGAATTAGTGTTTTTTTGTCCTTTGGAGAAATACCCAGAAGTGGAATAGCTGAGTCATTCTATTCTTAATTTTTTGAGGAACCTCCATACTGTTTTCCATAGTGGCTGTACCAACTTACAGTTCCACCAACAGCGTACAATTGTTCCCTTTCCTCCGCATCCTCTCCAACATTTGTTATTTCTTACTTTTTGATAATAGCCATTCTGACAGGTGTGAGGTGATATCTCATTGTGATTTTGATTTGTCTTTCTGTAATAATCAGTGATGTTGAACATCTTTTTATGTGCCTGTTGGCCACCTGTATGTCTTCTTTGGAAAAATGTTTATTCACATCCTCACTTCCTTGAATTGTCTGTTTTTTTGTTGTTAGTTTGCATGAGTTTTAAAAAATATTTTGCATATTCACTCTGATCAAATATATGATTTGTAAATATCTTCTCCTATTCAGAGGTTGCCTTTTTGTTTTGATGATGGTTTCCTTTGCTGTGCAGAAGCTTTTTGGTTTGATGCAGTCCCATTTGTTTATTTTGGCTTTTGTTTCCCTTGCCCTTGGAGCCAGAGTCACAAAAACATCACTAAGATTAATGTCAGTGAAGTTACCATCTATGTTTTCTTCTAGGAATTTTATGATTTCAGATTTCACATTTAAATCTTAATGCATTTTGAGTTAATTTTTATGTATGGTGTAAGATGGTGGTCAAGTTTCTTTCTTTTGCATGTAGCTGTCCAGTTTTCCCAACACTGTTTAGAGACTGTCTTTCCTCTACTGTATGTTTTTTGCTCCTTCATCATAAATTAATTATCTATATATGTGTAGTTTTATTGCTGGGTTTTCTATTCTGTTCCACTGACCAGGGTGTCTGTTTTTTGTGCCAGTACAATATCATTTTGATTACTATAGCTTTGAAGTATAGTTTAAGATCAGGGCATGTGTGATACCTCCAGCTTTGTTCTTTCTCAAGATTGTGTTGGTTATTCAGGATCATTTGTTGTTCCACACAAATTTTAGAATTGTTTGTTCTAGTTCTGTGAAATATGCCATTGGAATTCTGACAGGGACTGCATTCAATCTGTAAGTTGCTTTGGGTAGTATGGGTATTTTAACAATATTAATTCTTCCAGTCCACGAACATGGAATATCTTTCCATTTATTTGTGTCTTTTCAATCTCTTCCATCAGAGTCTTGGTTCGTGGATGTTCAACCATCCTTGTATCCCACTTGATCATAATGTACGAGATTTTTCATGTTGTGTATTCAATTTGCTAATATTTTTGAGATTTTTGCATTTATGTTCATATAGGATATTGATCTGTAATTTTCTTTTTCTGTGCCAACCCCCTAGAAACTGATTGAATACGAGATTGCTTGAAAATATGATGGGATAAAAAAACAAATAGTCAAAAATTATATTACAGGCAGAATAAATGAACTGGATTAGGAAGAAATGTACACATCTAAAGTAACCATGCCTATGAACTTTCGTGTGTGCATACCTTATTATTTTTGAGAATAAGATTTATAGAATTGCCATATATATACAGATTTTGACAACTTTTAGCTCGACTTAAATACATAGTTGAAGCAGTCTATTATAGTATTATTTTTAACAATGAGGACTATTTTTCACATCTTGATAAAATAAAAATGCCTCACCCATCCTTCCTGCATTGCTACCCTTGGCACACACAACTGTTACATTAGATGTCACATGTAAATCAATAGGAATTGGCATAAAAACAAATTTAAAAGCTCACTGTTTTTTAATATTTGTTACTCCAAGTACATAAGGTTAAATGTTGAACTTGGTGGAATAAATAAGTGAATATACTCATATCTTGTAACCAATTTTTTACTCACCAAATATATCAGCCAAGATGGAAATATTCATTTATTTGAGTAGATGTGTAAACTATATTTTCTTAGAAGAAAGAGGAGGAGGAAGCGGAGGAGGAGAACTCAGAGTAACTTATAAGCAGATATTGCTACTTATAAAATAACTAGAGAGCCAAAAAATAGAAGGCACAAAGCCAGATGGCCCAAACATTAAAAGTCACTCCATTCTAAGTTCAGCAAAGATTTAGTGTACACCTATATGTGAAAAACATCATGTACAGTAGATATCTATGATCAATTTCTTTTAGCATCTGGGCTGCACAGTCAGCCTTCTGTATCCATGGGTCCTGCATCTGCAGATTCAACTAATTGTGGATTGTAAATATATTTTTTAATTCCAGAAACTTCCAAAAAGCAAAACTTGCCGCACACCAGAGGCTAGTTACCTAGCATTTACATTGTATTTACAATTATTTACATAGCATTTACTTTGTATTAAGTATTACAAGTAATCTAGAGGTGATTTAAAGTATACAGGAGGATATGTATAGTTTATATGCAAATTCTACCCCATTTTATATAAAAGACTTGAACATCCGTGGATTTTGGTATCTGCAGATGTCCTAGAATCAATCTGCTGTTGATACCGAGAGATGACTATAATTCATTTAAAACTAAAAAGTCATCCTTATCATTTTTAAGGACAAGATGTTTTATATTCCATCCTTTTTCTTTTCTTTTTTCTTTATGCCTCAGCCTTCAGGAAGCTTATAGCTTAGAGGTCACAGCTAAACTCCTTAGCTAGAGTTTTGGAAAGTGCACCACCCTTAATTACATGACTCTTGGAGTTTTATCTTTATTTTTAATATTCTCTTACGTTGTTTATTTTTTGTAATCTTCACTTTTTTTAATTAGAGGAAATTTTGCATACAGAGTCTTGTCTTTGCTTCTCACTCAGCAATTACTTAGTACCTAGAATCAAACTCCTACAACCCAGTTGGAGTATCCAAAGCTGTCTTTGACTACACATACGTTTTCTCACACAGATTACCTCTTAGACTATCCTTTAAAAGTTGACCCAAGCTTTCTCATGCCAAAAAGAGTGAGAAGAAGAAAAAAGTATACATGAAAGCAGAGAGCAGAATCTGATTAATGTCCTTAAAGAAAGCCCCTGAATACAGTATTTACGAATGTGACATGGAGAAGGAAATTATATTTCTGAAAAGAGCCCAACCGGGGACTCTGGAAGCCATGTAAGATGAAAATTAAAATAGGTTACTAGGTGCTTGCACTGGGGATGCCATTTAGAGTCTTGCCCCAGCTCCCCACTTGTGTGACTTCAAATCCTCAGAGGAGGAAACACCATGAGGCTTCTCTTCCCATCAGGCCCCCTATTAAGATAGAGGAGCCTGTTTTTATGGGGTCCCCAACATTAGGGAAGGAATGGAAGTAGGACAAGCCCAGGTCACTCTTCTAAGCCCTGATTTAATATTTATTTAATCTTCTTAACACCCTGTGAGACAGGAACTAAGCCAAATCTTTTGGTTCTTCTTCCATAGAACTTTCTGAACCTTCCCCCTTCATCTCTCATGTGTCTCACGTTATCACACTGCTTCAGATGCCCAGAAGCTCCCAGTCTGGCATAACCAGTAGTCATGCCCTTGCCACTTTACCTGCTGCAAAGGATCATGTTCCAAAATCACCTTTTTCTTTATGTTTCCATACCTTTTCAAAACTCTCCCCGAATCCTATCCAGATAAGTTACGTTTAATCCAAATAAATTCCTCCACCGCCAACTTTTAGGCAATCTTAAAAAGTATCATCAATGCTTTTAGACATAAAGGCCCGCTAGAGAAGTGGTGAAGTAAGTTAACTGAGGCCCCTGGATTACAGAGAACTAATCCCAGAAATATCAGCTCCTACTGCCACTCCAGTCTCTCCTCGAGCAAAGCCCAGCACTATTCTTTTGTTTCTCTGAGTATTGCACTATGATCCATGATATCATCTTGGACTCTACAAAACCATCTCTACACCTGCCCTACATGGGTTTAGAAAAAAGTTGTCCAGGAGAAATATTATGCAAGCCACAAATGCAAACTGTGAAGGTCATTTAAAAGTTTCCAGTAGTCACATTTTAAAAGTAAAAAGACAGGTATATTAGGTTGCTAGGGCTGCCATAACAAAATACCACAGATTATGTAGCTTAAACAACAGAAATTTATTTTCTCATAGACTGGAGGCTGGAAATGTAAGGCCGAAGTGTGAGCAGGGTTTGTTTCTCCTGAGTTCTCTCTCCTTGGCTTGCAGACAGCTGCTTTCTCACTCTGGCCTTTTCTCTGTGCATATGCATTCTTTTTCATGCTAAATCTTCAAAAGCAGGTGTGTATTTGAAACTTACACTACTTCTTAATTCTAAGTGGCCGCTTTTCAAATACTCAGTAGCCACATGCATGTGTAGCTCCCATCCTGGACAACGCAGGTACAGCAGGACCATAGTGTTATTCCATCTGACCTCTCTTTCAGCTGCCACCTAAAGTTCATCCCTGTTTGTTCAGGCCTCAGAGTTTTTTGCCCAGGTAAAATGACTTTAGTTACAATCTACTGTCAAGAGTTAGAGTGGATTTTCCCAGTGCACCTATCAACTCTTCATGCTCATCCTAACGTCAGCCCACTATGTCTCCTGCTTTTCTTGACTAAACTATTCCATTTTGCTACAAGGTGACCCAATACTTTTTATCTGAGTAGAGACACCCTTAAGGATTGTACATTAAATTGTGAGCATTGGAAAGATCGCAGAGCTATAGACCAAAGTGATAAAACAGAGTTCTCTACAAAGCCATGTTTATGGCTGCCATCCTAGTGAGCTGGCCCTCCAAGGCAACGTAGGGCCTATTACAAGGTCCTATCGATGACTGATATACTAAAGCCAAACTGCACATATGTAACTTTGACTATTTTTACATGTAATATTTGTTATGAGATATTTAAAGAGTTGCACTTTTTCTTGTAGGATGTGGCATGCAACTAGAGACTTTGTGGAGAGGAATCGGGGATGAAATCTGATAACTTTGTACAACAGGAATTCCATCAGAAAAGATAGGAAGTGAGGACCGCTTAAAAAACGATTTCAATGTTCTGAGCAAAGGGAATGAAAATGTCAACCACGCTGAAAGGGAAGGTGCTGACTCTGTGATTAATTAGTTGTAGGGAATAAAGATAAGAGAAAAGTCAAGATGATTTCATGATTTTAAAAGAAACTGATTATGCACAATTCACAAGGTATTTTTTAATCTTTGTGTTAAGATGCCCTAAGCAATCCAACTCCTTCAAATAACACCTCTGTATACGTAATTCCCAAATCTACCTTTTTCTACCAAAACCTTCTGAGCTCCCCTGCCACATTTCTAGCTGCCTGGTAGACAATACTTCTAGGAATTTTCATCATAAATTAAAAATCTACTTGTAAAAACTAGAATGGATCTCCTCCCTCTTATAACAAACCTGAATTTCTTCCTGGCGTCTCCATTTTTCTTGATATATATCCTCCATTCTATCACCTAGTGTTGGGACCTCAAAGTGTGTTTCACTCCGAACTTTCCATTCCAAATTCTAGCAATTCTTTTTTTCTTTCCAATTTTTCTTGACTTCGTATTTTTTTTTCCTTCTCACTGATGCCACCCTAATTTTTTCTTGGTTACTCTGTTCCAGGCTATTATACTAGCCTCTAACTAGTGCTGTTGTCCACCCTCTCCCCAGTTTATGCCACATAAAACTGCCATGTAACCTTTCTAAATCAGAGCTATGAATCCACTGACTCTCCTCAATAACCGTAAATCTCTCTCCTCTGTCTGCTTCATATATAGACTTCTTATTTCTTATTTGGCTTTTGAGGTCAGGTCTAACCTGATTCGCAGTGCTCCTGAAACCCTTATCCTGTATTATCCTGTTACACAAACTATAGCTTATCTGGCTCAGTGTTATTATCTTTAAAAATTCACTAAATTTTCCCAGTCTTGAACTTTTTCTCACATAGTACCCACTGCCTGAAACGAACAACATCATCTTTGTCATCGACTCAAGTTTCAGCTCAAACGCCTTCACCATGATGCCTTTCAGAATCACACAGCTAGACCTTTTTATTGGAACCTCTATTATATGCTAGAAAGCAGTGAACTGAAGATGAATGAACCAAGATCCCTAACTGAAGAACCTCAACATTTATTAGTGAAAACAAGTGCATAATCATCCACAGCCATTTATTACGTACACAGTGATTTACTGGTCACCCATAGTATGCCAAGGGCATTGTTCTAGACTCTGGGGATAACAGTAAACAAGACAGACAAGGTGCCTGCCCTCAGAGAACCTACATTCTCGTTGTGGCGGGGAGACAGTAAACACTCCAAATGAGTCAACAAGAAGATAACTGAGAGTCATATGTTTTATGCTGATAATTATGATAGGGTGATGGGATGCAGAATGACTGCATGACTAATTTGGGTGGAAAAGATAGCGATCGGATACATGAATGACAAGAAGGCAGCCATGTAACTTTTGGATGAATAAATAAATGAACAAGTGTCAATTTAAATATTAAAAGTATGATAGTAATATCACTGAAAGAATCAGAACAGTGAAGTGAGAAAGCAGGTCTGGGAAAAGAGAGGTACAGAAAGACATCAGTTTAGAAGTAAAGATGCAATGTTTAATAGGAAAGGATCTATGGTTATATTAACTTCTATTCTAGGATGACAGGGAAGTGTAGAAATTTACCACTATCTTTCTCAGGCTTATGACTTGGTAATTTTTGGTAGTTATGTCTCATTAGAATAATCAGTCACATGTTACTATAAATGTTAATAAAGTTCTTAATAGTAATAATAACAGCAGCTCCTCTACTCTACACATGGTGAATGGGTGCTCTATGGACATCTCATTTAATCCAAACACAGTTCTGCGAGGTAGCTGTTTGTATCACCATTTTACAGATGAGTAAGAGACCTGAGCCACAGAAAGGTTGAGTACTTTCCTGTGGCCACACAGCATAAAGTTGAAGAGCTGCGATTCCAGCTCTTTTTTTTTTTTTTTTTTTTTTTTTTTTTGCTGTATGCGGGCCTCTTACTGTTGTGGCCTCTCCCGTTGCGGAGCACAGGCTCCAGACGCGCAGGCTCCTCAGCGGCTATGGCTCACGGGCCCAGCCGCTCTGCGGCATGTGGGATCTTCCCGGACCGGGGCACGAACCCGTGTCCCCTGCATCGGCAGGTGGACTCTCAACCACTGCGCCACCAGGGAAGCCCCAGCTCATTTTTTAATAGTTGTTGACTTTATCAACTTTTAACAGCATGCTGTGCTCTCCTTCTAATTCTATATACTTCTTTTTATTATTCAAGGTTATTTATAAATTCATTATTTTTTAAGATAGACACTTGTGAAACTGAATCCCTTCACAGAGTTTCTTAAATTTAAGTTCTCCTTGATTCCATTTTTAACTGTACGTATTTGAACTCCATAAGCAATGTACGTATGTTGATTACATCCATAAACTCACTCTACAGCTTCATTTCTATGAGAGATCAACATTTATCACTTTGGTTAGTGGCATCCATTATATTATAATGGATTCACACTTCTCCTGTCCACACCCAATATAGTCCAGAGTCCTAGGAAAAGATGAGTGGAAGGTAACTTCTGTTAGTGACACCAGAGCAATGAAAACCCTTCTCTCAAATGGACAGATACTGTGTCCAAAAGCAAAAGTAACCCTAAAATAATTGATTCCTTTTCAACAAACACTAGAGGCTTCTAAGCATTATTTTTGCCTACATTTCCCTGGGTCATTTTAATCAGATTTGAAAATGGACCTCTATTCTATAACAAAGGGATTTTGCCCTTATTTGGAGAAAATTGGGAATCTTGGTACTTAGGAGGGAATGAGACCTATTACTGTATCTCATAATGCTAGGAGAGGAAAATAATAACCTAGTGAACATACTACATAGAGTGAGCAGGAAGCTGAAGAGGTTTATTGCTTTCAAATGTCGACCCTGTTTATAAGGAACATTCAGAAAAACAGGACCAAATTCCCTTTGCAAACAACTGTGGCAAAACTGTCCCCTCTTGTTTTACAAAATAAGGAGATTTTTAAACGAGGCATTCGGCCTTGCTGGGAATCAAATGATTGAGGCAAATGTGTGGAGTGGGCCTTGAAAGGCTTCCTGGGAAGGAGTGTCCTTAAACCCTCATGGATAAGACCCAACTCCATTCCAAATATCAGAAGTAAAGGCGATCTGCAACCCTTCTCTCAGTTACTTAGCCAATCTTGCCCTCTTTACTAGGGCGAGCTTTGAGGGAGAGATTGGGAGCATCCCTGGGCTGGTGGAAACCTCATCAGATACTTTCATTGGTGCCCTTTTTCATTTCCCCCACATTAGGTTCAGTCTCCTAATGACTGGAGGGACAAGGTGTTTGGGTTCTGATACCACGTGCTGAGTTTCATTGCTCTGCAGTCAGTGCAGTTAGACTGGTATGCATTTCCTCATCCAGGAGGAATTCTGATGCTTTACACCATAATTTGTATAATTAATCTTCTGAGTTTTTTTGAAATCGCATTTTTGTAGTCGTTGCTGTTGTTAATAAATGCCACAGCGCTATCCATCCACATTTAGTACCAAGAGGGAATCATAATACACATGAAAGTGGAAATGCAGACCTAGCTCCACCAAAGATGTCACTAATGAATGATGGGCAAAATGCTGCCACCTTTTGGTTATTGACAAGAGTGAATGGGGGTGGAGAAGCGGGAGTGGAGAATAGAGTTTGTTATTTTAAATGCAAATTCTCCAGGTTGCCGAGACCTTATAAAAATAGCTCACAGAAATGTCCTTTAGAATTTCCAGGTTCTTCCTCTTTTGCTCACAGCAGTTTCCAGTTTCCATTGCTTTGCAGATTATGCAACAAAGGGTTTATTCCTCTAGCTGCAAGGACTTTGCTGTGGAGTCTGGCAAATAGAAGTGGATACAACAATACAACAGAGGGCTTGTTAGCTCTAGTAAAGAACAAGTGGAATCAGGTTGATGTAAACCGTCACTTCACCATGACCGTGGTTCACTCTTCCTGCCTCAGAAATACTTGAGAGCACCTTGCATTATGTTGCATTGAAATCACGTTTCCCAGGGTAATGAATTATGTACCATTTGTACTCCAGCCTCTTTTGAGTATTCTGCTCTAAATGTTTGCATCGGTGCCAGAGAGTGTAAGGTGATCTCATTAGGGCAAGAGAGGTGGAACATATATTAGTAGACACAATATAATTCTGCAATAGTCTCATGTCAATCTACAATTAAAATGCAACTACACATACCACTTCTTGGGACACCTACAGAGCTACAATTTCATCACATAGTCCAAGGGGAAAGATGATCCCAAAGAGCTGATCTGGCCTAACAACATCTCGCCGCAAGGCCAGCGCTCCTCACGAATATAGCTGCTATGAGGCAGGAAGTGACAGAAGTCCTCTCAGGTGGAGCGAATCCTGCCACCATATAAGTCTGCTGAGTCGATTAGACCTTTCATTTTCCTTCAGCGGCTGGTTCTGAACATCCAACCGTGCGTATCTTGCATCTTCGGAGACTGTCCTGGTGGGCATTTCCCAATTGAATGTTCTCTACTTGGGAGTCACTTTTGAAACATTTACTCATTTAGGGGCTGTCTCATTTCTTAAAGAATTCCAAGGAGCTTGAAAATAGTTTTCCCTTTTCTTGGGTGAAAAGGGACTGAACTGCCAGGATGTGGTGTAGGCAAGCTGCCTTCTTGATTTAACATTAAGCTCTGCCCCTACGACATGATCTGATTATCTGTGGATACATGCTAGGAAATGCACGCAGTGATAAGTTTTTAAACTTCAAATGTACAAACTGGGTTGTATACTCTTCTGTAAGAGTAGGTGTCTGTAAGACAACAGTTTTAACTCTTTTAAGTACACCCTCCGAAAAGATAGGTGTAGTGTTCAGCCTAAACGTCTGTAATCTGGAAGCAAGAAGAGATGGAGTTTTATTTTTGACCTATAGACTCCCTGTAATATGCATATATGTATGTATACGTGTGTGCATAAAATGATATATGTGTGTGTGTATATATACATACATGGGGGGGAGGTTTTTAAATGATGGCAATGAAAGCAGCTTAGTAAATAAGCTGTCATTGTGAAGTGAACATATGTTTTGATAACACCACCAAAGAAATGCCTTCTTTGAATGTGTGTGTTTGTCTTGGATGACGTTAGAGCAAATGTGTGAGAATGCTTGTTTCTGTACCTTTCTGCTCCTCAAAATGTTGTCTTGAGCCAATGTTACGGGCACCAACGAAAGAGCAAGAATTTTATAAGCATTTTAAACATCTTTTTGAGCCTTTCAGTCAAATGGTAAACTGACCACAACACGTTGCAAAAATAAAAATCCCACACAAAATCAAAAGGAGATATTTAAGATAAATATACCTGAATAAGAGTAAATCTCAATCAAAAAGTCATGTGCCAAGGTGAGCTCATTTCAGGGCAGCCTCTTTTCTCCCCTTCCTACATCTAATCCCATGCATCTGTTCACTCATTTGCCCCCCTCTTTACTATGATATGGTTCCTTTAGGTTGCTTGGCAACCATTATAATGCTGCTGCACATGCGTGCTAGATAATAAATCCTATCTTGCCTTATTTTTCTCCTTCTTTAAAACAAGGAATTACAAAGCAAGATATTTTCCTTCTTTTCTAATGGACAAAAAAACATCTGTGGGAGTTTCAAAAGCATATAAAATGCCTGCAAGGATGCAGATAAGTAATTACAATTCTTGACAAAGTATAACTGATCATTGCCTAATGGCTCTACGTACAGTTATTATTTGTAATGGCCTCCTTTTTTAAATATGTGTACATTAATGCACATATGTCGATATATGTTTGTGTGGAACTATAAAGAGAAAGGGAGAGAAAAGAAAGAAAGTGACAGCTGCTATGTCCCAAACAAAGAAAATCAAGGAAGTTCCTGGAAATAATCTTGTTTTATGTATTTTTTTAAACAGTGGATGCAATAGTTAGGAGACTGGACCTGGATTAAATCCATCTACTTTTTTCTATAAGGAATCAGACAAAGCTTATGGCCTTCCCCTTCCCCTCCTTGGCAAATCCGAGTGTCCTGCTGCTTTCATTTGTTTTTGATCTGCCTCATTAAAAGACTATTGATGGCTTTAACTATTGTCCTTGTTTAGGTGCTGATTTACAAGCACTAATATCTGACTGTGCGAGATTAATGGGAGTCCGGGCAGTTTACGATTATCCTGAGGTCCCTGACCACACATGTAGGGGTTTGGGTAGGGGTCATGCACTCCTATGAAAAACTCCAAAGCAGGCTTAAACCTGGGAACGTTTTAATAGGATTGAATCTGTAATAGGATTTGGCAGCTTGGCAGAAACTGGATGGTGTGGCTTGTTTGGGGTTTCTCTCTTTTCTCTTTATTTATTTATTTTTAATGGTAGAGTCGTTATTATCTTGGAATAAAAGGGTAATATTTTATATTGAAGTCCAAATATTGTTACTGTGGTTTAAAGGAGTCCTTAAAAAAAAAAAAAAGCTACGCAATATAGGACATTAAAAGAAAAAAGAAAAGAATGCTGTGCATGAAATGCTGTTTCCATTATGTAGTAAATTAGAAGGTTAAAAAAAAATATGGGGAGAGAACACAATTTCTGTTGTGAATGGCTGTGTATTTTTAGCTAAAAATGCTTTAAGGAGTCTAAAAGGCACTGGAAATGTAAGGCTATGTACAAAAGGGGATATTTCTCCCAGGCAGGCGTATCACTGCCCTTCCTGGCACCATGTTCTGCTAGAGAGCACAGCGCCCAGAAGCTGAATTCTCCCTTAGTCAAACAACAAGGGCACCCTGACAGCAGGAGTGTGGTGCATTTGATTTTTGAATAATACTGCAAACACGAATAAAATTCAAAGTAAAGGTACCACACTTTTGATAATATCCCAAATGGAATTCTATCAATATTTTAGTTCCCATTTAACATCGGGCACAGGGGACTGTGAGCTTTGTCAACTCTATCTTCTATGTCAATTCACTTGATGATAGTGTCTAAATTTGAGAACAGTGGTGGTAAAATTATTTAACCTCTTGGACTCTGGACATTGGAACATTATGAGGAGACTATCACTTAAAGATGCCCTCATTAATTTTGGTGGCCCAGAAATGGAAAGGCAAGATATACAGTCCTGGCCTAGAGGGTCATACAAGTGCCCTTTTACAGGACCTAACCTGTAAATCTCAAAACACAAAAGAAGTTACGGTGGCTGTGAGACCTCATAAAAAGGTAATAGGAAAATAAATTACAGATTTTGTTTTGGATGGCTTTAAAAGTCTAGTCGGAGCAGAACTTTTAGGAAATCTAAACTTTGACTAAAAATCCAGAATGTATTTATGACTTCAAAGAAATTCACTTTCACACCCAAATACGTAGCTCAGCCAAGTCATTCTACTGCATTAGTTGCTGTCATTCTGCTTCAGAAAGTCTCACATTTTTCAAGTAGAACTATAGAGATGAAATGAATGAATTATTTCAAACAGTGTTCTTTCACAGAATCATTTCGCTCTTTGTTCAATGTCATCCCCAAAAACTATTTTTCAAACTCTATATTTTGTTATCATTGGTCCTTCAGCCCAAGATCTGAGGGATTATTATTATTGTTGTTATTATTATTATCACTATTATTATTGCTTTCTAAGTATTTAATACATCCTTCCTATCATAGCCACATCTGTAAATACTATAAAATTAAGCATTCATTATAGTTGTGACCATTTTCTCATTATATGGAAGGAAGTTATCCAAGTCTCCTTCTCATGGATGAAGCAGTTTAGAGCAATGATTTTAGGGTCTATACAGCATGGACGTTGTTGGAACCATGGGAGTGTTGATAAATTATGCCAGGAGGTCTCTTGGACACAGTGCTTTGACCACTGGCCAGGCCTGAGATGAATCCAGCACCCTCTAAGGACAAATCCACAGGAAAGCCAACAACCGCTATAAATGTTCTGGATTCATATCAATTAGAGCTTTAAAAATACTCCATTCCTAATGTTCTCCAAAAACTTTCCCAAATGTACATCCAATTTCATTATCATGATCGCCACTTTTTACTATTTAAGACCACCTTCTAACAATATTCTTCATTATTCACATCCCCAAAAGGAAGAAAAATCTACTTAATCCAATAACCTGGTATTTTCTTCTCTAAATCCAAACTGCATTAAATACAACTTGACAATTGCTTACCCATTACCATAAAATAATACGCTCAAAGGAATTATGATCCTGTTTTGTAGACCAAGAAACTGATGATGAGTTCTGAAGTGGCTTAACAAGGGCCAGTAAAATAATGTCTTACCTAAGAATTCTACCTGAGTTCAGCTCAGAACTGATTCAAACTTTTTAACTGTAAATGCCTTAGAAATGAGTTATGAAGCTATGGTCCTACTCCCCAGATGCTAATATACTAATCAATTAGTTCAACACTTTCATGAGCTTTAAAAAATAATTTGGCAACACTTATCCTGAACCCTATAAACTAATTGATTAACATCATTGTCATAAAGATACAAAGGTTTTGACACAAAAAGACAAAAATTTCATTTTACTGAAGTGTCTGATCCTGATTTTCAGAAATACTAATTGAAACTAAAATAAACTTGATAATTTTCAGAATCTTTTCTAATTTAGAAGACAGATCTGATGCAAAGATGATACACAGCCTACATGTGTACAAAGAGAAAGACAAGGAAAGAAAAAAGATTATAGTTGTTCAATTATTACATTTATGAAGCTAAAATTACAACATTATGCCTAATCATCTTATTTGTAAAGCCTCAGAGGAGTGAAACCAAATACCCATGAAGCAACTTAATTTTCTATGTTTCTTCAATCATACCCTTTCATGACAGTTCACTGAGTCCAACGCGTCAAGCACCTCCATAGGAGAGATGGTAATTTCCATTTGATCAGATTTCTTTCAAAGAGGAACACCCAGCGCATCACTTTGGGAGACAGGACTGTTTTTGTTTTTTTTGTTTTTTTTTCTGGTTTTGGTTTTGTTTTGGTAAAGCTATATCATTACACTTTACTTTCTAATTTTTAAATGCAAATTGTACTTTAGAACCGTGATCAGAATTATTTCTGTTTATGTTTAACTGAGGTGTTCGTGACTGCATGGAACAAATGTAAACATTCATTAGCACATGCAGAAACTGCTCATGGCTATAGTGTCAGCTGTGCCTGTTCTTTTCCTGATCCCAGGAGTAAGTGAATCTTGGCGGAAATGGAGGATAAAGCTGTGAAATGAGCCCAATTCAAAAGTGATGTTACGTCAGTAATATATGTGCACACTCTTCTCCCAAAAAGAATCCATCTAATTCAGAAGAGAAAGTCTGGCTGATAGTTGATTTCACTTAAAATGTCCATTATTTGGCTCACCAGATCTTCTCCAGGCAGGAAAGGAGAACAGCGAATAATGCTTCTCACAATAGCAGAACCAAACCACTATTCCAGAGTCTCCCCAAGAGTGAGATGTCCTATGCAGGGGTTCTGGGAAGGAGTTGGTGATTCCTTGGTCAAATATGTTTGATGAAGTACTTGACCAAACAAAAATTCACCACATTTCTTTATTACTGGTCTAGAGCCCTTAATATGCTAAGGCACATTTCAAATGTTCCAAAGAGTGACAGCATACCCAGATTTGCCACACCTACTGGAACCTCTTTTCACAGAACATGGTATGACAATGGTTGCTTTGCTTTCCCTTCTCAGGGAGGTTGTAAGCTGGTCAGAGAACTCCAGTGGGAGGTTGGGGGCTGCAGTTTCCATGCAGCCTGGCCTGGGCACACTGTGATCCAGCAGGCATTACTCACTGTCTGCTGCAGGGCTGTGCTAAGGTCCTCTGGAAACCAGGATCTGAAAGGAAGAGCGCAATGTCCGGAAAAGAAGAAGTAGGTAAAGCATTAGAAACTGGGTCTCTGAAATGTCCTCAAGCCTTTCATCCCTCTTTGCTTCCCCTGTGGTCTTACTTGAGAGCCGTCAAATTCCTGGGAGGAAACAACACAGCTTAACCGGCTTCCTCATCTCCCTAGCTAAGAGAGTTTGAAGAACGTTTTAGGGACTTCCCTGGTGGCGCAGTTGTTAAGAATCCGCCTGCCAATGCAGGGGACACAGGTTTGAGCTCTGGTCCAGGAAGATCCCACATGCTGTGGAGCAACTAAGCCCATGCACCACAACAACTGAGCCTGTGCTCTAGAGCCCGCGAACCACAGCTACTGAAGCCCGTGCGCCTAGAGCCCATGCTCCGCAACAAGAGAAGCCGTGACAATGAGAAGCCCGCGCACCGCAACGAAGAGTAGCCCCCACTCGCCGCAACTAGAGAAATCCTGCGCGCAGCAACGAAGACCCAACACAGCCAAAAAATAATTAAAATTTAAAAAAAAAAAAAAAAGAACTTTTTAATGGCTGGTGATGAAGTGGGCAAAGCATACCACAGATGTCACCATCGTGCAGACCCCAACAGGGACAGATGTGGTGTATGGGGCAAAAGATGGTTCTGTCTGTAGCCTTTGAGGAAATGCCTGCATTCCTCAGACAGAAGCTAGATAAGGATGATGCTACTACTACGAATAGTGGCCATTTCTGAGGACTTACAATGGGCTGGGCACCCTCCTAAGGACTTCATATACATTGTTTCATTTAACCCTCACAACAAGGACCCTGAGAAATAAAATCCCCATTTTGTAGATGAGGAAATTAAGGTTTAGAGACCATCACAGAAGTCAGCCAGCCAGTGAATAGTGGAATCAGCATTTGACAGAGATCCTTCTGATTCTATGTCTGTGGAATTAACTGTTTTGCCTAAGCCTGGGTCAGCGCGCCTTATGCCTCACTCAACTAAGATACAGCACAAACGAGGCACCTGCAAAAAAGCCTTGTCATCGC
Organism: Delphinus delphis; assembly: GCF_949987515.2. NCBI lineage: Eukaryota > Metazoa > Chordata > Mammalia > Artiodactyla > Delphinidae > Delphinus > Delphinus delphis. Next base: position 58,700,699 of record NC_082696.1, on the reverse strand, counting down.
CCAATTCCTTCTGCATGGAATTACCCAGAATAAATCCCACTGGATGGAATAAGTTAGTGTATATTTTGATTTTAATTAATAAGGATAAAGCAATTTTGAAGCACTTTTTCCTTTAAATAAATTGTAGCCTTTTGTTATAAGTTTATCAGGGAAAGAAGAAAAGATGGAGAAATATGAAATGTACAGTGGTCGAAAAATTGCATATAAATATTAATTAATCAATGGCTATTGAAGGAAGTAATTTAAAATGCAATCAGTTTCTAAATTATTGAGATTGTTACTTAGAATAGGATGTCAGATGAAATGTACATCATTGCCACAATACAATATGACCACATCAGGGATAACCCATCCTAAACAGCGAACCTCTGAAATCTCTTACTTCCATGCTTAGGCAAATTTGCATAAAATATCACCAAGAGTCCCACATCCTCTTGCACTGTGCAGTGGCCTGAAAAACTGCCCAGCACCTATTCAATGACCAGCATCAATCTGGGCATGACTGTCTATCGTTATATAGGTCATTATGGATGAGTCGCAGACCATCAATCAGATGGCTTCATAGTTCCCATACATTCCCGAGGTCACCATTCTAGAGGGACCTGTGTTTCCGAAGCCTTTTTTGCTTCTAATGTTTACTAACCAAATGTAAAACTGTATAACTAGACACATAACAGGGTTAAGTGGGCATGCTTGTTGCAACTTAAATAATTACGGTAAATTTGTGGGTTGAACAAGATATCCTACAAAGGAGATTCCAAATTTTATTTTGATTATTTGAATGTGTCCTTCCGCCTAAGATATCCATTCACTTAAAGGAATTCTCCTTAATGATTGTAAGAAGATAAATCTGACTTCACTATATTGTTTTATCCTGTGTGTATTTATGTACATGATATATGAGGAAAGATAAAAATGTCTGGGTCCCAGGTGTGTAGCCTAAGGAAAAGTGCCTCTAGGCCCAGGAAAGGGCCTGTGACCCATTTACAGGGCATCAGGACCGCTGCAGTGTGGCTTTCTGGGACTTCTCCAACTTGGAGAATTATACCTCACTATCTTATCTAGGAGACAGGAGACTCCAAAACACAGGGAGGTGGTCTCAGTTTCCTTCTCCAAGCTGAGAGACCCAGATCAAACTCTCCTGGACTCATTCAAATCCAAAGCCCGTTGCTGGAAACTTTCCTCCCACTGGCACTTCCAGCAGCCTCCATCACTTTCACTCCCACCCCAGTCCCTTAGGCCTCAGCTCTTTGATAACAGAGGGCTTTGATAAAACACCCAGATATATGTTCCCATTCTCTCTCATTTCCATTCCCAAAATGTGACTAGTCCCAGAGATTTTCACCAGTCTGGTGGCTGAGGTTGGGGTCCTGAGATCATAGCAGGCTTGTGGATGTCTAAAGGACCAATCCAGTCATGTGACATATAAATTGTTTACTTTCCAAATCACAGTTGCTGCAGGCCATGAGAAAACTTGTCAAGCCCACGGGGTGCAGTGAGACAATGGAGGTTGGCTCTGATACTGTAATGCTTGCCTTTGTGTTGCACTAATTGCTTGGCCCCAGGGCTTATTTGGCTCAGCAGTTGGAGAAGGGGCCTTGCTTTTGCTCTCTGGTGTTTGTGTCATCTTAGCTAAACTTGCAAGACTCCCTTGTCTTAAAAGGTAGACCTCAGAAGCTAATGATGTTTCACGTGGTTACTTCAGTATAAGAAGCCCTGATTTAAAATGCTATCAGTTTCTAAATTATTGAGATTGTTATTTAGAATAGGATGTCCGTGAAATGTACAGCATTGCCACAATACAACATGACCACACCAGGTATAACCCAACCTAAACAGCGAACCTCTGAAATCTCTTATTTCTGAAATCTCATACTGAGCCAGAGCTCAAGGTTTTAAATGATCAGTACTTGCCTATAATGAAATTGTTGTTCAAGCAGCAAAATAAGACAAAGTAGCTTAGCATCATAGACAAGATTTCAGTCATTCTTGACTTTTAGGACTTCGGTACGAAATAGATTAATTACATAAGCAACGTATTTGTCTCCAATAACATGCAGAATATCCCGCTGCCCTCCTTTTAACCACTAGTCAGGTAGCATCTGTGTAACAAAGAGATTGTGAACTTTAGTTCTAACAGCCACTTGCAAAATTCGACCTCACGGCTTCCCTGTGTTCACGCAGAGTAAAGAAGGGAGCCTGACGAGTGTCAGGACTCGATCTGGATAATGGGCCTCCATCCAATAAACTGTGTTCAATGATTGCTTCAGCCAAGTGGCCGGGCTCTTGCCAGACACGTTAAGCTCTTCCTTACAGCCCTACAGGGACAGTGCTGGCTTCTTCATTAATACCACAAGGTTAGCAGTAGTGATTCAGTTACCTATAAAAATACACTCGATTGACAAGGATTATTTACAGAGAAGGAAGATTTAAACACGTGGACTGGGAAACCGGGAACTTGTCAAAAAGTGAAAATAGGCAGCTACCCTATAAAATCAGGGCAACCTTTCTCTTGCCTAGACGGCATTCTAACTTAGGGACGCACTGGAGTTTGCAGAAGTGGCTGTTGGCACCCAAACACACAAAATCGAGAGTTCTCTGAAATACACCCCCCAAATAATAATTACCACATACGTTTTAAAGCACTTGAGAGTTTACAGATTGCTCTTCTATTTGTTTTCATGTCAAGCTATAAGGGCAAAAAGGATGACAGAAGATAAAGATAACTTGGCCTTACTAGCTATCAGGTCGAGACTAGTCACTTACCTAGTGGCGTTTTTCAGTAGGAGAGACAGGGAGTTCCATCTTTTAGTTTCTAACATAACAAAAACATGCCCACTTCCCAGATAGATCATGTTGGAAGATGACTTCATGACAACATTCCAGGTGACACTGCAACCACCGTATTAGTTTTCTAATACTGCATAACAAATTACCACAAACTTAGCAGCTTAAAATAACACCCATTTATTTACTCACTGTCTCTGTATGTTAAAGTCTGGACATGGTATGACCGTGTTCTCAGCTCAGAGTCTCACTAAGGCTAAAATCAAGGTGTCAGCCAAAATCATCTGACGTGTACTGTCTTCCAGACTCATGTAGTTGTGGTAGAATTTGATTCCTTGTGGTTATAAGACTGAGGTCCCTGTTTCCTTTCTTGCTGTCTGCCAGGGGTCAGTCTCAGCTCACAGAGGAAACCCCCATCTCCTGTCACATGGCCCCTCTATCTTCAAAGCCAGACACAAGGGACTTGCCTTGTGGTGCAGTGGTTAAGAATCTGCCTGCCAATGCAGGGGACACAGTAGCCCCACAGTGAAGAGTAGCCCCCGCTCGCCACAGCTAGAGAAAGCCCACGTGCGGCAACAAAGACCCAATGCAGCCAAAAAAAAAAAAAAGCCAGAAACAAAGAATCTATGTGGCATGGAATCCTTCTCACACTTTTTTTTTTTTTTTTTTTTTTGCAGTATGTGGGCCTCTCACTGTTGTGGTCTCTCCCGTTGTGGAGCACAGGCTCTGGACGCGCAGGCTCAGTGACCATGGCTCACGGGCCCAGCCACTCTGTGGCATGTGGGATCTTCCCGGACTGGGGCACGAACCCATGTGTCCTGCATCGGCAGGCGGGCTCTCAACCACTGCGCCACCAGGGAAGCCCCCTTTCTCACATTTTGAATTTTTTTTTTTTTTTCAGGAATAGCTCTGTCCCTTTTAGGGACTTGCCTGATTAGGTCGGGCCCACCTAGGGTAATCTCCTTTTCTTAAGGTCAGCTACTTTGATACCTTAATTACATCTGAAAAATCCCTTCACCCCTAGAACAGTGTCTGACTGAAAAACTAGAAGATGCGTATACACCATGGGGCAGGGACTCTTAGGGGCCATTTTAGAATTCTGTCTACCATGAGTGTATGAAAGAATGAGAGCCTTGGGATGAAATCTGAACATGACAGTCACGGTCAGGTAAATCTTCAAGGACTCTGCTCCAGTTAAAGATGTGGAAGTTCCTCTTTGGGGTTCAGGAGGAGTGATGGCAGCTGCTGGGACCATACAGTTCCAGTATCTTCTATAATGACAACAAACTCCCCTCTGATAAGAACGAATATGTGATACAGAGTCTGGGCTGCTCATTCCAGAGGAAAGAGAAACTTAAAAATCAAAGGACAAAAGGAGTTGTTTCAGCCCCTTTTTTTGATGCTCTGAAAGAAGTAGTCAAACCCCCCTCTCCCTAGGCACAAACACAGCCAGTCTGGACCTTCTCTTGAAGCTTGCCCAGATCTGACTGGAACAGAAGACAGGTGACCTGCTATCACTAAGAGCTGGCTGCTGTACTCCGAAGTTACGTGTGTGAATGGCTGAAAGGATATTTCGCTCTCAGCCCCATGCAGTGGCACTTGAGGAAGAGGACTGCAGTGGGCTAGTTCTGACACATAGACTGAGAGGGAATGGGTTAAAAAAAAAGGTTTTCTTCTCGGGCTTCCCTGGTGGGGCAGTGGTTGAGAGTCCGCCTGCCGATGCAGGGGACGCGGGTTCGTGCCCCGGTCCGGGAAGATCCCACATGCTGCGGAGCAGCTGGACCCGTGAGCCGTGGCCTCTGGGCCTGCTAGTCGGGAGCCTGTGCTCCACAATGGGAGAGGCCACAACAGTGAGCGGCCCGCATACCACAAAATAATAATAATAAATAAATAAATAAATAAATAAATAAAGTCTTCTTCTCAAGACTCAGAAATAACCTCAAGGGGCAAAAATGAAACAAAAAAATGAAACTGAAAATCTTCTTTCATATTATGGTAGGTTTTTGTTTTGTTTTATTTTTCTTCTTTAAAGTGAAACAAGCTAACCAGGCCTTGGACAGCTTAGAGTTTTTTAAGTTCTTGTAAGTCCTAACCTTAGCTTCAGTCTGGTGTGCTCTAAACACTCTCTCTGGGACAGATAATTTTTCTTCATTATGAATTTTAAAATGGAAACTTTAACAGATGAGCACTGCTTCCCCGGGAGGAGACATCATTAATATGTAAAAACCTTTGAGAAGAACAATACCCCAGCACACCAGCCAGCCATTTGCCATCTCCCTGCCACCCATATTCTCTGCCTTGTCTCCCACCCTCTGCCACTGATTAAGGGGGAACATACCCAGTGCTTGACTCAATTCCAGAAAACTCAGTTTATGATCAGAGAACAAGGAACTGGGAGGCCTGAGAGGCAAAGATCAAGAGTGGGGATGCCTTGGGGGCACATGAGTGGCAGGTGACGGAAAGTAGAGTAGGATGAATGGAACATGGCCCCTCCATGTCATATAGACAATACATGCAGATAGTAAACAGAATGCCTTTCTCTTTAGCATGGTAGGGCTTATTTTTCATCGTTAAATTAAACTTCGTAGCTGGATGGGAATCTCAGCATCTACAAAATGTGATGCTCCACAGCATTGTGGTATAAGCACCACTAGTGGCCAGGAGTTCTGGGTTCTAGGTCTCTCATTTAGCCATAAAAAGACTAGGAAGTTAGTTATTGCTTGGAGACCAGACTCTATGTCTACACAATGGATACGAATAATACCCCACTTATTTTATATTAGTAGGTTTTTGAGAAGGTGAAACTAAAGATAGATGTGTATGTGTTTGAAAAGAATAAAAAGAGAGAAGTTTCTGAAAAGAAATTTCCAAGAATCCATAAGGGTTTGCAAAGTTGCTTGCATTTATATAAGAGAAAGAGACGATAGTTCATGGTAAAAATGGTTCAGGACCCCATTTTCCTACATAAAGAGAGCTAGGGTCGTGGAAATCCAACCGGCTCATGCTAGCGATATCCATTCACAGACGAACCGTCACAGGGAGAGCGCATATTACTGAGTGCAGAGAGAATCATTATGCTTATGTCTATGAACAAAATGAAATCTCAGACAGGCTTCATCTGAATTATCAAGAAATTGAAAGGAAAAGAAAATACCTAAACATTGGCTTTTGAAGCTATTTACTAGCCATGCATGTTAAAGACATTGAACAGGGAAGGGGAAATTGTAGTACATGTATTCTGAATTCCTACATCCTTCTAGAGTCAATGGCAGGAGAAAGCTATACTTAATCACATTTTAAAGATAAAAATTTTCCATCATCCTTATTATCTTTCACATGTACAGATATTGCCTCTTTCCTGTGGGAGTCAAAGTTATTTACAAATCACAAAACCTATTACCTAATTTTCCCTGTGTTTCCAGTCTGTCAAACATACAAAGGCAATACAAAAACCCCTAGCAATGCAGTGTTCCTATCAGCACAGGAAAAAAATCAAAAAATACATTCCATTAAACAAATGTTTTTGGAGTTGAGTGAGTATGATTAGTGCCCAGTATTAGGGATATTATGGGGAATAAACAAAAAATGTCTACAAACACACAATCCAAGTAGGGTCCTAAAACAGATATAAAAGTTAAAAAAAATGGTACAAGACAACTGTGCTACAAGAAAATTATGCAAGATCGCCTTGGAGATGAAGCAGGCATTTGATCTCAGCCTTAAGGTAGACTTTTACTGGGTGTAGGCTTGGGGGCAGACTTCCAGGGGTACATTGTGAGCAAAAGGATGAGAATGGAATAGGGTAGGACTTTTACAGGGAAAAATGTAGAGCATAAAAGGGATGAGGCAGAAGTGGGAGGATAAACATAAAGACAAAGTTGGTAAAGAATTCTGAGAGCTAAGCTAACAATGTTGACAAGATGCTTTAGCCTAACCATTGAAGGATTTTGAAAATAACTGTGCTGTCAATGAAGCTATGCTTCAGGAAGATTAATCTTATATCGTTGTGGGTTCAATTTAAACAAAGAAAGCCTGGAGGTCTTGACCAGTTAAAGACTATAGCACTGGTATGGGCAAGAGGTGCTGCAAATTAGGGTAGAGTCACAGGAATAAGACATGAAATGGTGCTAGAGGAACAGGCAGAATGTTGCTCTGCAAGTGTACAATATCTATAAAGTCATATTAATGTAAATGGTGCTTATCTGTTTTCACCTTATAATTAACTGTTAAATAAATTATGGAAAATTATCTGTTACATGAGAAGAGAATGTCAACACTATTGACTTTCACAATATCAAAATAATGAACTTTCTGGCAGAGATGAGGCATTAGAAGGGGGAAAAGGTGATGGAAAATTGTGAGCACTAATGACTTTATCTCCCAATATGGAGGTCAGGAAATACTGCCTGATGAAACAAAAGGTGGAGTTTGAAGCAGGGTGATTGAGGTTCTAGAATCAACCAGTGAAGGAACTAAAACTAGGGTGGGGAAAGACAGAGAAGAAAGGATGGTGTGAGTGATATCAATTCTCACTTATCATCGGAAAAGTCAAAAGACAACATCTAAAGTTGATAAATCAAGAAATAATAGCATAAGGTTATTGCTAGCACCATGAATGTTATCATGGAAAAAGAAAAAGAAAAAGAAAAGAAAGAAATGGTGGGCAAGGCTTGGATGGAACAAGGGCTATTGCCTTTTGTCACAAATTCTGCTGTAGCCATTTGATTTTCACCCATGTGCATGCATTACTTTGATTAAAAATGTAAATTAAAAATCAAAATCTAATTGATGAGATTTGGCAACAGTTTCAACAGAAAAAGAAGAGAGAGAGGTTGACTGATTTTCCACATCTAATTGACTGAGAGTTTGGTGAATGAAACATTAACGTTTACTGGGGCAGTCAGGAGGAGAGATGGAGAGCAAGGTGAGATATGGAGTTTGCTTCCCCACATAAATTTAAAAGTTAAAATGAGTTTTAAGGTAGTCATGGCAGATGTTACACAGGATTGCAGTCAAACATTTGGGCTGGGTCAAAGCATAGATTCATTGCTTGGAGGGAGTTAATTCAATGCTTAAGCAAAAGTATAGCGGGCCAAATATCGGCTTGCTGTGTTTGTTTTCAGGCCAGTAAAATCCAACCTGACAAAGAAAAAAGATGCTGAATGATCCCATAATAGCTGAACTAAAGAGAAATATGCAACTCCCATCTCGTGTCCTTGCTTTTGCTGAATTCAATGAGTTTAGCCTAATTTAAGCTAATAGAGGACAAAAGAGCAGTGATAGGAAGAAGAGATAAAAAGGACTGTGCATTTTAACTAAAGAGAGAAAAATGACAGCGCTGCCTGTTAAGCAGCACCTATTATTTCCAGTCATTTTGAAATGATATTAAACACAACTGTAAAAATTATCAAAGAATAAAAAAAGCATCACAGTAATCTCAGTCAACATTTGGCACATTGTAAAATTCTATTAGAAACTGTATCCCTCTTGGGATATATATTGTTCACATCACTTTTGTTAATCAGTTCGTATGACCGAGAACTAAATGAGTGTGGACCCAGATGATAAAATGTTTTGACGGGTCAGCAAAATCCCTTTGTTGTCCTGAGGGTAAAAAAAGCCCTCATTTTTGGAAGTGTGAAAGATAAGTAACATTGTTAAGGGGCGGTAAATCCTTGTAGCCAAATCCATCTTCCTGACCAAGTCACCTCCCTTCTTAAAATCCTTTGGTGGTGGAAATGAAGGGTCTGACTGTTTTTGATGCTGGACCACTGAAAGCTTTCATTCTCATCTCTCCTCTTGCCTCTCTTTTGCCCCAGATCTGGGTAAGCTGCTAAAAAAACCCTGAGCACGCTCTCCTCTGGTGCCAGTGGAGAAGTTCAAACTACACAAGGCTGGCCTGTAGGTGGGAATCTCCAGTCCAGCCCCACCTTCTATATCCACAGTGAAAACCAAAGCCACTTGCCTCTCCCACTTGCTGCGGGCCATTTTGGAGTGGCTCCGGGCGCCTGCTCCGCTCTCCGCAGGAAGCCTTACTATGTGTGCAGTAACTTTCTCACACTCCGTTGGTTGGAACATATATGGCTTCCTCAGTCTCAACATCCAAACCAATCTGGGGAGGAGGACTGATCCCGCTCTCCATGGGACAACCACAAAACGAGTGGATTTCCATCACTCTTCAGATAAATGACAAAATAATAATAATGGCTAACACTTACATAGTGCTTGCTAGGTGCCAGACATCGTCCTGAGGTCTTTACATTCATCAACTCATTAAATTTGCGTGGAAGTCCCATGAGGTAGGGAGTATAATTATTGACCTTATTATGAAGTTGAAGATACTGAGATGCGGAAAGGTTAAGCGACGTGTCCAATACCACAGGGCTAGGAAGAAGCAGAGCAGGATTTGAACCCAGGCCCCCAGCTCTAAAAGCAGTGCTTTTACCCCAGTACCATTGCAACTCTAATGAAGAAGTAGCCTGTGAAGCCTGGAACAACCTGGCTTCGGCCCATCTTTCCAGCCTCATCCCACACAGCGCTCTGTCTGCTTTCAGACGGATACTGGTTCTCCCTGCTCCTCCTCCACTGGGTCTTGCCCCTGCATTTCCCTTCCTCTTTGCCAAGGTAGCTCTTATTCAAACCTCAGCTCTCAGGGAAGCCTTTTCTGACCACTCGCCTCCCTCCCACCTATCCCCCAACTACTTCAAATCTTCTTATTACAAACTTCAGAGTAAGCCATGTACCTCTCGTTTATGCCTTTATCAGTACTCTAGGTTTTCCTCTATTTGTGTGATGACTTGGCCGTTCTCCTCTCTCGGTAAACCATAATCTCACTGACAGCAGGGACCATGTTTATTTTTACTTATTGTTACACTTTGGCAGCACCTGGCACTGAAATAGTTCCTCTATAAATGTTATATTTGTGAAATAAACAAGTAATACACAGTCATTTCCATTTCAGCCAGTCATACATACTGCCCATAAATAGACTGACCCTGTAGCAGAAATTTATAAGCAAATGGGTTTTGTGGATTGATGCCATTTTTCCTACTCTGAAATTGTAATTCTTACAGTCCCTGTGGGGTTTTCTAGAGGGGGGAGAAGGAGCCAGTTTCCTCTCCCTGGGTCCTTCTATAAGTCTTGCATGAGGCGATCTCACACTCCAGTAGTGCCTGACTTGGGATGGTCCACTGGGCATCCCTCCGAGGGCAGAGTGGGAAGAAGCCAGGGGCAAACTCTGTGTCATTCATGGTAGATGTACCCCTGTCCACACACCCAGGAAAGGTGGTCCGTGTCTGCGCATGGTGTGCGAGGTTCTGCTGTTCAGAGATCCTCTTCACTGTGATCTGAAGCTGCCCAGGGTTAGCTGATTACCCACCTTCCTGGACAGAAAAATCCAAAAGTGGGGAAGAGAGGTGCTAAATTTAATTGTGTTCGCTATCTCTCAAGTGTTTTGTGTTTTTTTTTGCGTTACGCGGGCCTCTCACTGTTGTGGCCTCTCCCATCGCGGAGCACAGGCTCCGGACGCGCAGGCTCAGCGGCCATGGCTCACGGGCCCAGCCGCTCCGCGGCATGTGGGATCTTCCCGGACCGGAGCACGAACCCGTGTCCCCTGCATCGGCAGGCGGACTCTCAACCACTGCGCCACCAAGGAAGCCCTCAAGTGTTTTTCATAATTTTTTAAACTCCATATTCACATCTCTCTGAAGTAGCTAATATCATCTCCATTTTTCAGGTGAGAAACTGAATAACCTAAGTCGTGTGGCTAGTAAATAGCAGTGGATGTGCCAGGATTCAGGTCTGAATAGCGCCAAATCCAATGGTCTTTCCGTCTCAGAATGACAACTCCATCCTGGCTCCTAAATCCAAAAAAGAAGGATCTTTTTGTATCAGGATATGAGGAATTCAGTGCTGAAAGGGACACCTTAAGATTGTTTCAAAACTTTCTGGCCTCCTTTAAAATGCTGAGAAGAGATATTTTTATCTAGTAAAAGAAAACCTTTCCTTTCATCTTGAAATTTTTTAAATTAATAATCATTAAATAAGAAGACAGATGGCCTAATTGTTAACGATTCCTTTTAGAGATGAAGAGAAACAAATAAATGAATGAGGAACTCTTTCTTAAAATAAGATGATGCTTTATAAAGACTTTATTGATGCCCAATAAAGCCGTGCCTGAGGAAAAAATAAAAGTTCCCATGTAACTCCTTGTTAATTGGAGGAAAGAAACACACAGGAGAAAAACGTAAATAAAATCCTATGGGATTCAGCAATAGATTCCATGAAAGATAATATTCCTGAAAATGTTGGAGAGAAAGAGGTAATTGAAACTGACTATGGACTGGGTCGTTAAGTTAGGAGAGCAATCCCAGCCTGTGAAGACCTCTAGGTCCCATGCAGTAAGTAGATGGAAATCACAGAGTTTGCCCTGTAGAGGGAGGGAGGGGGCTGCTGGGGAGTTGCACAGAGATTCTGAATGGGAGACTCAGAACCTATCTCTGAGGGACCGGGGAGAACAGGTTTCTGAGGTACTGGAAACCTGAGCTGCCATCACCACCTCCTGGGCTCTTCCATTGCGAAAAAAGAGTGCAGCCTACCCAGAAGCCATCTGGAAGATGCCTAAATGTCTCCCGGCTGGATCTCACTCAATCTCCTGGCCTTTTCAATAAAGGGAAACTGAAAGAGAGCAGGAAGACAGACACACAGGACCAGCACAGCTCATCATTCTGGCCTTGTGATGACAGAGGAATAGGCGTGTGCAGTCTGTTAAGGGACAGCAGCAGGCTGTTGAGGCTGAGTATAACTCGGGAAATATCTGAGCAGATAATCCATCAGTTCTAAGCCATCCATCCCTCACAAGGTCCAGGGCGCTGTGCCCTTTGTAAGGCTTTTACTTCTACTTTACTAATTTCTCTATCTGTTCACCACACACAAGTCAGTATTTATCTTCGAGTTTGAGAAGGTTCTGGCACATACTGGGTCTCTATAAATATTTATTCAACGTACAATAAACTATAAATAAAAGTTTGTGTTCACTTAGCAAACTTTATGTAAGAGACATAAAGAAGGAAAAGCAACCCAGGTTTGATTTGTAGTGACCATCGGTATCAACTGTACTCACTGAGGACAAATGTCGAATATGTGGACAATATGCAATTATGTGGGCAACTGACTAGGAAATCAAACTAGCAAATCTGCAAAGATTTTTTCCAAAAAAAAATCTGTTTTCCAAAAAGACCTCTTTGGGAATTAAAATTGATACTGAAATTCTAATAAGAACTGGCTTCCATTTTGGTTACAGGACTTGGCAGTGGATATGCTTCCCCGGGAGAAGTCTATATAAAGTTGAGTGCATGTAGCTCTTCACACGCAAACATTACAGAGGCCGGGAAGTTCTAGCTTCTGTACAGTGCCAGAAACTAGGGATTTATGCTACAGTTACTGGGAAACGTCTTGTCCTTCATCCCCAGCGCTTCCGGGAGCAGGGACAACTTAGCATCTACGAGCAGGCGTTAGTAATGTTATGCCACCAAGAGCCCCATGCGGATGGCCCACGGAAAAGCAGTCGGACATAAATGGGGAGGCTGCAGAGCCCAAAGGCTTCTTTCACTCAGAGCTCCGTGGAGAAATTCCCACGTGGAATCTGCAAAGAAGGAATGTATTGGTATACCTTCAAATAGCCGATATTTTAATGAATACCTACAAGGAAACAACTAGTGATAATGAAACCTCCTTGTCGGAAACTCTTCAGCTGTCTTCTTCACCTAGCCTTGGCCTTCTCCATTCAATTTAATTGTCTTTCCCACCTCCTTCCAACCAAGTTTTGTTATTTTTGTGTTTTCTCTTTAGGTTGGAGAGGGAGGTGGAAACAGTAGGAACGCAAGGGAGAAGACTAAGTGGGAAATTTACCTTTAAGTTACCATAATACTGGATGATAAATGAGTTTGTGTAAAAAGATCCCTACTCTAGAAACAGTGACATTTTTGCATTGCACAATGAGTTTATGGAGTGTGTGTGTATATGGTCCCAGGTACCTCTGAAGTACAAGGGTGGTATTTTTATAAATGTCAGTTTTAATTCTCTCTCTGTTTCGGACTCCTATGGTTTGTGGGATCTGGTACAAGTTTGCAGAAAAACAAACTGGACATACACAAGTGAGGCTACCTCATCTTAACAAATCTGCAGAACTAGTCTCTCCAAGCACTGGAGGATTTTGATTGTATGTGGATTTAAAGGACTCAAAATTAGGTCCTAATAGCTTCCCCTGGGTGTGACTTAACTGCAGTGCAGCCATTTCCAATGTCTTGTCAACTTCTGCATGATTCTTATTTTCTCTGTACCCAGTCTCATCGTCCTAGGCTACTCATGAGGGGTAACCCAGCCTGCATATTTTCTTGGGGAAATATTTTACAGAATAGGAAGGAAATATTAAGGCCCCATCATCAAGGCTTCACCAAAAGGTTTCAAGGCAGGCATGTTCCACTGGACATGGAAGAATTTATCTCAAGAGCACTAGTAAAATGTAATACAGATCATCTTAAAACATCTTTAGTCACCGGTATGAGCAGAGCAATCAATTTTGGCCACACACCTAGAAGGAAAAAACAGAGGTGGCCCTACTCACAAAAATACTTTCACCATCAACACACAGTGACATTCTTCCTCATAGCTCAGGTTGAAGGATGTACAGTAAATGAGCCTTCATCCCATAGCACCTGAGGTGGGCCTTTGGAAGCACAATGGAGACAGGGTAACTGGAAGGACCTAATCAGAGAAGCAGTTGCTGCTCAGACAATCATCTCTGGGGCCAACAGCACTACGCCTTCCCCATTCTCTCCCTGTTAAAGTCTTTTCACCAATTCTTTTAAAGGTACAAAGTTTTCATTGTTATGAATTTGAAGTTACTTGGTAGGTCACAGATTTCCACTGAGCCTAGGGCAGAAGGATTCCTAAAGGAAACTATTATGGTTCTTTGTTCTTAAACAAATAAAATATGTTCTTTATCTCCCAGGAAGCTTATAATATGATAGGTGCAGCTTTAAGTACTAATTATACTAAATAGCAGGGCGTAACTCAAAAGAGAGACTACACCTATTATGTAGAATTCCCTAAAGAAACATTAGAAATTTTACATGCATTGACTGCTAGTTAGCATTAGAAAGACGTTTATGAGTTGACTCCACCAAAGCCACAACTGTTTGCATTAGCAAGCAGGCAACATAAGCTAACTGATAAGAATTCAGTGATATAACGCAATTAATATAGTTATGTCTGTTAATTAGTGTTTTCCAACTGTCAAAGAAGATGCCTTTTAGGAGCCAAACTTATTTTACCGATTAAAAATTAGAATCCATCTTGTGAAACTGAGCTGGACCTTCCTTTGATCTAATTAAAGGAAGAGTTTGCATACTCAAAATCTGCGCCCCTCTGACATAAATTAACATATTCATAAATGAGATAGGTGGATATTTTGCAATTAACATGGGACAACGAGAATAAAGCCAAATTAGTAAACATGCTTTCTTTATTAACTTGCAGGTCAAGCTCTGTTGTACTATAAACCAATAGTGATAGAACAGAGTAATTTTTTTTCAAAGAAAATTTATTGGCTCTGAAATTCTGTGGCATTCTATCACAGAAATATGACTCGTTTCTTCATTTCCAGACACCTGTTAGCTCATAACCAGAAGTATACACAAACTGCTGGTTTTTATGCCCAACTGGAGAATTTCAGCCCAGAGCAGGTTTATGGGTTTCCTGAAAGAGTCCATTTTTACTCTTATAATCCTAAAGGCATTTTTACACTGCCTGGAGACACCAAAGGCCCTCTTAATCCTCTAGTGGCTCTGCTTCCTTCAAGGTTGTGCCTCTGCAGTTCTCATTGGATGAATTTCTTGGTTAGATTTTCCACCTGAAAGAAGCAACCTTGACTAGACTGTGCACCAAGTATACATGTCTGCCTTCCAAAGCAGGGGATTGATTAGAAAAATATTATGGTTGCTTTATTTATGAATGGACTCCAAATAGCTCCTAGAATATAATGCCAATAGTCTTATCCCTTTAACTCCCCGGTTCCCACACCTCACCCTCTCCTGTCTTTTGAGGCTTCCAGTGAAGCTGGGTGCCCCACAGAAATCAGTGCACTGAGAAGCATATGGACTTGCCTCCAACCCCTAGAACATGTCAGATGCTGACTGGATGCCAAGCCAAGGCATCCGGGAGGCCAGGGGAGTTCCAGGTTGAAATAAATGTTACAGGCTCAGTCTTCTATGGTCTCAGGGAAGAGATTAGTTTAAGACAGTCAAGATCAACGCAGGCATATACAATCTGTTAAGGGTGCTCTGGAACAGAAAAACCCATATCACACGAGATCCATGCCAAGCTGTTGTTTAGCACTGTTCATTGAACAAATCCTCAGTTTTTATTTGCTTCACACTAAAATACCATTGCTCATCGTTGCAAACTCTGCACAGGAATGCTTCTGTTCTTTCTACCTTTCTTTTCTAAAAGCTACTTTTTCTCGTTGTTTCTCTGATTTCCTATCACATATGTGATCTCTACCACACAACTTCTTTATTGTTCCCAATTGCTTTTTGTTTGCTAAGATTATCTTCTCCACCAGACTGTAGGGATATGACATTTGGCACCTCTAGGTTCAATCATCTACTAACTGCAATCCTGGAAAAACAACTGGACTCCTGTGTGTGCCTGTTTCTTCATTTGTACAGCAAGGTTGATAATGGTACCTACTGAAATAAAATGGTATATTTAAAAAATTTAATGGAACGTCTGACAAATCAAGTATTTTATTAAAGTCAGTTATTGATAGTGTTACTTGAAATATTCAAGGGTCTTACCATAGCATTTGACAGCTATCCATTTCTCAATAAATTACTTTTTATTAACAAATTTCTGGCTTGACAGAACCTAGGTACCTTGGGGTAGAATGGACAACACATCCAGTTAGTCAGAGGAGTGTTCACTGAGTATATATAAACACTCTGTGCTGAAGTTTGGAGTAGAAGTGCCTCTTCTCAGTTATTTGTCTAGATCAGGGCAGCAGAGCAGCATGGTGGCAGCTAGAACTCCAAACATGAAGGGAAAGGACACATTGGGAAGGTTGTTCCAGTGAGAAGGTTGGTTAGCCTCTTGCTTCCAGAACATAAGCACCCAGTTTAGTTCATTGCAGAGAACAGCTTTAAGAACAGACATTTTCATACCACAGTTTAATTTCCTTACTAAGCAAGAAAAGCCTCTCTCTGCTGAAGTTGTCTGCTGCCCATCAGAATATTCTTTTGAAAATATTTCAGGACAGGGGTCAGGATAATGTCATACCAAGTTTCCAACCTCTTAACAGACATGAAATATTCATAGATTCCTATTCAGATGTGCTCCTTCGATGGCCTCAACCCTCCTCTTTACATTCCAAATTCAACATGAAAGTTTATCTTTAGGTAGCCAACCTTTTTTCAGTGATAAAGGTCAATTATGACCTTGCTTTACTGACAGTTATCACACTATCCAGGATTCCATAATATATCCAGTAATACCGCAATGTCTTGTGGTATTGTGATGAAAAAAAATCACACGGGTAAAATTTATATGCAAAATGAGAAAAAGCATCAACTTTTCCCTCCAGTTACCTTTATTTATTTGAACAAATGTCATGAGAAAGAGAGTCTTAGACTTAATCTCCCTCAATCAATGTCAGCCACATTACTACTTAATGGGAGTTTATACTGCATAATATTATTTTCTTTGTATGAACCATTTTCTGACACCTTACATTTAGTTAAATGATTTATCCATGTACATTTTACATGAGGATAAATATGAGAAATGGTTTCTGCTTCTCTTGAGTGGGATAAGGAAGCAACTCTAAAATACAACGTCAATTGGCTCAGCCATTCAGGCCCTGATGTCAACAGGAGTTATACCTGGGTACAAAGAAAATCTATCTGAATAGCAGTAGTGCCATGAGGGATAATATATTTTTTTATAATTTCTTGATTCATAGGACCTAACCAAACCATCTCCCCAACAATGTGCTCTCATTCGTCAGTAAGCACAGGCTTTAGATGTTACGTGTACCATCACGTGGGTGCTTACTCTTTGTCTATTTGTCAGTGCTATCAGGTAAGGATGACTCTGCTGTGAAAGATTGTGCTGTGGAATTTACAAGCTGGAAAGCTGGGTTGTGTTGGTGAGTTACAGAAAAATACTTGCTGTCCAAAAGCAATTTTGTTGCCTATTTATAGCTTATAGTTTTGTAAATTTGGAGCAGGTTCTTTTGTGATTTCTTTTCTGGATCACTAACTGAAAACCAACCTAGTTTGAATTGAGATTTGTTAAAAAGAAAATTCCCCAGGACATATGCACAACCTGGACATTTTTCAGATTCTGTGATCTGAAGTTTATTACTTGTAGGGGATTTTTTACACAAGGCTGGATAAAATCCCATCAATCTTATTTTGTTGTCATTGTTTTTATGGTTTTGTTTTTGCTTTTTTTAATTTAAAACTGAATTAAAGGTATTCATTTGAAGGAAAAGAAGCAACTCTTTTCAAATTAAGTTTCTGGGTGCTATAGTGAGAGGAGGGCATAGTCCAAACAACATCAGAAAGATGTTCAACCAATTCCTGTCTCATCTCCTCAGCTACATTTATTCCTCATGACTTCTCGTGGAGCTTCAGACTGTTTCCCCCTTTGTAGCACACAATCAACTGGAACGAGACAAGATGAAGTAAGACCTGACAATGACACAAATTTGACCAAGCCAAAGTATATTTGGAAAGGGGTATATAAGTCTTTTTTAAGAACAAAAACCTTCTTTATTTATAAATTTCTCTTATTCAAAGAATAGGCCTTCAGTGGACCCTGCAAAACACAACTTAAATGCCAATTCCACTCTGAAGCCTTTTGCGTCCCACCCCAGCAGAGTTCACTGCTCCTGCACCTGGATTCTTACAACAGGGTTCTTATACCTCTAGCTGCCATTTTCTTCATTCTGCCTTGATCTAGAATTTATTGTTCAGGTGTCTGGCTTCTACCCTGAACCATAAACTCCTTGGTGGCTGATTCTACGTGTCAATGCATGTTTACCCTCCATTCAGCTCCTAGAGCAATGCTATCCCCTTCTAGAGACTTCTGGCATGGTTATTCTGTTTCTCTGTCCTACTAGATTTAGGTCATTGAAGGAAGGCAGAGAATATATTTTATCTTACTCATCTTTTGGTTCCCTGGGCCTCATATCACCCCAAGGACAGACCAATGTTTGCTGAGTGAATGACTAAACAATTAAATAATTTCTACCAACTTTTCCCCAACACTTTAGGGCTACCCCAGGGTATTAGTATGCCATATGTCCCCATCCCAAGCCCAAGATATAAACAAGCAACTGAACAGAAGAGGGGTAGACCAGAAGGCTTTCATCAGATCAAGTCAATTGTCCAATTTGTTCACTGAATCATTCATTGCTTTGAGTTCCATGGCACTCACTCACAATAGTGTTGACTTGACCCTGGGTCCCCTACTGCCAGAGTCACCCAAACAGAATATCATAGCATCTTACAGGGCTCTCCCGCCCTGGAAGAGCTCTCTCAGGTCCGGGTTTGCTAACTTTCTGACTCTGGAATTGTGAGGTCAGGCAGCCCTCAACACAAATGAAGTTCCTTTGTCTTGAAAGGTAATGCACTTGGGATTGAGCTGCCACTTCTCCAGCAGGGGCTCCAGGCATTTCACATGAACCCTGGCTCCTGAGCAGACCTTTGATCTTTACTGGGCACCTCCAGGTTGGGCTGGGCCAGCGTACTGTGTAAGGCAAGGCTCCTACTCCCACTTAGGCGGAAACCCCGCCCCCTCGTCCCTTCCACCCCGCTCTGATCTGTGGCAGTCACGGGAGCTTAAGAATAAAATCAGCTGTGAAGTTCTGCCGTAGGAAACGCAGGAGTCATTTTCTAAGGATGCCAAAGGATGGCCGACTGGAACTGTGTGAGTCTGCAAAGCCATCCTATCGTTTCATGCTGCAGCAGCATTTCACGGGAAGCCAAGCCAGCTGTATAACCTCCCAGCTGGAGAAACCAGGTAGCAGAGAGTTAAAACACTTGCTCATTGGTTTTCCCAGATCCTATTTTAATTTGCTCCCTCTTTTTGGACAGCTCTGTGAAGGCAGTCTGGTTTGCTGCCTCGCCATACTAATGAGACTCATCCATCTGCCTCTGTCATTGCCAGCCTCTCCTTTCTGCTGGAAGTCAGAGATGAACGCCCAGGACAGGTCCTTTCTAGGCTGCAGTACTTAATCATTTCTAAACACGCTAGATGGCCTCAGGCAGTGAAGGCAACAAGCATTTAACCTAGGCTTGGCAGCTCCGGCTTCCCCATACTCTGCCTGTGAGCTCTGATAATGAAAAGTTGCTGCACTTTTACTCTCCACTTAGCCAGATGCTCTTTGCTTCTTGGGGCCAAAGGTTAAATAGATATAAGAACCCATGCTAGTTTTGAAGGCTTTTATTAGCAGTCCTTGTAGTAGTGGGAGAAGAGGATGCTGTCGTTCCTGGTCCATTTGTCCGTCGGGATTCGTATTTAGACTGTGTCCTTGCTTTTTACCAAAGGAACGATGCCTTTACCCATCGTGCTTTTGTTGTTTTGCAGCACAAGAGTTAACCCAGGCTGGTTGGAGCTCTGCCATTGAATTTTTTAATGTTCAGTGTTTATGGAAAGAAAGGACGAGAGGACAGTTATCCACGTGGCTTAACTGTGGCAACACCTTTATTAACAATGTAGATAAAACATTTTTTTTTCCGGAGTGGCTAGAGCTTCTGATTTATTTTTCCACTCCATCTACTGCTCCATATGTCTGTGGAATCTGCCTTTTTCCCAGAGCTCATGTTAGTATAAAGCAATTGTCTGGGATGTGTAAGAATTAAGTATCCCATCATTCAGGCTAGACATGCAATTAGAAGAGTTGCACTAATTTCCACTGCTGAGACCCTGTCACTTTAATTTATCCTTACTTTCCTGCATTTAGGCCTTCTCTGGTTGGAGGCCAAGGATTTTATATAGTTTCAGTCAATGGTGCTTTGATGTAGGAACTAGAGTATGCATAAAGTTTAGGGGAAAAAGAACCGGGGGTTTACCTAGAGCTAGCTGGAAGAAACAAAAACCTTATATAAAGAAACATACATTCACTGTAATTCTACCATGCTAGCAAAATAATGGAAAAGAGGGGTTTTTAAACCCAGAAAAACTCACTGAATTATAATATCAACATCCAAGCGTTTCTTTGTGATTATTTTTCCTCTGATGTTATTTATAAAATGTTTTTTCTGTTTTTACTATCAATGTGTAAAACAATTATTATTTATCTGATAGCTCAAGCTATCATTTTGAAAGAAGTGCTGAAATTTATTTATTGACTTTTTTCAGTCTATACAGCTATCACCAGACTGTTCAACTCCATCTTTTTTTTTACATATATATAAAACTCCATAGTTTTATAGCCACCATCAAAATCTCTTCACATAAGTTTCAGACAAGCGTAACTCCAAAAATGCTTGGAATGTTCCCATGAATAAGTACGGAATACCTCTTCCTAAACATTTCCCCACAGAGACATGATAAATCCTATGTGGGCCAATTATCAGACTTTCTTGTGCCTTTCATGCTTTAAACCAGTCCCTGGCTCGTGAAAAACTCCCAGAGACCAAGCTAATTTCACCCTCAGCGTACGGTGGCTGCATTCAAACTTCAAAAATCGGGTGTCCAAAGAGGGCTCAGCTTCTCATGATTTCAAAATAAAGGCATGAAAAGGTTCCATTAAAGAGGAATTTTGCATTCAGAGAAATACAGGAAAATTTTTGCAGATGGTTGTTTCCCCAAACTAAGTTTTAAACAATTGAAATACGTATGTGTCCTGACTCTGCAATGGAGACTAGAGCCCAGGCCCCTCCCTTGGTCACATGACTGACTCCATGGGCTTCGATGTAACTTCCAGCTCTGAAAATACATCTGCCTCCCCCTACCTCTGGGCCTCACTTTTTCTTTTGGATAAAGTGAGTAACGATGGCTTCCCCAGTAAATTTCGATCAAAATAAATACTGATTAATTATTTGTGTCTTTCATAGAAAAATTCTAACCATTTTATAAGCCACTTATTCATGCTAATAGATTAGACTTCCAAACTTTCATAGGCAGAGAATTCATAAGAAAATGTTTAAACTCCGAGTAGTAACTTAGTAAGACTTAAGTACTCTGACCGGGAACACACTTATTGAATAGGAAATCTCTACATGAACTTCACCTCTGACTCTTAAATTTTAGTCTTTCCCAAGGGGCCAAGGTTGATGTTTAGGACAGAGGAAGTAACCAGAAAAACCTAACAATTTATCTGAAGGACATAATATAAAGGTCATATCAAAGTTTTTTAGAACATCTACAAAAAACCTTTTTATAATATTTTATAGGTTTTTGCCACTCGGTCACATGTTAAAGGTGATTATTTAATACTTTAAATCAAGTTTTATATACGATATCAATTCTAGAATATACTACATATGTCTGTGTCGTATCATAAACATAGCAAACATACTAGTTACCTATAAGCATATATTCCTACAAGAAAACAGAAAACACATATCCAGAAACATATTTATTGAAGTTTTACCGATAAATAATCATTCTTGGAATATCTGTAATTATGTGATCATACCGTAAGAATGATTAAGTAATGGACTAAAATCAGTTAACTGATAAACAGAAAGTCTCTACCTAAGCCCCAGTAATAATATTTATGGATAAATGTTTCCTCAACAGCAAAATACACCCTGGTTTAAAATAGAGAACTTAACTTATGGTGTCTGGAAGAGAAAACTACAACTTTGGTTGGGAATAACCCTCATCAAAGATGAAACAAGGGCTTCCCTGGTAGCGCAGTGGTTGAGAGTCCACCTGCCGATGCAGGGGACGCGGGTTCATGCCCCGGTCCGGAAAGATCCCACATGCCGCGGAGCAGCTGGGCCCGTGAGCCATGGCCGCTGAGCCTGCGCGTCTGGAGCCTGTGCTCCGCAACGGGAGAGGCCACAACAGTGAGAGGCCCGCGTACCGCAAAAAAAAAAAAAAAAAAAAAAAAAAAAGATGAAACGAGCAATCAGAAATCCAGATGTTGTTATTTTTAGCAATACCTTCTGCAAATTATTTTTGAAGTAAAATACACTGAAAATGTAGAACACGAGTGACATGAAAAAGAACTACTTATAAGAAGGATATTATTGAAAGTTTTCCTATAAGGCTTTGCAGCTCTTAAAATCAATGGACTAATTAAAAATGGGAAAATGTGGTAGCAAAAAGAAGTAAAAAGACTGAATGTGGAAAATAGTAGATATCCCTGAATAATCTTAGAATCAATAAAGAACCTCAAAAAGGAAAAAGAGAAGGAAAAAATTACCTCGACATATTTTCTTGGATTGCAACAAAACGTATTATTTTGAAGGAACGCATAAGGCTGAATTATCTCCTCTTGTTGGTTATGAATACAGTTTGCCTTGCCTCAGACTTAACCCTTGGGATTATTGGAGAAACAAAATTCATGTACTTGAACATGCTAATACCATTCAGTTCCTCAGCCACAAGGCTGTGTTACAGGGATCATTGTTTTACAATATTTACAGCAAAGTCCTTAAGGCACTTCTGGTAATTAAATTGAAAGAGGCCTGGGTCTCACCTAATCCAGTATTAGCAATTTGAAGAAGAGGGTATTCAGGTAACACATTTGCCCCTTTATAACTGCAGTCACCAACACAATGTGTATAGTCTTTCTCCGCTCTCTATTTGGGCATTTTCTGGCATTAAAATCCACCCTTGCCACATATCAGATGGGCTGCAAGGAATGGTGAGAAGTCATCTAGGCAGTCAGTCAGCCAGTCAGTAAACAAATGTTTACTGAGAGCCACTGGGTACACAGCTTGGTGCTAAACGGGAGTCTATCTCCCTGCCTTGAGGTCTGCACATCCACCACGGCAGACACATAAGGTTCAATTGGCACCATCTTATGCTTTCACTTATTCAATAGCTTGTTAGTGTCTAATGGACTAAACAAACACTTCAGCAGCACATAACACAACTCTGTATGCATATATATGTGTATCTATCTATATGTGCTTATGTATAGACGGATATATAAAACTTGGCATGTTTTCCAGGAGACATGCCAAGATATATTCACAGCTTTATATACACATGTAATTCATGTGTTTCTGTGCATATGGCAGTTGGGGGAATATATCTGATCAGTAGAACATGTTTTATTCCAGATGTTTTTTATCATATTTTCTCACTATCACTAATAAAACAAATAACCATAGCTGTTCTACTTGGACAGTTTGATTGGTCTTTAATCCCAAATCTCAATGAAAGAAGGAACACAAAACATTTTCTGTTCTCTAGGATGAGACAAAAATGTTGGCATACCAGCCACTTGTGAGGTGTTGTAGACAAAAAACCCATCTTAACTCAAATCATCCTATTAACCAATCAGAGAGGCTTTATTTTTGATGATTTGCACTTCTGTCTTCTAGAATTACCTTCCAATATTCACCTCTGCCTAGCTGTTCAAGGCTATATCTTCTCTTGTCTTCCATATAAAAGCCTGAAAATTTTTCCATATAAAGAAAAGATTTCCATATAAAGCCTGAAAATCTCCTTGTGCTGTCTGACATAGGAGCAGAGACACTGAAGTCTCATCTTTCTCTTAATTCTTCTTCACTACATCCTTTTTTGCTCAGTCTTAGAATCATCAACCATCACACATGCCCAACGATTGTACACATATGTCTGTTTATAACCAACAGCCGCATGGTCCCCAAATTCTGCTATTTCTTCTACAAGTGTCTCCAAAAGTCACACTGTCTACTAAACCCTTACTTCTAAATAAGGGTTTCTCCATAGTTGGATTTCTATCCCTCTATCCCCATTCTTAGTGACTTCCCATTTTTATTCTTTTATCCAGGAACAGTTTCAAATGACTATAAAAATTAACTATCTTTGACAAGCCACTGATTTAAAATTTTCCTCTAACTCCTGATTCTCCTTCGAGGCCATCTGACTTGTTCGGTTTCGTTTCCAAGCTCTCACTCCAGTTAGACAGCTACCTGGGCTGGGAGCCTCATAAAAACATATTTGTTCTCTGCCCTTTCACACTCCACCGTAGACAGAGGCCATTGCTCCTCCCATTCTTATTCTCAATGTGGACAACCTCACCTCTCCAGGTAGCCAGAATAAAGGTTTTGATTTGCCTTAAGTCTTCATTTAACAATTATCATTTTCCAGTGACATTCACTTTGTCTTTAAATGATTCTTTTAAAGTACAAAGCAGAGATAAAAATTGGGAGCTAATCCTGGGAAGTTAGCATCGGTGGAGGAGGACCGTGTCACATTACACACACTCCTATAAACACCTTGGAGGTGTGGACTGCTGTAGGTTCTTGTTTTATTACCTAGGTTGAAACACAGCAGCTCAACAAATATTAAGCTACCCTGCTGATAATTAATTAGTGAGAGAGCTGTGGTAAGAGAAAGTTGCTCTTTGAAGACCTCTTTAAAATAATGATCCCTATGAAGAAGGCATATTTTTCTGACTCATTTTAGATAAAAGTTGCTATTCTGATGTAATTCATAGTGACTAAGCAAGGACAGAGCTGTAAACTGCTGTTAAAGGGAACCAACTGAGAAACATTTAATTAGATAATCTATACAACAGGAAGCAGCTCAGGCTGGGTCAGGGGAAAATGAGTTCAAATTTGGTCTCCAATATTTACTACTTCTGTAATCTTGGTTGGACAAGTTACTTCATCTTTGTCTCCCTAATTCCCAGTTCTTTATATTAAGACGGGACAAAATAACGGAATATTTAATGTTAATGAGTTTAAAGCATCCAGCAGAGAATCTGAGCCAGAGAAGACACCAAATAAGTGGTGGCTCTTAAAGGAAAGCAATGCTGTTTGCAAATTTAAGGTAAATGACTTTTTTCTTTCTCTGACAGTTTATGAGTGACAGAAGTGGGACTGAATGCATTCAAAAAGAGGAGAAGTAGGAAAATACTTCTTTGATATTGTGGCACCATCATTATCAGGTACATGTTCTGAAGGGTAAGAGTATTGTCTGCTTCATGGAGAAAAGCAAAACAAAGGCATTGGAGAAGCAGCATAACCCTCTGTAGCTGACTTACATTGTAGGGCTGAAAATTAAGACCTCTTTTTTTTTAGCATATTTATTGGAGTATCATTGCTTTACAATGGTGAGTTAGTTTTGCTTTATAACAAAGTGAATCAGCTATACATACACATATATCCTCATATCTCCTCCCTCTTGTGTCTCCCTCCCACCCTCCCTATCCCACCCCTCTAGGTGGACACAAAGCACTGAGCTGATCTCCCTGTGCTATGCGGCTGCTTCCCACTAGCTATTTTACAGTTGGTAGTGTATATATGTCAGTGCTACTCTCTCCATCCTACCTTACTCTTCTACCTCCTTGTGTCCTCAAGTCCATTCTCTACATCTGCATCTTTATTCCCGTCCTGCCCCTAGGTTCTTCAGAACCTTTTTTTTTTTTTTTTTTTTTTAGATTCCATATATATGTGTTAGCATACGGTATTTCTTTTTCTCTTTCTGACCTACTTCACTCTGTATGACAGACTCTAAGTCCATCCACCTCACTTCAAATAACTCAATTTCATTTCTTTTTATGGCTCAGTAATGTGCCATTGTATATATGTGCCACATCTTCTTTATCCATTCATCTATCAATGGACACTTAGGTTGCTTCCATGTCCTGGCTATTGTAAATAGAGCTGCAATGAAATTGTGATACATGAATCTTTTTGAATTATGGTTTTCTCAGAGTATATGCCCAGTAGTGGGATTGCTGGGTCATATGATAGTTCTACTTTTAGTTTTTTAAGGAACGTCCATACAGTTCTCCATAGTGGCTGTACCAATTTGCATTCCCACCAAGAGTGCAAGAGAGCTCCCCTTCCTCCACACCCTCTCCAGGATTTATTGTTTGTAGATTTTTTGATGATGGCCTTTCTGACCAGTGTGAGGTGATACCTCACTGTAGTTTTGATTTGCATTTCTCTAATGATTAGTGATGTTGAGCATTCTTTCATGTGTTTGTTGGCAATCTGTACATCTTCTTTGGAGAAATATCTATTTAGGTCTTCTGTCAAATTTTGGATTGGGTTGTTTGTTTTTTTGATATTGAGCTGCATGAGCTGCTTATAAATTTTGAGACTAATCCTTTGTCAGTTACTTCATCTGTAAATATTTTCTTCCATTCTGAGGGTTGTCTTTTCATCTTGTTTATGTTTTCCTTTGCTGTGCAAAAGCTTTTAAGTTTCATTAGAGTCCCATTTGTTTATTTTTGTTTTTATTTCCATTTCTCTAGGAGGTGGGTCAAAAAGGATCTTGCAGTGATTTATGTCATAGAGTCTTCTGCCTATCTTTTCCTCTAAGTTTTATACCGTCTGGCCTTACCTGGTCTTTGATCCATTTTGAGTTTATTTTTGTGTATGGTGTTAGGGAGTGTTCTAATTTCATTCTTTTACATGTAGCTGTCCAGTTTTCCCAGAACCACTTATTGAAGAGGCTGTCTTTTCTGTGTTGTATACTCTTGTCTCCTTTATCAAAAATAAGGTGACCACATGTGTGTGGGTTTATCTCTGTGGTTTGTATCCTGTTCCATTGATCTATATTTCTGTTTTTGTGCCAGTACAATACTGTTTTGATTACTGTAGCTTTGTAGTATAGTCTGAAGTCCAGAGGCTGATTCCTCCAGCTCTGGTTTTCTTTCTCAAGATTGCCTTGGCTATTCAGGGTCTTTTGTGTTTCCATACAAATTGTGAAATTTTTTGTTCTAGTTCTGTGAAAAATGCCATTGGTAGTTTGATAGGGATTGCATTGAATCTGTAGGTTGCTTAGAGTAGTATAGTCATTTTCACAATGTTGATTCTTTCAATCCAAGAACATGGTATATCTCTCCATATGTTTGTATCATCTTTAATTTCTTGACCTGACACCTGCTCGGAGTACCAAGACACTCTCAGCCACACAGTTAGAAGTAAAGGCAGAAAAAAAGAAAGAAAGAAAGAAAAAATAAAATAAAATAAAGTCATTAAATTAAAATTTTTTTTAATTATTAAATGTAAAATTTTTAAAATTAAAAAGTAATAAAAAAAGAAAGAAAGATGAGAGCAACCAAACCAAAAAACAAATCCACCAATGATAATAAGTGCTAAAAACTACTAAAAAAAAAAAAAAAAATGGGACAGACAGAACCCTAGGACAAATGATTAAAGCAAAGCTATGCAGACAAAATCACACAAAGAAGCATCCACATACACACTCACAAAAAGAGAAAAAGGAAATATATATCTATATATAAAAAAAGGAAGAGAGCAACCAAATCAATAAACAAATCTACCAATGATAATAAACTCTAAATACTAAACTAAGATAAACATAAAACCAGAAACAAATTAGATGCAGAAAGCAAACCCCAAGTCTACAGTTTCTTCCAAAGTCCACTCAATTTTTGGATGATTCCTTGTCTATTCAGGTATTCCACAGATGCAGGGTACATCAAGTTGATTGTGGAGATTTAATCTGCTGCTCCTGAGGCTGCTGGGAGAGATTTCCCTTTCTCTTCTTTGTTCACACAGCTCCTGGGGTTCAGCTTTGGATTGGCCCTGCCTCTGCATGTAGGTCATCTGAGGGCATCTGTTCTTCACTCAGACAGGACGGGGTTAAAAGAGCGGCTGATTAGTGGGCTCTGGCTCACTCAGGTGGAGGGGAAGGAGGAGTACGGAATGTGGGGCAAGCCTGTGGTGGCAGAGGCTGGCGTAACGTTGCACCAGCGTGAGGTGTGCTGTGCGTTCTCCCGGGGAAGTTGTCCCTGGATCAAGGGACCCTGGCAGTGGCGGGCTGCACAGGCTCCCAGGAGGGGAGGTGTGGATGGTGACCTGTGCTTGCACATAGGCTTCTTGGTGGCTGCAGCAACAGCCTTAGCGTCTCATGCCTGTCTCTGGGGTCCACGCTGGTCTCTGTGGTCCGCACTGGTAGCCACAGCTTGTGCCTGTCTCTGGAGCTCGTTTAGGTGGTGCTCTGAATTCCCTCTCCTCACACACCCGGAAACAATGGTCTCTTGCCTCTTAGGCAGGTCCAGACTTTTTGCCGGACTCCCTCCCAGCTAGCTGTGGCGCACTAGCCCCCTTCAGGCTGTGTTCACGTAGCCAACCCCAGTCCTCTCCCTGGGATCTGACCTCCAAAGCCCGAGCATCAACTCCCAGCCTCTGCCCTCCTCGACGGGTGAGCAGACAAGCCTCTCGGGCTGGTGAGTGCCGGTCGGCACCGATCTTCTGTGTGGGAATCTCTCTGCTTTGCCCTCTGCACCACTGTTCCTGTGCTCTCCTCCATCTCTGCCAGTGAAGGGTCTTCCTAGTGTATGGAAACTTTTCCTCCTTCACAGCTCCATCCCAGAGGTGCAGGTCCTGTCCCTATTCTTTTGTCTCTGTTTTTCCTTTTTTCTTTTGCCCTACCCAGGTACATGGGGAGTTTCTTGCCTTTTGGGAGGTCTGAGGTCTCCTGCCAGCGTTCAGTAGGTGTTCTATAGGAGTTGTTCCACATGTAGATATATTTCTGTTGTATTTGTGGGGAAGAAGGTCATCTCCAGGTCTTATTCCTCCACCATCTTGAAGGTCTCTCCAAGACCTTTTTTTAATTAATTTTAGCACTTTAAGTGGTTGTGATTGTATGATACCGAGACCAAGACAAGTCAGTGCCAAAGCTGAGAGAAAAGTGATTGGGCCTCTAACATCTAGCTCACCTCAAATGCAGGGCTGTCAAAGTCTAAGGAATATTTTGGCTTCAAGTTAAGATAAGATTGGTTTGAGTTTAAAAGAAAAATTCTATCAAGGATTGCATATAAGAGGAGAGTAAAAATTCATCAATTATGAGAAAGATAATTATTAGGGAAAAGGATTTCAAACTTATCTAAGAGTTTACTTTAAATTTTATTAATAAAATTGACATTTTATTATTAAATGTAGTGACAGGTTAATACTGTTAAAAACTCATCATCTTAAGAGATGTGTATTTGGATGACAAAGAATGGCGCATCATGTTTTCATGCAGTGGTCTTCATT
This sequence comes from Delphinus delphis, assembly GCF_949987515.2. Classification (NCBI taxonomy): domain Eukaryota; kingdom Metazoa; phylum Chordata; class Mammalia; order Artiodactyla; family Delphinidae; genus Delphinus; species Delphinus delphis. The sequence continues at coordinate 58,671,720 of NC_082696.1, read as the reverse complement.
AGAAAGCTCCAGAAGATGCTGTATAAACACTTAATGTTTAGAAAAAGTTGCATTAGTGTATCTAATTCACTGTCTTCTCTCTTTTGTGAGAAAGCTGAATTTCAAAATTACATTGATAAAAGAAAAGCAATTGTAACAGTCCTGAGTGATACCTTATAACAAAAAAAGGGATGTCCCTCTAAAATGCCTTGTATATAAAGTTCATCCATTGGATATAAATAACTATTTAACATATTGAAGTTTCCCTTTTTCGGTCCTATAGCACTGTTTTATTCCATCTTGTTTGCTATACAGTCAGATCTGTCAAGATTAACCATTTCACTTTTAGGCCTCCATTAAGATTCCATTACCTATTTTAATATCTATAAACTTAGATGTGCTTTGGCATACTTTGGCATAGGTTTTGTACTTCAGTCTTATTAGCACCAAACTGTTCCTCTGTGGTCCAAAGGTTGATATGCTTACTTTTTATTATAGAAAATTTCAAAAAATATAAAAGCAGAGAGAATGGTAAAATGAACTTCCATGTACCCATGATCCAGCTTGGGATTTGGTCTCCCCAAATAGACACAGACTTTTGAAAAATCAATATTAGGTCCAAAGCATCAAATATAGTACTTCGGAGTGAAAAAAAAAAGTGTTCCGTAAACATCATATACTGACTGATAATTTAGTGAGGTAGTGTGATATACCACTAAAAATTATGAGCTCTAAAGTCCAGAAAAATTGTTTCAGATTCTGGCCCTACCATTTACTATCTATAGGATCTTGGAAGTGGTGTGCTTATAAATGTTTAATAACTGGTTTTAAGGATGTGAGGGACACTGATCTGCAGCGTTTGCCCATTTCCCTGGTGTAAATGCTCCCACCATGGTCAATTTCAAGTTGCCACCATGAGGTCACTGAATATGGGAGCTGAGAAAAGATAAACACAGGTGGCTCTCCCAAGCTAATACTAGCCAGCTCCAGCCACTACTGGATCTTGGGTAAATTATAAAAATTCTCTAATCCCCAGATTCATCAATTTTAAAATAGGAAAAAAATAGCAGTACTTGCATTGTCATATTACTGAGAGATTAAATGAAATACTGCATGGAAAACTGTTATCACAGTGCCTGGAACTTAATATGCTTTCTATGCATTCAAACCATGTTAGCCTTTTCTATTATTAAGCAGTATGAAGGCCAAATGTCACCAAAGACTGGTTTTTAAAAAATACTTCCTTTAAAAGAACTTTTGACTATCCATATGCATTTTTATTAAGTAGGACTTCTGAATGGTTATCTGAAATATTTCTAAACATCAAGGCAAGAAAGTAACATAACACCATGGAATCACCGAGAGAGAGAATATGACTATCTTCAGCATACTGCCATTAAAAATGAATTCAACCACAACAATTCACGGTTAAAGGGGATTTAAATCTCAGGGCAAAGCCACATTTCACTGATTTCTATGTCCTCAGGAATACTGCCTTTGATGCACTACAATGATTTTTCCTTCCCTTTCTTTGCTCTCAGCCACAGCCTGAACGTGGCAGCACCAGTGCTACAACTGAGAAGGTACAACAATTTGTTCCATTTTGAAACCTACAATTCTGTATATGATCGTTATACCCCGGAAGTATTGATACAATTCCAATGGTTTCAAAATACATTTTAGTGGAAGTTTTAAGGATACAAAATTCACTTTGTCGTAAATCCTTGAGGATATAAAATTTGCATTTGTTAATCACATTTTAAAGCACTTTCTCTAAAGGTGATGATTTTAAATCCTTACTGTTTATTGGAAGCATCATTCATGTGGTTTATTCTCACCCAGCTCTGAATCTCAGTCTTAAAGACTTCCCTTGCCTCGGTCTTAAAGACTTGCCTTTGCTCTGCTTCATGCCTCACATATAATTCGTCTTCTCAAAAACTCAGAAAATGATCTCAGAAATGACCCAAACATAGGCTTGAGCCCCATTCTGAACCCAGATCTCCAACTTGGCAGCAGAGGGAGGGCACCATCCATCAATCCCACTACACCACCTGCTTTTATTAGCTGTGCTGCAGAAGAGAGTCTAAAACCAAGACAATTTTATTTTATTTACTGATGGCACAATGTCAGTAGCTTAATCAATAGATACGGGCTAGAAAGAAGTATGCCACCACCTTACCCAGGAGATTCAAGGTTTAGAAGAAAAGAGCATTTTGTGAATTAAGAAACAAACTCGTCAAATGAAGGTTAATCCTGACACATGGCCCACTAGTTAGAGGTAGGAGGAGAGAAAGTCTTAAAATGCAACTCTCTTATGTGTTTCCCCTAGAGACTCTTCAGGCAGTAAAATAGTACCTTGTGAAAAGGAGTTTCCTTTGGTCCCCTCAAGGAAAAAAATAATCCTATCTGAAAATAGTTTCTTCTAACCATGAATGGTGTTATTTATGAAGACTCAACCTACATATCAACATTCGCAAGTTGCTCCATAAAGAAAAAGTTCACCAGATAAAGAAAAAAGCTCAAGGACAGCAGTGCAAGAAACCCAGACCTCAAGGGATACTAGCAAGGTACCCTTTCTCTGAAAAGTACAGTCTCAGTGCCACTTTTTGTCACCTCTTCCTTTCCCATCTCCCTAGGACCCAACCCCAGAAGGGCATGTAGGACTTTTCTAGGATGCCTCTAATTATGGTTTGAAGAAACAATTTGGGCTCTTCGCTTTTGGTATTTCAGTTCTCTTTCTGTCGTTAAGGGAGAAAAAGCATCCATCACTTTTATTACCACGCAAAGCCAGCCAGGGTTCTCTGAAGCCATACAACCGTCATTTAGCATTTTTAAAGCCAGATCTGAAAATCTGTCACCCCAGTATCAATACTTGAACATTGAGTTTCCAGACGACATAAATCTTCCATAGCCATGCTCGGCAGTGAGCTAAGTCTTGGACTGCCTTTCTGGCAAGGAGAGAACATCCTTGGGACACCTCAACCCTACCCTAATTTCACTTTATGCAGAGACAGATCCTCATTTGAAAGCTCCTCGTGAGCCAGAGGGTGTGTGCCTTGATCATTGCTGAAACGTGCATTTCCGTATAGAGACAAAGGAGCTGGTTTTTACTCCCAAGCCCTTTGCTACTTAAATAAAGTTATTGGCTGCCTAATGAATGTTAGCTGCAGTACTCCCTATGGTCAGAGGGCTCTTGTTTAATGAATTGCTTAATGTGCTTGATTACTGTTACAATGTTGAGTGAGGAAAAGGCAAGAGAGATTTGAAAGATTCACTGGAGGATATGATGAAAATGAATTGGATCAATAGAAACTTTTTGCTCATCTCTGAACAGCACATTGGGGGTTGTATTGTTAGAGTTGGGGGATAATGCAATTTTGTGGCTTGTTGTCTTTTTATAATTCACAAATATAAATCTCCTTCGACAGTGAGTTTTAGGGCTAGCCTTCCCGGAGTTATAAATGATCCCCAGACTCTAGCCCTGGTTACTTACACGGACAGATAAATTAATTAGGAAAACTTTTATGCCAATTACTTTATGCCCTTGGCTTTCATATGTTTCTGAAGAGCAGCAGCTAATTAAAGATATGATTCATAATTACTGGTCGATCGAGTAGTTGAGTAATGGAATCAGGAACTGTTCCAAAGAAAATTATCCATCACATCATTACTAATTGTTACATAATACATAAGGACGTAGAATTCAAATAAAAAATGACTTACTTTGAAAGGTACATTCCATTTTTTTTTTAATTTAACAATTATAGACGTGAAATGAGTTCTTGCAATGCTGAATAATGTAGTAAGTTAGGGTGGGCTTTTTTGCTTTTTTTATGTAAATACTTCTACTGAATGAATGCAAAAAACAAGGGCCCATGTAACTTCAAGGTTTAGTGATCACTGAGTTCATGCTCTTTCCTATGAAAAATTCAAACTAATGGAGGTAATAGTCAAAATGCATTGTCCTTTCTTCCAGCTCTACCCTTAGGATTTGCTGAAACTCAGTAGGCCCAAATGGGAAGGGCTATGAGGGACCACCCATTGGCATGCACTGGATTAGGAAAGTTCCCAGGCTCCGAAAACCTAAGAATGTTAATACTTGGAGAATACCGAAATCTTCCGAAAGAAGACAATTGTCAAAGGCTGTGTATATCCCAGATCTGTCCTAGCTTAGAGTAATTATGGGTCTTTGTTTGAAGGTAACACAGGACCAGAAAGGTGGAGATAATCTCACACAGAGGAGAGCTTTGTAGAAAAGAGTGAGGGGAGGCCACCAGCCCATGGCTTTGATGGGGTGGAATGGGGTCCTCCCATCTGGGAGTGCCCACCAGCAAGCAACTCCCAGTGGGCGCAAACCCACCTTCCATAAACCCTGAGTGCTGCCTCAGCACATCCCTTCCCCTCCTATCTCTCCTCCAGATTTCCCTGCCTTTCCTCCCTCTTTCTTTCTAATCCCTGACTCCACTGCCAGTGACAGTCCACAGTGGCATGTTTAGTGACAGAGCAGAACAGGACAAGAGAAGGTAAGGAAATAGGAAATCGAGGCTGCAGATGCCTTCTCTCATCTAGTGCTTGGTCAGTTGCTGTCTTGCTGAAGAACCCCTTGTCTGAGTCCCATCTCCTCCCCCACATCCTCTGACTAAATACCTAAGGCACAAAGAAGGGTATTCTGTGTTTTCATCTAGTCCGAAAAACTTCCTCGCCAGGTCTTGTGCAGGGAGGATCCTGGAGAGAAGGACAAGAGGTGAAGTCCCCAGCACCGAGCCCCTCCCAGTCTCCCAGAGCGGCGGTGTGAAAGGTGCACAGATGAGGGACCTCCAGGATTCAGACGAACAGGAGACAGAGCTCATGCCTGCGACGGACTTCAGATATGAAGAGTGCACTGGTGAGACAGAGTTACATAAGTCAGAAGAACCTCCCCTATATTATTGAAGGATTCTTGAAAAAGGATGGTTTTCACTTTCATTTATGTTGTACAAACGCGGACAATAGCGTAGAGGCAGGTCCTGAACTGCATGCACTGAGAGCCATAGACGGCTTAGTCCCGGGGCAGCCTGGGGAAAAGGAAGCAGGTAAACACAGCTTGAAGACAGCGAGCAGAAGGCAGGACCCTGATGGGAAAGGATGAACAGCCAGAAGTATTCATAGCCCAGATGAGGTTTGTTTGTAGGACCCCCTTCCGGCCAGCCCAAATCTAGTTGTGGGATAGAGCTGCCGTCTGATCCAGGTGAAGGGCAATTAAGGTGACCTTGTCTTAGGCTCACACAGAGGGAAGAGGATGCAGACAGGAATGTGAGTAAATACTCACTGTGGGAAGGCTAGTGTGTATTCTCTTCCTACAGAGAGACAAGTGCAAATAGCAAGCATTCAATCTTTAATTAGAAGAATACTTCATGTTTTTCTTCTGGGAGGGTCCCATTTGTACTACAAGTAGGTAAGGGTACTTCAGTAGCTGAAGGCACGAACCTCAGGGCCATTTAACTAAAATCTCCTCCAGGAAGAAGGGACAGGACTACTTAGAAAGCAATTACCACATCCCGAGGGCTGACGTTTCCCTCTTGAAGAGAGACAACCCTCTGTTTTGAGAGGGGAGATTTGACCAAGCAGCTTCAGTGTGTCTTTGTGTCTTTGTGTCAGTTTCAAAGCCTCACGCCTTGGCAAGTGCAGCAAGAATCAAGTGCAAAAGAAAAAGGGAAAGAAAAGAAAAAAAGAGATTTCAGACACACCACCTGCTGAGCTTTCCCAATTTAACAAACTTATGTGAGGTCTGGAGAGAGCAAATGAGTGCTTCTTGGATATCAAATCAGGCCTTTATTCACTTGGCGGCAGTCTCCAAAAGCTGTTCTAGTCCTAACGTTACCCCAAAGAACCTGAGGGGCACCTGTGTGGCCCATTAAGGCAAATGTAATCAAATCCAACCAGGCACTGGTATCGTTTTTGAGAACTGGGGCTATAAAGCTGGTGTCTTCTATTCCTATACGACGCCTTGCGGGCTGTTGGTTTGGAAAATACAGTTTCACGACGGTTAGAAACAGTTTCCTTAAATTTAACATGGGACCCAAAACACAAGGGTGCCCACCTCCAGACCAAGCCATTTTAAATGATTAAAGTGAGTCTACTAAACTCACAGTTTCAGTCCTCTTAAAACCAGAGTCCTATAAGCTGAAAGGAAGGAACCGCAGAAAGTCCCTTGACTCGGTGCCCTCCCTCCTCCCTCCACCTTCCCACCTGGTGAAAGCGTAGACTATTAAGATAGACGGAAATATAGCCCATATACAGACTTCATTAGCATTCCCTGTCCTCTCCTCTATGTAAATGAGAAAAGTTTTCCCCAGATTGTGCTCTCTGAAGGAACAGATCTTCAGCTCACCAGTGATAACGCATTCAAATAGTGCACACGTGCATGGCTCAACACTGAGTGGGATGGGGCAAGTTGTCGCCCGGATTCACGCCCGGTGAGCTCTTGGTTCCCATCTCCCAAGACCTCCATTCTTCCACCCAGCTCAGATCAAGCCCCCATAGGGAACTGGTGCTCAACAGAACAGGGGAAGAGAAACAGGTTCTACTATAAGGGGAGGAAAGCCAGGGGCATCCCTGAAAGCATGGACCGCGTTTCTCTCTTCACCTTTCACAGTGAGCTGAGCCTTTCAACATTTTCAAGCTGTTGGTGTTTGACCTTCGATCCAGGCCAGGTACTGAGTGCAAGTTTAACATTCATCTCTCTGTTTGGCATTTTCAAATCTCTGTGCAAGAAGGCAGTCCCTGGAATATTTTCATAGTTTTATGACTGGCTTAAGGACAGTTTCTCCAAGAAAAATTATGTTAAGATTGAGCTTGGCAAAATCTTTTTCTATGCATTTTTTAAAACTTGGCATTCTCTTTTGATGGGCACTGAACATTCAAACAGTGTTTCTAAGGCTCCTGATGGCGGCCACTCTGTCAGGAGTATAATGTTACATGATTCTGTGCCAAGGAGGTAAATCATGGGGGAAGTCAGCTTGACAGTGTCAGAACTAGCGTCACTCAGTTATGGACATTTGAGGCCCATGTCACCAAGGGCCTGACCACAGAGCTGAAAGGCAGAAACTCTGCGGTTCTGTCCTTTTCTGCACCCATCTTGTTGTGTGACCTAAAGATAGTGATTTCATCCGTTCTATTGCCGTATGCTCAAAAGCAAAAGATTTTCCAGTATTTATTGGAATTACTGTTTAGCACTCTCTTCTTTAAATAGTTTTCTGACTCAGAAAGTCTTGTGTAGATTGCTATTTTGAGTCAGATTCTCCCAATGTGGAAATTCCTTAGCTTTGCATTAGGCTCTTTGGAGCAATGAACTAACTCTTTCAGGCCTGTAGTATAGCGTCTAATAATTTCTTTTGAACTATAAATAAATGCATTGTAAAAGTTGAGTAGGTTTGACTATTAAGCAGCAGAGTCATTTTTTCCTCTGACCACTAAACCTGTGAGACCTCTGACCTTGTTGCAAGCCAGTCTAGGGCATGTTCACAAAAGTATGAGAGAGTTGCCAAGAATTAAGAGAACTTCGGGACGTGGAAGTTGATGCCTGCCTGACTCTGAATTCTCTAAATTAATTTTGGATCCTCTGAATCCTTTCCATTTTAATTGCAGAGGTGAGGTGCATGATATCGAAGGGCAATTTTTTTTTCTTTCAATGTCACTTTTCGGCAGGAAAAATGTTCATCGTTCAATGGTTCCCTTTTAAAATGCCAGCCTTTATGGAATCTCAAACTTGGCTAAAAAGAAAAGCTCAGCATTCACAGGACTTTGGAGAGTCTCCGGGCACTGAGAGTGTTCTATCAAAGGTTACACTCAGGCTTCAAATAACATCTCTATGTTGACAACTTCCAAATGTGTATCTCCAACAGAGACTTCCCCCCTGAGCTCCAGACACACATGCAACAGCATACTCAATGTCTTCTCTTAGTTGTCTACGAATATGCCACATTTAAGGTCTAATTAAAACTAAATTCCTGATCTTATCCCTTCCCAATCTGTTTTGCCCACCACTTTTCCCATCTCATTAAGTGGAAAATCTAGCCCTCCAGTGAGCTCAGAACCCTGCAGCCGTCCTTGACTTGTCTCCTTCTCTCATAATTTACATCCCATCATCAGTAGACCCTTTTGGCTCAACTTTCAACATGTATCAGGAATCCAGCCACTTCCCTCCCTCCACTGGTGTCACCTGATCTAGCCACCATTATCTCTCACCTTATCATCACAAGAACCTTCTGACAAATCTCCCTCCTTGCCCTCCTGTCTCCCAAAAGTCTACTTTCTCAACACGACAGCCGGAAAGATCCTATTAAACCTTAAGTCGTATATTACTCCTCTATGAAACCTCCCAGTGGCTTTCTATTCTCTCAGAGAAAAAGTCAAAATTCTCACAATGCCTACAAGCCACAAAAACTCACTACCCAAGCTCTTTCTGGGCCCATTCCCTCCCCCTGACCTCCCTTCCTCCCTGTCTTCATTTTTCCCTCCTCTCCATACACACAGTCCCTCCTAAGAGCCTTTGCACAAGGGCTGTACCCTCTACTTGGAACGTTCTTCCTCCTAATATCCACATGGCTTTCTTCCTCTCCCTTTAAAGCCTTTGCTCAAACAGCACCTCCTCAATGAAACCTACCCTGACCTACCTACCTAAACTGCAGCTTCCCCCCCTACTACCCCTCCATCACCCTTACTCTGCCATATTCATTTTCCCTAGTACTTTACACCTCCCCCAATACTATAAACACTTCTTTATTGTGTTTATTATCTCCTACCTCTTCCCCACCGCTACAAAGTGAGTTTCCTTGGGGACAAAAATCCCTAGACTTTGGTCTATATTTTCACTGACGTAACCACAAAACTCAGAACAATACTTAGCACATACATATTTGGTGAATAAAAGAATGTCTCTTTCTTTTGAAATAATTTGCTTAGCAATGAAAATATTGATGCCTGATTTCTCTGTGGAATACTAATTGCCACAGAAATTAATTAAATTAGTACAAACCTATTAACTGATAAAGTTATTATTAATATAACACTAAATTATTTTTCTCCTATCTTTCATGAAACATTATAAACCTCCCAACTGATATGTTTTAATGGAGTAGCGAGAGGTGAGAGTTAGCCAATTAAGATTACAATTTTCAAATATACTCAAAATTAGAATTTTCTAAAAAATAAAATGTTATTTGGCCTTTCTTTAGTATCTAAATAAATATTAATATGGAAGAAATGTTAAAAAAAGAAAACGCTTGTTCTCAGGGATCTGTTATTTATAGCAGCTATTCTTGAGGCGCTCAGTATGAATATGATACCAAATAACACTTCATCGCAATGGTAAGTGTTAGGCTATTAAGGGCTAGTAAACAGTAATGTACATTTCCCTCAGAGTTCAAAACCAACTAAAAGATGGACCCTGAAAATGGACAGATAGTGATCAATACTGCAGCTGAGGGTTTTTTTGTTTGTTTTCTTAAATGCAGAATTTATTTAGAAGAGGCAAATATTCAGTGAGGTTGGGCAGGTAGGTAGAGATCACTAAAGGCTTGGTTCTCTACCCTGAGGTGTTTAGACATCTAATAAGCAATGTTAAACACTGAAGAAAACAAATTGACATAATTAGATTTGTGTGTTTAAAAAGTCACTCCTGCTACAGTATAGAGTGTGTGTCTTTTTTTATGTTTTTTAAATTGAAATATAGTTTATCTACAATGTTGTGTTAGTTTCTGGTGTACAGCAAACCTATTCAGATATAGATATAGGTAATATATACATTCTTTTTCAGATTCTTTTCCATTATAGGTTATTACAAGATATTGAATATAGTTCCCTGTGCTATACAGCAGGCCTTTATACTTTATCTATGTTATATATAGTAGTGCATATCTGTTAATCCCAAAGTCCTAATTTATCCATCTCCCCACACCCTGCCCTTCCCCTTTGGTAACCATAAGTTTGTTTTCTATGTCTGTGAGTCTTCTTCTGTTCTGTAAATAAGCTCATTTGTATCATTTTTTTTTAGATTCTACATAGAAGTGATATCATATGGTATTTGTTTTTCTCTGTCTGACTTACTTCACTCTCTAGGTCCATAATAGATCATCTCTAGGTCCATCCATGTTACTGAAAATGGAACATTGCAGTTTTATTGTTGGTAAAAATGTAGGGAGAGACTACAGCTTAACCTGTGGCCCAAATCAGAGGTCCTTCCACCGGCATTACCCCATCCCCATAGTCTAGACCTTGGGACCGTCTACTGAAGAAACAGCTTGGGTTTGCTGAGTAGATCAGAACAACTAAGATGGAAAATGCTGCTGAGTCCCAGTAGTGGGTGAGAGAGAGGCCTGGAGCTGCAGAGCTCCCTCTGAAGGCAAATCTGGACCAGAAGGAGTTGTGCTTATCACCTGGGGGCGGGAGCAGAGCAGAAACACTCATATAGGGGCAGGTGGATTTGAAGGAGACAAGAAGGAAAGGCCAAGTCACACACACCCACATCCTTCTCCCAACTTCGTGGATCAAATAAAGGACTCCTCCATTGTTGGCTAGAAGTTTGTGAGAGAAAGATGAAAAGTGGGCAGCCCTCTTCTCAGTAACCCAGGATCACTGGAAAATTGTTCTGACTACAGTGAGAGGTAATAGAAAAAAAAGACAACCTCATTACATTTACTCTAATTTCTTATCTCTTTTAAAGCAGAGGACACTGGACTGGCTGCAGAATCTTACTTAAGATCTGCAATTTCAACCAATGTTTTCTCCTACCCTGGCTTATACATGCGTTTATACACAGCACTCCTTCAGACTTGAAGAAGCATATGTTTTCTTCACCATCTCTACCAGCAAACCAATCCCCCTGAACCATCTTTTTGCTTTTCCTGCTTGCTTCAAGAAACCTTACATTCTGGGAGTTTCAGAGGAAATATCACAACATTTGTTGTCATTGTAAAAGATCATTTAATATTCCGTGGGCACATGCCATATGTTTTGAAGGAAGATGATAAGTACTGTTTTGTCACATTTTCTTGGCAAAATGCAAAATGGAGTGAAAACAAAGACACTTTCCATACATGAGGCTTTAAGAAAATATTGGGGAAAATATTGCAAACCGAGTTACAATGTGCCACTTCTGAATTTTCTTGGTTAGAAAAGAAGTTCACAGTTATTCTCCTACCGCTTTACAATAGAGAGTTGTTCACACCGAGCCTTGGCCACATGGCACTACATCTTATGGAAATATGTGTGGTCTGCTCAATGAATGAAAGAGGATCTGTTTTTCCATCTTATGATGAATTCAGCACACACTTATTTTCCTAAATAAAAGCCACTACCGCCCTAGACTTACACTAGGGAACGAACTGTGACAATGTGACACATAGGCAAGTGCTCTGCAATGGGATTAAGGTTCACACCATAGAATTAAAGGCTTTAAAATAGCACAGTTAATATCCAGGGGAATAATAAAGAGAAAAACCAAGTAATATATAATCACAGTATCATACTGGATAGAAAATCAATGGGAAAACTAGGGAAGCACTCCACAGGAGTCTGTTTCCATTGTGGCAATAGTGTATGGAACTGTAAAACATATAGAGACATTAAGACTTAAATGTTCTAGTCACTCACTAAAAAACAAAAATCACATAACTGAAATTAAAGAAATCTTAATGAAAACATTTTGGAAATAGGACAGGCTACCTGCTGTAGGTGCTCTGAGGGACAGAACAGCTGTATTGATCTTTAATGTTAAGGCAATAACATGCAAGTTCTGTCAATCAAATGAGAATCACTCTTAAAGGGTTAAGACCAACTTGGACTTGGTTGAGTTGTTATTAATTTCTAAAGTATTCATTCGGTAAAAAATTGTATTCTTAAATAAATAATATAAAACATTCGGTTCTTAGCAAATATGTCCCTCACTCTGAAACATCCTCAGGGTACAATGACACCCAGAAGGAGTATTTTAAGCCTTGGTGGTTGATGCTGAATCATAGTTTTCCCCACAAAGTGGCTCGTTGTATGACTTCAGAGAAATGAAACATTTTGCCTTGGCTTTCACAGCTGTAAAATGGGCTTCGATGTAAGGAAACTTCCATCTTAGTATGAACTTGTCCAGAACTCATAAGAGATCATTCCTTAAATGAGAAAGCTGTGGATGAAAGATTATTCTGAAACAAGGACCCAGGACTAGCATGCTAGTGAAGTGTTTGGCTCTCACTGTTCAGAGCCTAGTAGCTGCCCTGAATATCCCCACTTTCTCCTCTGGGCAAAGCCTGTGTGTCGGGTCTCGGAGGGAATCACGTTTATTATGTCAAGTGTAATTTTAGGAGCATGGACCCTGTAGCTCCTTAGGATGTATTCCATCTCTCTGGGGAATATCATTAGTCAAAAATGTGATGCCAAGGGGAAAAAAACAAGAAAAACGTGTTTCAACAATACAAAAATAATTTGCTTTAATTTTTCCAAATACCAAATTAAAATTGGCAAATATGAAAAGTTACCCAGACATTGAGATTTTAATTTTATCTCCAACAATTTGAGAACCTTAGTAAAGAGCCTGGAAAAGCCATCCTAGCAAAATGGATTTCTTTCTACCATGTGTGTTCCACTGGCTGTCCTGGCCAGAGCTGACTTCTTACAATTTGCTTTGCCAGACATAACAAAGACAGGCACAATCACTGTGATTAGCATCAGGTGAGGAATAAACAGTCTGTGGCTGAAGCAGCAGGCTCTAAATAGATTTCTAACCTAGGTATGACCAAGACATGTAATATATCCAGAAATTTGCTCAGTTGCATATTTAGTCAATTTCTCTCATACTCATCATGTCCTTTGCAGTTTCCGAACACATATGTCTAAATAATATTGACTGTAATTTTTGTGCAGTATAGGTTGGAGCATACTGTGACTGGGGTAATGCATCTCATTGAATTTTTTATAATAAGTTGGAGAGCCATGGCTATTGATTTTTGCCCCCATTAAATTTTGGAAATCAAGAAGAAAAAGCATATCAGATATCTATAAAATATAGCTTTAATGTATTCAGCTGTAGATATTCTGAAATCACAAGAAAAACCATATTCTCAATGCTATATTTAATAGTATTTAAGGATATACATATAAGCATATATGGAATATGTGTCAATTCAAGTCACTCTTGAGAAATATTATCAAATCTAAAGAGTGTTTTTTATGTGCTTAAATTTGCATGTTTCTCAATTTTTGGAGCAATATTTTAAACCCATGTAATTAAAGAGCTCCTTATCAACCATTATCTGATGTGAGAAATGTTTATACTAGAAGCACCTAAAAAAAGACACTCCAGGAAATGCACCTATCTGCTAGGGCATCTCCATTTAGAATCCAATGCATGCCACCCGATTACACCCCATTCCATTCACACCATTTACAAAGAGTGAGTGCTGATCAAAGCTGCTGTAATGTTGATAATACATCCAGTTTGGACTTTTGATTATAAGAAAAGTTCCTGACTTACTTTTTACATTAATAAAAGACTTTACGACAAAAAAGTGGACTTAAAAACGTTAGATAAGAAACTCATCTAGTAATATAAATTAAATAAATTAGCAATCCTTTTGTAAATTTTTAGAAATAATTAATGCACATATTAAAATAATCTCTGATCTTTCTGTGCAGAATTAGAACAAGTTGAAATTAAAGAGACAAACCATAAATTACTGGACCTTCTTTTCTGAAGTATACTTTATCCCAAACTTCTTACGGAAAAGTGCACCAAAAATTTATCTTCAACTCACAAAGAGATTTTATTTTTCCTTTGGAAATGGCAAGCTTGGAGAAACCATCCAGGAGTATGCAATTTCTCTGTCATGCTTCATGTGATTTCCAAATATCCATTGCTTGAATTAAAAATGATAATTTCATGAAAACTCACCATAAATGTTGAATATATCGCGAACAGTCTTTGAAAACCCCTCCACCACCACCATCTTCACCTTTAGCTAGCAAAGCTCAAACCTGTAAATTAACATGGAAGTTCTGAATCCTTTAGTCTGGGATGTTCATAATTCAATTGGGAGCCTAAAGATATAACATGATTCTTTTATTAAGTACCTTATTGCTTCTTATATACAGGTTAAAGATGTTTACTTCTTACCTTTTGAAGATATTATTAATCCTGATAATATGTAATAACCTATAATATGTAATATACAATTGCTCTTGCTACTGAGGGGTCTAGTTTATCACCCAGAAGCAGGGACGGATCTCACAGTGGCGGAATTGGTTCAGTCCAGATGAAGGTGCTTTAAGCTGTTCGCAGAGGAGCTGTCACACCAGGTTAAAATATTAGTGTTATCATTTTAAATGAAGTTATTCTTATTAGTTAGGTAAAAGACCCTGGAGAGGAGAAGCGTTAACTGAGCAAGCAAGGTCGCTGCTGGAGTTCAAGGCTGAAAGTCTGGAGAGTTGGCTCAAGCTCTAGATATGTCTCCAGTGAGCTGAATTACCCTCAGTAAAATCACTCATCTTCCTTTGGCCTCAATTTCCCCCTTCTTTTTTTTTTTTAAATGAGAGTTGGGTTAGAGCAGGGGTGTCAGCAAACTCTTTCTGTAAAAGGTCAAACCGTATTTTTTTAGGCTTTGCAGGTCAGATGTTATTTGTTACATATTCTTCTTTTTTTTCCCCCAAAAATGTAAAAGTTATTCTTAGCTCACAGGCTATACAAAAACTGGTGAAAGGCTGGTTTTGGCCTGCGGGCCATTGTTTGCTGATCCTTGGATTAGAGGATAACTAGTGTTTCTCATAGAGCCAAAATTTAACGTTGCTATGAGTAACCATGACTTCAAATCACTCTTCTGTAGCATCGGCCCAAACGTTAATACTAAGAAATCCTGGTAACCAAAAAAAGAGAATGTCAACACCATCTCAAAGATGTTTCAAATTACCATGGAACTTTCAATGTTCTCAAATTACCATGGAACTTTCAATCTAGCAAGCATTTGCTAGTCCTTACATTTCAGATAATTGTACACCTATATTGAGAAGGTGTGCTTTATTCCGCATGGATGATTTCTTGTCCTGAGGGATAAATATTATTTGCATAGAAACAAAATAACAAGATGAAAGCAATCCATGTGTCAAACACAGCTTGCAAGAGCAGCTCAACAGTATATCAACAGTACATGACATCACCATTGGCAGCATCCCAAAGCAAATGCCCAGTGCAGCTTCCGATCTTCTGCAGTAACGTGGGTGGACTGCTGATCACTAATAGCTATACAGATCCTTGGAGCAATGGTAAATAAAAACTCTGTATACTTATTCTAATTTTTTTAAGAACTGAAAGGAAAACTATCACTTACGAGCACCTACTATGTGTCAATCCCTTTAAATATATTAATAGTGATAATAACAAATACTCATAAAGCCTTCCTACAGCCAGACATTGCTGCAAATACCTTATAAACACTAACCCATTGAAACCTAAGGACTACGCTATGCGTTAAATACAGTTGACCTTGAACAACAAGGGTTTGAACTGATCAGGTTCACTTATACCCGGATTTTTTCCAGTAATAAATACTACAGTACTACACCATCTGAGGTTGCTTGAATCTGTGGATGTGGAACCGTGTATACATGGGGGGCTAACTGTACCTGGATTTTTGATTGTGCAGGGGGCAGAGGGTTGGCTCCCCTAATCCTGCCACCCTTGTTCAAGGGTGCCCCATACTATTATCAGTCCTATGAGGTAAATATTATCACTGGCATTTTTATAGGAGAGGAAACAAATAGCCAGGGAATTTAGATCTCCTTTCTGTTTCTTTTTTTCCTTTCCTTTGTTATTCATTTTTTAATGGAAGTGGTGACAATATGAATGCGTGCAAATACAATTCCTTAAACACAGATCAGAGCTAAAATTTAGCTTCATCTAAGTCCAAGTCCAAGGTACTATCGCCATAACACCAAGGGTAGGATAACAGTCCAAAGCCCAGGAATACTTGGAACACGGGTTCCCCGACACACAGGTTCTGTGTGACTCCCAAGTTAGTGCCATATTATTCTCAGTTAGGACTCAAACACTACCCACTGTGAATGCTATGTCTCTGGACCTGTCAAGAACCTAGTGTGTGGATTTTAACCAGTAGGAGGGATAACAATAGTTTAGAACTTGAGGTTCCACATGAAGAATTGTTTCAAAACACACACACCATTCTGAAATGCTTTAGTGGATTCGAAAATGTAATGTGATGGCTCTGTATCTAATCTGAAAACAGGAAGGAGCTTGGTCCTCGAAGCATCTTAATCCTTGAGAGCATTGAGGACTGAGAGCAATACTTCACCCCGAATATTGAGCTTAAAGAGTTTAGAGACTGACATTTATTCTCAGGATATGACTTCAAGCTTAATTTCCCTTGAATGTGTAAAATAAAACTGATTGCAGAAACCACGGACACTGTGGAAGGAGAATGGGCTTTGGACCCAGCCAGACTGCCGGTTGAATCACAACTCTATCGCACACTATCCACATGCTTAGACATAAGGCTTAACCTCTCTGACTCTCAGCTTCCTCATCTGTAAAGAGAGCAGAAATATATACCTGCTTTGTAGGGCTGGTCTAGGATTGGAGATAAGGTAGGCAGAGCACCTGGTACATAATAGGCATTCAATAAAGGATAGTTCTTATTGTTTATTAGATATATTTATGTTTGGCATGTCATGAAAAAGTCTTAATATTTGTGTAGTGCAACCAATCCTCCCTATGGAATTGTCATAACATCATAATTATCCACAAATAATTATTCAGTTCCCCAAATATATAAGTCAGGGCACACTGTATCTTTAGATCAGAAATATTTATTATCTAAAAGTAAAAATGCCAAGAGTTGTTTTTTTTCTCAACTAAACATGTACCCTTCACATACCTGGCACCTAACATCCCTCTCCAGACAAAAAAGAAACAAAACCACTGTGCATGACAGGGCATGTAGAAGTGATGGTTCCACCTGCTAGAGAAATGTTTATCTGGAGACTTAATTACTTCAGAATATGACTAAAACTAGCAAGAAAACCATCTGGAAGAAAGATAACAACAGAGAGTAACTGCTTGTGCAAATCATCAGGTCATCGTGTGGAAGAATTGTAACTAGCTAGATGTATAAAGTATAAGGCCAACGTTTGTTGCTCATAACAGACCATTCTGCTTCCCGATATCGTTTGCCTTGCTGCATTGACCACTGGAACACAAAGCTAAATTGTGTCCAATCTGAGTACAGTTTTAACTAAGGCATGATACAACTCTCCCCTGGCCCTTTCATTTATTTTTTGTTTGTTTGTTTGAAATATTTTTAAACTATTGAACATTTGCAAACACATACAAAAAAAAAAAAAAAGAAAAAGAAAAAACATTTTCCTCTGAGCCGTTTAAGAGTAAGTTTACCAGGCTTCCCTGGTGTCTCAGTGCTTGAGATTCCGCCTGCCGATGCAGGGGACACGGGTTCGTGCCCTGGTCTGGGAGGATCCCGCATGCCGCAGAGCGGCTGGGCCCATGAGCCATGGCCGCTGAGCCTGCACGTCCGGAGCCTGTGCTCCACAACAGGAGAGGCCACAGCAGTGAGAGGCCTGCATAAAAAAAACAAAAAACAACAAAAAAAGAGTACGTTTACCAACATGATTATTCCTCATCACTTCTGAATATTTTAGTAGGGAATTCCTACAAAGACATTCTCCTATATAACCTCAAGAAAACTACCAAAATCAGAAAATTACTCGATACATTATCATCGTCAAATCCACAGATTCCACTCGAGTTTCACCAGTTGTTCCCATGCTGTCTTCAGTAACAAAAGAATATCCACCATTATGCATTACATTAGCTGATACATTTCTTAGTCTCCTTCAGTCTCAGATAGTTCCTCATCTCTTCCTTGACTTGCCTAACCTTGGCACTTGTAAAGAAGCTCCTAGAATGTCCACCAAGTTAGGATTCCCTGATATTTCTTGATGATTAGATTGATTTTTTTTAAATTGTGGCTTCAGTGTTACAGAAGGTAAGCTATATTGCTATTTCTCTTTTTTTTTTTTTAACATTTTACTAGGTGGTACATCATTTTGAGTTGCTCCACTATTGATGGTGTTATCTTTGATCATTTGATTAAGATGGAGTTGGCCACATTTCTCCACTGTAAAGTTTCTCTTTGTAATTAGTAAGTATTTAGGGGGAGATACTCTGAGATAAGGTAAATATTCCATTCTTTATCAAACTTTTACCCACTGATCTTAGTATCCATTGATATTTGACAAATGGTGATTTTTCTAATTCAATCATTTCTTCTACCTTATTAGCCAGGAAGAGCTCTCTTTTCACTATTTATTCATTTATGTATTTATATGTGTACTATTTTCAAGCTCAGATTATCTAGATTTGGCCAGTGAGAGCCCCTTCAAGCTAGCGTCTGTGTCCTTTTGTTATGTCCTCAACATCTTTGAGCACTTCCTTAATTTCTGGCACTAGAAGATGTTCCAGGGTGATTCTTTGCTTGCCCAGTCCCAAAAGTAAAGCCTGTTATTTTTCCAAGGAGTCCTGGTTCCCTTTAGTGGATAATTGTATTTAAGAAACTAAGATCTGGGCACTAAATATGCTTTGTTTTGGGGTGTCATTGTTCCCAGACCCATATCTATATGGGTCCAATTCAACATCACAGAGTTTATTCTAGTTTTGTTTCTTGCCATCTATTTAACTCCATTCTCCAGTAACAAGAAACCTAGTTACTGTTATCCTTATCATATTAACCAATAAACTTAAACGTTATCCTTATTATATTTATTATTCTAATCCCTCCTGTATCTAAACATCTCACTCACGCTCCAACACCTTGGTCTGGACCGCTGCCATCATGCTCCCCCGGGATCTCCTTTGTCAGTCCACGTAGGCTCTGCCAGCTCATGCTAGGCTGCTTCTGCCACTGCCCTCCCGCCTGACTAACCCCTTGTGGACACCTACTTTGGTCAGCCTCACATGATAGCTTTTGGACGGTTATTTAGGAAGCAAAGAAGGCAGGAAAGCAGGCAGGTAGGAAGAAAAAAAAAATCTTGCTCTTTTACTTGATTTTATTGTGGGTTTTGTTCTCATTTGAATAGTTTCAACAATATATATGCATCTCTCATAAACTGCTTTATATCCTATTTGAAGGATATAAACAATATAAAACGATGCAAACAAAAGTTTCACCTGGACGAATTCCAGAAGAGTTCTGAACAGTATGAAAGTAGAGTCTTAATCAAATCTGCATTTTAAGACCTCTCAGAACATGAAAGTCTATTTTCAGTAACATGCTCTATTCTACAAAAGCCAAGGCAGATAAAAGGAATGGCCCCAGGAACGTTAGTGGCACTTTTGATTCCGCACACCTTCTTACCCACATGGATAGTGTGCATGACTTGTGTGATCTTGAGCATTTTGCTTCATGTTTCTATGAGCTGATTTCATCATCCATGAAAGTGAAAGGCTTCTTCCCTTCCCAACCTCAAAGGAATGTCATTTTGATTTTTATAAAGAACAGACCAGTTTGAATTTCTCAGCAGTAGTCAGTATATTCTTAGACCTTAACATGCCTTCACAGATCCATGGAGCAAAGATCCCTGTAGATTTAGGATTGAAGGAAGGGACAATTTCTCGGTCTCCATCACATGATGGTGCCGCCCTATACAACCTGCTTCTGATATCTTAAAGGGAAGGTGTTCAGGCTTTGAGTGGGCATGGATCCAGCAGTCAATGGACTTCAATAGGAGACAGAATGCCATGGTTCGGGGAAGCAGCTGCTATTAGGTGGACATGCCTAACTGGGTCCTATCTACCAGCTGGAGAGAGCAAAGGTAGGAACCAGTCGTCCTGCCTTTGCCTCCCAGATCTATAACTTAAATTGTAATAGGGAGTAATTAACTCAAACTCTCTGAGCTAGCTTTTTCACGGCACACTCTGGGGTCAAATGAGATAACCTATATGAAAAGATCTGACTTACATTAGGCTCTTAATAAATATTAATAAACACTGGAAAAGTTTTTATCTCATCTTTTATTTTAAACATACAAGGATGTTTATTGCAGCGTTATTTATAGTGGCAAAAAATAAAAAAGAAGAAACAGGGCTTCCCTGGTGGCGCAGTGGTTGAGAATCTGCCTGCCAATGCAGGGGACACGGGTTCGAGCCCTGGTCTAGGAAGATGCCACATGCTGCGGAGCAACTGGACCCGTGAGCCACAATTAATGAGCCTGCGCGTCTGGAGCCTGTGCTCCGCAACAAGAGAGGCCCGCGCAGCACGATGAAGAGTGGCCCCGACGTGCCGCAACTAGAGAAAGCCCTTGCACAGAAACGAAGACCCAACGCAGCCATAAATAAATAAATAAATAAAATTTAAAAAAAAAAAGAAGAAACAAAGTGATTGTCCATCATATGGGTAATGGCTGAGTAAATGCTAGTATATCCATACCACCGAATACCAAGCAAATTTTTAAAATCACAACAAATTGAATGAAGTAAGTATACAATTTAGTTATCTTCCATTAAGCTAGGCATTAAACAGACTTGCAAAAAACAAAAAGGAAAATGTCACTCTTTATGTTGACTTTTGTTCTCAAAAATACAAGTATTTTTCATTAAATATATTAATTGTGTTAACATGTATGGGTTTATCATTGTTATTTTAACTGAATTAATACATAAATTTTATAACAGTTTTCATCAAATGAGAATTATAAGGAAACTACAAATTTTTTATTGACATATAATTGATATATAACATTATATTGGTTTCAGGTATAAGGAAACTATAAATTTAATTAGAAAAAAAGAAAAACTGGACAGTACAATACAAAAAATTGGCTAATGACCTGAACAAACAACATCACAAAAAGAAAATCCAATGACCATTAATTATATAAAAATATTTCTTATCCTTTGAAGTAACATGAGACCAATTGTTTTTCCACCATCTCTGAAGGTTTCTAGTGACTAGAAAATTATTCTCCAATGACATTAAACCTAATCTGAATCTAGAGATAAAGAGAATTTTCCCAGTTATTTAAACCAGAGGATTATGTTGGTTACATTGCCATTGAGTGGCAGAGCTGGAATTTAAACATACCTTTAAAATAAAATAGTCATTATCAGATAAGCAGTTGTCCTGATGTTCATGAGAATACGTTACTGACACTCAACCATGGAAAACTGATTACAATACTTGGCCAGTCCACCTTCAAGACTGCTATAAAGATCAAAGAAATACTTATATGCAGAAGTCATTTGGTAACTACATAAATATGAGAAATCATTGGTTTTAGAATTGCTTTTAACCAAAGAATCTGAAGTATTGGGTGATATAATGCAGTATTGACGGTAATGCAGTCCAGATAAGCCAGGAAAAGGCAAAGAAGAAGCACCCAAGGTTCCTAACTAGCCAGGTGGTATGTGAGGTCCTGCAGGTGAAAATAAAATTATCATCTAATCAGAGGCTGCGCAATGATATTCAGAGCTATTCAACAGTATAGACAGCACATCCTCAGAGAAACATAATAGCGCAATATTAAATTCAGAGCTCAAAGTTATAAGGAAGAAGAAATTTCAGGCAAAAAATAAACGATAACCACTTCGGGGCATTTTTGACCATAACTTTGGAAGATAAGGGTTAAAATACTTTTGGATGTCACTTGTGCCCATATATCGTGACTGCCTAATTCACGGATTTGAGAAACAAAATTGCAAACCTCCAGATACCTGGGGACATTCTCTGCCATTCATTTGGGAGCAGCATTCCCTTTGCAATAAGTAAGAAATCTAGGGGAAAAAATTAATGGCAGGGTATGGCCTTTACTCAGTAGAACAGAGATAATAGTGGCTTGTGGTGTAAGGAGAAAACAATTCATTGCAGCATTGGTGTCTGTGCCGAATTCCCACGTCTAGCCACGGAAACACTTGTTCACCAGAGAGAGGCATCAAAAACAGTCAAGGGAAAGCCACCCAAGACTCGTTCCCGACTAAAATGTGTCCAGTTAGCTGTGGGCCAAAACACCTTTGTAACTGAGTATTTGTATATCCAGACACCTCAAACAGTGCAGGGTAATGCCTTTTCCTATCCTGCCCAAAGCCAAGGATTTAACACGGTTCTGAATGCTTTACCTTTTCCGTTATAGAAACTCTTACACAGCAGAGTACCTGTGCGTTTAGTATTTGAAAGATATTGCAGTACACTGCAAAGAAAATTTCTCTAGTCTAAAAGATATGTTTCAGGAATCCACTTAAAGATTTTTCCATTTGTTTATGCAATAAGAACTTCTATTGTGTGTGCCTGCTTTTATAAAGGAAAAATCAGCTAATCCAATCTCCTATAATTACTTCTGAACGTGCACTGTATCGTTGACTTTCCCTGGAAGCTACACCTAAGGTATGACTAAGTAAGAGATACTGGCTTGAGAGATCTGAATCAAGAAACACTAGGACAAATTGAGATGGACTCTCTCTTTGTGTCTCTGCCTCACTTCTATTCAAACAGGAAATAGGATGCCTCCAATTTCACTGATTACCAGTTTCAGTATCAACTTATCAAGACAATGATAGGCCCTTTACAAATGTTCCCCTAATGGTATTTTCCCAACAGAAGTAGAAGCTGACCTATAGTTCTTGGAGCTATTGTAAAAGAGCACATTGTATTTGCCTACAAACACTTTTAGCCTTGCTAGCTGGCTGCTTAATTTAATGTAATTGAGCCTTGACTCGAAGAATTCTGACAGAATGTTTAAAACTCGGCTTTCCTGTGCTCTCTCTGAATTTGGATTCACTTACATTTGACTTATTTAATGCATCATGTCAGTGAAGTTGATCCCAATGTTAACATTCAACTTCCTCAAGAAACTCAAGGCAGACACAGTACAGAGAAGAATGCATGTGTCTGGTTATTCTTGCAGGGGATTCTGGGTGATGGATCGGACCCTTGCAAAAGCATAGTCACCATCACAGCTGATAATTGAAAGACCAGGGGTTTTCAAAATGTCATTATTTTTATTTTAGATGTGCTGGCTCTTCTTAAGATTCTTCAAATAAGCTGCATCCTCTGATCTAAAATTCTGCAATGGACTATGTTGCAATGTCCTTCAGAAGGAGGAAGACAAATGCTAAAGAGATGTGACCCAGACAAGAAAAATATGGTTCTTAAAATAGTGGGACAAGACATAAGGTGGATGGGAAAAGCAATTAATTTGCAGTTAGGTGATTTAGGTTTAAACCCAGGCTCTATGACTTTATTAGTCCCTGTCTCTAGCTTCATTTTCTTCCTTAAAATGTAAGCAATTAAACCTAGATCTTAGGAGTATTGTTATTAATTTTATTGAGATAAAATATGTGAAAGTGTTTTGTAGACAGTTAAGTAATACGCAAATAGTATGTCGCTATTTTTTGTGGTTTGTCGATGGCATGAAAAATTAGAAATTAATGTCGTGAAGTCAGATGATGTCAAGACTAGACTATTCCTTGCTAATTGTCATGTTTTAATTCAAAGTTCTCATTTTATAAAAGAGACAAAGTCCTATTCTATTTGACAATCCTTTATTGAGCTTTGCTGTGAGCCAGGCTCTGTACTGAAGATGGGAAACAAAGTTGATTAACAGGGATCCCTTGAGAAGCGCTCAGTTAAGATCCAAGATGAGGAAGCATTTGCCCAAGGTTTTACAGCTAGGAGCTTAAGAACTGGGAATAAAATCATTAGAAACCTCATCTCCTGAGTTCCTGCTCAGGGCACTTTGCTTTCACCGCCTCTGCAATGTCTTTTCCACCTGCCTAAAATCACGGGAATCTAACTCAAGTTCTCCTAACACTTTGAAAATACCAACCACTGCTCCTCCAGACAAATACCACGTTGTGCCTCAATTGACCTGGCCCCATTCAGACCACTATGGACAAGGCAAATGCCTGGTTGCTCATAGAATAACCAACACGTCTTCATCCTTGCCCAGCCCTTATTAATTGTGAGACTTTTAGGAAGAAATTTTAAGTCCATTAGTGAGGGAACGAGCTAGAGATTCAGGAATGGGAAATTCCAGGAACAGATTGGAGGAAGGAACGTCAAGCTGTAGAACTGATGGAGGACCAGACCTAGGCTGTTCACAACTCCAGCATGTCATCAGGACTTGCTTCCTGCGGGAGTGTGGATAGACAAATTATTTTAATGTACAGGACTGGGCAAGATGGTCACAAGTCTCCTCCAGGAAGTCTCTGTGGAAGGAACCTAGAAATACAACCTGAAAAGATGGCTCTCTTGGGAAGAACTAGGCTTTCCTTCCCGGCCACTCTCCAGGACCCCACATCTTTAACTCACTCACTGTTAATAATAATAATAAATTAAAAAGTGATTTCAATTTTCCACCACTTACCCTCCCCTATCCCAAAGGCAATAATTGTCAAGATAGAATATTTAAATGTAGAAACAAGTCTAGTCCAACTTTCTAATCAACACAGGAATCCTCACCCTACCAACCCCTGCCAATAAGGCACTTAGTAATTTTTATGACTATGGATGGGGAACTCATGACTTCCCAAGGTAAGGGAGGATACAGGCAAACTGGAACAAGAGACATCTTTTTAAAAAAGAAAAAGTTAATTGTTAGCATCTCTCCATTATGAGTTTCAGCCTGTATCTGGTCAGTTCTATGACTCTTGGCAAATTATTTAACTTCAGTTTCCTCTCGTATAACACAAAGGAGCTCAGCCAGAGCCGTGCTTCCAAACTTTAATGAGTGTATAAATCACTCCGAGATGGGGTCTGAGATTCTGCGTTTCTAACAACTCCCGAGTAGACTGATGTTGCTTGTCCATGGACCACATTTGGAAGAACAAGTGACTAGCAGATTCCTGGGAATTCTTTTAGCTCAAAAATGCAATCACTTGTTAAGTGTTGTGACATCAAGGTAACCTAATTCCTCACTCACATGAAAGCTGTACAGGCTGTACACCCTGTACAGGCATGTGCATCGTTAGTCCCTCCCACAAGTAAACATCACGATTGTTGTTCCCTGGACTTCAGCCAATTGGTCTGTTGCTTTTCTCACCTTCTATTTTCACTGACTATTTTTCTACTAAACTCCTTAGCTTTGGCGGCTCTCAAAATTTGGTATGTAGCAGAATCTTTTAGAGGGCTTGCTAAAACAAGGTCTACAATGACTTTCCCCGCTCCAGCCCTCACTGCCCACCCCCAAGTTTCTGATTCAATTGGCCTGGGGTAGGGCACAAGAGTTTGTATTTCAGATACCTTGCCCAGTGATGCCAGGGCTGCTAGTCAAAGGGGCCACACGCTGAGAACCACTGCCATCTTTTCTTCACAGAAACTATTGGTGAGTCAGATGTTGATTTTTATGTATTTGTCCAACTGATTTTTAATCTAACTAAAATATATTAATTTTAGCCCAGTTATTATTAACTTTTTAAAACTGTTTCAGACTATTATTCAGCTTGTCCATATCTGATGAGCACCGGACTTGGAATGAACTATACTCCAATAAAAATTTTTTAAAAAATGAATTGCAGCAGATGAAGATAGAGATATAAGAATTGAGTACTGTCTATTAATATAGACATTAAAGAGGTTTGCAGAAGTATTACAAATGTTGGATTCGATGCAAACTAATCTATATAGGATGGGTAAACAACAAGGTCCTAGTGTATAGCACAGGGAACTATATTCAATATCCTGTGATAAACCATAATGGAAAGGAATATGTAAAATATATATATATATATATATATATATATATATAAAAACTGAATCACTTTGCTGTACAACAGATATTAACAGAACATTGTAAATCAACTATAGTTCAATGAAATATATTTTTAAAATAAATAAAGTAGATTAGAAAATTTCAAAAAAAAAATTCAAGTTCTGGTTTTGATTTTACCAGTTCTGCAAACATAGGTGAGTTTTAAAATCACTGAGTGACCTTTTCTTCAATTGAAGATTGGAGCTGAGAATTCCTAATGATCCCACCAAGGTATTATTGAGTTCTGTAGTCAGACAGAAAAGGTTTTGAATTCCAACTCTGCTATTTATTAGCTTTATAACATTGATACACTGCTTAAACTCCCTGCCTCAGCTTCCTCATCTATAAAATGGGACTACTAATAGCACGCTTGTAGGGTTGGTTCCAAGAATTAAAAGAGGTATTCTAGCCATGCTTCTGAAAAATAGCACAGCCTTAATAAACTAACATTGTTAAAACTGTCATTAAGATAATAGATTTGAGGGCATTTTGTAAGTCATCAGTTCCATAGAAATGTGATTGTTTTGACATCAGGATACAAATATAGTATCCTATTGCATTCCACTGAAGCCACCATTTCAGATAATCCATTCAAATAATCTATTCTTTATTCACTTTTTCACAATCCTATTGTCTAGTTCACATTTCTTCATCTTTTCCACAAGCATATCATTAGAAATGTTGTCAAATACCTTAAAGAAATCAGGATTCTTTATATGTGTGGAATTCTTGATCTATGAATCCAAAACCCTGATATCAAACCTGATCATCAAAAATCTAATAAAACCTTGTGGAGATTTTATCTTAGTGAATTAATCCTGATGTCATGTCCCAGCAACTTATTTTTCCAGGTGCTCGGAAACTTTTGCTTAAAAATCTTTTATAGAATTTTGCCAAGATTGTCATAAAGCCTCAGAGATCTGCAGTTTCTATAACTTAACCTCTTCCCAAATTTAAAATTCAGAATTTCATTTACTCAGCTTGAGTGTTCTGGCACCTCCCTCGTCCCAGGGCTCCCCAGGGGTTTCCATTCAAGTGCTCTCCCGAGTTCTGTGATTTCATCCTCCCGGCCTGGAGATTAACTCATCAGAGCAGCTGGGGGATCTCCCATCCTCTCGCTCCCGTGGCTGTACTTCATCCTAAACCAACCTGACTCCACTTTTTTCACTTCAAAGCTCATGTTTCCAGACAGAATAAGAAGGCAAAATTATGCTCAAGCAGCTTTACTTTTACTCTATTTGTTAGACCGATACCTCCACTCCCAAGGAGTGGGCTAATTCTTTTCTTATTCTTCTTACTACGTATATTAGAGTATACTAGATACTCTAGTATCTAGTATACTTTTTTGCATTTTTGTGTTTATCTTTGGATATGTTCCCATCTTCACCTAACACCCCACTTCTGCTCTGCATGAACCATACAATGTTCCTTTTTTTCTTATTAATTAATGCCATTTGCCATTTACCATTAGAACACTTTCCCCCTGAACCCCCATCCCTCTTAGGGTCTTGTTTATCAGGGTCTCAAGCCCTGAGGGCATCTCTCTCATCCCTGAACAGGTACTGAGCTTTGCTTTCCAAATCTTGAAGGCACATATCTGATTATTCCTCTCACTGCTTTGTGGACTCTAAGATGACAAGTCCATTTGATCCCATAGCTCTTTCAACTAAACAAGTCTTCCTGATTGATAAGAATTACATCCAGAGCAGTGGTTTTCCTTGTTGCTTCTCTAAATTTCTGAGCAATGAAATAGTCCACGAGGCATGTCAGGAAATTATCAGATGATTTACACAAGTATGCCCAGTATAGTACCGGGGACGTTGCAGGTATTTGATAAACGTCTGTTGAGTTAATGAGTGAAAGGATGGAGGAAGAAGATTGCACCAGCCGTGTGTTCTTCCTGAGTTTATCACTTGTGTGCAAAAGGAACACCATGAAGGGTGAATCTGGAGAAATTACAGCAATACGTCCTTACTTACCAGAAATCAATGTCTTAAACACTGTTAGATCAAAGTGTATTTTCCTTATTAGGCATTTCAGAATAACTCCAAGTGAGCCAGATGCTGAGTCCTGCCTCAGAATCATTGTCTGAACTTTTACTGTGAAGTCATTTGATAAATAAAATGCAGCTCTAACCGCTTTTCCTACCACCCCATGCCCACTCCTACCAACAAATAATCACGCTTCCCTGATTTCATGAAAATTGCCAACCTCTCCCTTTTTAGGATTAAGGGGGAAATCCCATTTCTCTTATGCCTAGTGTCCAGACTCATTACAGATAATTTCAGTATGGCCTTTGGAAATGACCCTGAGGATTGATGAGAAAGCAGATGGAAAGTAATGGAAGGAGAGGTGGTGGTAGTTAGAGGGCTGAATTCAAGGGTTCAGAGTGGAGTCCTTCCGAGAAAAGTTGGGGGCAGTGAGTAGCTGAATGAAGAAGGAAGTGAGGAGATAGCATCTAGCATTACAGCAGGTCCACACAGTACCAAGGTGCCACGATCATGTCAGGATTGGAGTGCGTGAGAGTCAACCAGGCTCTAAATCAGTGAATGAAGAGTCATGGCCAGGAGACTTGTCAATGTCATCAAAAAGGAGATAATACAGGTTTATCAAAGGAAGGCATGAAACCTCAAAGAACTGGGTAGATTTTGCTGAAGGGTCAGGCATAATAACCTGGAAGCAACTCCAGAGAATGAGAACACAGACCTTACTTCCCGCCTTGACCCTGAGTGTAGGAATATGAACAGCCTCTGTAGAGAAGAAGCTGGGCCCCTGGGCAGAGCCTGTTTGTGGTAGTGGACACATGGCCAAAGGGCAGTTTATAAAGCTGTCACAGCTGTGAGGCTGGGTGAGATTACCCAGCCCCAAAGTTTCCAACAGACTTAGTGGAGGAAACCATGATGCTTGGAGGGACTCGGGCCTCTCTGAAAAGAATCACCTGTGGCTGGGATTAATTGGGGTCCCAAGGGGATCCCAGCCCAGATGGACAGACAGTTGGGTTAGTTAATGTTTTAGGCCTCACCATATTCTGGAAACAGCAAAGTCCCTGATAGATGAACAGCCTGTCTTGAAGGAATCTAGATGAGGACACAGAATACAGAGACCAGGTGACCCCAAATTATGCCACCAATAAGTAGCAGAGCGAAGGCTGGGACCCCGGTTTTTTGACTCTAAATCCAGTGCTCTTCATCCTATACCATCGCCTCTTTCTCATAGCACCCTTTCTTCTTCCACCTTTGCCCACTTCCGTCCACCTTCCCTTCCACCTTTGCCCACTTCCGTCCACCTTCTCTTCCACCTTTGCCCACTTCCGTCCACCTTCCCTTCCACCTTTGCCCACTTCCGTCCACCTTCCCTCACCCAGAGAAACCATCACCGTCACCACCCCATTTCCTCACTCTTTCTCCCCACCTCTGCCTCTCCACTCGGTGGGGGGACATTAGCCTCCTCAGGCCTCACTCGGCTGTTTCTGGTATCTTGTTACTTCTGCTTCCCACCCCATGTCAGAAAACAGGGGTCAAAATAATTATGAAAGCCCATATCCATTTATAAGTGGGTCCATCTATCTTAGAGCTCTCATATACAAAGGTCATTTCAGAAAAGTGTGAAGTTAAAAAGTATATAATATTAGGTAGTAAACATGGTCATTGAGGTTGGCTTTTTTTTTTCTGATTTCCTCCATTGTTTATTTATTTGTTTTTAATAAACTCTAGAAGAAAAAAGAAAGACTTGCATTATTGCACACGAATGGAGAGAAGGAAACTTGCAAGGAGAGCTCACCAGGCTGTTGGAAGACAGGTCTCTCATCTTCCTTTCTAACCTACCTTTGCCCTCTAATGGGGGTCCCCAGGTACATGTCTGTCCCTCTGTGGGCAAAAAGATGTCCAGGGATGGGGGAAAGGGTACCTTTTGAGGTCCACCTCTCAGTGTGAAGGTCACATGCAAGAGTAAGTTTGATCAAAATAAAGAATGAAGGTAAGTAATAGCGAGGTATAGCTTTTGCCACCTAGGAAGGAACTGGCAGTGTATTTCCCAGCTCCCTCCTCCCAAAATTCAAAATCTATAAAAATTACATGGAATTGATTTCATCTGAAACTGAGAATCACAACTAGCTATAGATAGATAGATATCAACATTTTTTAAAAGGCATTTAAGAACATTTCTGTTTTTTAAATTACAAAACATAAGGCTACGAGTCAGAGCACAAATTATAAGGAGCTGACACCCATGAACAAAAATAAAATAACTGTACACGGAAAACATGATTTATCTTTTCTCAGAAGCTAAAAGCCATGGCTACTTAACTCTCATACAAAAATTCCATATCAAAATAGAAAGGAAAATAGCCATGGATGTTCAAAAGCAATTTTCGATTTTTCATAACCTCATTTTTAATATGTATATTTGCCTAAATGGAGAGTTTTCCATATGGTGCACGAGGCACATACAAAGTTTAAATTCCAAGTTCACACATTTTGACTCAAGGGTTGGAGGGTTTGGGGTAGGAAGTGGGGCTTTTGAAATTGCTTTTGTAGCAGAAAAATGTGTATGTTTAAAAACTTCACTTGACTGTGTTCATTCTTCACCTACCTGCCCACAGTCTCCCACTAAAATGGAGTTCAAACCAATTATAGCAGCCTCAACATGATCTAAGTGAAAGAAAGATGATCTTTTTAAAAATGCTGAAAGAAATTGAGGCACATTCTGTACTGTGAGCTTGAAGAATTCAGACCATCTTTTGGCATTCCTGGATATTTCTAAGGGTTAATTCTTCATTAAGTGAAGAGAAAAGTATTTTTTTTTCTTTAATGTTCTGCTACCTCTCCCTTCCCTTGCTTCTCATTCTCCAGTTCTATTCTGCAACAGCAAGTGTTTCTTCCAGAAACCACAGTGTCATACACAGTAGAAAAGTAAACCGAGAGAGTACCCAATCTCCCAGCAGGCCAGGATCTGCACACATATGCATACATACGCACACATATGCAAAAGACACTGGAATACTCATGGTCATTACTCCAGCTACTATAACAAAATACCATAAGTTGGGTGGCTTAAACAACAGACATTTATCTCCCAAAGTTCTACAAGTATAAGCATGGCCAGGATCTGATGAGAATGCTCTTCTTGGCTTGCAGACTGCTGCCTTCTTGCTGTGTCTTCACATGACACACAGAGAGAGAACTCTAGTCTCTTCATATAAGGAGATGAATCCCATCATTGGGGCTTCATCCACATGACCTCATCTAAACCTAATCACCTCCCAAAGGCCCCATCTCCTAATACCATCTCATTGGAGGTTAGGGCTTCAACATAAGAATTTGGTGGGCACATAAACATTTAGCCCAAAACATTCATCATGATTAATACAGAAGATAAAGGTCCCAGTGTTTTCTGACATTTAAAGCCCAAATGAACTGTCTGAATGACCCAATCTCTGCTCAAGGGGATTCTGTTCATTTTGCTAAGGAACCAGCCAATCCTCTAGTGAACAGCCTCCCCTAGGGCTGTGCCAGCCTGTGGATTTAGCAAGTTTGCTAAAGAATTGCCCAGCACAGCAGCTGCTGTGGATAGCAGCCCGAGGTGTCACCACAAACCGATGTACCCGAGTCCCAGAAGTCCTTTGACTGGCTGGCTGAGTGGTGAGTATTGCCTAATGCATTATAATTTAGATTATATTTTTCAAAATTCACAACACATATTGAAAAAGAAAAAAAAAGTGAAAAGTTTTTTTTCAAGTTATTTATGAATACTGGGTTATGAGTGTGGATATTCCTTTTTAAAGTATGTCACTGAGCTATAAAGGAAGCAATGACATATGCTATGTTTTGTGCTTTCTAGAAGCTAGAATGATGAGAGTGGGGTGTTTAGGGTGTGAGGGGAGGGAGGCTGATTCCAGATTATATCAATAACATTTGTTTTAGACTTTGGGTCTTTTGTATGGTATATCCTGCTTACCTTTTGAGATTTAGATGACTGTTCAAAGCATTAAATATTAAAATGAGCTTTTTAAATGCATGTAAGACAGAGACGGCAACCCTTTATGTTTTATGTAGGATGTGTACAACACATTCAGATTATCTATTATAATATCTACATATGCAATTCGGTTATAAAAATCTGCAATACAGCCAGTTTGGGGATGATCACTCATGGGCAGTCTTATTCTCCTTTCCTAGGGGTAAGAGAGAAGGGAGATGGGAGCCCTAGCAGGGAGGGGTCCCCTCTGTGTTCCTGAAGGAGCATGGTCTCTCCCTTGACCTTGATCCAGGCTCTGCTGGAACCCAGCTCTGAAGAAGCTTCTTTTTATTTTCCCTGGTGTGTGACAGCTTCTGGGGGTGGGGCTGGGACAGGATGAAATCAAGGCATTTTTAGGTATAGATGATCTTGCATCATAGATGGTGGCAGAAAAGAAGATGAAGAGATGAAGAAAGGGTTTTCTCTCTCTCTCTTTTCATCAACAAAAGAAGACCAAGTATGGCGAGCTGAGATGGGGGAATGCAGCAAGAGGAGGTAACCATAGGAATAATTTACTGAATGTCTTTAAGATACATATTAGCAATTGTATTTCCAATAACTCTGCAAGAAAGCTTCTGTCTTCCCCATTTTACAGATCAAGAAAGTGGAGGCCAAGGTAGGTCCAAATACGCACAGGGTCAGATTTGGGATTTAGGCCTGATTCCCCAGTCCCCAGTCATTCCCCTACCCTGCTTCAAATCCCCCTTAAAATAGAATTCCTTGCTCTCCTTTGGGCAGGAGGATAGAGTTAAACTTTCCAGGGTTTCCAGGGTTTCCAGTCTTTGTGGGTGATGCCTAGGATCTAATTCTAATCTGAAGTTAAGAGGAAACCACGGAAGATGCTAGAGGAGAAGAGTGATGCAATCAAACTCACAGTCCAAGAAGAGAACCCCAGTGGCAA
Source organism: Delphinus delphis (assembly GCF_949987515.2). NCBI lineage: Eukaryota > Metazoa > Chordata > Mammalia > Artiodactyla > Delphinidae > Delphinus > Delphinus delphis. The sequence goes on along the minus strand of NC_082696.1, from coordinate 58,639,037 downwards.
TGCTTGGGAAGATGAATGAAGCGCTATCAGAGCTGGGTTGCAGGGAGTATGAGTCAATGCGACCAGGCAGCACAGGCCCAAGGCCTGCCTGTGCTTGAAATGTCTGAAAAAGCACATAGCCTGACTGGTATCAGGTTGGGCAAGTGATCAAGCCAAAGTGGGACTTCAAATACTATAGGATTTGAATACAAATATTTCAAGGATTTAGCAGAACTGATACTATGGAGGCATTTTCTGTTGCTTAAGGAATATGGTTACATACACCATGGTTTCAAAAAAATAGGGAGAGAGAGAAAGTCTGCCTAATCTGTGTTTCATTTAAGTGGAGACGTATTTGTATATTTGCTTCTTAAAAAACGGTAGTTATTGGGCTTCCCTGGTGGTGCAGTGGTTGAGAGTCCGCCTGCCGATGCAGGGGACACGGGTTCGTGCCCCGGTCTGGGAAGATCCCACATGCCGCGGAGTGGCTGGGCCCGTGAGCCATGGCCGCTGAGCCTGCGTGTCCGGAGCCTGTGCTCCGCAACGGGAGAGGCCACAACAGTGAAAGGTCCGCGTACCGCAAAAACAAACAAACAAAAAAAACGGTAGTCACATCTATGAGCCAGTACACTGCTAAAGCCTGTCAAGATCTTCTTTTCTTTTGGATTTAATAATTTATAGTATATAATCTAACCCAAGATAAATGTAAAAGTTATCAATGTGTCAGCCAAGACATGGCCCCAAATCATGGGTTAAAAATGCAAATGTCTTCCTGGACAAAGGAGGTAACCTAAAACCTAACTGGGTGAAATAGGCTGGGTGTGTACTAGGGAGTAGTGGGGACTGCAGCAAAGTGGAGAATGGTGAAGAGGCAAGGATTACTTTGCTTAAGCCAACAGCTGTCCCATGGAAAAGGTGACCTAAAATTGCTAGACCTTCTAACTTTGGAAATTGTGTGAAAAGCTGGAAATTTACACTTTTGTGTGAGGTTTTCTCATCTTAAAATACTGTGTGAAACAAATGAAGTATGTCTGACCTAAAGAAAAAAAAAGCAATGACCTTGTCTTAGAAACAGACCGTGTCCAAGAAACAAAGTATGTAAGGGTATTTTGGAGCAAAGGGTGACATGCTGAGGTTAGCACTATGGAAAGACAACCTAGGAAGTGACAACGGGTTTGTCGCTGGTGTCAGCGTGGCATTGTCAAGGTTGAATTTTAAAGAAAACGGAATCAAGATTGCAGAAGATGTTCATTTGTTCCTGCTAGAATTATATTGATAGGACTATTTTTTATTGACTAGTTGGGACGGCAAGCTCCGAAGACTTCAGATTTTGAAGTGAGATCGAATGAGAGAAACAACTCCATGCCAGGAAATGAAAAGCTCCATTTTGGTCTAAGGGTCTTTTGAGAAATAACTGTGCAAACACTGTGTCTATCTGTCATAAAAGGGTTGTGTAATTAACATATGCAAAACACCATCACCATCCTGCTGGAAGCTAACTTCCCTCCCTGGAAATCCAACCTCTATTTATTTACAACAAAATAAAGTGGACCCTTCTGGAAAGAAACACGGCTCTGTGGCGGCCTGAACACTGTCGCAGCGATGCTTTAAATCTTTTATATCTCCCATACCTCCGGGGGCTGATGCTTGATGGGACTGAGCCAGGCCCATAAATAATTTATGCTAAGTAGCAATTTAGTTGTTTGGCTTGAGGTAAAGAAATCCAAGAAATTCATAAATAAAGTTCCTATTTTTGCTTGTGTTCCAAAGTTAATTTATGTTACTCTGCAATTAACTAACATAAAGGTGAAAAAATATGACAGGCCTAAGGTACAAACTCCTGCTCATAAATCTGCTCTATCTTAACTAGTGGTGTTTTAGTGATAGTCACCCAGTTCCCTCTGTCCTGTGCTATTAAACAGAAACTCCTCCTTGATCTCATTGCCTGTTACCTTGTCGATCTATAAAAAGTATTATAATTGTTTTGAATAGACCTCTGGGTGGGTGGAAGAAGAAAGGGAGATGGGATTTGGGACAGCTACAAATGGAGCTTCTGACATATCTGAAATAGTTTAGTTCTTAGGAAAAATTGCTGAAGCGAATATCACAGATGCAAATAGTGTTCATCCCAAGGGGAGAGTGAGACACCCTGCGAACTGGCAGCAGGACAGCCAGCCATGGCTCCCACAGCAGGAGTGCATGTGGTGGGTGGCAAGAAAGGCAGAGAGCCTGGCAATTCGGAGACCCTGGAGGCTATAAAGAGCAAGAAGCAGTTGTGCAGACATGAGGCTTGTGGCCCTCAATCAGGCACAGAATCTAAGACCCTGGATTCCCACATTAAAACATCAGCCAGCAGCTTGAGCATATGGCCCTACTTTCAGCCAACAACACAGAATACCTTCTTTTTTGGTTTCCACTGGCGACCTCAGCCTGCAATTCTCTGCTGGCTTATTGCTTTCCAAGGTCTGCCTGAGACAGTTGATATTTGAGTTGTTTTCTCTGTGACATATGACCTCTTCAACCTTAAAGATCTTCCAAACCTTATTCATGGAGTAAAATTGGAAAAAGCTACATACTTAGAGCCCATTTATTGTTCATTCATTCAAATATGTTTATCCAATGCCTACTGTGTGCCAGGAGGAATATGAACACTAAGATGAATAAACATCATCTGTATACTTAGTTTATGGACCAAGGGAACAAGAGACAGGAGTTTCAGTACAGTGCAATAAGGGTTCTAATAAAGTATGCGTAAGGGGCCAGGGAAGCAGAGAGAAGCAGCACACAGACAAACCTGGGAGAAGCAGCAGCAAGGGAAGTTTCCCAGAGGAGGGGAAGCTTGAGAAAGCCTTTAAGAGTGAAGGTTTAAATTTCGCCAGGTGGATGAACTGCAGGAAGGAAGGATGTGTTCTAAAGCCCGGAGGAGGGAGTGAGCATGACTCATTCAGAGAAGAGTCTGATTGCGTACAGGGTACTTCAGCAAAGCAGGAGGAGATGAGGCTGGAGAGGTAGGTGTGAGAATATCCAGGAGCACGTGCTGCTTAGATTTCAAGTACAAGGCAATGGGAACCACAGAAGGGTTTTAAACAAAGAACGGTATAATCAGATTTGCGGGATTGAAGGATCATTCTATGAGTAAAATGATGAATGGATTGGATGTAAACAAATTACTCTCAGAGTTCAGGGCTGGAAGTGTTTTACCTCCTAGTGACAAAGTGTTCTTCCTTCCTTTGAGCAATGAAAGATGTGCAGATGGTGATGAGGTTTCTTCTCTCTGCACTGGGTACCAACAGCCTGGAAGCAAGGTGCTTGGTCAATTGCCACAGCTTTTTTCAGTCAGATTAGCTTCAAGTTTTGCTTTTCTTCTTCCTTTTTATTTCTTTGATCTAATCTTTTGACATATTGATCTTATCTTTTCTTCATCTTAAAAAAACTGCTGTCATTTTAAGTCTCCTTAAATTTACTAGAAGGTCAGTAAATCATTTTTAAACGAATACACATAGGTACCTCCTGGTTATATATGATGGTTTACACTCCCTTCTGAAAATTACTTACATGAAAGAACAGGAATAAACACTAAACTTACAGGTAAAAAAGATAATGGGAAAGAAGACAACAGAGGACTAGATGTCAACACATTTTGGAAGATGGAAAGCAGATGGGAGAGTGGGAAATGATTTACTGAGTAGGGGAAGCCAAACCTTGAAAAGGAAAATGTCCGTGAGAAGCAGGGAGATGTTTCGCCCCTTATCCCAGAAAAATCTGAGAATTTAGAGGCACCAGATAATGAGGACAAGGTAGGAGAAGGGGAAAGACAGAGCTCTGTATGAAGAGCATGTAGATTCAGGGTCCCTGAGCAGCTAAACTCCTCTCCTACCCTGCAGGAGACAGGAAGTAAATCATCTAGAAAATTTGCACCTCAGATGGTCTGGACTCAGAAATACTGAGTACAGTGGAAGCCAAACATGGAACATCAAACAGTAAACTAAAGGAATAGACCAAAGTGTTCATTCCAAAAGTTCAAGACCCCAGCCCCCATCCTTTCCACTCTTCTGTCAGTAGCCAGGTATGTATAACCATCTACCCAGCGATTTAAAACAATTTTCCCTGGAGAAGACAGAATGAGGAACCCGAGAATGAGGACTACAGATACTTACATTTGGGGCTTACACGTGAAAAAAGACTACTCATTCTATGTTTAAAAATACAAGCTCACTTCTACATCTAGAGCCTCTTATCAGTTTTTGGAGCCTCAGTTTTAAATATTTTAGAAAGCCAGGATCACCACACATTTGAGAAAGCCTCCAAACTGAAACAAAAGGGTCTAAACACAGAAACAGAAAAGAGGAATTCAGAAGAACCAGAGACAATACAGAAAGAAGAAACAACTCTTTCAAATCAATAATTGATATACATGAACAAAAAATTTTAAAAAGGCATTTATGAACTAAAAGTAGGATATTGCTTTCATAAGAAGAATCAAAGAATATGAATGTGATCTTGAAAATTAAATATATGGAATAGCTTAGAAATTCAATTGAATGGATGAAAGATAAGTGTCAAGAAAATCCTGCAGAGATTAGTATAAACACACAAACAATATAGAACTGTGATATTGAAGAGGGAAGATAAAGAGAAAATTTAGATAATCAGTTCAGGAAGTTCAACACTGGAAACTAGGAATTCCAGAGACAAAAGATAAAATCGAGGGGAAATACAAGGAAGTTTCCCCAAATGGGAAGGCATGGACATCACAATTAGAGGATCCCACTGAGTCCAGTTCTCTGAATCACAAAGAACCAACACCACGGCACACCATCACACAATTTCAAAAGAATGAGAATTAAAGAGGACATCCTAAAATCTTCTGGGGAGACAGGTTATTTACAAAGGATCAGTCAACTAACTCATATCTGACTTTCAGTATCACCATTGGAGGCTAGAAGACATTGGAACATTGCCCTCCGAATTCTGAATCAAATTATTTTCACTCTAAAATTTCATGCCCAATCAAACTACTATGCAAGTATGAGGGCAGACAAGTTTAAGCATGCAAGCTCTCAGAAATGTTACTCTTTCTCAGGAAGTAACTGAAGTAGGTACCTTATGAAATTTAAGAGTACTCAAAGAAAGGGTGATATAGGAGCCAAGAAAAGGGACATAATACAGGAGATCAATGAAGGGAAATTTCAGAGGACAAACAGCCCAGCTTGGAGCAAGAAGTTGGAGGACTGAAGAATAGATGCCTCCAGTTAAAAAATAAATAATCCAATAAATAAGTAAGTGAGGCAGGGGAAAAAATACAGATATTTAATCGATATATAAGATGCTGGAGCATTTTGGAAGAATTATTGCTAGGCATTTGATGAATCGATTAGAACATTAGGGAAAACAGAAATAGATATGTGGAAAATTAAACAAATTTTAAAATGAAACACATATTACCTCTAGAAAAAATGAAACATCCAATAAGAAGGAAAAAACAATCATAGCCCTCCAATGTCCCAAATGTAACATTTATGTAGTCATTATAACATAAACATTGAGTTTTAACAAAAAATTTCAATAACTATTAGAGGAGAGTAAAAGACCATTATGGTAGGGGTGGGGGAATGAAGACATAAAGAAGGTAAAGTCTTCACTGCAATATTGGAAAATAAGTAGATAATGTCTAAAATCAAGAAAGTAATAGTTTAAATACATGTATATAAATATCAGAAGAAACATCTGAAAAGTTTGCAAGTTGTTGGATCTCTGGAGTGAAACCATGAGAAAAAGAGGATATGGCATGACACTGCTTTTTTTTTTAATTAAAAAAACACAGAAAGTTATAAAGATGGAAGAAAAAATTATTCATATTACCATACATAATAATAGTTACTGTTAATATATAGGTATATTTTCTTCTGGAGTTTTTGGAGGGGCAGTAGCAGTAGGGTAGTGAATTTTAAAATTTCCCTCATTGATGTGTTAAAAAATGACTGTGCTCATTAAAAAGTAAGTAAACAATGCAGAAATGTACGAAGAAGTAAATAAAAGGCCACTTACAAAGTCCAACCTGCCCAAAATTACTGCCATTAACATTAGGTGAACACAATTCCAGATCTTGTTGTATGACTATAAAAGATAAGGAGGGAGGTAATAACTAGGCAGGTGCTGATAGATAGATAGATAGTTAGATAGATATTGCTTTTTGTTAAAATGGGATTCTATTTAGATACTAGTTTTAGTAACAAAGTATTAAACTTATTTTACTTTAATAGTATAAAGAGAAACTGAAGCAAGAATAAAGGAATTGTTGATTTTCAAATAAATGGTTTTTCACCATAAGATTTAGGACTCTCTAAACTTGAAAGGGTGGGGGAGTGGATATGAAAAATAATGAGTTGGGGTCACTAATGTTTTTATTATATATTTCAATATTAGACAACATCAGTAGACTCTTGCTTAGAAATATGAGAGTATATCCCTTCACCACGCTTTCTAATTATCTTTATACTACTAATTTTACATTGTTCTGATTAATATTCACATTTTGTTCTATAGAAATAATTCTCTCAGTTGTTTAGTCTTTAATTCTATATTTAAACAGATGCAAACACCATCAGTCCTTTTTATCACACCTTCTCAATTTCCAAGTTTTTAATTTTGATTTATCTCTTAATTAGCTAGAACTCATTGTCAAGCAGTTTTTTCATGAAGGATTCAAAAATGCCATATCCCATGGGTTCTTTCATGTTTTTGAATGTCTGCCTCTTGCCTTTCTTTCTACTGATATCTTAGCTTTCTTTCATTCCTTCAGAACTTCATAGAAATAACTCCATCATCATCTGGCATTGAATGTTGCCATGAAGATGTCTGAGATCTGACTCCTTTTTAAACCATAGTAGGTGATTTGCTTTATCTACTTGTATACCTAAAGATTGTTTTTCAATCCTTGAAGTTTAATACCGTAACTAGGATATGTATCCGTGTTGAGTATCCCATATCAAAATTCCTGGAATATTCAATCCAAATGTTCATTTTTTTCTAACAAAAGAGAAATTACTTTGTACTATATTCATTAATTCAACAAATATTTATTAAACTTCTATGTGTCCGGCACTAGGCTGTTGGGTATGGCTCTAAACAAACCAGACGAAGCTATGGAGCTTGTTGGGGATGGGACCAGGTGAGGGCCAAGGAGTAAGCAGGAAACGTAAAAAAGAAGTAAGTTACACAGTAGCATGGTATGACAGAAGTGACAAGTGCTATGGGAATAAAAGGAAAACTAGAGAAATGTAAGGAAGATTGGGGCACAGGAGTGGGAGAGTGGAAAGGTCGAATTTCAGTGTTAAACAAGGCAGTCATGGAAGGCCTTATTTAGAAGGTGATATATGAACAATGAATTGAAGGAATGAGCTCTGCAGATCTCTAGGGGAAGAGTGTTAGAGCCAAAGGGAACAGCCAATGCAAAGGCCTAAGGTGAGAACACGTTTGAGAACGTCCGAAGAAAAGTGAAGGTAAGGAAACCAATATAGAGGGAGGGAAACAGAAAGTGGTGTGTGCTAAGACCACAGAGGTGATGGAGAGCTAGATATTCAGTCTGTGATATTCACAGCAGGCCATTGAAAGGCTTTTGCTCTGAGTTTCATGGTTTCAGCCAAGGAGGGCGATCTAACATTTTACAAGGATTACTTTGGCTAGTTTGTTGAGAGCACAGTGTAGGTAGACAAAGGTAAAAGGAAGACCAATTAAAAAGCTATTGGAGGGCTTCCCTGGTGGCGCAGTGGTTGAGAGTCTGCCTGCCGATGCAGGGGACACGGGTTCGTGCCCCGGTCCGGGAAGATCCCACATGCTGCGGAGCGGCTGGGCCCATGAGCCATGGCCGCTGAGTCTGAGCTCCGCAACGGGAGAGGCCACAACAGTGAGAGGCCCGTGTACTGCAAAAAAAAAAAAAAAAAAAGCTATTGGAATAATGCAGGTAAAAGATTTCTATGATGTAGTTGTGCTTTTTTCTTAGGTATTAGGGGGAAAATTCTGCAAAAAGTTTAAATCTGTCATCTAAACCCGGAAGTATATTTGATTTTTTTAAGCTAGGTGCATGTGTTCCTTTGCTAAAAATAATTTTTTTAATAATTTTTTAAAAGATAGATGAATCTTGTTTTATGTTGGAAGCCATCCAGTGAGATAAATTAGACAACTCGAGTCAGCCCTACACCAAAATCTCAAAGACAGCACGAAGATAAATTTAATGCCTCAAAGTACATAGTCATTCACTAAGGGCAGAGAATATTGGAAAGAATTTTTCTTTTTCTTTTATTTTATTATTAATGGGAATCTTCCATATATGATTTTATCATCTCCAATCAAGTGTCAGCTATCATTTCCTCATACTAAAGTCCTTTTCAATTCTTTCAGACTTCTTGGGCGAATGCCATCGGGGTTAAAGACATTTTCTTACATCCAGTTTGACCATTATGTGCAGAGCTTCCGGTGTATTTATCATTATTTGATCAAATATTCCTAATGTGGTTGGCTTGAAAGACAATTTGACATAAGAATTTCCCAACTGTCTTGGTTATAAGATCACAGCTACCTTCTCTGTCTTGTGCTCATCAAGGGACTCCATGGCATCGAGCTGGCTTCCCGTTTAACTTCATAGGGCAGCAGAAAGAAACCCATGGTTCTCAAAAAGATAAGAAGCCTGCCAAATTCACACCCTTTGACAGCTCAGTGGAACCAACCTAGGATTCATCCACCCCAGGGGCAAGGAGCCAGCAGGGTAGATAGAAATCTTAGAGATTCCCCACTGATAGGCCCCGTCAACCAATGCACATCTGTTTTGCCTGAAAAGTTCAATCTAACTTACCCTCAAGCTCAAACGTGTGGTTTTATTTCCACTGTCCTCTCCCACCTCCAACTCAAAGACACAACTTAATGCTACTTCTTTTTTTTTTTTTTTTTTTTTTGCGGTACACGGGCCTCTCACTGTTGTGGCCTTTCCGGTTGCGGAGCACAGGCTCCGGACGCGCAGGCTCAGCGGCCAATGGCTCACGGGCCCAGCCGCTCCGCGGCATGTGGGATCTTCCCGGACCGGGGCACGAACCCGCGTCCCCTGCATCGGCAGGCAGACTCTCAACCACTGCGCCACCAGGGAAGCCCTAATGTTGCTTCTTGATGCCTAAAGGAGTAGGAGAAATATTCTGCCACCAGAGGAAAAAAAAATGACACATTTGAGGTAAAATGTTTAGAATCAGAGATTTCACTCTTGTTAAATGACTTTAATCAAAAAGTACAAATTAGTGGGGGCAATGAAAGTATTTGGGAGTTGGAATAATCACTAGAACAAAGAAAATACTGGGGAAACAAACTCATAAAACAAACTTCACCATTTTCCTTGAGGGGAACATAATTAAATTTCACAAGTTGGGGCCAAATAAGAGCTGTAGACGGAAGTACTTCTGTAAAGTAGATTTAGAGATGCAGATGTCTACGTTTTCTTTTAAACCTCAGCTTGAAATCCAATCATTTTAATAATAATAATATGAAGGAGGAGGAGGAATAAGGGGAAAAGAAGGAGGAAGCAAGAAGCAGCAGCTTATGTTATAATCAATTTTCACAAATAAATGTCTTAAACCATAAATAAATAAATAAAATTATCATCAACTTCAAAAAAAGAAAAAGAAAGTCTTACCTGGCTCAGGTAAGAACCTGGTAATGTTCCTATATCACTGTATCTTTCAGTATCATACGAATTGCAAAACTCTGAGCCGTTCATTATTTACTATAAAGACATTTCCTGAAGTAGATTACAGGCACGTAGCCTCTCCCACAGCCCATCTACCAGTATTTATGGAAAACTGTGTTTTATTTTCTTCAAGCTGGCTCACGGCCTATGCCTAAGAAAATGCTTATTAGATATGAGCATCATCTAAATAGAACTCAAGGATAATGGGGACAGAAAACTAAAACAACCAAGGACATGGTTGCTATTCAATAATTTAACTAGTGGCTTAGTGTTTATGAAATTTGAGTTGTAATCTCACTTCTAATCTTACTTCACAGGGTGAGTCTAGCATGGGATGTTTCTAACTTTATTCAGTTTCTTGGAAGCACTTTTCCTGATCTGTGAAATGGAGATAAAAATGAGATACCACCACCACTTCACATTTACACATCATGAACTACTAACTACAAAAGTCTGTGTAAATATAATTTACAAAACATAAACCTCTAATAGGTTAAAAATATTATAAAGTACGCTTGGGTGTCCAGTTTATTTTATATGGGATAAAAAATAAGATACTTTTCTCTCTCCGTGGATTCAGCAGCCTAATGACACGTTCAGATCGCTTAACTAAATACAGTACTATTCCTAGATTCCGTATAGCACCTCAGCAGCCTGAACTGGCCAGTCCAGCGCATCACCTTAAATGTAAATTCCAAAAGATAATATCCTTCACGCTTGACCTACTCCTTACAAGTTTCCTTATACCGGTGAGATGGCACACCCCCATCAACGTCATCATCCTCTAAAAGCATTTGTGAGGCAGAGGGCCAGAGACGGCACTCCCCCGCGTCTTGTACAAAGTGAGGTAATATCCAATTTCCTGACCTCTGGGGGCCTTCAGACCAAGACCGAGGATGCTAAAGCAGACAGATGTAAAGGAGATTCAGGTAGTTGAATAAAAGCTTTAAAGCATTGCACGAATTAAGTGGATGGATAAATGTATAACATTTTGCATAAGCAAAGGCTACGTAAGGGAAAGAGAGGCCGGTAAGAGCCCTGTGCATTTTGACCGAGTGAAGATGTCAGATGAGCAGGGTGAGCAAACAAATCATAAAGAACCAGATTTCACTTTTCAGCACTTTTGTTGGCTTTCGTGTCATAGAGCCCCTAGTCATTGCCAAGTGGAAGGGAGGTGCAGAATATATTCTATTCTTTAAAGAGAACATAGAAAAAGTCTTTTGGTTTTCCACTCAATGAATTAATAAACCCTTGTAAACTTAGAAAATTGTGTTGAACATTTGATTTAAACTAGACCACGGTAAAGAAAACCCTTAAAATGAGGCAGAGAAGTATGAGCTACTGAGTTATACTAAGAAGCCGGTGTGAAAGGGACTTATTTAATAAAGCTTGTTTTAGATTGTCCATCTCTTGTAAGGATGTGTTCACTTCTCAGAGTCCTTCTGTGACCGGGTTTTGTTTTTGTGAACTTGGTGAATAGGATTTAAACTTCTTAGCTTTTTCTTTTTTTTTTTTTTTCAAAAACTACAAACGCAATCAGTTTGAGTAGAATCCATTCAATTGGCCTCTGCTTTCTGAATGCAAGAAAGAAGCTACTTTTCCTCCCCTTCGTTTCATTCCAGCTGAGCGCAGTGCAGCAAACATCTCATGCTGAAATCAGTGCCTTTTTAAAACTTCAAGGGGCTTGAAAGCTCCCAACCTGTTCAGAGGTGAAGTGACTCCAACAGATCAGCTCAGACGCACCCTATTTGCACTTCCCTTCTCTGTAAAGGATCTCAGTCCTTTATCCACAGGCCTCATTATGAAAGTTCTCTCACTATGAACGCCGGACCAGGGCGGGTCTCCTCTTTGGTATTGTAGCATCACTGTCTATTTCACTCACTGTAAAGAATCCCGGCCACTGGCTGTAGTCTACTGTGAGATCAAGAGAAGCCTGGTTCTCTACAGTTGAGGAAAAGAGTTAATTGCTCTGCCCGCCCCAAGTGCCCCTCACAATCCCGCCTGCCTTCATATCAGCACTGGCTGTTTTCTCTTCTCTCCAAGGGTTATAGATACAGCAGAGGAAGGAAGGGTCCTAGCTCTGTAGAACCGCCCAGCTGAGTTCAGAGACTCTGAGGGTATAAACCTCCCAGCCACCTTTTTAACCTCTTGTAAAGCAGACGCTGTAGAATCCCTGAGACCCTTCTGCAGGAGAACAACGTCTTTAGTTTTGGCTTCGTCCCTTCTCAACAGGTAGCGTTAGTCCTTAGACCAGCAGCTTTTCAGAACACAAGAATAAAGTAAATACTTCCATGTAGTGTGTTGAAATGCACCTTGCAATTAACTTCAATGTAAATGAAGTGTGGGCTGAGTAACTTCCTGATGAAATTCTTCTGGTGTCTGACAGCTTCTTATACTTCTGCAAATAAACCCTGTACCAGAGGTTTTACTCTTTCCCATGTAGTCTGTAGGGCAGAGATGAGGCTGTAGCCTGAGAATCCTTAGAGAAAAGTGCCTGCTTTTTATAAGTTTGCTTAGTGAACTTTCTTCTCTGGGTGCCCAAATCACTATCAACTGTTCAGTTTACTACATAAGTAGCTGCTTTAATTCTTGCAGGTGACTAATATAACATCTACCACTAATGTAGTCGCCTGATAAAGCAATGGCTTTTTCCCTCAATACTTAAACCTCCCAATAGTCTCTGGCCCAGGGTAATGTTTGCGTTGGTAGCATCTTCCAGCAGGATTTCTGGTTTGGCTGACATTGACGATGATGCTCTCCCCACGGACTCTGCAGACACAAACTAACATTGTTTTAAACAATTTTAGGAATTTCCATTCCCAAACCTAATTGGCTTCTCACTATTATATCTTCATATAGCATCAAACATAACCTAGGTCTATAAGAGCCAAAGCTAATTTCACGGAAACTCTAAACAAGCAGCCCCTTTAAATAAACATTTATGGGATGCCTCTTATGAATAGCAATATTTAAGGATGATCAAAGGTTTCGACTATAAGGTTCCTCTCCAAACTCTTTGCTCAATATGGAAATTTTGCTAATTTTAAGATTAGCATTAAATGTTTTGTTTCAAATACCCAAGACAACGAGTGGACTGTGTCTTGGGGGAAGAAAAGGAGACATTGTGAATGTTCCAGGATTAGACCCAAAATACTCACATAAATCACCAACACCAGGCTTCCAGAGCGTTTTTATTTGAATGAATATTATCTCTCCACACAATTAAGTGGTTTATCTTTCACTTGATCACATATTTAATATCAAATATTAAATCTTCCCATTGAAACTGGATTTCTACATTTAAGAGGAGGAAAATGCAGTTGATGTGTTATGCAAGTTGATAGTTTATGTAAGTTGAAAAAGAATTTGGGAAACCAGATATTTGTATAAGTCTGGCAAGGATTTATTAGGAAGCTTATTAGTCACAGTGAATAAAACGCCATGAACAGAAGAACCAGGATCTCCAAATTCTGGCATTGGGTTTACAACACTAGTTAGAAGTTAATAAACTTCAAAGATGTCCCAAGGGGAATCTTACTTAAGTCCCAATCTTACCCCGACCACAATACCCACAAACACAGAAATGGTATCCATGCATCACAGTGACAGGTAGGCATTTCAGGGGAATAGGGAGAGTCATACTTTGTACTTCAATCAAGCCTGTTTCACTTTTCCTACTGAAGTAAATTGAACATAATTTTCAAGACTGTTTTCAAGACATGAGGGAAATGTTCTGGTTTTATCTTAACGATTTTAAGGTGAAAAACTAGTCACGGTGGTATAGCAAGGAGATACGTGATGTTGATAAGCCAGAGCCAGACAACAGGGACACCACCACTCCCTTTGGTGGCTAATGATGTAATACAAGGCCTAATTCAAGTCCTTACAACATCCAAACACCTGCCAAATGCATTCTTGTAACTAACATGTCTCTCCGATGGCTCTCCATGACGAACGACCTTGGGTTTAGTAAAATTTTAAGAAGATACTTCTTTCATTTATTACCCCCAACACTCAAACCTCTTCATTTCCAGCTAAGAGGCCTTGAGTTAGTCTGTTCAGAAAAATATGCAACACTTCTCTGTGCATCTCTTGGTTTTGGCATGCAGCCAAGCCTGACTTGTCACCTGGCATCACAGAGGTGTGGGTCCAGAGGACCCAGGAGTTGGGAGAAAAGGAGGCCATCTCTTCAAACATCTGGTACTTGAGCTAAAGGACCCCCTTTCATGTAGATTAGGTAATTGGGACAAGTGCTGGAGGTTGTTCTCCTATAGGCTCCTTCAAATGGACTTTTCTAAAGTAAAGCCAGGAAAATTTGATATGGGGATAACAGACTTAGAAAAACTTGTACTTATTAGCCACCCATTGCTTCAACCAATATTTTTTGAACTCCTACCTACTCAGTTCCAGGCACTGTGCTGGAAGATCATTTTAAACACATCGGACAAGGTTTCTGCCCTCCTGTAGTTTATAATCTAGTAAATAAACAAATAAATACACAAATAAATATACTCTATAATTTCAAACTGTGGCCATGCTATGAAATAAAAGAATAAAGTGCCACGACAGAGACTGAAAGGCGAACCTGATTTAGGCTGAAGAATTGGAGAAGGCTGTGGTGGAGCGGATATCTAATTTGGCTACCACAGGATTCTCTGAGATTCTAGAATTTATGTCTTCCCAAATAGCCACTTTGTAATTTTGCTTCAAGGCTGTATAGTCTCTGTAGCTTTTGAATAACCCAACCTTGCCTACCTCTTCAGCTTTATATCCTTCTCACTTTGCCTCAATCTCTACGCTCAGAACCGGCGAATCTCTCATTCCTCGGAAGGCTTTGAAAACCTCTATTGCCTGGTGTCTGCCAACACCTCTGACTATGTCTTCCCCACTTCTTCACTACAATGACTCCTCCTCATGTTCCATGGCTCATCGGGGACAAGACTGACCCTACAAAGTCTCTGATTCTTCCCTTTTCCTCATGCAGGGACTCCATGTGACTCAGTTCCAGGGGGCACATTCCCATTTTTATTTTTATTATGTCATAATGCTTGAATATCAGCAGTTTGATACGGTTCATCCCATAAGCTGTGAATGGCAGCTCTGCAGTGCCCTCTATTCATACCGACTGTGATGTGTATGCAGTTTCTGAAGTTGTACAATATGGCAGCTCTGCTCGCCACATGGCTCTTCCCTGTGTTCCCATTACACACTGTACCCACCTCTAAAATTTATATTACCATTTCGAATGAAGTGATCTGCTCATACTTCTTTCAATAGTTTCAGTAGAAACCCCTCTCAATAGTTTCATCTGGTATCCTGAATAGTTAGTCCAGAATTTTTTGTTAAAACACTAAGAGTAACCATCATTTACTGAGCCTCTGCCAGTATCAGATACTTTAAATACATCATCCTTAATTCTCACAGTGCTGACAGAAAAATAATATTATCTAATTTTTACAATTGAGAAAGTGAAGCTTAAAAGTCAAATAATTTAACTCTGCACCATATTAAAAGATGGCAGAACTCAAATTGGAGAGACACTCTATCTGATTCTAGAGTCCATATTCTTTCACACAGGCTATGCTAGGTTTCACTCTTTTCATTCATTCATTCATTCATTCATTCAAATAGTATGTATATGTAGATCTAGGCCTATATATTAATGTCACTGGCACACCAGCAATTGACAAAACCTGACTTGACTTCAAGGAGCTTCCAGTCTAGCAGGGAAAGCAAACCCTGAACAATCAGTTCCAAGGGAGATAAACTGGGATAAACGCTTATTGAACTAAGCTGAACATTAGGGGAGATAAAAATACAGAAGTATTATGATAGCTATTCCTGAAAATAGAAATATGTTTAACTTTGTTTAGTTTTCAAATATTAAAAATTATCCCCTTATCTCTAACCTCTTTATCTCTAATCCCTCTACCTACTTTGTTTCAGAATAACTGGGTTATAGTCTAGATATAAGTATCTAGTTATGATTGAGGTCAGCTCCACCACAGCACTTCCCAGTAGCAAGTTGATGGTTTCCTTTTAGCCTTTAGTTATATGGGGTTGGTTTACTGCCGCTTGCCACAGAAAACAGATATGAAAGATTCTGAAACCAATTTCTGGAAGTAGGTTAGGTAACAGATCTTAAGGTGTGGATGAGGCTCAGTTGCCAGTAATCCCTTGTCCTCAGATAGCAAATTGGCTGACTGTGTTACATGGTATAAAAGAAGCTGCTCAGCTTTTTTTTTTTTTTTTTTTTTGCTGCAATGTTTCGAGACTTTGACGTAGATTTTCAGTATCGTTTATCAAGTCAAAATTTTTATGCTGTTCTTATAGCTCAAAAGCCAAATTGCTTAACCCATTACCCTCCCAGAGAGATAGAAAGAGAAAAAAGAAGGGAAAAACATAGCAACAAGGATCAAAATAAATAACAAGGAAGCAGAGAAGGAACATGGAGGAGAGAGTGAGAAGAAGAGCTGTCCAGGGAGAAGTGGAGAAGGAGACCTTCAAGATGGCGGAGGATTAAGACGTGGAGATCACCTTACTCCCCACAACTACATCAGAAATAATCTACATGTGGAACAATACCTACAGAACACCTACTGAACGCTGGGAGAAGACCTCCCAAAAGTGTGGCTGACAGAGTCTTGGTGCTCCGGCCAGGTGTCAGGCCTGTGCCTCTGAGGTGGGAGAGCCAAGTCCAGGACATCGGTCCACCAGAGACCTCCCGGCTCCACGTAATATCAAACCATGAAAGCACTCCCAGAGATCTCCATCTCAATGCTAAGACCCAGCTCCACTCAATGACCAGCAAGCTACAGTGCTGGACACCCTATGCCAAACAACTAGCAAGACAGGAACACAAACCCACGCTTTAGCAGAGTGGCTGCCTAAAATCATACTAAGCTCATAGACACCCCAAAACACACCACAGTACGTGGTCTTGCCCACCAGAAAGACAAGATCCAGCCTCATCCGCTAGAACACAGGCACCAGTCCCCTCCACCAGGGAGTCCACTGAACCCACCTTAGCCACTGGGGGCAGACACCAAAAACAACAGGAACTACGAACCTGCAGCCTGTGAAAAGGAGCCCCCAAACACAGTAAGTTAAGCAAAATGAGAAGACAGAGAAACACACAGCAGATGAAGGAGCAAGGTAAAAACCCACCAGACCAAACAAATGAAGAGGAGATAGGCAGTGTACTAGAAAAAGTATTCAGAGTAATGATAGAAAGATGATCCAAAATCTTGAAAATAGAATGGAGAAAATACAAGAAACGTTTAACAAGGACCTAGAAGAAATAAAGAGCAAACAAACAATGATGAACAACACAATAAATGAAATTAAAAATTCTCTAGAAGGAAACAATAGCAGAATAGCTGAGGCAGAAGAACAGAGAAGTGACCTGGAAGATAAAATAATGGAAATAACTACCACAGAGCAGGATAAAGAAAAAAGAATGAAAAGAATTGAGGACAGTCCAAGAGACATCTGGGGCAACATTGAACACACCAACATTCGAATTATAGGGGTCCCAGAAGAAGAAGAGAAAAAGAAAGGGTCTGAGAAAATATTTGAAGAGATTACAGTTGAAAACTTCCCTAATATGGGAAAGGAAATAGTCAATCAAGTCCAGGAAGCACACAGAGTCCCATAAAGGATAAATCCAAGGAGAAACATGCCAAGACATATATAAATCAAACTATCCAAAATTAAATACAAAGAAAAAATATTAAAAGCAGCAAGGGAAAAACAGCACATAACATACAATGAAATCCCCATAAGGTTAACAGCTGACCTTTCAGCAGAAACTCTGCAAGCCAGAAGGGAGTGGCAGGACATACTGAAAGTGATGAAAGGGAAGAATCCACAACCAAGATTACTCAACCCAGCAAGGATCTCATTCAGATTCAACAGAGAAATTAAAACCTTTACAGATGAGCAATACCTAAGAGAATTCAGCACCAGCAAACCAGCTTTACAACAAATGCTAAAGGAACTTCTTTAGGCAGGAAACACAAGGGAAGGAAAAGACCTCCAATAACAAGCCCAAAACAGTTAAGAAAATGGTAATAGGAACATACATATCGATAACTACCTTAAATGTAAATGGATTAAATGCTCCAACCAAAAGACATAGACTGGCTGATGGATACAAAAACAAGACCCATATATACTCTGTCTACAAGAGACCCACTTCAGACCTAGGCACACATACGGACTGAAAGTGAGGGGATGGAAAAAGATATTCCATGCAAATGGAAATCAAAATATATCTGGAGTAGCAATTCTCATATCAGACAAAATAGACTGTAAAATAAAGACTAGTACAAGAGACAAAGAAGAACACTACATAAGGATCAAGGGATCAATCCAAGAAGAAGATATAACAATTGTAAATATTTATGCACCCAACATAGGAGCATCTCAATACATAAGGCAAATGCTAACAGCCATAAAACGGGAAATCGACAGTAACACAATCATAGTAACAGACTTTAACACCTCACTTTCACCAATGAACAGATCATCCAAGATGAAAATAAATAAGGAAACACAAGCTTTAAATGACACATTAAACAAGATGGAGTTAATTGATATTTATAAAACATTCCATCCAAAAACAACAGAATACACTTTCTTCTCAAGTGCTCATGGAACATTCTCTACAGTAGATTATATCTTGGGTCACAAATCAAGCCTTGGTAAATTTAAGAAACTTGAAATCATATCAAGTGACTTTTCTGACCAGAAAGCTATAAAACTAGATATCAATTACAGGAAAAACAGTAAAAAAAATACAAACACATGGAGGCTAAACAATACACTACTAAATAACCAAGACATCACTGAAGAAATTAAAGAGGAAATTTAAAAATACCTAGAAACAAATGATAATGAAAACATGATGACTCAAAACCTATGGGATGCAGCAAAAGCAGTTCTAAGAGGGAAGTTTATAGCAATACAATCCTACCTTAAGAAACAAGAAACATCTCAAATAAACAACCTAACCTTACACCTAAAGCAATTAGAGAAAGAAGAACAAAACACCTAAAGTTAGCAGAAGGAAAGAAATCATAAATATCAGATTAGAAATAAATGAAAAAGAAATGAAGGAAACAATATCAAAGATCAATAAAACTAAAAGCTGGTTCTTTGAGAAGGTAAACAAAATTGATAACCCATTAGCCAGACTCAAGAAAAAAGGGAGATGATTCAAATCAATAGAATTAGAAATGAAAAAGGGGATGTAACAACTGCCACTGCAGAAATACAAAGGATCATGAGAGATTACTACAAGCAACTATATGTCAATAAAATGGACAAATTCTTAGAAACGCACAACCCTCTGAGAATGAACCAGGAAGAAATAGAAAATATAAACAGAAAAATCACAAGCACTGAAATTGAGACTGTGAATAAAAATCTTCCAACAAACAAAAGCCCAGGACCAGATAGCTTCACAGGTGAATTCTATCAAACATTTAGAGAAGAGCTAACACCTATCCTTCTCAAACTCTTCCAAAATATAGCAGAGAGAAGAACACTCCCAAACTCATTGTAGAAAGCCACGATCACCCTGATAACAAAACCAGACAGAGATGTCTCAAAGAAGGAAAACTACAGGTCAATACCACTGATGAACATAGATGCAAAAATCCTCAATAAAATGTTAGCGAACGGAATCCAACAGCACATTAAAATAATCATACATGATCAAGTGAGGTTTATCCCAGGAATGCAAGGATTCTTCAATATACACAAATCTATCAATGTGATAAACCATATTAACAAACTGAAGGAGAAAAACCATATGATCATTTCAATAGATGCAGAAAAAGCTTTTGACAAAATTCAACACCCATTTACAATAGAAACCCTCCAGAAAGTAGAAATAGAGGGAACTTACCTCAGCATAATGAAGGCCATATATGACAAACCCACAGCCAACATCGTTCTCAATGGTGAAAAACTGAAACCATTTCCTCTAAGATCAGGGACAAGACAAGTTTGTCCACTCTCACCACTATTATTCAACATAGTTTTGGAAGTTTTAGCCACAGCAATCAGAGAAGAAAAAGAAATAAAAGGAATCCAAGTCAGAAAAGAAGAAGTAAAGCAGTAACTGTTTGCAGATGACACGATACTATCCACAGAGAATCCTAAAGATGCTTCCAGAAAACTACTAGAGCTAACCAATGAATTTGGTAAAGTAGCAGGATACAAAATTAATGCACAGAAATCTCTTGCATTCCTATACACTAATGATGAAAAATCTGAAAGAGAAATGAAGGAAACACTCCCATTTACCATTGCAACAAAAAGAGTAAAATACCTAGGAATAAACCTACCTAAGGAGACAAAAAACCTGTATGCAGAAAACTATAAGACACTGATGAAAGAAATTAAAGATGATACAAACAGACAGAGATATACCATGTTCTTGGATTGAAAGAATCAACATTGTTAAAACGACTATACTACCCAAAGCAATCTACAGATTCAACACAATCCCTATCAAACTACCAATGGCATTTTTCACAGAACTAGAACAAAAAGTTTCACAATTTGTATGTAAACACAAAAGACCTCGAATAGCCAAGGCAATCTTGAGAAAGAAAAACGGAGCTGGAGGAATCAGGCTCCCGGACTTCAGACTATACTACAGAGCTACAGTAATCAAGACAGTATGGTACTGTCACAAAAATAGAAATATAGATCAATGGAACAGGAAAGCCCAGAGATAAACCCACGCACATATGGTCACCTTATTTTTGATAAAGTAGGCAAGAATATACAATGAAGAAAAGACAGCCTCTTCAATAAGTGGTGCTGGGAAAACTGAATAGCTACATGTAAAAGAATGAAATTAGAACACCCCCTTACACCATACACAAAAATAAACTCAGAATGGATTAAAGACCTAAATATAAGGCCAGACACTATAAAACTCTTAGAGGAAAACATAGGCAGAAGACTCTATAATGTGAATCACAACAAGACCATTTTCGACCCACTTCCTAGAGAAATGGAAATCAAACCAAAAATAAATGAATGGAACCTAACGAAACTTAAAAGCTTTTGCAAAGGAAACCATAAACAAGACGAAAAGACAACCCTCAGAATGGGAGAAAAAAATTGCAAATAAAGCAACTGACAAAGGATTAATCTCCAAAATTTACAAACAGCTCATGCAGCTCAATATCAAAAAAACAAACAACCCAATCCAAAGTTTGGCAGAAGACCTAAATAGACATTTTCCAAAGAACATATACAGATTGCCAACAAACACATGAAAGGATGCTCAGCATCGCCAATTATTAGAGAAATGCAAATCAAAGCTACAATGAGGTATCACTTCACACCGGTCAGAATGGCCATCATCAAGAAATCTACAAACAATACATGCTGGAGAGGATGCAGAGAAAAGGGAACCCCCTTGCACTGTTGGTGGGAATGTAAATTGATACAGCCACTGTGGAGAACAGTATGGAGGTTCCTTAAAAAACTAAAAATAGAACAACCATTCAACCCAGCAATCCCACTACTGGGAATATACCCTGAGAAAACCATAATTCAAAAAGAGTCATGTACCACAATGTTCATTGCAGCTCTTTTTACAATTGCCAGGACATGGAAGCAACCTAAGTGTCCATTGACAGATGAATGGATAAAGAAGATGTGGCACATACATACAATGGAATATTATTCATCCATAAAAAGAAATGAAATTGAGTTATCTGTAGTGAGGTGGATGGACCTAGAGTCTGTCATACAGAGTGAAGTAAGTCAGAAAGAGAAAAACAAATACTGTATGCTAACACATATATATGGAATCTAAAAAAAAAAAAAAAAAGGTTCTGAAGAACTTAAGGGCAGGACAGGAATAAAGATACAGACATAGAGAATGGACTTGAGGACACGGGGAGGGGGAAGGGGAAGCTGGGACGAAGTGAGAGAGTGGCATGGACATATATACACTACCAAATGTAAAATAGATAGCTAGTGGGAAACAGCTGCATAGCACAGGGAGATCAGCTTGGTGCTTTGTGACCACCTAGAGGGGTGGGATAGGGAGGGTGGGAGGGAGACGCAAGAGGGAGGAGATATGGGGATATGTGTATATGTATAGCTGATTCACTTTGTTATAAAGCAAAAACTAACACACCATTGTAAAGCAATTATACTCCAATAAAGATGTTAAAAAAAAAAAAGCAGCTGCTCAAAACTGGCCTGTTGAAACCTGAGACTCGGACTGAAGCTTCAGAATTTTGGTGGAGAAATGTCAAGAGATCATCATTCATGGAGATTTGAAATGATGATTACGACTGTAGAAATCCTGTATGACCCTAAAACAAATCACAGTTGAAGATGTCCCTGGTTCAGAGATACTGTTTTGCCCATTTCAATTCTACCTCTGCTCCTACTGGTTTTCCTAGAAAGCATAATGTGTTTTTTGTTTTATTTGTTTTGCTTCAGTAGCCTGTGGAACACTGCTTGGCAGCAAGAGAAATACACAGAATTTTAGGAGTGTTTCCTTATAGACCGAAACAACCAGAGAATAACTAGGAATTGCAGGAGCACAGAATCTAGCATCAGAAGAGACCTTAGAAATCCTTTGCCCCAGATTCTCAAACAGTGCAGGAAGTTCTTCTAAGAGATTTCTGTCCCATCCCAGACTTGTGTTAAATACTTCTGTCGGCAGAGACCGTATTAGCACACCATAACTCCTATTATGGTAAGTCTTCCCACGACCTCCACAAATAGGATCACTTTCTAGCCTTAGAACAGTATAATCCTCATTCCATATAGCAGCTTTCCAGTTTATGTACCTTGTACAGCATTTTTTCTTTAGGACTTAAGTATCTTCAGTGTAGGTTTTTCTGAAATGGCTGGAGCCATCAGATAGAACGTCACTGAGGATGTGGTTCCTGAGGGAGGGCACAGGATAAGCAGAGAGGAATGGGTCTAAAGACTGCTCCACAAAGAACAAGGATTCAAATATTCATTAGTTGATATGGATGGTATCCCGTGGCATAGTTAATATATGACTCTGTTTAACAACAGCAGAGTTAATGCAGTTACCGGGCAGCAAAGCGTTTCCAAAAAGGCCAGCCTTTCTTCTCATTGACTATTGATGACTGCAGCCCAGGGGAAAGTAGTACATTCATAAACATCAATCAGAGCAGGAAAGGTGCCTTCCAGTCTCTGTGAAATGAGATAATGTATGTGAAAGCTCTTTGTCAACAGTAAACAGTATACAAATGTAAAGAATTGTTATCATTGTTTTACAAGGAAGTTGGAATAGAATTACTGCTCTTTGTTTTAAAGTTTTCTATGTGGCCAACTCAATAGATACCTAACAGGAGAACTTTGCCTCCTTTTTCATTTTCTCTGATTAGTTATTTAATGAAATTGTTTTAAAATAGTGAATCTCGGACTTTTTTTTTTATGTAGGCTACACTCTCTTTCCAAGTTTTTAATTTCTTTAAGCAATTTCCTTTGGTATTTCCTCAATGCACATTTTATTCTAAAATGACAGATTACAAAGACACTTGCCTAGGACTATGAGATGTAATTCATCTGAATTAACATGAGCCCTGGTAAAAGATAAACTGAGCCATATTAAAAATTCTAAGAGTTTATTTCAGCAAAAATCAGTTTGAATTGAGCAGCATCTAATCTATACATAGAAAGGATCTCCGAGGAGCTGTACAAAATGAAAGACTTTTATAGGCAGAAGGGAACAAGGTACAAGAAAGTTATACTACGCAAAAAAGTGGGTTGGTTATTGCAAGGTTACTTTTCCTAAGGGGATGTTAGGAATCTATCAGGCAGATTACCTAACTAGTACTGATCAAGCAATTCCTGATTCACTGGTTTAAGATTCCATTTCTGGAATAGCCAAAATTAAGTCTCAGTTTGGTGATATGCAGCTGAGCATAAGCAACTCCATTTTGGGCTTGTTGACTTGTTTTTTAGCAAACCCTAATCCTGTTAAAGACAGGGATCTACCATTTGTATAGTAGCTGCTATGGGCTGGAAATTGTTAGGAGTTGTATATATAGTCATCCCTCCACATCCACAGGTTCTACATCCTCAAATTCAACCAACCACAGATCAAAAATATTTGGAAAGAAAATTCCAGAAATTTCCAAAAAGCAAAACTTGAATTTTCAGCACTCCAGCAACTACTTACATAGCATTTACATTGTATTTACAACTATTTACATAGCATTTGCATTGTATTAAATAGTATAAGTAATATTGAGATGACAAAGTATACGTGAAGATGTGCATAGGTTATATGCAAATACTACACCATTGTCTGTAAGGGACTGGAGCATCTACTAATCTTGGTATATGGGGGAGGGTCCTGGAACAAGTCTTGAGTGGATACAGAAGGACCACTGTATATTATCTCAGTTAATCCTCACAATCACCCTCATCCTGATTTACAGAGGAGGAAAGATGTCAAAACTCTCCTGAGGTTGAAAAGCTAATAATTGGCAGAACTCAGAATTTAAATCCAGTTGTCTAATCCCAAATGTTTTGTTGCTAAATCTCTAAAGAAGCTATTTTGAAATGTGTAGATGAAAGCCAGACTATCATTCCCACAATGATTTTCAAATATTGCCACAAAGGAATGGATTTTCTAAGTACTTTATGAGTGTCTTTCTGGTTGATAAAACACCATATGCTATTATCTAAACTTTTACACAATTATATCACATTTTTACTATGGAAACTTAGAACTTTAGAAGTCCTTCTGTTATTTTGTCATTGGTTGTCTTGGTAGTTGCTTTTTTCTCTTCGTTAAAGATAAATAATCTGAAACTGTCACAATTGGCAAAAGAATTAAGGATTACTTACTCAAAAAATTGAGCAAACTTTTCTTTAACCTTTAAAAATATATCCATAGCACATTATCTTTAAAACTGAGGTTGGACTACTACTTCCAGGAAGAGGGAGTAGACATACTTTTCTCTATTTCTCCCACTAAGTACAATTAAAAACTCTGGAAGTTATATGTAAAGCAAATGTAATAAGACCCATAGCATTATTATTTACAATAGCCAAGACATAGAAGCAACCTAAGTATCTATCAAAGATGAATGGTTAAAGAATTAGCCATAAAACCAAATGAAATTTTGCCATTTACAACAACATGGATGGACCAGGAAGGTATAATGTTCAGTGAAATACGGCAGACAGATAAAGACGAATCTAAAAAATAAAACAAAAGAATGAATATAACAAAACAGAAACAGATATAGAGAACAAACTAGTGGTTACCAATGGAGAGAGGAAAGGGGGCAGGGGCAAGATAGGGACAGGGGATTAAGAGGTACAAACTACTATGCATATGGGCTTCCCTGGTGGCGCAGTGGTGGAGAGTCTGCCTGTCGCTGCAGGGGACGTGGGTTCGTGCCCTGGTCCGGGAGGATCCCACATGCCGCAGAGCGGCTGGGCCCGTGAGCCATGGCCGCTGAGCCTGCGGGTCCGGAGCCTGTGTTCCGCAACGAGAGAGGCCACAGCAGTGAGAGGCCCGCGTACCGCAAAAAAAAAAACAAACTACTATGTATAAAATAAATGAGTACACATATATATTGTACAGCACAGGCAATAGAGCCAATATTTTATAATATCTATAAATAGAATATAATATTTAAAAATTGTGAATCACTATGTTGTATACCTGGAACTTATATAATATTGTAAATCAACTATACCTCAATAAAATAAAATAAAGGAGCTATAAAAGGATAATACTCAAAATTCATCACCAACTAATAATTTTGCATTTTACTAGGATCTATGCTTTGAGGCTGTTTACATCTATATTGTAGCTGTATGATGGAAATACTATATAATGATGTGCTACTGAATGTCTCTGCCCAATTCCACAATCAGGGACATCACATAGGTAGCTTGAAATCAGCTCTGGTGGGATAATTTACATCATGAAAATCAGCAAATGCTACAAATTGGGACTTTGATCCCCTGAGAGCTGATTGTTAAACATTTACCAACCCACCACTGGCCCAGAGATATCAGTGCCTCATCCAGTACCACATTTGCTTCCTTTCATTGCCTCCAGAAATGGCTTCCTACTCCCTCTCAACCCCTATCCTTCTGAAACCTCTGCCTTTTGTGTGAACACTGGATTACTGACTTCCTTTCTCAGCTTCCCCAGCAAAGCCGGCTTTGCCCTGGGTGAGCCCCATTGCACACCTCTTGGCATTTATAGTGTGAATGAATGAATAGATCGATGGAGGAGTGAATGAATGAATGAATGTTTCAGGGATTATTTCTAAACTCTGATCATGCCATTGTTTAACTTCCACAACATATAGCCAGGTGACACTATGACTCATAAATACCAGTTTTGCTCCCAGGATTTTAAGTGTAACTTCTCTGTATCCCAAATTGCCTTCTGGTTAAAAGAGGCTCTTAGGGCTTCCCTTCCCTGGTTGGGGGTCTGCCTGCCGATGCAGGGGACACGGATTTGTGTCCCAGTCCGGGAGGATCCCACATGCCGCGGAGCAGCTAGGCCCGTGAGCCATGGCCGCTGAGCCTGCGCGTCCGGAGCCTGTGCTCCGCAGTGGGAGAGGCCACAGCAGTGAGAGGCCCGCGTACCGAAAAAAAAAAAAAAAAAAAAGAGGCTCTTGATCCCCTCTCCTTACTAACCCCATAGGATAGCACGAAGCTTAGTCGTCGAGAAGGTACTTTGAGAATAAGTGCTGCTATACAAACATATGGCAGTGCTACTATTATTATAGTAAGTTGCAAGTCCTTGAAGGCACAACTTGTGCATGTCCCCAAGAAACTAGATATATGGTTGTGATAACTTGAATTGGAAATTAGTGTAAAAATAGAAAGCGCCGTAATATAAAATATTTATTGTGTGCTTTTTATGTATAGCTGATTTGGTTTTTTAACAGTGACTTTTAAATGGTCTTATTACATCCTCTATGGATATAATTATTAAATAATTATATAAGTTACAGATATAAGCCAACTGAAAAATAATTGTGTAGTTGTAGCAGCACTGAAATGTAAACTCTTAGATGCAGAGAACAAGTTTCGTGGTAATTATACTTGCCATTAAATGATAGCATCCAATTGGTATCTAATCTTCAGGCTACAAATACGCGTGTAATACTGCAAATACACTCTAATTACATGGCTGTTTGTCCCCTGTAAAAGTAATAAGATGAACTACAAGCAGTGTTGCAAATTCCAATGAAGAATTTTATTCAGACTCTAATGAAAGATGCCAGGTGAAGCTTATGGCTTAATACCCTCCTTATTTCTATCTTCAGTACCAATGATTTTACTACTTAGTTCCAGATGTCAAAGTTCGTATCCCAATATTATTACCATTATTTGACACTGTTGTTACTTAACGAGAACTGACCTGATATTCTACTGAAGGCTGCAAAAGTCTTATTCTGGAAATTGAAGCAAAATATATAGAATATTTGTCTGTTAGAGTTCTAATAAAGAAAAGTGACTAATTTCTCCATCTTAAATCCTTAGAAGACAACTTTATTAACTCAAACCCTCTCCTTGAACATTTATCTAAAATCATAATTCTTCATTTTTGTTATTTTGGCTCAGCATGAAGGTGCATCTTCTAATTGAAATTCTGTGTTCATATGTTCAGATATCCGGTACCTGGCACAGAACTTCGTAAATATTTTGAATGAATGAATGAACAATTGAATAATAGTTTGTAAGTCTCAATTTATTTCCTGCAAGTAAATGAAGCCAAATATGTTTACCCAACTTTCTCGTGGGGTTAATAAATCATTTTGGTGACTTTTGTACACAGATTAGATATGCTATAATATGAAGACCTAGAACACTGAAGTAGATAAAAATATTGTGAATTTATGTATATTAATTGAGAACCCCTACTTTTATGACTTTAAGTGTGTATACACTTAAATAATCCCTATCAAGTGAACTGAGAAGTGATAAAGAAGAAGTAACATTAAGAATTCAGATGATGGGCTTCCCTGGTGGCACAGTGGTTGAGAGTCTGCCTGCCGATGCGGGGACACGGGTTCGTGCCCCGGTCTGGGAAGATCCCACACGCCGCGGAGCGGCTGGGCCCGTGAGCCATGGTCGTTGAGCCTGCGTGTCCGGAGCCTGTGCTCCGCAACGGGAGAGGCCACAACAGTGAGAAGCCCGCGTACCGCAAAAAAAAAAAAAAAAAAAAAAATTAAGATGAGAGGTGGGCGGACAGCAGAGAGATTCCAAGACTGATGATTTATGGCCTTAGAAACTTATGTTTTCTATGTGCTTCATCTATGCTTTAGAAATGAAAAATTCTGAAGTCTGTTACAATCACTCTATACCACATTTTATTTATCTACCTTAAAAATGATTTATTTCTAAAACAACAACAGTAGCTAATATTTATTGAGGATGTATTCCTCCTTGTCACCCTTTGGTGTCCCTATGTGTGAAATGGCTTTCCCAGGGTCAGACAGCTGGTGGAGCAGACACTTGAACCTGGAGCCAACCAGAGGCATGCGATGAACCTCAGTGCCTTTCGGGGGGTGATGCTGTCGCAGTTCACCCTGGTTTCAAACTCTCTGCCTTTGCATGCACCTCTTCTGGCTAGAAATGCTTTCTCTTCCTGCCCAGTGACTCAAACCCCGCTACTTAGGGCCCTACTCAAGTTCTCCTATTCCCACAGTATTTTTATTGTCCCGACCTCCTATCTCACAGAGTATGAAAAGTCTATGCACACTGTGTCATTCCCACGAAGTAGTCTCTACCTCTTGAGGCAAGAACTTTTTTCTGAGAATTCTCTCTTACCACCCCTACTTCTCCATCCCGCCCACATCACAGCACCTAACACGAAACACATAAACAGAAAGTAACTCTTTGTTGATAGAATGATATCGCTCAAGTTCTTAAAAGAGCTCAGCAGGAGTTGATGTACTTTCAGGATTTAAATACTGGGGCTTCATAGTTGTGGTTAACAGAAGCATATAAAATCTAAATGTTTTCAATAGGACCCACACTTTAAAAGCTAAAAAGTCACTTATCTGAGAAAGTTCCAGATACTCAAGTGTGTGATTGCAGATGTGGCTCACTCTTCAGAATTTACTTTCCCAATATCCTGCCTTTCCCTGAAGATTAAGCTACTCAAATGTGTTGTCAGTTATGCTGATACATCCTTCTCATCCTGTGTTCCTGAGACAGGGCAGGGTGTGACTGTTCTGTTTCCAGGGACACTGTGTATTAAGGATAGAATTTTAATCAGATCAAGTCTCACAGAATAACCAGTTTTTGATATTTTATATATATATATAAATTTTCTTTTGCTCCATTCTCTGTCACACCAGAGAGAGATTCAAGGGACCTGAGGCAGGCTATTGTAAAGTATCCCCTTTTCCAGTTGGTGAGAGAAGAAAAACCTAAATTTAAAGAAAGAAAGCATTTCTCATACCATGGTACATCCCTCAAGGTTTAAAAAGCAAAGATTAGGCTAAATTTGCTCTTTACAGAAATATTCAAAACACTTTAAAGAATGGCTTCTCTCTCTTTCTCTCAGACACACACACACACACACACACACACACACACACACACACACACACACACACACCAAAAACCCAGCCACCGCTTATTTGATACCTTATTTGGTTTTCTGGTTGCTCTGTGTCTAAATCTGAATTTTGCTTACAATAGCCATGTTAAATTCTTTCCCTTACCCACCTCCTGGGAATTATATTTGCTGTTAGGTTGTACATTCACAGATTCCAGAATTTACTGATCCAAATTTTGGTCTGTATTTTTCTCTTCCTTCTCTCTCACATTTATCATCATTTTCTGCTTGTATATCTGTCCATTTGTCTTTCTTTCCTTTAATTTCTGTTCCATGGTCCCTAGATAGAAAATGAAATATTAGGTTTGTCAAGCGTATATCACTGTTTAAATGCCTGGAGATGATGGGTTAAACAGACCAATCAATGAAACAAACCTCCAGTGCATTGCAGGGGCTGCAAGGGATGTTCCCTTTGGCTCTTTAAGACCTAACACGTCAATAACCTATTAATATCATATTCTGCCAGTCACCTCTCCACAATTCACATGTGACTCTTTAGGACAAAAGTTTACAGTTTTGTAGTGAATTAAATAGAAGAATATTTGTGTCAAAATCCAAACTAAAAATAAACTGTAAATAAATTTAAAAAGTGAAATGGAAATAAATAATAATCATATGATTATAACTCTAAGATACACCACAATTATTTACAGTTATAACATGAATATTACAAACACATAAAATAATTCAGATTTTTAAGCAATGAATCCAATCATGCCATTATTTTTCAGCATATTACCACATGTAATGCCTTATGAATTAAATGCCCAACACGTAAAAGGTAAGATCCTTGCACTTTGAGAGTTTACTTTGAAAAGAGATGATCAGAAAACAAAAAACTTTTTTTAGTTTTTCCCATTTTAGATAATTTTATATCATAAAGGATCAAAATTTAATAGTCTGAATATCAAAGAAAACACATCTGAAAGCATCACTCATTATGTATAGAGCAAAGTTGTTTAATGGATATATCTGATAGTCCTTTGTATTTATAAAATCATGTATGCATATATATAAATATAAGCTATTAGGGATGACAGCATCTGAGTTGAAAAACTGACAGCTTACTTTCGATGATTTACATTTTGAACTTCTTTTACCTGTTTGTTCTTGTTTCTGATGTGAAAAAAACATAGGAATATTTTAATATAATTCAAAAACTTCTCCAAATATTAACTCATGACGTCCAAAACTGATTTTGCATCATTAGTTTACATGAAAGGGAAATCGGAGTCAGTTAGTCCATTTCTTAGAAATGAAATTCTTCACTGCAGCATATCTAAAGATTGAATGTGTTCTGTGACATTAGAAAAATTTAGAAGTCTTTAGTATTACCCTTCCCAAAGAGAACTACTCCTAATACCGTGGTTAAGGATCCAGCTTTGGAGTCAGACGGATTTCATTTTAAATCCTGGCTCCATTACTTAAAACTCATGTGACATGGGTTTTTTTAATCTCCCAATGTAAAATGGAGACTTCAACTTGTTCCTTAATGGGTTTGGTGGCAATTAAATGAAACGTCATATCATAATGAATGCAGAGTGTTTTGCCCTGTTCTGAGCATGGAGTAAATCATTTAATACATGGAGAAGAATGGAGTTCCTCCAACTAATCCCAGTCATTCAAGGACATGGGCATACTGTGTTCAAATATCCTTTCCCCAAAATTCCCTATAAATCCTGAGCTCACCTACCTATCTTACTATAGGGCTGTCTTTTGAACTGAACATTATACAGCTATTAAAGCAACTCAAGATCTACTCTTCTTTTGTGTTGGTATTAGCCATATCAACTTGTAGTAGTGAAAGTAAAGGATCACTCCCATTCCAGATGAAAGCAATGAGGCAAGTAGTAGGAGTAGGATTCAGCTTTGGGGAAAGTACTGTGTCCTGAAAGAAAGAAAATTGTGAGTACGATCACCCAGATTCCAAGCTAGGTAGGTAACTTTTCTTGCCTATATATAATATACTACCAGCTTCTCTCCTGAGGACGCCCAGTCATTTTCATTCATTCAACAAACATTTATTGAACACCTCCTGTGTTCAACTCCCTGAAATAGACTTGAAATATACTTGTGAAAATTGCCAACATTCCCTGCCCTCCCAGAGTTCTTGCCCTCCCTTTCCCAAGCACGCTACACATCCACCATATGCTAATCAAGTGACTATCTATCCATGGGCTTCAACAATAGTTTAAGTTAGATTTTGATTAAAAAAAAGAAAGTTTACTACCTTGTCTCTACTTTTCTTTTATTATTTTTTTTACCCAGCTTCTCGTTTCACCCTACCCTTTGACACAGCCATACAGAGTTTGTAGTTCCACTCTGTTTCACTGTCTAAAACATAGTGCTCAACTTTAGTTTCACTTTAGAATCACCTGGGTAGAAGGTGTTAATCTTTAAGCCCAGGTTCCAACCCAGACAAATTATGTCAGAATCCCAAGGAATGGGTCCAAAGCATCAGCTGTGTTTAACTCCCCAGGTAATTCCAACTTGCTGTCAAGGTTGAGACTCTGCTCCAATGTCTTTCCCTGCACGTACCACCCTTACTTCACAACTCACTTCTTTGTTGCCTCACTCCTTACTCATCCAGCAAGACACAGCTCAGCTATTCTTTCTTCCTGTGAAGTATTTCCTGAACTCAGCCGACCTAGACTGGCATAGGGTCATGCATTGATTTTCTACTGCTGCATAACAAATAGCACAGATTTAGCCTAAAAACCACTCATTTATTAGCTCAGAGTTCTGTAGGTCAGAAGTCCAAGCATGCATGGTAGTGTTCTCTACTCACAGTGTCCACAAGGCTGAAATCAAGGTGTCAATCAGCCGTGTCTTCATCTGGAGTGCCAATTAAGGTGAGATACACTTCCAAGCTCCCCTAGCTTGTTTGCAGAAATCATTTTCTTACAGTTGTAGAACTGGGATCCCTGTTGTCTTTTTAACTGGCAGCCAGGGACGGCTCTCAGCTTCTAGAAGCTACTCTTGAGTCCTTGCCATATGGCCTCCTCCAGCCATCTCACACTTCCAATATGGCTGACTTCAGAAAGGGGCCAGTTCCTGCAAAGGGTTCTCCTGATTAGTTCAGGCCCACCTGGATAGCCTCCCCTTTGATTAATTCAGAGTCAACAGATTAGTAAGCTAATTATAAGTGTGCTATCCCATCATATTCATAGGTTCTTCACAGGCTCAAAAGGAGGGACTTATACCAGAAGGTGGGAATCTTGGAAGCCATCTTTGATTTCTGCCTACCAAGTACCCCTCCTATGGCTCCCAGAAGTCCGTCACCACTATTTCTCTAGACATTGACTCCTAGGAGGGCAGGGACCGTGTTATAGTCTTATTTGTCTGCTCAGCATGTATAACTCAAAGCCTGGAATAGGTACTTGTTCACCAAGAGTTTACTAAGTATTCATGTGGTACATATGCATAAGTCAGACCTTTTGCATATTAGAAAATAGAGCAAGCACAAATTTGGATAAAAGCCTGATCCAGGGTCTTAGGGAACATGCAACTAATTCAATAATTTCAAAAGTTAAGAAAGGGTAACTTCAAAAGCAGGCTAATAAACATATAAGAGTACTTTTATTTTCCTTTGAAGATTTTTAATTAATTTCATTGTTTCTAAAATCATTGTTGTCTCAAAATATGTATGAACTTTTTTTCATATTTATTGCCTTTGAACCCAATGACTATTTTTCCATTTTGCATCTTTATTTTGATGGCTTGAAGAATAATTTTTCCCTCTATTGGCCAACGTGCCAAATACATCATTCATAGGATGTACAATATACATGCCAATTAATAGTAATTAATTGATGTTTACATTATGATCATAAAGTTAATTGTGTAATGCAGTTCTTCTGCCTTGATGATGCTTGGCACAGTGAAGAATGGAGACTTAGGCATTTGCATGGCATTTCCAACACCCCTAGCCTCTAGCCTTGGATAAGTCACCTCTACCGTCTCAGTTTTTTTTTTCCCTAAAATGGAGATGGCAATACCTTTTTGAATGTATGTATGGAAGAATTTGAGATAAGTTGTGAGGAACTGGCACAGAAAAATAGTGATAATTGTTAATTAAATGCCAACAGTTTTCCCTATCCCCATCCTACCCAATCTTGAGACATTTACAGGGAGAAGGGAAAGTAAATTACTTACTTCCCCCTCTGTTTATAGGAACATGTTAGGAGAAGAAGATCCACCACCTAAAAATTTAATCTGATCTAAAATGAAGATAAAACTGTAAATTCAAAGCTTATTGTAAGGCACATTGTTGACCAAAGTCTGAAAGCAGGAGACTGAGAAAAGGGTAACTCAAACTATTTCGTATAAAATTAAACAGGAGAAATTGTTTCCAACTATACCGCTGTTTGGAAAATCTTTCTCTTCTGTCATATAGCTCTAGATCAGTGCTGCCTAACAGAAATAGAATGCAAGCCACATATGTAATAGAAGCTACATTGAAAAGAGTTTTAAAAAAAGTGTAATTAATTTTAATAATATATTTTACTTAATATATATAAAATATTGCTTCAACATATAATCAAAACGAAAAATTATTAATGAGCTATTTTACATTTTTTTAACGCCAACTCTTCAAAATTTCACACACATGTTTTTCATTTGTGGCACATTTCACTTGAAACTATCCACAATCCATGGACTCCGTAACCACATGACTTGTCTAAGTGTGTGTTTCTGTGTGTATATTTGTGTCTATGTATATGTTTTAACCTAAAGACTCTTAAACCACAAGAAAAATGAAGGATATCTTTTCCCTTTACACAAGTGAAAATGAACCTGACTCAGCTCACCAAAGTTCACCTTGGACCCTATGCTAGACTTGTGTGCTCTTATGACATCTCTCTCCCTCTCACTTTCTCTCTTTCTCCTCTGTTCCCCTCTCTCTTTCCCCCCATCTCTCTCTCCCTCTTTCTGTCTCTCAAAATGTGCCTTCAGGTAGGGAAACAAGACTAGGAATCCAAGCACCCATAAGGACTATATCCCTGTGAAGCATTTGATACTTTTCACTCTATGAAAAGTCACATTAAAATCTGGGGTTTTTTTAATTGTTTTTCTCATCTCCCCTGTAATAACCTCTAGTGTCCTCCCAAACTCCTACTAAGGACACTGGCTTTGTTCTAGTGTAGTGGGGAATTTTAAAGAAAGGGAAATAAAGTATGACCTTCCCCGCGTCACCTCTCTGCTGAGACCAGAGTATCATTTTGAGGAAGGAAATGGTCCTGAAGTTCCAGAAATGACCAGCTGCCCACAGCAGGCCTAGGAAGGATGGGAAGAGAGAGCAAGAGAAGAGAAACAGCTGCACTGGGGAGTCTATCCTTTTTCTCTGGTGCTTTATAAGAATACCCTTAAAGAAGAGGCAAACACTTGGGCTACTTCTTTGTTTTTATTTATATTAAAAGGTAATGTATACACTTTTCTCAATGGAAGGAAGGGGATTGGTCAAATGGATGGACTAAGAATCTGTGATGCTGCCCAGTGAGAGGCCAAAATTCTTATCTTAACTCTTCTTAGACTATGACAAGACAGCTTTCTGCACAAAATCTGATTTGATAGAGCAACAACGTCTCCATGAAGAATATGGAGACACCAGGTGCTCTAGAAATAGTCTGAGAGGCACAGAACGTAAAATGCTTGTCCAAGGACCCTGGCTGGCAATTCTTGAAACCTTTCTCGGTGCGGGATCCTGCCCCACACACGTACACACGTGGACATGGAACACGCACGCCCAGTAAGAAGAGAGACAGAGAAATATTACTGTGAGTGTCTTGACTTTTTTAGGGTGCTAGGTTTCCATTTCCTCGACTAGAGCAATGTTAATAACCCCCTAGTGATCCAATCAAAAAGAAAAGAATGTATCATGCAAAAACCAAACCAAAAAAAAAAAACAACCTTCTGTAGCCGTCGTGGTCTGGCCCTGTGGGAAAAACGCTCCACCAAATACATATGCAGTATGCCGTTTCAATCAATACCCTAACCTTGAAATAATTCAACGTGCTATTTGATAAATAGCATGCATGTGTGGGTACATGAACACACACACACACACACACACACACACACACACCAACACACATTAACACATAAACATACTCTTCATATGTAGAGATGAACCTACTCATACAGATTGCTCCTGGTGGATACAAAAGTCAGGCGAGAGGACCACTGAGAGGCCAAGTGTCCTATCCACATGCAAAGGCCATCCTTTTATCTGCAGCTACAGCTGCTACTCTCAATGCCTAAAAGAGAAAGGACTACCCACAGACAAAGCTGTTACCAAACCTCCACCCAAGGACTTAGAATCCCAAGAAAAAAAGGCTTTGACCTTGTCAAAAAGATACTCGGGAAGATGCTGGATCGGAAGGAAGACCTTTCCGCATAGCTTTTGGAGAAAACCACAATTTTAAAGTATTAGTCATAATTAATGCAAGAAGATCCTCTCCTTGCAAACAGGTAAAATCAGGCTAAAGTCATTTCACTAGTGATCAAATAGCTGAAGTCTAGCTAATGAATTATGTTGCTGCAGTAACCGGAAAAAAAGAAGATGAAAGCCTGTGATCCACTGTGAAAACATTTAGGGATAAATTTGAGGTTCCAATTCACAGAACATATCTGTAAAGTTTATTATAACTCCAAAGTTGCCGGTTTAAATTAGCTTCTTCCTGAAGATTGGGGTGTTTAAATTGCATAGAGATGGAGAAAGACACATTGTTTCTCACCAAAAATGGAGCTCAATTCCAAAGAAGCTAGTTCATAACTTGAATTATTCTATCTAATACAAGTTACCTCCCACAAAAAGATAGTGTAAAGTGTGGCAATTGCAGGTCATGTTTACCCTCTGTCAAAATATTTCTCAGATTCTTTCAGTTGAATATATATTCTTGATCTCATCTGTGTCCCTGCTCTGTCTAAAAACTGTATTTCTTGTGCTTTACAATATGAAAGTTAAAAACACCAAGAATATTTCCATGTCAGTGCATTTAACTGATTTTTAAAGTTCTACCTTATTTTTTTCCATACAAGGAATAACCAAAATGTTAACCTATTTGTATAATGCACATTTAATGAATATAGTCTGTCCATTTTATGAGTCCAAGTAAATATCTTTAATATAATAACTAACTATATAGTAAATATATATACATGTAAATATATATTTACTATATATGATATTGTCATTAATATGCAAATATATATCTTTATTCATCTATATATACTATTCATATGTAAATGAATGTGAATATTCACATATGAATGATGGTCTTTATGAGAACAGTTTTGAAAACAAAAGAAGATATTCTAGAAATATTTTAAGGGCTACTACCAAGATATTAAAGCACCTAATTTTAAGAATTATCACAGTTTCATAAAAGAATAACCAGGGAAATTTTGAAAAGTAAGAGGCTGGTCTAATCTATTCTACCAGCTATTAAAACATATTAAAAATTCTACCATAATGAAAACAGCTTGGTATTCTAATTGTTTGTTTCTTCCCTTGAATACGTTTAACCCTTAGGTGGGATCTTCAGTCTCTATTCTCCATGTCTGGTGCCTATCTCATGGTTTTCATTTATTTGCTGCATCTTTCTCTCTTTGAAAGAAACCCTTTGGGGAGTTTAAGAAAAATAATGTAGGCTACTTCTGAAGTTGTCTAGCCTCAGTAAATTCCCTTTCCCTATCACTACTGAGAAATAAAAACTTTGCAATTCATAGAGTGGAAGCAAAGTACCTGATGTTGCAAACACCGCACACAAGTCAGCGTGGAATATCAAAAGTGTTAGAGGAGGGACTTCCCTGGAGGTCCAGTGGTTGGGACTCCACGCTTCCACTGCAGAGGGCACGGGTTCAATCCCTGGGCCGGGAGCTAAGATCCTACATGCCCGAGGCATGGCCAAAAATAAAATAAAATAAAATAGATTAAAAATAAATATATATATTTAAAAGTGTTAGAGTAGCAATGCATCAACTCTATGAGTGTCAACCAGAAAACACAGTGCCTGCATGATTCAGCGGCAGGCCAATCAGAGGTCACCTACCAGAGCAGGCTGGTCATAAGTTTCAGTTCCCAAAAGCTGGTTAACCTGCCCTCAATCATGTAGTTAAACCTGTTGGTTTATCCCAGTTACCACGAACCTTCTTATAATGTAGTACAAGGGATCGATTTGGTAAGTACCAACAAGGAGTGGATGGCCATCATCAATGACTTTACTCTACACCAAGCTCTCCATCTCCAGGCCTTTGCACATGCTGCGTCCTCTGTCTGGAACATACCTGTTGCACCCCTGCCCTCTCTATCACCCTTTCCTTAATATTGTCGACTCACTGTTTAGGTTTCTTTCAAATAATATATAATTTTTTACTGCATGTGAATTTAATTTCACAATTCTTCAATCCCAGTGCAGATGACTCACTTCAAAGCCTTTCCTAGCTCCCAAACATTATGTTAATTGGTTCTGTAAATTGTCACTCCTCTCTTCATAGACAGCACCTTGTGCTTCTGTTTATTACAGCTCTTATCACCAGAAAATGCGTGGGCCTCTTTGTTTCGTTCTCTCCCCCACTGGACTGTAAACTTCAAAGGACAAGAACTAGGCAAGTCTTAGCTAATGATAACTTCTCAGCACCTAAAACCAAAACAAACAAGCAATTCCTATTTTAACTTCTTTGGGAATGTAATGACATTAAAAACTACCCTTGACACTGAGGTACCTACAAAAAAAAAAAAAAAAAAAGGATATGCCACAAACTTTATCTTAAAATCCATCCACTTTTTCTATTTTTAAAACCATAACCAAGCCACCATCCCCTGGCACCTGGATTCTGAGGACCCTCCTTTCCTTACTATCACCCCACTTTCCATGCTGCTCACCTTTAGTTTTAAAATGCACATTGGATCATCATGTCACTCACCTACTTAAACCTTCCATTGGCTGTGCACTGAACTTAAGATATCAAGTCCTAAACATGACTTACAAGGTCGGGCATATCTGGCCCCTGCCCACCTCTGCATCTCCAGCTCTTTCTACTGAACCTACAGTTCACCAAGTGTCTTCCCAGCGCAAGTGTTGTTCCTGCTCTACCTGGGCTATTCTCTGTCCCTCCCACCCCCTCAACACAACCTAGTCCCACCTGAATGACCCATTCTCACCGTTCAGGTCTCAGAGGCCACCCTGTTCCTCAATATGAAAGCAGCCTCGCCTGTTACATTCTTTCAAGGAACATGCATTTTTTTTCCTTCAGAGCATCTTTTCCAATTCATCATTGTATTCCCCTAGTAAACTTTAAGTTCTATGAAGGCAGGGATCACACCTATTCTCTTCACCAGTATATCCCCAGTGCTCAGCTTGGGACCTATCTTCTAGTAAGTTCTTGATATGTGCTTTGAATGAATGAGTGGGTAATAAAGATGAAAAATGCAGGAAGAGTGCAGAATACAGAGTGGAGACTGAGAGTCAGCCCTCTCCTGCCAGAGGAGATAGCCCGTGAGTTGCTCTGTAAAAGATGTGGTGGGTTAGAAGAGTGATTTCCAGATTTCATGAAACAATTTTTTTTTAATGGAGACTTACAGAATGTTGCCAGCTCAATTTTTCCATGTAACGTCATTAAAACCAAAAATGATTCCAACTAGAATAACTGTTATTTTGTTTAGAAAGATATATTTTAACACTAAAAACAGGGGGAAAAAACTTCAAAGTAAAGGACAGTTCTTTAAACTGGATGAATCTAGCCTTATGCGAAATATATCATCCTGGGGTGTGTGTGTGTATGTGTGTTTTCTGGTGTCCCTTCAGAAAATTCCAGCAAGGACTGGCTCAAATCCATGGACCAGCGCTTGCTAAACACTGACCTGGATGAGAGGAGGGGATGCAAAAGGCAGACAAAGTCCCCAGGAATGCTCCAGGCACATTCAGGAAACCATAAATAGATGGCCAAGATGCAGGTTTCGTGAAAGAGGAAATGATGACTAGATAAAGAGTGGAGGCAAAATGCCTGGACCATTAAACAAAAAATGCTCCCTTTCATCATGCTTGGCTCACACACAGAAATACCAGTGTTTCCAATAGGAGGAGAGGCTGAAAGGAAAGGGGGAGGAAAGGCCACTCAGCTGTTGAGATTGAACGTCTACTATGTGCCCGTACTGGATTCGGGCAGAGAGAAAGTAGGAGAAATACCTGCTGTGCTCGCTTCAACGGGGGGGGGGGGGGGGGGGGGGGGGGGGGACAGTGGGACAGGATGAAGGGCAGTGAAATAGCAGTGCACAGATTCAACACCAGCAGAGAGGCTGGAAGTAGACACAGAGTGTTCAAGTGTATAATTACAGAGGAGAAAATGAAAGC
Source organism: Delphinus delphis (assembly GCF_949987515.2). Lineage (NCBI taxonomy): Eukaryota > Metazoa > Chordata > Mammalia > Artiodactyla > Delphinidae > Delphinus > Delphinus delphis. The sequence goes on along the minus strand of NC_082696.1, from coordinate 58,599,340 downwards.
TACAAAATAGCAAGTGGGAGTGACCCCATTTTCTGCTCTCCTAGCACATGGGTTCTGGCCCCCATCCAGGCCCTAGGTACCCAGTGATTTGGAGGAGGAAAGCAGAGCCCCCTGGGGTGGGGGGGACAATGAAGAACACCAGAGGAGATCTTTGACCCTTGTTTCCTCCTTACTGCATCCCAAGCCCTGCAGAGTTACAGAATGTAGAATCACCCAAGCCATCTTCACCTTCTTCTGGACAGTTCATCTCAGCCCCATCCCCCAAATATAGGACAGATTATCGCATTTCTTCGTCATTACACAGAAAGGGGGGGATTATAGCAGTTACCAGCCACTCTCGTTTATTGAGAATTAGAAAACAGACAAATAAGGGGAAAGTCAATCTGAAATAAGATTATCAACTCGACCCAAAGTCAAGATTGACATTCTAATTGACCAGCATACTGTCCACTATTAATGTTACTATTCATTGTTCTTTGCCACATTTGAAGCTTTCCCTTTTCAGAGAAATCGTCCATCCTTGAAGGTCCATAATAGAATAAAGATGTACCTCACTTTGCCTTAAATCTCTTTTTTTCCCTAAATCAATTATATTTTAAATGCACTTCCAGTGTTTTCTTTTTACAGGAACTAATGGCTATGCCAAGGGAGTGATAAGTCAGTGTTACAGTTTGTTTATTTTGAATGTGCATAGTTGTGGATGCTGAGATATGGGGTGGGTCAGTCTGGAGTCCCTCCTGAAGCCATGGATGCCAACATCATGAAGCCCTGCTCCTGGGCCATTCACTGTGCATCGATTGCTCCTGGAACTTATGTCCTTTTGTAAAGCAGAATGCTTTGTGAATATGAATTACCACTCCTCAGTTCATTCTTTGCCTCTGTTCAGAATTTAGAATATTGAGGGTTTCCCTGGTGGCGCAGTGGTTGGGAGTCCGCCTGCCGATGCAGGGGACACGGGTTCGTGCCCCGGTCCGGGAGGATCCCACGTGCCGCGGAACGGCTGGGCCCCTGAGCCATGGCCGCTGAGCCTGCGCGTCCGGAGCCTGTGCTCCGCAGCAGGAGAGGCCACAGCAGTGAGAGAGGACCACGTACCGCAAAAAAATAAAAAATAAAAAAATAAAAAGAATTTAGAATATTGAGTGTTCTTCAACCAGCATACAGGCTCTCCTTTGAGCATTAGAAGACTTTGTTTCCAATTCTCCACTCCTCCACTCTCTTTGATATACAAGTGGCCTCATTTCCAACTCATGGCAACTAGGATGATTGCAAAGTCCTCAGCCTTTCTTGGAAGAAGGCACCATAGAAATACAAGTTCATGCTTACCTGTTAGTTTTTGTTCAGTGTTTTCCTGAGTCTCTGAAAATCCTGTTTTCAATAATGCAAATATATTTCAGATTTGCACCTCTTTTTACATAGGGTCTTGTAAATCTCTTTATGTAGGAAATTTAAAACCAAATTCCTACTCCAAATGCACCTGGAGGAGCAACTATTGAGGCTTGCTTGATTTCAAACTATGTTTCACATGAATTGACTTAAAGTCTTCTAATACGAAAGAGTAACAAATAGTATTAAATATTTCAAGAGGTTTCCCATAACACTCTGGGGGAAAAAAACGGTATGAAACAAGTACCCATCAATTGAGGAATGGTTGGATAGATTCCATGCTGTGGAATATTGTTATGCAGCTGTTATAAAAAGAGTGATTTGAGTGTGTACTTAACCAAAGGGGATATTCGTGATATGTGACTATTAGGTTAAAATGAAAACAAGTTTCAGAGAAATTTGTACAAGATGGCATCATTTTTGTAGAAAGCAAAAATATATATGCATAGATGTGTTTGTACATGCTGGTATGAGCACAAAAAAAGGTTTGGAAAAAAGCACAACAAACCTTTATAAGACTGGCCCCAATGAAATGGCAATGGGGGTAGAGGATGATAACATTTTCATTATCTATCTTGGTACTGTTTGACATGTTACAACAAGTACATGTTACTCATAATTATAAAATAACATAATAAATACAGTTTAAAAGGAAAACAGTTGTCTTATATTGTGTGTCTATAATAAAATCCCAAAGCAGGAGAGTTTGTCTGATTAGGAATTTGGGAATTCTGGTTGCTCTATAGGTAACAGCTCAAAGATCGTCCGCATTTAGACAGGAACAACCTTAAATTGTATGCCAGTTTTGGCCTGGAACATTCTTGGGGATGACTGAATGCTGCAGCTTTCAATACAAAGAAAGGAATTTTGATACCAGCTAAGCATTTCCCAGCTCCTGCCCTCTGATACTTTTCCCCATGACAGGAAAAATCAGAAGCTTGTAAATCATAACCAGGATATTCAGAGAAAATTTCTGTTCTTGGTTTTCTCTGCCACTTATCTGTCCACTGACAAAGAATTAAAAAATTGTATAGGGCTTCCCTGGTGGCGCAGTGGTTGGGAGTCCGCCTGCCGATGCAGGGGACACGGGTTCCTGCCCCGGTCCGGGAAGATCCCACATGCCGCGGAGCAGCTGGGCCCGTGAGCCATGGCCACTGAGCCTGCGCGTCCAGAGCCTGTGCTCCGCAACGGGAGAGGCCACAGCAGTGAGAGGCCCGCGTACCGCAAAAAAAAAAAAAAAAAAAAAAAAAAAATTGTATAAGTGATGTGACATTTTAAGGAGTAAGAAGAATAACAGACACACCTGTAGTAGGCTGCCAGGTGCACGACGCCTTAGCACCTTTACAGTCTGGTCAGGAAGTGAAGTTATGACACTAAGTTTTCCTACAAGAGTCTTCTTTCTCTGTGGACTGCTGATTCCTACAAATGACTCTATGGTGCTTCCCGCTGTTCCATGCCATGATCTATCCCCCGCCGATGGCCCTTCCCCTCACACAGAGATACAAAATCTAGTTATTTCACTTCCTTCCTAGATGAACTGCAAACACTTATGATTTTGAAAAAATGAAGGAAGTGCTTTCTAAAATTCTCAGCAATGGCATGAGACATTCTGTAGTTTCAAAATTATACTCTCCTAGAGTTCTGAGACTTAATAACAATGATACTCCAAGAAAGAGAAGCCAGCTACCAGGTCTTTCAGGAGGATTAAAACGACTTTCAGACAGGTGTTGCATCACAGAAATTCAAGTTTACTGGATAATTAATCATAATCAAGTTAAATGGAATCTTTATCCAATTCTTACTTTATTCATATATTAATGTCACCTTGCCCCATTCCAGAAAACCTCTTTAGGCTTTTCCCTTTTCTGACTAAGACAATTGTATGCAGCTCAACAGTTTACAAAGTCAGATTGCCACATGATCCATCCTTTATTCTAATACTTTTCTCTCCTACCATCACTCATCCAGTGTTCTGTCTTGCTCCTACCTCCCTTTCTTTTATCCCTTTGATTTTCCCCTCTGTGACTTGTATTACACTCCCTCACAAAGGTCTCTGTTTCCGCCATCCCTTCTTTCTGAGGCAGCACCATCTTTGTCTCAGATTCAATGATGTCCTCCAACAGGCCAGCCTGGATTGGGGTTCTGGGTTGACAATAAAGATTTGATACTGAGGTAGAGGAAACTCTCACACAGAGAGAGGGCTGTGGCCATGGAAAAGGCACTATGACCAAGTTGGGGAATTGAAATTTCATTTTCTTGGAGGGGGATGGAAAAGAGGTTGTAATATGGAGTCAGGTTTCCCTTACCAAAAACCCCTACTTCAACTCTTGTAGATGTTACCACAAATATGCCTACATTTGCCTACAGAGTTTTTAAAACCTTCAAACATCTTATATAAATTCATGTGAAAGGCAATAAATGAACAAACAATAAAATAATAATAGTTATTCAAGAGATCCTACGAGGTGTTGAAAAAGAGAAGACATAGCTGAGTTGGTAAGAGGTTACTGTGCAGAGCGGGGGAGAGGCTGGAAATAGGGGCGTTCTGTCCTAGCCTCTGCTGCATCCCATCCCATAACCCACTTCAGCCAGAGAGTGTCCTTAGAAATACTTGACATTGCAGGCAGGATCCTGAGACAGAGAACTGGAGAAAACCTCAGCCCTTGACCTTGGGGTGTTTCTAATATCACTGGTAGATGGATCAAAGGATCCCCTCCATCATGACCCTTTGGTCAATTATTAAACTCATAAAAATAGCATCTTCTCAGAATTTGAAAAAGAATAGATACATGTATATGTATAACTGAATCACTTTGCTGTACAGCTGAAACCAACACAACATTGTTAATCAACTATGCTCCAATATAAAATTAAAAAATTTTTTTAATAAAAATTTTAAAAAGTAAAAACGTAAAAAATAGCATCTTCCCATATCTTGGTTTTCTAGCAATGAAAACAAAAGTGCTATTTTTTCCCAAGTTATCTAAGCTCCAAGAATCAAGTGATCTATATTTCAAATACAGAGGTTCTTTATTATCAAACAGTTGTTTTTAATTCAGGAATTATTCATTTCATTTTTATTTGGGGGTTATATGTATAAAACCAGAATTAAATATTTAAAATCTTAATGGAGTAATTATTCATGCAAGTCACTGAGATATTTGGTGAAAATATACTATACTCTGAGCAGGATAATCTTCCTTAACTGCAGATGGAGGAAAGTTGTAAAATCTTAAAAAAAAAAAAAAAAAATGTATTTGGTGAACAGCTCCTGGGTATGTGGGCCAATCTCAGCCAATTAGAGGCTATTCATTAAGGCCCCAAAAGTGTTGCCTGGGTAGCAGATTAATAATGGCACAGACCTCTTTCAGGTTTCATGACAGGGCCTATTCTTTGCCAAATGTATCACATTTGAGAGTCTGTAGCCTGTTAAGAGTATTCATTAGGAAAAATAATTATAATTTCCCAAGTTTTAGGGATTTTTTTTTGAAATTCCCCACATTTCCACTAAACTCCAATTTCTTGATAACTTTACAAGAAAATAGTGTAAATTCACTAACTAGTAACCCTTAGAAAACATTTTGTATTTATTGTATTAGGAAGTAATTTGGTAACTTTGAAATGCTGCTCACAATTAAAACCATAAGTCATATTTTTCCACTTTCTGAGCTTCCCTCTTCTCTTGCCTTCTGTTTTCCCTTTGGCTAAAATAAGAGAGCAGTTTGAGGTAATTTGAGGGGGGAAGCTGAAATGAAATTTGATTCTCTGTTCTAAATTTTCCTTTCTTTTTGTTCTCTCTCCGTCCTCTTTTTTCTCCCCTCCCTGGCTTCCTCCCTTCTCCCTGTCTCTCCACTGCACTGTTGTCCTCACCACAATCAAATGTTTCCTGTCACTGTCCCATGTAAGCTGCAGTAGCAGAGTCCTAGGCACCAGGAGCTGGGCACCAAAAGCATAGCACACCTTCTCTGCCCTCCAGGAGCTGGCAGCTCAATCAAGAAGACCAAATATATACACATATCTTCTTGCCCTACTTTGTGTCAGGCTCTGTGTTAGGTGATAAAAAAAGACTCCACCCTAACAACAACAGCCAAAATAAAGTAGCTAACACAGCAAAATACAATAATCATCAAATGTCCCATAGACCAAAAATGTTGTGGAAGACCAGAAGAAAAGAGATTTCAAATAGAAGGGATCATAGAACCTAAACAGAACAGATACGGTGGGAAACTATAGTCCTAACTCTATGAATATTGGAATTTCCTCTATATAAATAAAAATGAATTTGAAATGTGAGCTCTATATGCCTTCTCTACCATACATCAGATAGCAGACATATTTTTGTGGTTGATTTGGAGATGGATATAAAGAACCTGAATCCAAAGACGTGAATTTAAGTTCTATCTCCGTTCATTTAGCTAGCATTAAGTATGATTCAAAATTTTAAATTGCATCGTAGATGGTAAATATTATTTGTCCCTAAAATGCTAAGTGATTTTGCTAAATTTCATTTATTTGTCTTTAAAAAAAGGCATTTATTAGTCTTTGAAAAAGAAAATTATTGAGAGAGGAGGTAATAGCATCATTTTTAGGAGTCTATAGTACAGCAAAACTAAAGGGTTTGTATTTACAATAATTAGCAGACGCAGAAAAGGAAATCCAACTGTGAATGTACTTATGACATTTTTCTGTCTCACTCATAGGTGGGAGACTAAGTGAAATGACACATTCTTAAATATCATCGTGCGCGCACGCGCACACACACACACGTGTGTGTGGTGATATATATATGTATATATATATAAAATCACCAGATACTATGTTCTTGATGTAAAGATAAGTTGTTTTAATTCTGACTCAGCCTCCTTCCAATATTTTTTCAAAGAGTCCTTGTATAGTTTTGGAGCTAATTATTTACCAAGTAGAAATTGGAGAGGATTCAGTCTGGAAGAAGTCCATTTTAATGTAATTGTTCTGGTGTTTAGCACATCCTAGTATTTGTCATCTGTTGCTCTTGCTTTGCATTCAAAGGGTTTGGGATATGATGACCTTTAAAAAAAAAAAAACCCGCGGTATTGTGTAACACGGCCCCACTTCATTGTAATGCAGAATGCATAGCTTCGAGTGTTTGCAACACTCTGCAGCCAGTTCCTTTCACACTGAAAATAGACACAGGGCCAATGTGAGTGCACACTTTTTTTTCCAGCTCTACTAATCTTGCAGCTGACATCTTAGCGAACAATTAAGCATTCAAGAAAGTTTACGAAATTTAAAGCCAAATTACCAGCCACTCCCTACTGATAATCTCAATCACATATTTTGCCAAAACTTGCACCAAGAAAATATGGTCACTTTAAAGGGACAAACTCAATCATAATTCAGCAGCAGAAACACCTGGACCCACCCAGTCTGGTTATTTCATTTATTAAAATTCTTTTTTGTTGTTGTTATTGTTGTCATTAGAAAAAACAGAGACATTTGGGGGAAACCCCATGAGGGCTTTACCTGAAGTTTTTGTCGTTTATAAAACATTAGATATTTATTTTAAAGAGATCTATAAAAGCCACAATGAATCTCCCACACAGCTTTCTTTAGCAGATTATAGGTAAGAATGTTAAATATAAGAGGTTACTAGAATTTTCCATTCCCAAGGGGTTGTAAAGAGATTATCTTCAAATTCCAATTTAGGAGAAGGGAAGGAAGATCCTTTCTCTGCTGTTTCTTCATAGTCACAATGCATCATAAGAGAGTTACACGGAAGTGTTTTCTGGACCACAACTTCGTCAGTCCCTACCACCCAAGGTTGTAGCCTCACACGCAGGACTATGTGGTCCTGAAGGTCATTGATGGGGGTCTTTGGAGGAATAGCTCTTCCTGGCATTTCTCTCACATGTTGGGATAACTGACAATTCTCACCTTCCCACCCCCAAGACTACACTGTAATACATGTCCCAACTCTGCCCTCAGTCACTTGACCATTTTCTACGATCATTTCAAAGTCAGCCAAAGCCAGCCCATCATTGCCGACAACCCTCAGTGGCTCCACTGTCCCTGGCATAAAAGTGAAATCATTACTTGGGAATTCTGGCTCCAGCCCATCTGCATCAGACACGCAGGTTTACTGAGCATGGAAACAGCAATCGGAGAACGAAGCACTTTCTGGATGCCCCTGGGTCCCTGGTGTGTCTGTGAATAAAGCTCTTATAACATTTTCACCACCTTTGCCATTTCCAGACTTTCCACTGCTCCTCTCCTCAGGCAGGCCCTCCTTCTCTTCCTTCAGATCTCAGGACATTCTCTAGAAGGTTCTTTATCATCTACTCAAGTCCTTGACGCCACCTCAGAATTTCAGCAGCATGTTATCTTAAACGTTAATTACCATTTTAGGTAGAAATTTTTTTTTCCCCAACTAAATTATAAGACAAGATAAGGATCCACAGGCAGTGTGTATTCCAATGCCTGGGAAAAGGCATTCTTGGTATTTCACAGAGCTTTATTAATGATATTTTTTAAAAGGTACATCCTGAATGGGAGAACAAGTACATGGCTTCAAAACTGATGGTCTTGTAGTGACCTGAAAACTTTCAATAGAAAATGATGTTAAAAATGTGTGGATTGGGGCTTCCCTGGCGGCGCAGTGGTTGAGAGTCCGCCTGCCGATGCAGGGGACGCGGGTTCGTGCTCCGGTCCGGGAAGATCCCACATGCCGCGGAGCGGCTGGGCCCGTGAGCCACGGCCGCTGAGCCTGCGCGTCCGGAGCCTGTTCTCCGCAACGGGAGAGGCCACAGCAGTGAGAGGCCCGCGTACCGCAAAAAAAAAAAAAAAAAAAAAAAAATGTGTGGATTGTGGACTGCTCGCTGTCTCCTCACGTACGGAATGGACTACATGAAATGAAATCAGGACCAAGGTCAAGTATCATCATTCTTCAATCCTGACTCTGTCTGTGGTCTTGGGAAAGTTAGTTTATCTTTACCTTTTTACAGTTTGCCCTTTTGGGGAAGAGGAGATTAAAAAGTACCCTTCCCAGAAATACAGTGACACTTTATAGTTTAGGAGAAGTATTTAACTAATGGGAATCAGGCTCATAAAACAGAAGCAAGATTGACTGATGCTGATTGAGTTGATTTCACTCTGTGACTAACTGTCTCCCCAAACTGGAAGTTCTCAGTGTCTCCATGTGAGCGCCAATCCCTGTCAGTTGCTTAGTTCTTCACAGTATCACTGAGAGAGAGCCTGTTCCAGGCGCTCTAGCTACTGCCAAGGCATCAAAAGATTTTATCTTTTTAAATCTTTCTGTACATTCTGCATGTAACAATTTATTTGTTTTTTTCACAAAATACTTACAGAGCTCTAATGGCATTAGATAGCCGACATTCAATAAGTTCATGGCACTGAGTGGCACTGGCCTCCGAGTATTCAATGAGAATGCTGTTTGGTTCTTTTTCATTTTAATTGCTGGAATGGCTGTGGATATAAGTTGCTTTGCACAAAAGGGTGACAAATAATGATGAAAGACACCAGAGTGCTCTCATGTGTGGCTTCGTCAGGAAGGAGAAAAGAGATTATTGCAGCTGAACTGATCACATGGAATTTGCTGGGCCTTCCTTCTCCCTCCCCCCCCCCCCGCCCCCATCGCCATCACATCCCTTGACTGAAATGCATTTCTTACGGGTTAGGAGGGATCCAGCTGAATAACACACAAAAATTGATCCTATTAACAATGATCTTTAGAATGTTCAAGGACATAACGCCGCTTTTGTGAGGTTCCAACATAAGCATCTCCAATCCTTCAAGGAGCAAATTGTTTCTGGTTCTGTCATTTTCTTCCTAGGGAACTGTTGCCTCAAAACAGAGCTGCTTTGGGAAGGGAGGCGGGAGGGGGAAAGGAGGGCACAGCCTCCAGTTTAAAACAATGCTCAGGCCGGCCTTCCTTCCCAGCAACGTGGACGCCACTTGTATCTTTAATTAACGTTTTAATCCTTTAAAATCATTTAATATTAGGCAACTATGTTAATGCTGCAAAATCAATGCTAAGAAAACTGTCAGCAGAGATAATAGGTAAAATTATTTTATGATCTACCAGGTTTTCAATTGTTCTTTTGTTAAAAAAAAAAAAAAAAAAAAAACCTCTTCATCACTCTAACAGAGTCTGAGCGATGAGAATGAGTCTGTGTCCCATATCACTGAACATCTATGTGCCTGATGAAGTAGATATTTCAACCCCCTTTCCTGGTGGCAAAGTGCTTTTCTGTTCGGTAGCACTGAGGGAACCTGGGTTCCTTCCTCCCCTCAGGAGTTACTCCTTTTTTCTCTTCCCTTCCTTCTGCTTTAGGGAATTGCCTCTGCTACCTGAGAGGCTGTTTTTCAAATGCCTGCATCTGTGCCCTCCCTGGGCCCTGCTTCCCCTGCTCAGTGTACCTACTCTTGGCAGCCAGCCTTCAGGCCTTCACGTCTGTGACCCTTGCCACCAGCCCTCGCCTCAAAGTTTCTTTGGTAGTTTTCTTATTTCAGCCCTTAGAAGCATCCTGTGAAAGCCTGTGACTCCTAACAGGATGGATAACTGTCTGCATACTGCACAAACACCTCAGCAGCGGGATGTGGGCTATTTCGTACCCTGGTTTTAGATCTTTCAAAATAGAAACATTCTCTCTCTCTCTCTCTCTCTCTCTTCTTCATTCTTAATCAAGCTGTTACTTGCAGGCATTTTCATTATGACACAGGGTGCCCTATACACAAAACCGTGGGCTTTCTAGTCATAATATGCTGCTGGTGCTTCCAGAATGCAGAGAAAATTCACTGATGAGTACGGACTAAGGTTGTGGTTTTGAACTCCTCTCAACAGGCACTTTATGAATAACACCAATAGTGACAATTCTCTGTTAAAAGAGAGCGCCTGTAATTACGCCTTGGACACACATGTTAATAAGTGAGTTTCAGCTATGTCTTCCCACAATAGAGGACCCATCATTTCCATCAGGGAATCACAGGCAGAAAACTGTTGTCCTTCATTAAATTCTACTCTTTCTGTGGTGGCTTTTTAAGTTCTGCAAAATCTGGACAGCAGAAGATTTGTTTGGAAGAAGGACAGTCTCTCTACACCCCTCCCAAGCCAAATTCTGAGAATAGGAAAAATGATGGGCCTTAATCATTTTCTCTAACCCAGGGTCCCTGTGTGTGACAATATAGCTTTCTATTGAAGGGTCCAAGAGTGGGGGAGGATTCAGGTCTGTGTACAGATGAAGTGAAGCCCCCAGGGGCAGGCAAGATGAGATTTAGTATCTTAGCGCTGCAAGAATTTTTTTAAAAAGTGGAAATTAGGTAACGAAGAAGAATCTGATTGGAATTGAAAGGATAGTGCTCAGATTTAAGAAAACACCTTCCCATCACACCCAAGTCCTCTTCGCTATGGTGTGAGATGGCATAAAAGCTTTCAGATGGAAACCCCTTTTTATCCTGAGTGACCAGAGTTCTTTTCCGGGATGACCAGTTTCAGGGTCTCCAATTGTCTACCACAAAGAATATTTTATGTTTAAAAAGCACGTATATACAGTTGGTGATAATGATTTAAGTGGCTTGTTTGTACCTTGTTCATTTTTATGGTTTATTGAGAGAGAAAAATTTAGAATGAAGGATTTGCTGCTGGTAGTTTTCTTATTTCAGCCCTTAGAAGCATCCTGTGAAAGCCTGTGACTCCTAACAGGATGGATAACTGTCTGCATATTACACAAACACCTCAGCAGTGGGATGCGGGCTATTTCGTACCCTGGCTTTAGATCTTTCAAAATAGAAACATTCTCTCTCTCTCTTTCTCTCTTTCTTCTTCATTCTTAATCAAGCTGTTACTTGCAGGCATTTTCATTATGACACAGGGAGACTTATACACAAAAATGTGGACTTTCTAGTCCTAATATGCTGCTGGCTCTTCCAGAATCCAGAGAACTGGATGGACTTTCCCAATTTCCATATTCTAAAGTAGGAAGCATGAAAAGAGTTTGTCAACTGTAATAAGCACTATGACAATGAAAGATGTCACCAGCGTCCACTCTCTTATTGTTTGGGTCAGACACTTTTCTTTTTGAAACAGAAAACCTGGTTCATTGTTGAGGCTGATGCTATAGTTTTTAACAGGATCTTTCAACACCTGATGGACTCAACAGAACCAGAATGTTTCTAGTAAGTGTTTCCATGAGATTTCCTTATAAGTGTAACTTTCAATTCTTTTCTACCAAAAAAAAACCCCAAAACGAAAAACTGTTGCTCTGAATAGTTTAAAATCGTTTTGATTGAAAGTGGGAGGGACAGCTCTTCATGTCAAGGACGGGTCTTTTTGGAAACTTCTGAAGAGTCCACCATTTTATTACGCCCATGTACAGTGGGAGGGAAATGGAGAAGTTTGAATGGGCTCCGAAAGAACTGTTCTTTGTGCATCTCACTCTCTCCTGATGCGGTATGTGTTCCAGGAAAGAGGACAGGCACGGAGACTAAACACAAAAATCAAAATGGATTTTACTCCGCCTTCAGTACACAGCACGACACAAAAGTCCATTGTGCTATGAGATAACTGCGAAGATGAATGGAGTTGGCTGTCACGGAGGTAGCTGTGGGGCCCGTCTCTATTGGATCACAATCCAGGGCTGAATTCCTTTCTGGTTCATCAGGGTCTGTTGGTACCACAGGAAGTGTCATGATCCTTTTTTTCACTAGGGCCAGATGGTGTCCTTTTTGAGGCCTTACTAATGCCCAGTTTTCCACATGTAAAACTCCTGGGAAAATGACCTAACTCACAGCTGCTTAGTGAGGCTTGAGCAGATCTTTAGAAAGACTTCTGTCAAGGGCAAGAAGATTGTACCACTAGCAGGATAAAGGGGGAGGCTGTGGCCAGAAATGTATCAATTACAAACTATTTTTAAACTACTATCATAATTTGCATTGTGATTTGCACAGTGTATGTCTTCATAGGCGGTGGCTGAAAGCTGGTTCACAAAAGCTGCTAATTGCTAGAGATGCTGATTGTTTTCCTAGCAGAAGTTTTACCTTCCTTGAGAGCAGATGGCCTGAATAAGAAGAGAAAATGTGGTCCAGAAGGGTCGGGAAAGGACAAAAAGTGAAAGATTCCCTAGATAGCTGCAAGGAGCCTGGGGAGAGGGGAGGGACCTTGGTGTTATAAAGAGCTAGAGAAAGTGGAAACTTTTGATGTATGTGGCTTGTGTTTACCAATGAACTGAATGATTCCCAAGGGCGGACGACTGCAGGTGTGATATTCAGAAAGCAAGATGCCTTTCTATTAGCTGAGTTATAGTGAGAAGACATCCAAGTTGTTACAGGGGTCAGAGAGATTCACTGAAAGTTACTGTAGGATTTTCTCCCACCCCAGAGAGCACGGATAATAATTACCTTTGGGATAAATCTACTCTTAAGAAAGTCTTTGAATCCTTGCTTATTTTTGTGTGTTGTATAGTAATTGATTCTTGCTTCTTTGTGTATTTTTCCCTTTGTGGAAATTTTTAAAAAATCTACATTGTTGTTTTTGACTTGTTTAAAGGGGCCTTTTCTAGCCTTTAGAGTTTTCATTACCATTTTAATTAATGTGTGACAAATGACAGATTCTTCCTGTCATGTTTGAATAGTATGTTGAAGTTTTTTCAAAAATCTAAAGCCAGGTACAAAATAGGTTTGTATTTTTTTATTCCAACCTGTACAAAAAAAATTTAGTACCATCTCTCTGCAAACGAGTGAAGTATCAAATAACTACCACGCGGATCTATTTCTAAAAAGTTATTTTTTTCAGGTATATAATATTTATACAAATTTGCTTAATTTTTAGGTCACAAACATCTAACAATGTAGTACTGGGGAGGAGAAGAAGAACTGATGTGAAACGTTTGACGTGTTTTCAATCAAGTGCCTAACAGTAAGTCTACTAAAAGAAATGTCTCATTCACGTGTTTTAAACCTAACAATAGCTGCGTAGCAAATGGCAGATCAGTAACATGAGAAGGAAGCAATACCTTCTGCAATTTTTATTCTCTCTGAGATTTTGGATACAAGACGGTGATTAGCTATCTTTACTGCTCGGAACCTGAAAAGCATCCCTATCCTTAATGTGCAGATTACTGACTTAATTGTTCATGAATATTTCACAGAACCTTGCCTCCCTTATGTAACTTATTATGGCTTGTGCCTGGATGTGAATTGTCATAAAGTAACGCAGCATCCATAGAAAACATTTTAGGGAGAGGCTGCCAACCTCAGAGGATGATTGATATTTTGCTCAAGTGGTACCGGTTTTGTTCACACTTAAAATGCCCAGCTCCACGGGGAACTGGTATGTTTAGGACACGAATCTGACAAGGTAGCAGAGAAGGAAGGACATTCTCCTCTGGTTAGCAACCAGCAGCATTAGAACAAAGACACCAAAACTTTAATTAAAGGCATAATTCGCTTGCTTGTTTTTAACTTTCTCTTTAAGCAATAATACAGCTCACTAGAAATAGTTTCAACTATAATTCTGCTGATTAGTATTGGTTTCTCTTTTGTTTTAAAAAGGAGAACAGACTCAGGTATCCTGTGTACACGTAGGTTCCATGTTGAGCAGCTAACGAGCCCTAGAGATAGAACCAGGATTCCTCCGCTGGGTCAGTTACATGCAACCAGGCTTTTAGCAGAAACTAGCCTTCTGTCTCCTTCCTTTCATGGGCAGGGTTACGTTTTGTTGTGACACAAAGAAATCATTCCCTCCCTTGTTCACAAAGCCCCACAGGACTAGCTCTCCTTTATTACTGCTCTTTTCTTTCTCTGAATGCTATATATATTTTTATTTACATAAGAATTCTTGTAGATGTTTTATTTACATATGTATTCAACTCATTTTGGATGAGTGAAAAGAAGTGAGGAAACCCTAAACCCAAAAGCACACTTTTACAAAGACTAAAATCCATCTCTGTGGCTGTCAGTGTCCCAGAAAGTAACTCTAATCTTGCTTTCGTCTTAATTGTTGAGTCTTACTCTTCATAGCTTGGGTAGAAATTCGGAAGGTATTCAGGGTCTTTCCAAGCTTCAAGTTTGATGCTATGTAGTCTTGTTCTGTGGAGATGAGGAAGCCAAGGGTGTCATGTGAAAAAAGGCCCTCTGACTTGGAAGATACAGTTCAGTTATTACAATGGATCATCAGAGAAAGAAATAATGAAGTTGAGCTCCAGATGAGTGACCATAATACTTTTATCTATGAAAGTTTAAGATGTGACTGGAGAAAAGCAAAGGATATTCTTTTAAAATAATCAAAAATTCATCTTTAACATTATTCATGATTCAAATAAATTCTGATCTTTGTTTCAAGAATATCCATTCAACCTACAGAGTTTGTAAGTTCAAATGGTCAGTACAATGTTAACTGACAGCAGAAACTAGAGCCTCTATATATTTTTTTCACTATTATAACTTCTGGGGGGCAGGGAGAGACTCCCTTACTGAAAGTTTTAAAGTAATTTCTCAAACAAAAGACCTAGTACATCTTGAAAAAAATCCCTTCAGTTAGTTTTCATGTCCCACATTGTGGGAATGTGCAAAATATACTTTTCCCCATTTTTAAAAGGTGTACTAAATAAAAAAAATCATCCTTTTTGCCCCCTCAGGCATCGCCTGTGTTGAAAAGAATCGCTTCTTAGAATTTACCCTATGAGTTATTGGAATCTTCCAGAGGAAATTTTACTCACTTTTTTTTTGTTGTATCAAAAAATATTAATTGGAGCTCCTACTGTTTCCAGGTAATTATGTTAGACATGAGCAGTGTAAAAAAGAATCAGACATAGACCCCCTTCTCTGATGTTTGTGGGATCCTGTGATGACAAGCCAATTAGGGACAGACAGTATAAAGATTGGAGGAAGTGGAAGGACATCCTAGGTATTAGTATCCCATCACATCCTTTTCCTCTCCTTTAAGTTCTTGAAGATTCTATTGAAGGCTCAATGTACAATAGGAGTTCAACAAACACTAACAGTTGTTGATTAAGTTCTAGCACTTGATTAAGTTGAGTGGCACTCAACGTGCCACTAAAAAATGTCACTTGATTCCTTCTTTATAATATTCCTGGACGCGGCTGCATCATTGCTGCTGCTACTATTTAATCTGTTTTCCGGATTACTCCAAAATCTTTGTACTAATTCAGATTGTAAAACTACTTTCAGTGCATTAAAATTGCAGATTTATTATTCCACTCTGGGCTGTGAAAGCGTCTGGAACCTAGGTCACCTGCTCGGTCTTCAGATCATGCATCTGTTACTAACACATTCACCTGCAAGTTAGCTAAGAAAGACCAGATGACTATGAAGGTACCCCCATGACAAGAGCATGATTAAGAAGGAAGGGATTATAAATCCACAGATTTTGAAGTTGGAAGGAAATTTCAAGATCGTCCAACAATTTCATTCTACATGGGAGAGAAATCAAAGGCAAGAAAGTACTTTATCTTATGTAAGGAACGGCACCAAAAACGGAAGAGGCTTAAACAAGCTTTATTTGGGTACGCTCCGGGGCGAGGTTCACTGGTCCGAGAGAAAGGGGCCAGAGAAGTCGCGTCCGGGCGAGGGTTTGGGCAGAATGTATAGGGGAAGAAGGGAAAGGGGTGTGGTGAATCCGGGAGGGCGCAGGGTATTCCTTATTTGGTGGTCTTTTCGGGTATCGTGGGGGACAGTTAGTCCCGCCCCTCGAAAGGCGGGAAGGCTGGGCCGGGTGGAAAGTCCCCAGGTCAGTTCCTGGAACTGGGTGGTCCGGAAAGTCTCCAGGTCAGTTTCAACCTGCGAGTCTGATTGCGTTCCCCTGCCTCGGGCCAATTGGCCTTGCATCTTACTCATCAACAGTACCTGAAACAGTAAAATAATAATAAATAGCATAAAGTTTGTGTCTGGCATAAGGTTAACAACTCTGTATACATTATGTCATTCTTATCATGAAATCGGAGATGGTGCTAATTTCTATATTTTTGCAGATGAGAAAACTGAGATTCCTAGAGGTTAACGAACATACTCAAGTTCCTTAGTCGGTAAAGAGTGGAGCCACATGGCAAATCTGACTCCAAAGCCTAAGTCCCTTTTCCCACTCATTATTACTATCACATATGATTTTACACTAGGTGCAAATAAATGGGTTGAATTTATAGTATTAGGATTTCCTGGTTGATGTACTCAATGAATGTAGAAAGAAAGAGGGACAGAGGGACAGAGTGAGGGAGGGTAGAAGAAAGAAACCTTATTCAAAATATCCCTGAGTGCCATTACTTCCAAGATTTCTAATCTGGGTCCTTTGCTTTCAGTCCAATGTTATTATTCTTAAAACCAGGTTCTACCAGATGATTATTCCGTGACTCTTAATTAGTAAACTCAGAAGATTAAGTAAACTGTATCAGCTCAGTAGGATAAAAGTTATTACATAACATAAAAAGCTTCCTAATGTTGATCTAAAAGTATTAACATTGTTACCTCACCAGGCACTGGAAAAATCACGTGAAAACCTCTGCAGTTATATAAACATTACAAACTTTAAAATTCAATAATCTAAATATACTTTACAGATCAAATAGATTATCTTCTTTGCAATGGATAAACATTTTACATACATTCATTAGCTAAAGGTAATTAAGGAAAAGCCTACTGGCATAAATATTTCAGAATTTATTTCTATCTATGAATGAATGCATTTTTTATTTTTGCTTTCATACATTTGTAAACTAATATTTTGTTTTTATGCTTATTCTAGTGTACATGCATAAAATATGTATATTAATCTTTAAAAATAAAATCAACAGATTCTTCTTGTAATTTTTTGTGATACAAGCTATGTAGCATATTATATACTATACATTAAGATTTCACTACAGGGACTTCCCTGGTGGTGCAGTGGTTAAGAAACCGCCTGCCAATGCAAGGGACACGGGTTTGAGCCCTGGTCCGGGAAGATCCCACATGCCACGGAGCAACTAAGCCCGTGTGCCACAACTACTGAAGCCCGCACGCCTAGAGCCCATGCTGTGCAACAAGAGAAGCCACAGCAATGAGAAGTCCACGCACCGCAACAAAGAGTACCCCCGCTCGCCACAACTAGAGAAAGCCCGCGCGCAGCAACAAAGACCCAAAGCAGCCAAAAATAAATAAATAAATTTATTTAAAAAAAAAAAAGATTTCACTACAATGTAAAGCATTGATGAGCACTTTTTCATAAATAATTGGTTTTTCTCCCCCTCAGGTATGACTTATAAAGCATTTTGAAATTGCCAAATAGATTTCAACCTCACTATTATTGTTATTATGTTTAAACTACGACTTTAAAACACATTACTGTTGTCATTATTTAATAATTAACTCTATACCCTGCATTAAGTACCTACTATGTGCCTGACCTCAACCAGGAACTACAACATAGTCTAATACAGGAATGAACGTTAGGCTTCTTTTTTTTCCTTTGGGGTTTTATTCGCTGGTTCTTTAAGAATTCAACATTTGAAATCTCTAGTGATGAGAAAAGCACAAAACCAGCAGCCACTGTTTCGTTCAGACTTTATCTCAAACCAGATTTTGGACAAAGTCTTCTTACCCAGTACACTTAACTTATTTGGTTTTATAGACTTAGGTTAGAATGCTTCCCTGTGAAAGAGGAAAATGTTGCTTGAACTAAGATAATTTGGGAACATCTGATCCATGAGACTGTGCATTTAGAAAGCATTTTATGAAGTCAGACCAATAGTCCTGGGTAATTTCTAACTCCATCCATATTTCTGTCAGATATTCTCCACACCAATTTTTGCATTCTTGTGAAAGCAAAACAAATATTTTTCCTTTAAATAACTTCTTAGGGGACACTCTTTAACAGGATTAGAAAAACCTTAGCTCTAATTGTGGCAGTTAGAGGATGGGCCAGCTTACATCAATTATACTCTGTGCAGAGGACTACCTAATGTGATGGAAACAATCATGTCTAAAGGTCAATGGAATTGAGATTTCTTCACCTAAAAAAAAAAAAAAACAAAACACGAGAATACTGGGGAAGAGGGCTAATGATTAATTATCTTCAGGAGTATGTGCAGTGTTAAGGAAGAATCCAGATGCATTCTTTTCAAGTAAAGATAAAGAGCATGGGGCTTCCCTGGTGGCACAGTAGTTGAGAGTCCGCCTGCCTATGCAGGGGACACGGGTTCGTGCCCCGGTCCAGGAGGATCCCACATGCTGTGGAGCGGCTGGGCCCGTGAGCCATGGCCGCTGAGCCTGCACGTCCGGAGCCTGTGCTCCGCAATGGGAGAGAGGCCACAGCGAGAGGCCACAGTGAGAGGCCCGTGTACTGCAAAAAAAAAAGAAAAGAAAAAGAGCAAACAGACTGAAATTTCAAGAAAATTTAATTAGAGATAAGATATAATGTCTTGACTATAGGATAATGAAATACTGTAACAGATTCAATAAAAAGGTGTTTTGAAAACTCTACATTGATTACAGGCTTTGATCCATCTAGGAGCAGAGAAGTAAACCAGACAAACTCAATTCAACAGAATAATTATGTAAAATACAGATTGTCTGCCAATAAGTTTCTCTCCTAATAGAGTCTCAAGGAAATTTTTTTAATTTTATATTAATGATATCTACAGGCCTTTGTTCCCCTCTCATATTACATGTATTACTATTACCGGCAACCTGGTCAAGCTATTATTGATGAGTGGCTAAGGACACATAATTTGACCATAAAAGTTTACTTTGCTGCTGACCATGTAAGTGGAAGCTCTTTTGATGTAGCTCTGATTTTTATGTAGCTTATTAGGAATTGTAGTCTCCTCCCTAAAATCCCCATGTTGGAAGGTCTTTGTGACTAAAAAGAGCCACAGATTCTTCCATTACTTTTGGGTCACATGATTCCAAAGATGGTGTAAACTGGCAGTGATGTTGTAGAGCAACGGTTCTCAAACTTTTCCACCCATAAACTCTTATATCAGTCAACGTCTAGTCCATAAAGCAGAAATGACTCCAGGTATTTTAAATATCAGCATTTTAATACAAGGCATGGATTACAGGCTAATTGGAGGAACTAGAAGAATAAGAATATGAGAAGGAACTAGAGGGGTACAAAGCATTAGAAGGTTTTTACATAAAGATTAGGAAGTTGCTACCATCTCTTGGATGATGGCCATGAGCCCACACTCACTGCTGGGTTCCCAGGAGGCATGGCCTCTGCAGCAGCCACTGCTGTTGAAATCACACTGCTGCCGCAGGGCAAGACATCAAGAAGTCTGAAGTCTTATGGAGGCTTCTGAAATTAGTGTTGTTGCTGCTGAAGCTGATAGCCGTTTGCAATAATTCCCAGTCACCCAAAACTGCTGCTGATGAAAACTGATGGAAAGGAAAAATAGCTTTTTCCTTTTCCCTTACCTTCCGGTGAGGTCAGTACATCCCATTAGCCAGAACCTAATAGCTAGCTAGGTCAAAGGAACTGAGAGTATATAGTTTGCAGACTTCCAACACTGGCAATACAAAGGACTATATAAATGGTGAGGGTGGATCCCAGAGTATGCTGATACCTAGCACAGTGCCTGTCACCTAGCTTGTGCCCCAGGGATACGTATCAAATAAATGATTGATGGGGGAAGGAATGTTCAGACATTAATAAAACACATTGCATGCTTAAAAAATCTCTCAGTCGTTGTCTTTCTATTTCTTCCAGATGATTTGAGGTTGTTTATTATAAAAGATATCTGTACAATCAGACAATGAAAATGAAGATAAAATAATAAGATCCACTTAATAAGGGTGTCAAGAGGACAGTTTTAGAAGAAAGCTGGGTTACAATTAATCAAGGCTTAAAATTTTTTATTGATGCCAAGGTAGGCTTGCCAGATAAAATACAGGATACCCAGTTAAATCTGAATATTGTATGAGACATTTTTTACATTAAAAATGTAAAAAAAAATTTTAATTTAATTTTTAAATTAAAAAATGTTCATTGTTTATCTAAATTTAAAATTTCCTTATGCCAAAGGACACCAGTTTCTCTTCTGTATCCTGTTTCTTGTTATTTCACATCACACCATGAGATAGGGTGCAGAATATATGGCAGAATTTATTTATTACCAAACTTCCATATTATTAAATAGAATTTCCTTATAAGACCTTAATGTTGGGACCTCTCCAAAGGGAGAAAAACTAACATGATGATTCACATTTAATAGCATTTTATGTATTACAAATAATTTCACATATATTCTCATTTAAAAAGTATTGTAATTTTATGATATCAGCCTAACTATTCTCATATTTCAAATTTTTAAAAGATAAGGCTCAGAAGGTATAAGTAAAATTTGCCCAGTCACAAGATTAGCATATGTGCTGCCACTTGAATGTCCTTTCCCTTCTCTCCATGAGCTTTCTGCAGTCAATATAGTTTAAAACACTAAAGCTAAAACTTGGTTGATATAAACATGAAGGGTGAGCCTAGCAGAAAAAAGAAAAATCCTAAGAGGCCAAACCGAACATTAAAGGAAAGAGAAGGAATTCTACCTGCTTTTCCTTAGGAAACATCAGCTGTAGGTTTTATTAGTTGATCACTTGCATACCTTCAAGCCTAGGTCTTTTTCAGCGTTAACAGGCATAGTTCTACATGTTGAGAACATAAAGATAAAGAGAACATTGTCCGTGAAATTGTGAACTTACAGTCTAAGGGGAAGGGAACGCTCATTGAGAGAAATTTGATTCACCCAGCCTTTCTACTACATGTTGCTAAAGAGACATAAACTGGACATTGTTGGCTAGGGCTGTGTTTCAGCTTCCTCAGGGATCTCATCTGCATGATTCCATTCACTATCTCAGTATTCTTGTGAGTATAAAGACATTGTTTATGATGAAATATAGATAAATATAAATTATGAATATACACATATTCATATATATGAGCTCCTTTATTGCTCAGGTGTTTCAGATTAATACTGACTTTACACACCAACTGTGTAATGATGGGGTTTGGTGTATGTAATTAGTACAGTTTGGACAGTGAAATTTCACCCAGGGTGTGTCAGGGCAGTTGTATGATGAATGTTAACAATATTTAAGATACTGCTATTCTGAATCATGCTCTCATGGGGAACTCCAGAGGTCATCTCTACTCTACTGGCCTCAGGCAAAGCTATTTCCAATAATCCAAGACAGAGTCCTCTTCTCCGTTCTTAAGAATTACCACACGTGACAATTTGGTCTAACCGCCTCCACAGTCATTCTCATTCCAATGCAGATCTTTTTGGAAACCCAGATTTCATTTAAAAAGGTGAAAGCTTTCACCACCTTCCAATAATTTAAAAGAAACTGCATTTGTAGGCTTGCAGTACCATTTCAAACTCATGCTTAACCAAAATCTATTCTAAAAACAAATGATGGTGGCCAAGTGTATTTGATGAGGTTTCTCTATTGCAGTTCAATAAGGATTATTCTTTTTGGGTTAGCTTTCTTTGGATGACCCATCTGTGATGAAACAAACTGTTGCTTCTCTTTGATAAACTTCCCTTTGTATAATCATCCTGTGTTCACCCAAGTTTATCAGGATAAATGATTGATTAAAAATTTTGTAAGGTATTGACATGTCGGTCACATCTTCCCATTGAGCTAAATCAGTATCTTTCTTTCTTTTTTTTTTTTTGGCTCATTTCCTAGGTAGATTGCATCTGGTCTGTGGGTAAACACAGAGGAGTTGCCCCCTCTTCCCAGGCTTTATAATGAGAATATTCTGTCTGATCAGGTGCATGCACCCTGCTGTCATTTGCAGCCTGACCTGTAGGTCAGGGGTGATGTGAGCTGGCTCAGGGATGCATACAAATCACATCCTCTTGTCTGTCTGTTTTGTTGACTGGTTCTCCTCAGGGTCATGGCTATCTTGAGTAGCAGCCTGAAGGATAAAGTGTGCCCTGTCTGAGCTGTAAAACTTTGACTGTGGACCAATTGTATCTGACATACAGCAGCATGAGGTTTGGTTTAGCCTTTGGATTTGGAACAGATCACTGGCTATCAATGGCTGATAGTGACATGCAGTTTACTAAATCTCTCCTTCTTTCTGACAGCTCTACATGGGGAAGAAATGGATTGCTTTTAAGGTAGGGAGTTTGTGTTTCAAAATATAAAGCATACTCTGCATGAAAATTTTTCCATGAAAACAAAACTACTAAATTACAATTTTTTTAAGAAAAGGAAGTATTTCATTTCAAGACTCTGGTTTCAACATGCAACATACAGGCTACACGAGAACACGTTTACGATAGAATTCAATAGGGAGCTGGGAACATAGGAGGCTGTTAAATGTTTTCAATGAGATTTCTCTGTACTGACTTATGTATATAAAAGTTATAACTTTTGCTTCTTCCAGTGAAATGACTCTTGAATCACTGAATGTATGTAAGAGACAAGTTTAATGCTTTTCCAGTGTCACTCCACCTGACACCAAAATTTGTTAGTACCAGATCGAATTAGAGTTTATCTCTAGTCTGCTCTAACAGTTATGCAATGTTTGCATAATTCAAGTTTTAAAAATTTAAGTCCTCCTCCCCCCCATAGGTAAAGACATCATACCAGTTGCTATGAGGAGGGACATAGAAAAATAAGTAAATGGTGTGATCAGAGACCTCAAAGAGCTTAGAATCTTCCAAGAGAGATAAAGCATAAAACAAAGCAGACTGTCATCAGTACTATGAAAAAATACAAACACTTATGGAAGCTTAGAAGAAAGAGTGTTTACTTCCAACCAGATTTTGAGGAAATGGCAAGATTTTCAAAGATGGAAATGAGGGATGAGCAAGGAAGGACATGCCAGGAGGGAACAAGGTAAACACTTAGGAGTGTAGCTTAGAGCAGAGAGTAGATGAAGAGGTCAAGATAGGGTGAGGACACTGTGCTCCAGGAAAAATAAAGTGCCAATAATTGGGAAGGGTGGGTTGCAGGTAGGTGAAATTGGAGGTTAGGAGACTAAGTAAGGAACAACTGCAACAAGGCCAAATAGAGGTGAGAAGTCCTCAACTTGCATCCTTGCAGCCATAATAGAGACAAGCGAATGATTTCCAAGAATCATTTTACACATGAAGTGAATGTAATCCTTGTTTAGGGAAAGGGGAGTAGGCTTTCCTTGGAGTACACTCCCTCACAGACTTGTACACATAAGATCTTTTAGTTTCTTTCCAGGACGTCAGTAGCTCACCGAGCAAAGATCTATCATGAGATTTAGAATACTGTTAACTTTTCCATCATGCCTTCTAGATGAGACCCACTCCGCCTCATTTGTCTCATTTGACTTTATCTCCAGGATGGCAATGGTTGATAAATGATCATTGATTAAATGAATGGATGAATACATCATTTCAGTGTTTTGTTTGTGGGTCACTGGAGAATTATGGCATCTTTCATAAAGATTAAAAACACGCAGGAAGGGGAGCAGTTTCATCAAGGGCTACAGATTTAGTTACAGACCCCTCTTGTCACATCAGGGACCCAGAAACAGAGTGAGTCATCATGAGACTTTAAGGTAGTTTTTTGAGTCAAGTTTTTGGATTATTTACAATGTCTAATGTGTATTAATGATATTGCAGTAATCCATAACTCTGAGATGTCCAGCTCAGTCTCTATGTCCTTTGGCATTGTAACTTCTCTGTTGATATTTACAGTGAAATTACATTATAATATCAATTACATGTAAAGAGTGAGTTGAGATTAAAACATGAGCCTATGCTTCTAAAAACTTAGGCCTCAAAAGCAGAAGTTCAGTCTCAAAAGTTCTAGACTAAGCTCCTATGAATGTGGACCAGATTAAAACAAGTTGGTTCCCAACCTTCCATGTCATCTAGTTTTCTGATGTTTATATTTTCAGCAAACTACTCCCAAACTGTTTTTTTGTGTGTGTGACACATGGCAAGATAGTTTTTTATAAGAATATGATGAATGCTTATAAGAGGAAATACCTGATACTCTGTATTCAGGACAGGTTTATTAAGTACATTGTTTAAGTCCAATTCATATCTTTACAGTTTTATCAGCTTGGCAACAGAGTTCTATTAAATGAATTTACAAAGTTATGTGAGTAATGCTAAGATGTACCATACTTTTCACGGTCTAAGTAGTATTACTGTAGCTGAGTTTACTCTAGAGCCATATGGCAATTCTGGAAAAGGAATGAAAGGGAGAGAGAGAGAGAGAGAGACCTATGTTGTGCTGGAAGTTTACCCGCAAGAATGAACTCATAGGTTACCTTGTTTTCTGGCTTCCCCTTGGGAAACACAGGCAAAAATAGAAAGGAGGATTGAGATTAACTCTCTATGGGGTCACTGTGGGTGCCTGTCAGCACCTGGCCCCTTTGTCTCCTGGTTCTAGTAAATGTTCCCTTCTTTTGCCCCTTCAGGCTTAGGGGTGATAATAATGCCTTGTATCTCTAGCCCTAAGGTATGACAATACCCCTTGCAAACACTGTTTGTAAATTGTCTTCTCATTAAACTCCTCTTAAATTACCCTATTTGACTACCTTATCTCATTGCTACTGAGACACTAATCGATAGTCATAAGAGACTGAATGTACTTGTTTCAAGAGCTTCTACAATTTTATTCATATGTAAATTTTACTCATATTGAAAGTATTTTTGGCTTTAACCCGTGAATGAAATTGTTAACAAAATGACCCTTTTCAGTTCTTCTGGTGGAAAAAAAGGAAATTACTAGAAGAGGCCCAAAAGAATTTGTGCCAACTGGGACCCCACATTTATCTGTTAATCAGCAAATCATTTGAAAAGAAAATAAGCGTGAATACTGAAAAATAGCAGAAGTGATAAGACAATTACATTATATGACCTTCTTAAATATACTTCAGTATCATACAGGATATGATTTATTTCCTTGTATTTGTGGATAAATCTCAACTTTGGAATGCTCCAAGCCGCAGGACTCAATTCTCTTCTCTATTTCATTCATTCCTTTTGATATGTCAACCAGTCTCATAACTTTAAATATTGTCTGAACTCTCACTTCTGCATGGTATGGAGTGGGTAGCAGAACACCAGCATTCTACCAAGAACGACTGTGATAGCCAAAAAAAAAAAAAAAAAATCAGAAATCATCTGTGTGAAGCCAGCAGAGAACTGCAGAGGCAACAAGAACTGAAACTGTCAAAACTTGGGAAAGGTAAGAGCTCCCTAGAAGTCAGCTGACTTTCTTAGCCATTTATTTTGGCCCACTTGTCAGTTCTGAGCAAATAAGAGGCTTAGAATTAAGCCTTTGTATCTATAGGGGGTCATTTCTAGGGGAAAGAGAAACTAGCAGAGATTGGGCAGAGGCTTGGAGGAACTTCATGCACATGGACAGTTATCTCTTCAGGACAGTTTTTAAACCCCAGTGATGAATGGGGCAAGAGACCCCAAGCATAAGCAGAAAGGCTCTGAAAGCGGAGGAGAGATTTCAGCAGCCTCACAAGACCAAGATTAGAATTGGGGGCCTGACAGGAGAGAGGATCATGGGTCAGCTAGAGATAAACTGAGCCTATGAGGGCCACAAGCCAGCCTGACCATGTTATTCGCTTAGGCAAGGATGGGTGAATTGTCTCTGGAGGAACATAGCACCATCTGCAGCTTCTGCCATGTATGGGTTTTTTTTTACATTCATCATATCTAGCATTCAACCAAACATTTCTAAAAATTCCAAAAGAAAATACCACATCATTTTAAAAGAGACAGGAAAAAAACAGAGCCGATAGAAAAAATCCTTAGAGGATCTAGATATTGGAATTAGGTGAAAAAATATTTTTAAATAACTGAATGCATCTATAGAGATTATTCTTTAAAAGGTATCACCAGCCTAGATATCTGCCCCAGACTCCAGACTTACATATGGACACATCTACTTCACATCTTCAGTTATATGGCTAACACATACTTCAGACCTAACATGTACAAAATAAGACTCCTGATCCTCAAAAGTCACTTGTTCCATAGTCATTCCCGTTTCAGTAAGTTACAACTCTGTCTTTCCAACTGTACAAGTCAAAAACTTGGAAATCATTTTTAAATCTCCTCTTTCTCTCATATCCCACATCAGATACATCAGAATATACTATTTGCCTTTTTTCAGAATATACCTACAATTCTACCATGTTTTGCTATCCTCATTGCTATTTCCTTGGTCTGAACTACGGTTATCTCTTGCTTGTATAAGTGCAATAGTCCCCTTCTCATCTCCTGTATCTGTCCTTGACCTCTATGGACTATTTTCAGTGCAGGAGCTAGGATTACCTACTTGATACAGAAGTCAGGTTATGTAACACCTCTGCTCAAAAAAACTCCAAAGATTGCCTGTATGAGGAGTTCCATTATGATGTAGTAACAAACAACCCCAAAATCTCAGTGCCTTAAAATATCAAAGCCTCATTTCTTATTGCCATTATCTGCCTATTATAGGTGAGAGGAACACTATACTTCATTTCTTTTCATCTTGGATACCCCAGGACCCAGATTATTATAGGAGTCACCAGCTGTAAAGTTGTCAGTAGCAGTTCAGAAGAAAGTAAAGGAAGGTGAGGCCCACGTGGGTTCTCCAGAGTAATAATGTCACTGCTGCTCACATTCCATTGGCCAAAGCCAGTCACATGGCAAACCAAAGACTGTAAGGTCTACAGTCCTCTACATTATCTTCTTCCTGTGTTATCTTAGCTCTATCATCACATCTTATTACTCTTCCCCTCACTTATGCTGCTCCAGTCACATTAGTCTTTTTGATGTTCCTCAAACATACCACACATGCTCCTGACTTAGAACTTGCTGTACCTTCTGCTTGGAACAGTTTCCTTCCAGAAATCCCTTCCCTGGTTCTTTTAGATCTTTGTTCAAAGACGTCTTCTCACAAGGCCTTCCCTTACCATTCTATTTTAAATTTTACCTCTTAATACTCACTCTATCACTCCCTATTCTTTATTTTTCTTTATAAGACTTACCATCATGAAATACTATATTTTTCTTCTTTATTGCCTGTCTACCTCACTAGAATATAAGCTTCATGAAAGCAGGAGTTTCTTTTTCAGCTAGCTTATCCCCAGTACCTACAGGAATGCCTGACTCATAATGGATGCTAAATAAATATTTGTTCCATAAATATCATGTACCATCTTATTTTTATAGGATTTTAAAATGTACAAACCATTCTGATATACCTCATCTCATTTAATATTTATAACCACCTAGAAAAGTACTAGCATGTGAATATATAAAAAAAAAACTGCCTTAATAAGATGCTAAATGTTTAACTTGGGCAACTGTAGTCTGAAATACTCACTGATAATCACCAAGTTTAATATAATGAAGAGTGTGCGAGAGAGATGGCTCAAATCGTCTACTGAAATGTAAACATTTTACTGCCTGCACATCTCTAATAAGAATTGATGTGGTGTGTCATCTGTAATTTAATCACCAGCATTACATCTTGATAGTAAACAAGGATCACTAGACTATTGCCTATAAAGTTAGATTACCACACACACAAAATATACACTGAATTTGGGTAGTATTTCAGGTGTGACACATGATGATAAATGGAAAGAATTCAAACTTAAAATAGCACTCTTATAGCTGATCCTATCAAGCCTCTAAATTTTAGTGCTTACTGCAGTGTATCACCAGTCAGTTCCAACCTTGCCCTGAATATCTGGACAGAGGAACAAATTAAGTCCTGAGTTTTATTTCTGGATTTAAAATCATATTATTTATTTGGTGTGTTGTTTTCATTGACTTGAGGAATTTCATCAGAATTTATGACATAATGACAGTGGAAATAATTGATCTAAACAACTTTACTATCAAGAGAGTTGACACCTCTTTATAATTATAGATTGGAATACTTCAGTCTTTAAAATATTTTAAAGAAAATTTAGTTTTTTTAACTAAAGCAAATTTTGGGTGTACATTGTGTGTAAAGGCTTTTTGTTGATTTCATTGACACCCTGTAACAACAGAATAACAGAATCCATCTGAACACAGAAGCTAGACAAAAAATGAAAAACACACACGCATACACACACACACACACACACACACGCACACACACACACCACCAGAGATTTACCAAGTTACCGTTGTCTTCTGAGGAGTTAATGATTTGTTTCATTGTTTTACTGTTACACACAGTTTATTTTTCAGCTATTTAAAACTATACTGCTATATATATGACATTAAGCACTTGGTATAAGAGAAGTCAGTGGCTTACAGTCTATATAGGCCACAATTTTATATGCAAATTAATAAATAAGAAATTAAGCAAAATATTGACCCTTGAATTGAGTGAGAAATTAAACTATTATAAGAATATACTGCATATTGAAGGCTCCCCTTATGATTCTTTTATATCTGGGATTTTGCTGCTCTGATGCTGTGTGAGCATCAGGACCATGGACAGCATCATGGGTTTCCATAGGAATACATGTTTCTATAATAGAAATTAATAGTGGATTCTTTTTTTTTATGCAACATGCTTTATTCCCCCAATATTATCTTTTTAACATCTTTATGGGAGTATAATTGCTTTACAATGTTGTGTTAGTTTCTGCTGTATAACAAAGTGAATCAGCTATACGTATACATATATCCCCATATCTCCTCCCTCTTGCGTCTCCCTCCCACCCTCCCACCCTCCCTATCTCACCTTTCTAGTTGGTCACAAAGCACTGAGCTGATCTCCCTGTGCTATGTAGCTGAATAGCGGATTCTTAAAAATGCATTATAAGCAATGTCATTTGATATTTGTTCCATTACTATAAATTAAAAATCAGTTATTATTAAAAGCCTTCACAAATTCACAAAGGACATTTGAGTGCCAACACAGCAATTTCTTTCTTGAAGGGATGTCAAACCACATTTAACATGTTCCCATATACAGCAATGATCAAATAACCACTTTTAGAGGAAGATTATTTGATTTTCAAAAAAAGGAAAATCTGGATCATCAATTGTTTGCTAATTTGCTTTGAGGGAAGAAGAGTAGAGAGCAGGGGGTCACACAACATTTCTTCTGATTTCCTCACTTTCTTTTCATTGTAGTAGCATAAACATGTTCTTACACATAAAATGATCTCAGATCACTTCTCAAATTGTGCATCTATTACACTTTTTCTTATATTGACCTTATGAAGCACTCTTCTGGTCTTGGTTCAAACAAGAAAAGTGAACTTGTTCTGAACTTACAGAATCAGGCATTCAAATCACAAGTCCCAGGTAGGGAAGCTGATGTTTGATAATCTTCACTGCAGAGCTGGTGGTGTTTGCTTGAGAGCATGTTAGCATTAATGTATTTGTCCTCACATTTAATTCAAAGCATCTTACACAGACACCATTAATGGTATTTTGCTAGCACTTTCAAATGACTTCTAATGTAATTTAAATCAATTCAATTTAGCAGCCATTTATTGTGCAAAGATCTGTACTTTGTGTGTTTTAGGTGATACAAAAGCATGGTCCCTATCCTAAAGGATATTTTTATCTATTGAGGAAAATGGATGTAGGCATCACTCACATTACATAAGGGAGATTATAAAAAGTGCTATAATGGAGGCTCAACATAGTCTTTAACATATAGACTCAACATAGAGGATCAGAGAGGAGATGGATTCGATGGGGATTTTTCAAAAAGGAAAAGTTTCAAGGAACTGATCAAAGATTTAAAGGAAAAATAAGATTTCAACAGCCACAGATATTGAAGTTGGAAGAATGAGTTAGGATAAACAGATTCCAAGTTTGACATATGGAATGAAGGTGAGAAAGAGTGGTGTATAGAATGTAAGGGAAACAGCAAGTCATTCTGTATAGGTCACAAGATGTATCTTGTATTCTGGAAAATACACCTGGAGAGATAAATTGGGCCAGACAAGAGTAAGTGTCAAACACTCAACTAGAGTTGTAGTTCTAGTCCTTAGACAATGCAGTTATTAGTGGTTTTGAAGAAGGACATTATGATTATAAAAATAAAAAAGCCTAGCATTGCATGATGGATGAATTGGGGAGTCAGGAGAAAATTTTGATGTGGAAGCTGTCTGTGATTTTTAACTCTAAGAGATTGAGAGGACAACACTGCAATATTCAGATGTAAAGAATGCTAGAGGAATGAGTATAGACAGGAAAATGGTGACCAGTTTCAGACTTTGTGAGTTTCAAATTGTAGCCTAACCTAATGTCTCTGTAAAGATAACTAGTGGGCATTAAAAAATAATTATCTCCAGGGGGAAATAATTTATCACAAATGTTTTTAGATAAATGTTGTTTGTTTCTCAAGAAAAGAAAAAGTTTGTACCATTTCTAGAACTTGCCAATAGAATTTACCAATAAAAAATAATTATTTATAGTAGATATTTTGGTAGAAACTTTTTTAAAAGCTACTTTTTTCTTTTCAGAAAAGTGATACAGTTTCCATTGTAAAATTTTGGAAAATTCATATTAAAAGGTAAACAAAAAATTGCACTTTATTCCATATCTCAGAGACAATGATTATTGCTCTTTTGGGTAAGGTGTTCAAGTCTTTGCCCATGAGTGTGTGTGTGTGGGTGGGGCATGGGGGGGAATGCACCTGTACATGTGTTTAAAATAAAATAGGAACATAGAATTTTGTGATCTGATTTATTCACTTAATGTATTATTAGCATTTTTCATGACATTAAATAACCTTCTATAGCCTCATGTTTAAAAATTAATAGACTTGGGACTTCACTGGTAGCACAGTGGTTAAGAATCTGCCTGCCAATGCAGGGGACAAGGTTTCAAGCCCCGATCCAGGAGGATCCAACATGCCGCGGAGCAACTAAGCCCGTGCGCCACAACTACTAAGCCTGTGCTCTAGAGCGCACGAGCCACAACTACTGAGCCTGCATGCCACAACTGCTGAAGCTCGCATGCCTACAGCCCGTGCTCTGAAACAAGAGAAGCCACTGCAATGAGAAGCCTGAGCACCGCAATGAAGAGTAGCCCACGCTCAATACAACTAGAGAAAACCTGCACGCAGCAATGAAGACCCAATGAAGCCAAAAATAAATAAATTAATTAATTTTTTAAAAAGCAATAGACTTGCCAGGGAAGTTTTAGATTTACAGAAAAATTGAGCAGAAAATACAGAGGATTCCCTTATACATACATCTCCTCCACATACACAGTTTCATGTTATTATCTTGCTTTAATATGGTATATTTGTTATATTCAATGGATAAATATTGATATATTATCATTAACTAAAGTCTAGAGTTTACATTTAGTGTTCAGCCTTTATGCTGTGTTCTGTGGATTTTTACAAATTCACAGTGTCATATATTCATCAGTACAGTATCATACAGAATACTTTCACTGTCCTTAAAATCCCCTGTGCTCCACTTATTCATCCTTCTCTACTCTTCCTTCAATCTTTTTTACTGTATCAATAATTTTGCCTTTTCCAGATTGTGCTATAGTTGGAATTATGTATCCTTTTCAGACTGGCACTTAGCAATAGGTATTTAAGTTTCCTCTATCTCTTCTCATGGCTGGATAGCTTGGTTCTCTTTATCACTGAGTAATACTCCATTGTGTAGATGCACCACTGCTTGTTTGTACATTCACCTATTTAAAGATATCTTGGTTAATTCAAATTTTGGCAATTATGAATAAAGCTACTATGAACTTTTGCATACAAGTTTTTATGTGGACATAAGTTTTCAATGCATTTGGATAAATTCCTAGAAGCATGATTGCTGAATCATATGGTAAGACTATATTTAGCATTGTAAGAAACTGCTAACCTGTCTTCCAAAGTGACTGTACCATTTTGCAGTCCCGTCAGAAATGAATGAGAGTTCCTGTTGCTCCACATCCTACTCAGCACTTGGAGTTGAGAGTGTTTTTGGATTTTAGTCCTGCTAATAGATGTGTAGTTGCGTTTCATGTTGTTTTAATTTGTATTTTCCTAATGCCATCTTCTCATATGCTTATATGCCATCTATATATCTTCTTTGATGAGGTGTATATTCAGATTTTTGTCCAGTTTTTGAAGGGTTTTTGTTTTCTTATTGTTGAGTTTTAATTGCTCTTTGTAAATTTTGGATACAAGTCATTCGTCAGATACGTGTTTTGCAAATATTTTCTCCCACTGTGTCTCACCTTTTCATTCTCTTAACATTGCCTTTCACATAGCAGAAATTTTTAATTTTAATGAGGTCCAACTTATCAATTTTTCTTTCATGGATTGAGCTTTTCATCTTGTATCTAAAAACTCATTGTCAAACTCCAGGTTACTTATTTTCTCCTAGAGAAATTTTCTCTTACAGCCTCATTTTTAATGATTTAAAAATATTCCAAAACTAACTTCAAAGCTTTATTTTTGGTCATTTAAATTGTTTCCAATTTTCCATGAGTATAAACAACACTGTGATGAATATCCTTTCAGCTACATTTTTGGGCACATCCACAATTATTTCTTTTAAATTAATTCCTAGAAGTAGAATTTCTGAGAAATTGAGGGTTGGCTTATCAATATTTTGTCCAACTTCCTCCCTGAATGTTTTCTTATACTGCAAAAGCTAAAAAGCTATCATTTACTTCTCCAGAACCCAATTCAGCTAGAATTCTGGATGTCATTCAGATTCTGCTATGAGATGTACTTTTTTGAATCTTGAATTCAGAACTGGGAAGAGAAAACAAGCTTGAGTCACCCACTAGTGAAATCACAGGTGACATAGCAAAAGTGATAAGATTCTGGAACCAACACCAACAGCAGCCTTTTCTCACTTTGACATATCATGTCAGTGGCTTGTTTTGGTGACCAGTCCTACATGAGAGCAAGCTGGGCTTGAGCAATGTTTCCCTTGCTCTTATTAAGGATGTTAGTCAGAGATTTTCTGTTTTATTCGTGTCAGCATTGATATGTCTGCATGCAATACCTGGAACAGTGCCAATGTCTTGGAACCATGAGAGCATCCAGTCTAGTATAACAAGCCCACATGCTGAGAAAAAAAGAGCAGGGAGATGGAAAGAACATAGGTCTTTATTGCTGTTGTTGAGTGGCTGGATTAATCCACTTTGAAACAAGTCTACCTCAAAACATCTTGGTATATGATATTTAAAGTATCCTTATTGTTAAGGTCACTTTTACTTCGCTTTTCTGTTGCCCAGAGTCAAAAGTAACTGAAACAAATGGTTACATAATTTATAGTGTTACCATTATAAAAACTATGCTTCCATTAAAACCTATATTTCAAAAGTTATTTAACAATAGATCTTCACGATCTATTGTTTAAAAACTTTTATGCTGTTATTGCAGTGTGTTAAGTGATCTTTACACCTCCTTGATATTATTATCATCCCCTTTTTATAGATGAGGAAAATGAGACTGAGACAGGACAAAGGATTTGCTTGGGTTCAGACATGGGAATGCAGATATCTTTTCAAGACAGTGATTTCATTTCAGTTGAATATATACCCACAAGTGTAATTGCTGGATCATACAGTAGTTCTATTTTTAATTCTTGGAGGAACCTCTCATTGTTTTTCCATAATGGCTGAACCAATTTACATTCCCATAAGCAGCGCACAAGGGTTCCCTTTTCTTCACATTCTCACCAACACTTCTCTTGCTTTTTTGACAGTAGCCATTCTAACAGGGGTGAGATGGTACCTCATGTGGTTTTGGCTATGACACCAAAAGCACAAGTAACAAAAGAAAAAACCAACAAGTAGGACTACATCAAAACAAATACAAATTTTTATCATAGTTTTATAGGCTTGTTTCTTCTTGGTGAAGAATCTTTGAAAAACTTTGATGTGCTTATCTCTAAAAAGCAAACTTAATTTGGGCAATTATTTGGGAATAATATTCATTATGTGAATTACAGTGATGCCTATTTTTTCATAACAAAATATCTGCTTAAAAATTTTTGGCCGCTGCCACATCAGCCACGCTTGGTGCCAACAGATTCGCTCCACTCACCGTGCAGAGCTGATGGTCCCACCACGCTTGCCACCACCACTGCTGGCACGACAGAGTAAAGGAACATGAGGGCCTGGAATCTGCTCATGTTCCCATCAGTGCTTCCCCATTAACTATAAAGATCCAAGGTCTAAAGCATCCAATGTCCCAGAAAAAGACTGATTAAAGTAACTTCTTGGGTGGACCTTGAAGATGGCAGAGAACATGTGGAAATCACCTTCCTCCCCACAAATACATCAAAAATACATCTACATGTGGAACAACTCCTACAGAACATCTACTGAACGCTGGCAGAAGACCTCAGACTACCCAAAAGATGCCTGAGGGCAACCTACACAGAGAGGTGGGGGCAAGACCAAAGCTGAACCCCAGGAGCTGTGCGAACAAAGAATAGAAAGGAAAATTTCTCCATGCAGCCTCAGAAGCAGCAGATTAAATCCCCACAATCAACTTGATGTACCCTGCATCTGTGGAATATCTGAATAGACAACAAATCAACACAAAATTGAGGCAGTGGAATTTGGGAGCAACTGTAGACTTGGGGTTTGCTGTCTGCAAAGAACTTGTTCCTGATTTTTATGTTTATCTTAGTAGAGATTTTAGTGCTTGTTATCATTGGTGGATTTGTTTATTGGTTTGGCTGCTCTCTTTATTTTTTATTACTTTTTTATTTTAATATTTTTTTATTTTAATTATTTTGTTTTATTTTATTTTTTCTTTCTTTTTTTCTCCCTTTTCTTTTTAGCCATGTGGCTGGCAGGGTCTTGGTGCTCCGGCCTGGTGTCAGGCCTGAGCCTCTGAGGTGGGGGAGCCGAGTTCAGGACCTCCCGGCCCCACATATTATCAATCTGCAAGAGCACTCCCAGAGATCTCCATCTCAACACTAAGACCCAGCTCTACCCAATGGCCAGCAAGCTCCAATGCTACACACCCCATGCCAAACAGTTAGGAAGACAGGAACACAACCCCACCAATTAGCAGAGAGGCTGCCTAAAATCATGCTAAGTTCACAGACACCGCAAAACACACCATTGGATCCGGCCCCATTCACCAGAACACAGGCACCAGTCCCCTCCACCAGGAAGCCTACACAAGCCACTGAACCAATGTTAGCCACTGGGGGAAGGCACCAAAAACAACGGGAAATACGAACCTGCAGTCTGAAAAAAGGAGACCCCAAACACAGTAACTGAAACAAAGTGGGAAGACAGAGAAATATGCAGCAGATGAAGGAGCAAGGTAAAAACCCACCAGACCAAACAAATGAAGAGGAAATAAGCAGTCTACCTGAAAAAGAATTCAGAGTAATGATAGTCAAGATGATCCAAAATCTTGGAAATAGAATGGAGAAAATACAAGAAATGTTTAACAAGGAATGAGAAGAACTAAAGAGCAAACAAACAATGATGAACAATACAATAGATGAAATTAAAAATTCTCTAGATGGGATTAATAGCAGAATAACTGAGGGAGAAGAACGGATAAGTGACCTGGAAGAGAAAATAATGGAAATAATTACTGCAGAGCAGAATAAAGAAAAAAGAATGGAAAGAACTGAGGACAGTCTTAGAGACCTATGGGACAACATTAAACACACCAACATTTGAATTACAGGGGTCCCAGAAGAAGAAGAGAAAAACAAAGGGACAGAAAATATTTGAAGATATTATAGTTGAAAACTTCCTTAACATGGGAAAGGAAATAGTCAATCAAGTCCAGGAAGTGCAGAGAGTCCCATACAGGATAAATCCAAAGAGAAACACATGAAGACACATACTAATCAAGCTATCAAAAATTAAATACAAAGAAAGAATATTAAAAGCAGCAAGGGAAAAGCAACAAATAACATACAAGGGAATCCCCATAAGGTTAACAGCTGATCTTTCAGCAGAAACTCTGCAAGCCAGAAGGGAGTGGCAGGACATATTTAAAGTGATGAAAGGGAAAAACCTAAAACCAAGATTACTCTACCCAGCAAGTATCTCATTCAGATTCGATGGAAATATTAAAACCTTTACAGACATGCAAAACCTAAGAGAATTCAGCACCACCAAACCAGCTTTACAACAAATGCTAAAGGAACTTCTCTAGGCAGGAAACACAAGAGAAGGAAAAGTCCTACAATAACAAACCCAAAACAATTTAGAAAATGGTAATAGGAACATACATATCGATAACTACCTTAAATGTAAATTGATTAACTTCTCCCACCAAAAGACAGAGACTGGCTGAATAGATACAAAATAAGACCCATATATATGCTGTCTATAAGAGACCCACTTCAGACCTAGGCACACATACAGACTGAAAGTGAGCAGATGAAAAAAGATATTCCATGCAAATGAAAATCAAAAGAAAGCTGGAGTAGCAATTCTCATAACAGACAAAATAGACTTTAAAATAAAGACTATTACAACAGACAAAGAAGGACACTACATAATGATCAAGGGATCAATCCAAGAAGTTATAACAATTGAAAATATTTATGCACCCAACATAGGAGCAACTCAATACATAAGGCAAATGCTAACAGCCATAAAAGGGGAAATCAACAGTAACACAATCATAGTAATGGACTTTAACACCCCACTTTGACCAATGGACAGATCATCCAAAATGAAAATAAATAAGAACACACAAGCCTTAAATAATACATTAAACAAGATGGACATAGTTGATAATTATAGGACATTCCATCCAACAGAATACACTGTCTTCTCAAGTGCTCATGGAACATTCTCTAGGATAGATCATATCTTGGGTCACAAATCAAGCCCTGGTAAATTTAAGAAAATTGAAATCATATCAAGTATCTTTTCCAACCATGATGCTATGAGACTAGATATCAATTACAGAAAGAACTGTAAAAAATACAAACACATGGAGGCTAAACAATACACTGCTAAATAATCAAAAGATCACTGAAGAATTCAAAGAGG
Source organism: Delphinus delphis (assembly GCF_949987515.2). Taxonomy (NCBI): domain Eukaryota; kingdom Metazoa; phylum Chordata; class Mammalia; order Artiodactyla; family Delphinidae; genus Delphinus; species Delphinus delphis. The sequence goes on along the minus strand of NC_082696.1, from coordinate 58,562,057 downwards.
AAATAAAAAAATACCTAGAAACAAATGACAATGAAAACAGGACAACCCAAAACCTATGGGATGCAGCAAAAGCAGTTCTAAGAGGGAAGTTTATACCAAAACAATCCTACCTCAAGAAACAAGAAACATCTCAAATAAACAACCAAACCTTACACCTAAACCAATTAGAGAAAGAAGAACAAAAAAATCCCAAAGTGAGCAGAAGGAAAGAAATCATAAAGATCAGATCAGAAATAAATGAAAAAGGAATGAAGGAAACAATAGCAAATATCAATAAAACTAAAATCTGGTTCTTTGAGAAAATAAAATTGATAAACCATTAGCCAGACTCATCAAGAAAAAAAGGGAGAAGACTCAAATCAATAGAATTAGAAATGAAAAAGGGGAAGTAACAACTGACATTGAAAAAATACAAAGAATCATGAGGGATTACTACAAGCAATTCTATGCCAATAAAGTGGACAACCTGCAACAAATGGACAAATTCTTAGAAAAGCACAACCTTCTAAGACTGAACCAGGAAGAAAAGGAAACTATAAGCAGACCAATCACAGCACTGAAATTGAAACTGTGATTAAAAATCTTCCAACAAACAAAAGCTCAGGACCAGATGGCTTCACAGGATAGTTCTATCAAATATTTAGAGAAGAGTTGACACCTATCCTTCTCAAACTCTTCGGAAATATAGCAGAGGGAGGAACACTCCAAACTCGTTCTATGAGGCCACCATCACCCTAATACCAAAACCAGACAAAGAGGTCACAAAAAAAGAAAACTACAGACCAATATCACTGATGAACATAGATGCAAAAATCCTCAGCAAAATACTAGCAAACAGAATCCAACAGCACATTAAAAGATCATATACCATGATCAAGTGTGGTTTATCCCAGGAATGCAAGGATTCTTCAATATACACACATCAATCAATGTGATACACCATATTAAAAAACTGAAAGATAAAAACCAAATGATAATCTCAATAGACTCAGAAAAAGTTTTTGACAAAATTCAATACCCTTTATGATCACTACTCTGCAGAATGTAGGCATAGAGGGAAGGTACCACAATATAATAAAAGCCATATATGACAAACCCACAGCAAACATCATTCTCAATGGTGAAAAGCTGAAAGTATTTCCTCTAAGATCAGGAACAAGACAAGGTTGTCCACTCTCACCACTATTATTCAACATAGTTTTGGAAGTCCTAGCCATGGCCATCAGAGAAGAAAAAGAAATAAAAGGAATACAGATTGGAAAAGAAGAAGTAAAACTGTCACTGTTTGCAGATGACATGATACTATACATAGAGAATCCTAAAGCTGTCACCAGAAAACTACTAGAGCTAATCAATGAATTTGGTAAAGTTGCAGGTTACAAAATTAATGCACAGAAATCTCTTGCATTCCTATATATTATTGATGAAAAACCTGAAAGAGAAAGTAAGGAAACACTCCTCTTCACCACAGAAACAAAAAGAATAAAATACCTAGGAATAAACCTACTTAAGGAGACAAAAGACGTGTATGCAGAAAACTGTAAGACACTGATGAAAGAAATTAAAGATGATGCAAACAGATGGAAAGATATACCATGTTCTTGGATTGGAAGAATCAACATTGTGAAGATGACTATATTACTCAAAGCAATCTACAGATTCAATGCAATCCCCATCAAACTACCAATGGCATTTTTCACAGAACTAGAACAAAAAAGTTCACAATTTTTATGGAAACACAAAAGATCCCGAATAGCCAAAGCAATCTTGAGAAAGAAAACCGGAGCTGGAGGAATCAGGCTCCCGGACTTCAGACTATACTACAAAGCTACAGTAGTCAAGACAGTATGGTACTGGCACAAAAACAGAAATATAGATCAAGGGAACAGGATGAAAGCCCAGAGATAAATCCACACACATATGGTCACCTTATCTTTGTTAAAGGAGGCAAGAATATACAAGGAAGAAAAGATAGCCTCTTCAATATGTGGTGCTGGGAAAACTGCATAGCTACATGTAAAAGAATGAAATTAGAACACTCCCTAATACCATACACAAAAATAAACTCAAAATGGATTAAAGACCTAAATGTAAGGCCAGACACTATAAAACTCTTAGAGGAAAACATAGGTAGAACACTCTATGACATAAATCACAGGAAGATCCTTTCTGACCCACCTCCTAGAGAAATGGAAATAAAAACAAAAATAAAAAATGGGACCTAATGAAACTTCGAAGCTTTTGCACAGCAAAGGAACCCATAAACAAGACAAAAAGACAACCCTCAGAATGGGAGAAAGTATTTGCAAATGAAACAACTGACAAAAGATTAATCTCCAAAATTTACAAGCAGCTCATGCAGCTCAATATCAAAAATACAAACAACCAAATCCAAAAATGGGCAGAAGACCTAAACAGACATTTCTCCAAAGAAGATATACAGATTGCCAACAAACACATGAAAGGATGCTCAACATCACTAATCATTAGAGAAATGCAAATCAAAACTACAATGAGATATCACCTCACACCAGTCAGAATGGCCATCATAAAAAAATCTACAAGCAATAAATGCTGGAGAGGGTGTGGAGAAAAGGGAACCCTCTTGCACTCTTTGTGGGAATGTAAATTGATACAGCCACTATGGAGAACAGTATGGAGTTTCCTTAAAAAACTAAAAATAGAACTACCATATGACGCAGCAATCCCACTACTGGGCATATACCCAGAGAAAACCATAATTCAAAAAGAGTCATGTACCACAATGTTCATTGCAGCTCTGTTTACAATAGCCAGGACATGGAAGCAACCTTAGTGTCCATTGACAGATGAATGGATAAAGAAGATGTGGCACATATATACAGTGGAATATTACTCAGCCATAAAAAGAAATGAAATTGAGTTATTTGTAGTGAGGTGGATGGATCTAGAGTCTGTCATACAGAGTGAAGTAAGTCAGAAAGAGAAAAACAAATATGTGTAGTATTCTAACACGTATGTATGGAATCTAAAATTTAAAAAGAAAGGTTCTGAAAAAGCTAGGGGCAGGACAGGAATAAAGATGCAGACCTAAAGAATGGACTTAAAGACATGGGGAAGGGGAAGGGGAAGCTGGGACGAAGTGAGAGAGTAGCATTGACATATATACACTACCAAATGTAAAATAGATAGCTAGTGGGAAGCAGCCACATAGCACAGGGAGATCAGCTTGGTGCTTTGTGATCACCTAGAGGGGTGGATAGGGAGGGTGGGAGGGAGACGCAAGAGGGAGGGGATATGGGGATATACGTATATGTATAGCTGATTCACTTTGTTATAAAAAAGAAACTAATACACCACAGTAAAGCTATTATACTCCAATGAAGCTATTAAAAATAAAAAAATCCAGTCTTAAAATAGGAAGGCTATTGTGACAGTGTCAATAAGTAAATATGTTAATTTATAAATGGAGAAAGGTAAATCTGAAAGCTGAATATACTAGGAAAATTTGCTTTCTAGTTCTGTCTCTGCTCTATGGATGTTCAAACTATGTGAGGGGTGCAGAGTGGGGATCGAATCACCACTGTCTTCTGCCAATGGGGGAACCTTCTAAAATACATCTTCTAATAGAACTTTCTGCGATAATGGAAATGTTCTCTATCTGCTCTGCACTGTCCTGTAAGGGTAGCCACAAGCCACCTGTGGCTGTTGAGCTCTTGAAGTGTGGCTTTTGTGACTGAGGAACTGGATTTTCCATTTTATTTGATTTTCATTCATTTTCGTTTAAATAGCCACGTTTAGCTAGTGGTTACTGCACTGGGCAGTGCAGCTCTACAAGATGTATTCAGTATCATTTGAGCAAGAAATTGCACTGTTGCTTTCATGCTGGGAAGTTGACGGCCCTGGAAGATGCCCAGCCTGTGAGAAGAGCACAGCTCTAGAATTTTTCATTAGAAAATGGCCTCAGACTTGCCTGTATCAAGTACCTATGTAGTGTATTCTCTTGATCAATGTTTCCCTTGATCAATGTTCCTCTTCCTCAAAGTAAAATGATAAAGGTCAATTTTCTACTCTTCAGGTGGGAAATGGTAAAAAACAAACTAGTTAATAATTAAAATTTTTCCAAAAGTTACTAATGACTCTATAGGTTTCTGTAGAAGAGAATAAAACTTTTTATATAAAACACGTTAAGAAGACAAGAACATTAAATGTTTATAATCATTTACACTTGGGAAAACCTTTTCTTCAAAACCATGACGATACTGAACATCTCTGCCATAACGATATAGAAATGTTGAACTAAAAAGATTTAATGTAACATTACAGATAACTCTCAGCGAGGGCCTGAGGCATTTATGGCAGGTCAATGGCAAAGGTATTGCTTCCTACTTGGGGACAATGAGGTCATCAGAGGAGTGTTTGCCCCATGTCTTCATGTTCAAAGTATTGTTTTAGGTGGCATAGGGAAAGAAAAAAACACAACTCTTGAAGGCAGAAGGCCAAAAAGATGCGAATCTGTGGCCTCACTTTGAAATGCTTCCCTAAAAGCCTGTTCTAATGAGCCAAGCAACGATAGCTGGCCTCCACGCCTCCTGCAGGCCTGCATAGCAGACATTGCTAATGAAATGTACCTTTTTTTTCCTGGTGATGGTCTCAGCACAGGGCCGCACTAACAGTCTATGGGGATTGGCGCTTGACCTGAAACCTATTTTCCAACTCCTGCGCTTCTGTGCATATCTTGGTCTTTCTGAAGTGTGTCATAAAAGTAGCAAGGTCTCATTATGTGTTAAATTGTGGGTGAAAATCTCTCTGGAGAATCTGGGTACACTTTATCAAAACACTTCAGAAACAAAGTTTTATTGTTGTTTTCCACAAGTTGTTTCTAAGCAGGCATCCCACCCAAGCTCTAGAAACAGCAGGCATTGTAGTTGAATCAAGGAATTTCTAACCAATGGGGAGGGGGGTGTGGATCTATGAAGTGAGGTTTTCAGAATCAGTAAAACAGAAATGTTTTTGCTCTTAAATCTCTGGTGCCTGTAAGCTTGGGGAACTTCAAGGTAATATTACTATAACAATTTTTTTTTACAGAAGAAGTGGTAATTGAAATTTGCTACATACAAGGATAACTAAAATTCCATCATTTCACACTCTCCCATCCATGCCTGAGGATACTTGGGGGTAAATAGATTTCTTGGAAGCAGCCACTGACTATGGCTAAATTACATCTTACCAAGTAAACTCATTGGCTTTTTAATTACTCTGCTGATGTCTACATGCTGTAGCCACTATCTCACACTGAAATGATATTGATTTGATTTTTAACTCTGACGCACTAAGGAAAAAAAGGCAGAGAGTATATTTTCTTATTTTTTGGTCTGTACTTCCTTACTTAGGAGCCTATTTTTAAAAGTACAGGTATTTGTTTATTTTTCAAAAATCTGTCTCTACTGTAAGTTGTCAACGTCTAATATTTGCTTTAGATGGTTCTGTTTGTGTACAAGCAGTGGAGTGAGAGTCACGTGACCACTGTCCTCTATAGAATCTTCACAAAAACAAGAGGCACATCTCCAGACAGCAGAAACCAAATGTTTAAGAAAAGAAAACATTCACAGGTATAAGTACCCATGCACAAAATTATATTAGGATATAAAACCAAGGGAAAAGGATGTTGTCCTCATTCGGTATGGAGTCCTTTAGAATTTTCAGCAATTTAAGCACAATTTAAATAGTTGATTTCCTTTAAAATAAGAAGTAATTTTATCTCAGATTAACAGCATTAGAAATATAGTACTGTTTGCTCTTGGAAGTCACCCTATAACTGCCGTTCACATGCTTGTCAGGTGCCCTTTGAAATAGTTTCTGATCATCTTTTGCTGAGAACTTCATTTCCTTTTTGGTGGCCTATTTAGTCATGATGTAGTGTGCTGGCAAAGCAAAATGGGGAATTAGAGGCAACTAATTGCATAATTAAAGTCAAAAACCTCAGGTAATTTGGGTCAACTAGGGTTCTGGGTGTCAATTATCCAGACAGTTATCTCAACCCTTCATTCCAATAGAGTGACCCTATTTGTTGATTATCCTTAATTAATAATAGTGCCAGATCTATTAGTTATAACTTTTTAATTTGCTTCTATATGTTATATATCATTCTAACTCTTCAGGTTTCAGTTTCAAAAAAGCCAAATTCTTGGATATTGACCATCATGATGTCACATAATTGAATAATAAATAATTTTATGTCAACTAATTGCCTGTTTATTACCCGAGTCTTATGCATAATGAAGCAGAAAGTCCTAGAAAGAACCACAACCCTCTCAATACTCAGGTCAAGTTTTTGTTGCACAGCCGTTAACAAGTTGGGTTCAAAACTGAGGTTTTTCTCCCTCATTATAGCATAAAAGTCCCTTCACAATCTGGCCCCAATTTACCTCACATGCCGCATATCCCACCAATCCCCTGCCCTCAAGAATCTGAAGCCCAGTTATTCATGAGAAGCTTTGCACTATTTTCCAAACAATTCACGCTCATGTCTGACTCTGTGTTTTAGCAGCTTGGACCACTCTTCCCCGCAGTAAACTTGTATTGATGCCTTGACACCAAAGCTTCTGTGAATCTCCCTTTTTCTGCTCCCTTTGCACTTTGTCCATATCTCTGTTATCTGGCTTAACACACTTACCGTTCAAGTAGTCAAGTTCCTCTCCTCTACTTCACTGTGAACATGTCAAAGGACACAAAGCAGTGGCTAACTCTGGGGAAACATCGATGAGGAAGCCTAGGATGAAAAGATGATCTAAGGATGGTGGAACACGAGTCCTTGGGGAATAGCAAGGAACTGGGCTATTTGGCACTCAAGGGTTCTTGCATTTGCTTCATGCCGAACATGAGCTATCTACTGAACCCTGGGCTGTGCAGTGCAGGAATTTCTCCAACATTCTAGTTGGAGCTTAATCACAAGGCTCTCTGTAAATTAGACCATTCATACACAGGCACAGCGAACTGAAAAGTGACATGAAGGAATCCATACCTGTTTAGAATGAGCATTATTTAAGCAAAGGGGAGGAAAAGCATGAGTTGAACTCTAAAAAATGAAACTTTGACCCCAAACTAATTCATCTAATGTAGACCTACTACTTTGTACGAGAGGTGAAAACAAGCTAGATCCTGTGAAATAGAGTTTCTCTCCTTCCTTGGTTCCTGGGGTACCAGCAAGCAGCTAGAGCACTTGTTACTAAGACACTTCTCCACTTGAGTTCTACTGTGAGACTTTATACAACTTACTGTTTTTCTACATTTTTGATAGAATTTATTTAACAGAGTGGTAACAGGGGAAAAATGTAATCCACTAATCACATTTGTGTGATTTCTTTTGCAGTATGAATTATATATCTTCATGATTCAGATGGCTCTATCTCCTATGGCATCAATCTATGTGGACTACATCACAAGGTACTTCGAATGCAGGTAAATTTCCCTGTAACATAAATTAAAGAAATTAAAGAATATGTAGCACGAGCTAATTCAAAAGAAGTTACATATGATTTTATTTGTCTGCTACATGGAAATAAGGAATGTACATCATTACACAGGATACTTCCAGAATTGAATTATGACTCACTTAAACAGCCTCTCATTAAAAGTGAATTGCAAAATATAAGGATGACGTGGAAAGTTTGGGTGCTCTTCCTGTCTGTATTTGGGGTCCAATATTCAGCCATTATTTTCTCTTCCTCTCAGTAAGACAAGTTCTAAAAATTAAGTGCTGTATGAGCTGTTACATAATTGTCCTTTTACAACTGGCAGAGACACTACCCCCCAGTACATTCCTCTGTGAAGTAACTCGGGTTACCTTGGCTATGAAAAGCAGCTCAATCGAAGCACATTCCACTCTGCAGCCAAAAGGCCAACAAAGAAATACAGAGTCCTGGGAGGGTCCCTATAGCAAATTAAAATTCAAGGATTCTTTATGAAGTGTTGAAGGTTTCCAGTCAGCTAGATGATATTGGCGAAGATCAGCACAAATTGTTTAGAAAAATAATGCAGAATGTTCTTTAGGCTATTACAGAGTTAGGGTGTTTCTGATGTGACAGATTTTAGGATTTCATTGGTGTTTCAGGTATTCATCTAACCCCAACACTTAACAGCTTAAAATGAGAAGCATTTGTCATTTCTCATCATTTTGTGGGTTGATTGGTTGGCTCTTCGCTGATCTTGGCTGGGCTCTCTGTGCAGTTACAGCTGCTCTGGGTTGGAAATCCCAAAGTGGCCTCACTCACATGTCTGGTAGTTAGTGATGACTGTTGGTTGGCGTAACCAGAACTCTTTAATTTCAGGGTTCTACCCAACCTGGTGGTCTCAGGGTTCCCAGGAGGTGAAGGCAGACTCTTCAAAATATCTTGAGACCTAGGCTCTGGAACTCATACAATTGTCACTTTTGCTACATTCTATTGGTCAAAGCAATTTACAAGGCCAGCCCAGATTCGACAGGGTGGAGAAATAAACTCTACCTCACAGTAGTACGAGCAGCAGCATTCCATTACAAAGGGGCAGGGACACAGGTCGGCATGATTCATTAGAGGCCATTATTATAACGATCTACTACAATAGGAAATTTCATAAAGGGAGTTGATCTTTATTGTGTTAGGTAAGAACAGTTTCTACCCACCCCTCCGAAAGGAATGTTAGTTCTGATTTCAGAAAGAACTAATACGAAATAAGAGACTAAATTTTATGTATGTGCTTTGTCTGCAATTTTCTGAAATTCACACTTAAACCATGTTACTTAAAACTTGCTCCCAATGTACTAGAATGGTTCCACCTACACTGAGGAGAACGTAAGATGCTGTGGAATGATATTTTATACCATGAGTTACAGAAACCTATTTCCCTGGACAAGAATATTCAGATGGCATCAGCCTTAGATGATGACAGGGGATGTGATGTGGAGACTTTTTACCATAAAGAATAAACTGAAGGTAGAGGAGACAAACTTCCAAAATTCAAAGTTTTAATGATTTTTCCTATATAATATTTATTTATAATGTTTAACTTTAAGAGGATGGATTTTTAATAAATTATCCAAAAAGTCTAGTAAAGAGCCTTAAAATGATAGAGAAGAGGTGCAGTTTTTGTGCCCACCTTTTGTGGTATCAACAGTTACATGTATCATGACAAGAAAATAATCCTTAAAACAATTGACTGACCTAACTTCTGCAATGCAGAAATGATCAGGCTTTCTTTAAGTAAAAAGTAACTGATAGACTACTGTACAGAGTACACAGTAACACATTTTAGAGATGGTCACTTAAGTAAGATGAAACCATGTCTACCGAGTTTCTAAATTGTGTGACTTTACTAATATAATATATAACACTCAAACAATATTGCATTTCACACAGACCAATTATAAATCCTTTTAAAATAGACTAATACACTAATCTCCTCATTTTAAAGCATCAAATATAGTTTTATATATACTTTTCAACTTTAAAACAATAGAAAAACAACTAATTCTAGTTAATCATGGGAATGTCCTTCTTTAACTTTTGGTGACATGAAAGGAAACAGGTTGCTGGTAGTTAACACTTAAATTCGTATTTGATTTGCCTTATTTTCAATTTTCTTCATGTCAAATGTCAAATAATTATACATTCCAAATCATCAGCTAGAATAATAATCTCACTTTTCAATTGTTCAGTTATTCAGGAAACCAATTTTTATTGGGTACCACTCTTAAAAAACACTGTGTTCAGACCATAGGACAATGCAAGATAAACATCACCATGCCAGAGTTGGCACAGCTACATTGTGTTTAAAACTGCTCACTAACATTTTTTCATCTTTAACACCAAAGTTTAATTGAGAAATTCAACTGAGTTGAGTTGTGAAACTGAATTCAGTTGCTACTTTCCTATTATAATCCCGTACTCTCAAAGATATATTTCCTATGCTCCTTTCCCTCCATTTTCTTTCCTAAAAGTCAAATCTTAAAGGACAGTTCAAGCCTGAAATCTGGTAATAATCAATCAGATTAGAGACCTGCTGTGCCATTTTTTAAGAAATAACCGATGCAGAACTCATGGAGCAACTTTGTGGGTTGCAAATTATTTTCTGTGAAACTAATTTGTTCCCCCCAAAAAGTGGTTTCATACATACACACCCGATGTTGCTGGTCACCACTTTCTTCCACCACGCCTGAGACATCACCACAATACCAGCTTTAAGTAGTGGCCACAATTCCTTTATAAGGTCCTCTTAGGGTTTTATATAAAGCTAGGAATAAAATCTGTGTGCACAGGACTACATTTTTATCTCTGCAAGCTTAAACGGCCTATAAAGGAAAACTCAGACTCAATATCATGATTTAAATAACTGAATTAGCCAGGCAACACACACACACACACACACACACACGCACACACCCCAATTGTGTCATTTAATAAGGGCTTGGTATTGTTTTAATTAAGCAAAGCAGAGTTTATGAAGCCTGACCGCTATACAGAGACTAAATGGGGGGGGGTGACACGATTTTAGGGATACTAAAACACTTATTTAACCAAAGAATATTAAAATGTTCACCCAAAAAAGGGGAGATATCGTCCCCAAAGTCACTAGGCACAGGATGCTATCCTTCGTTCATGTAACCTACATAGTTAGCAGAACCCCAGAGGTTCTAACTTTCAGGATGTGAGACTAAGGAAAATGAAACTACAACTAATTCAAAAGAAGGCAAAGCAAAGGGAAGCCTTGTGCAGTTGAAGCCAGAGCAATATACCCAAACTCTGGGAGAAACGCAGAGGGTGACAAAGCAGAGATGCCAAAGATAAATGTCCATGTACACTAATTCATTTACAGCCAGCCCCGTGCGCCAAAAGGCGTGTCCTTCCCTCTGCAAACCTCACATCTTCTCCAACACTCGCAAGGCTGGACCCCACCTCCATGATGCCAACCTGCTCCCAACCTGCTTGGCCACGTAGGCCCATTAGCTCCAGATCAGCAGCAACAGGTGTCAGAGCCTGTCACTCAGTCCATGACTCTTCTAACTAGTTGCACATGTCAGGGCACTCCATCCCTTCGTCCTCTGTGCATTGTTGATTGTTCAGCTCCAGCCCAGTTGGTCTCCCCCATGCCCATGACCACACCGTGTTCATTCCCTTTCCCAGCCCCTGCTACGGTTTTATCTCCCTTGATCCAAATCCAGCCTTTCCTTTAAAGTCCAGATCAAGGACCCTCAGTCCCATAAGCCTTCCCCAGCCATCTGAGACTCTGATGCTTTCCCTCCCTAGTCTGAGCTCTGTCAGTGCTTTCAGTCAGAGTCAGACCATTAACACTTGAGTTGCTTCATGACTACTAGACCAGCTTGAACTTCTGTGATTGTAACTTCTGAGGCATGGGGCTGTGACCTCCACCACACCTGACACAGGCCCACCTCCAAAGAAACTATTTGTTAAACATTTATTGATAAATGTTTAAAGTGACTCTTGATAAAATAACTCTTAGCCTGTATTTCAGTTTCTATGTCAACTCCAATTTCCCCTTCAAAGAACCCTTCATGATCAGAGCAATGAGGTTTAGAATCAGACTTCTTATTTTCTACCCAGGTGTATATAAATAGCTAATCACAAACTTAAATAATAACAGTGTTGCCATGAAAGCTGTCATTATCACCAATTAAATAAATGTTTACAATGCATATACATACCTATATGCTCTAAAGGGTTAACGTTCATTGAGGGGTTTTTATAGTTCATTAATTGATATATTGCATACTTTTATCTAAATTGTTAGTGTCCTGCTTAGTCAATTGAAACATACTGTTTTAACATTAAGGCTGCAATCCAGACCTCAATTTCTAGTGTATATTCTATTCAAAAATGTAAGTCCATGCCACTCTCTCACTTTGTCACAGCTTACCCTTCCCCCTCCCCATATCCTCAAGTCCATGCTCTAGTAGGTCTGTGTCTTTATTCCCGTCTTATCCCTAGGTTCTTCATGACCATTTTTTTTTCCCTTGGATTCCATATATATGTGTTAGCGTTGTAAAGCAATTATACTCCAATAAAGATGTTAAAAAAAATGTAAGTCCTTCTGCACAGAGCAGAGAGAATTGCCTTTGAGATCTTTGCAACTCACTATGCCACATGCTCAAAAACAGGGACCACAAATCCAGTCCAATGACTAACATAAATAACAAACGTTGCAATAAAATACACTAGTCAGAAGAGTATACAGTTGGGAATTGAAGCTATATGACTTCCTTAGTAATAGCTCTGACTTTCATTTTAGATTGAGTGTCACATCCACATTCTCAAATATTTTTATTTTTAAGAAAGAAGAAGCTACTGGGGAAAATGGGAACGAAGGGGGAGTTAATTAGAATAGCCAGATGATTGTCAATAGAAGGTAAGTCATATTTCAGTAAGCTAAGTTTTTAGTCTGAAAAAGAAGCCGTGGCATTTTATATTAAGACTTAATCATGGGGCTTCCCTGGTGGCTCAGTGGTTGAAAGTCCACCTGCCGATGCAGGGGACACGGGTTCGTGCCCCGGTCTGGGAAGATCCCACATGCCACGGAGGGGCTGGGCCCGTGAGCCATGGCCGCTGAGCTTGTACGTCTGGAGCCTGTGCTCCACAATGGGAGAGGCCACAACAGTGAGAGGCCCGTGTACCGCAAAAAAAAAAAAAAAAAAAAAGACAATCGTGAGCCAATGAGCATTGCAGTGAGAGTAATGGTTCAGAGGGGGTAAGGTTTTGTTCTTCCAATTATATAATAGAAATAAAAAGTAGATTCATTTAACTTAACTTACAGTATGTGCATTGTCTCCTAACCTTTAGAAATACTACTCATTCAAATACTCTCACCTTCTCTTACTACCCACAGTTTGGGTCTGCAAAGAAAACTCATATGAGGGTGGCTCAGCTAATTGTATCAGTTTCTAGTTAATTTATCATTATATTATCTGGTGAGACTTCCAAAGACATCATTAACTAGGTATCATGCAACTAAACTAGTATAACCATTAAGCAGATCAGAAAATAAACATGTTGTAGAATCACTGATATTATCATATTAATACGTAGAAAATCTCAGTTTCCTTACAAACCCAAATTCTCTAATAACCATCTACAAGAGGACAAAGCTTAAAAATATATACATACATTTCATTGCTCATCAGGCATGCTGCTTACTATTTTTAATCTACCCTAATTTCTTTTAAATCCTGGGAAATAACTCAGATTTAGCAAGTAAGTGAACAGACCCATAAACACTAAGAAGGAGTTCCAAAGAATGCTTAAGGCACAGAAGGTGAGATTTGAATAGAATTTGAAAAGAAGCAAAAGGCCAGAGAAAAAGTCAAAGGACATGAGATAGTGAGTTCTTCCAAAATGGAGAGAATAACTTGTCTGGAGCACTTTGGTCTCCCCTGAAGAGAATTCTGAGAGTAGTGGCCAAGGAAGAGTAGGGGTGGGGGGAGGGGAGGGGGATTGTAACAGCAGGAAGTAATGATTAAGGGCCAAATACAGATCTCAGTGGCAGGAGAGTCAGGTAAAGATAAATTCTAGCATCATTTCTAAAGCAAATGCTTCTTTCTTCCTTTATACATGCTTATTCGTAAGCATAAGACCAGAAACGTTGCCAAGATATTTGACCTTGGATGTGGTGTTCTCAGGAAACATCCTCAGGGAGTCCCGACCACCCACGCCTTCCCTCATAAATGTACACAGACCTCCAGGAACACAAGCACACTGGGCACAGATTGGAGCCCCATGGGTTCAGGAAAAAGGTTTGTTTCTCTCACTGACATCTTTCCTGATTTGAGGTTCCTCCTCCTAAAGTCTACCAATGTTTCTGAAACAAGGCTGTCACAGTTCTTTGCCCGTGTTTTACTTTTTTCCAGGGGCATTGATAATAAAAGTCATAGGGGAAAAATATATGGTTTGTAAAGAAATATTTTAAAGTAGTGTGGATGGCTCCATGTATATGGTTAGTGGATACGGGTTAAAAAATAAACAAAACACTATGCTATTTCATAAAGATACATCCAGGAGCCCAGTCCTGATATAACCTATGCCACTCTGAAATAAGTCAATAAATAAAAAGGCAGTGACATTTTTAACCACATATGCTAACTAGGTCATCTAATAATGATGACATGATTCCAGTCATTCAAGAGTATCATCTACTCATTATAATTCAAGTTATGGTCGATGACATTGATATAACTTAGAAGAGTATAAGATAGAGGGAATATTTCATAATAAATAGACCAAGAATGATTCCCCTTGGAATAGTAAAGATACAAATTGCTTTAGTTTTCATTTCCATGGTGCCAAATTTGTATTCCATGTGAGGGTCTATAATTGATGATTGCTTACTTGTCTGGGTGAAAAGGGATTTAAAAAAATAGATTATTATTGTCAAGGTTGTTTGTGTTAGTAGCTAAAATGGTAAGCAGCACCCCAAAGTCTTTGTAAACAGCACAGAGATATTTTTCTTTTTAAGGAAAACAGAAAAGCATTAGGAAAAAGTTGCAAGCCAAAATGCTCCACATCATCGGGCTGACTTACATGGTTCACAGTTCTTCTTGGAACAATGACTGTATCAACTGACAACAACAAACTTCATTGCATCCATCCAGGATTAGTCCTAGATTTTCTCAAGAGCTTTACAGGATTGAAGACTTTTTTTTTTTTTTTTTGCGGTACGCGGGCCTCTCACTGTTGTGGCCTCTCCCGTTGTGGGGCACAGGCTCCGGATGCGCAGGCTCAGCGGCCATGGCTCATGGGCCCAGCCGCTCCGCGGCACGTGGGATCTTCCCGGACCGGGGCACGAACCCGTGTCCCCTGCACCGGCAGGCGGACTCTCAACAACTGTGCCACCAGGGAAGCCCAAGATTGAAGACTTTTGATTCATTATATTTTTTTTAGTGTACAGAATACCTGCAGTTCTTCCACATTTTGGTCTTTTCTTTTTTAAAAAAAAATTCCGAAGTTGGTTAACAAAAGCATCTCGATGTTGCTATACTTAGTAAATAATTTAAAATTCATAATGATTACTTCCATATGTTAAATTCGCCTCTTCCCCAAATTCCCAATTGCCTCTCATTATCTTAGATAGTCCTATTTCTAAATTTCTCTTGATGTGTTGTAGATACTATTATGTCCTACTTTTGAGAATAATTCATTATCATTCTGTGTATTGAAGTATTTATATAAGCAAAGGGCTAATCACATTTAGTTATAAAAAATAGGAAGCTGTTGTTGTAGTGAGTATTCATGTTGATCTCTAACCACATAAGGGGTGTGTGTGCGTGTGCGTGTATGTGTGTGTGCACGCGCAGGCGTGCGTGAACTAAATACTGGACAAATCCTCAAATAACTTTTCCAAATACTCAGTAGGTTTATTTCTCACACTATGAAAATACTATCATTTTTTAAAGGTTAATTTTGAAAATAATACTAAACTCTGTAGTGACCACCTGGTATTTATCCATTACAACAGTGCTTCTCAAACTAACTATGGTTTAAAAAAAAAAAAAAAAGAAATCTTTTTTTTCAAATTTCCAATCCATGATGGACTAATACTTTCTTAAAATACAATAAAAGTAAATGTTGCAATCATGTCTAATGATTATGAAAGTTTCTAAATGCTTGCTCTCAATGTCTGTATCATCTCATTGCAACCAACAAACAGCAGTACTGCTTAGAGTTTGATGTGCGGTACCTAAGAGGCAACTTCTAAGTCTTCCTCAAATGGAAGGCATAGAATTCTGTTTTTAGAAAACTGGATTAAATGTTATAGAAATACTTCAGTTTATTTTTGTGAAAGCAGAAAAACATCCATTTTTTTCCTTCTGGCATGCAAGAATAGAGGTTGATGGTTGAGAGAGAATTCTGTATGCGTGGATGGGGAGGGTAGGAGGGAGGGAGACGCAAGAGGGAAGAGATGTGGGAACGTATATGTATGTATAACTGATTCACTTTGTTATGAAGCAGAAACTAACACACCATTGTATTGCAATTATACTCCAATAAAGATGTAAAAAATAAATAAATAAATGCCAAAAAAAAAAATTAAGGTGGATGGGATTTGGAAGAGGTAAGGAGGAGAATCCACTGAACTTTGTCAACTATTTAAAGTAGCAGGGCACAGGGAGCAGGGGAAGGTATGCCTCAAGTTGTATGGCATAGTTTACTGACACCAGTAACAGATATTTACAGGGCAACTTTATTTGGGTAGTCAATAATATTCCTAAACAGAACTTTTTTTTTTTTTTTTTTTTGCAGTACGCGGGCCTCTCACTGTTGTGGCCTCTCCCGTTGCGGAGTACAGGCTCCGGACGTGCAGGCTCAGTGGCCATGGCTCACGGGCCCAGCCGCTCCGCGGCACATGGGATCTTCCTGGACCGGGGCACGAACCCGTGCTCCCTGCATCTGCAGGCGGACTCTCAACCACTGCGCCACCAGGGAAACCCTAATCAGAACTTTTTAAAGCTACATTTACTATTCACTAAGTTAACTCCCATGTTGGTTGGATTGCAGTAGACTATTACTGATAAAAAACATCTGATTAAATAGTAGATTAAACAAAATAGAAGCTTATTTTTACTCAGGTAGAAGTTGTCATGATAAAAAGAAAAAAAGTTGCTGGTAATTAGTTCAGTGATGCAAGGATATCTGTGCTGAGACCTCTGGATTTCTTGTCCATTTTCTAGTGGTCACAAAATGATTACCACAGCTCCAGCCATCAAGTCTGCATACCAGGTAGGGAAAAGAAGGAAGTGAAGAAGAGGAAGAGATGGCACCATTATCAGCAAAGTAGATGGCTTCCATTTACGCCACATTGGATGGAACATGTTAAATGACACTCATAACCACAGGGAGGCTGGGAAATGTAGGTTTCTTTAACAGGATTTGGCCTGAACCAACAAAAAAGGAAAGAAGGGAAATTAGATAGGCAACTAACAGTGTCTGTCATATACTCCAACCCTGGCCTGACCCAGGAGGAAGGTAAGTAACAATTATTTAGCACCAACTCTTTTTTCAAGAATTGTACTAGATGCTTTGGTTGCATGATTTCATTTCATACTCTCAATAACCCTACAAGACAGGTATCATAATCCCTGTTTAACAGATGGAGACACTGAGTTTCTAAAAGTTTAAGTGACGGTCACATCATTTAAATGGCACATCCGTAACGCAGAGCCTGCATTCAAACCCTGTGTTTCCCCACCGTGCCAATCAGAGTTAGCCTGACTCTGCCTGAGCAGAGTTTAGAGCGAAGTGAGTTGGTGGAATTTCCCTCCATTTAACCCTTAATTACAGCTCATTCACTCTGAGTTTCTTAATCTGAAGGTACAAAAATATATTGAGGATTATGTGAAGCTTAATACACATTTTAGATGACCTTATAAGCAAAGCTTACTGGAAGTATAAGTTACACATAGATGACTAAAGCAAATATAAAAGTCTGATGTATCACAATATCATTAGGTAGCTAAATACAAATATAAGTTTTATTTGGGTCTTAAGTCTCTACTGGTCCATGTCTGAGCTGTCCTAGATCTTGGTCTGATTTGCATTTGCCTGCAGGGTAGCAGAGCACCTCCAGTTCCCTCTCCTGGAGAGGTAGAAATATCTTAAATTCTTCTCCCACCTGTGTTGCAGGGGGCTTATAGTTCACACTACTGCAACTGCCCAGAAATCCTCACATGGGCTTTGTGTAGATGTCCTCTGAGATGGTTCATTTTGTATGTCAACATGGCTAGACCAAGGTAACCAAATGTGTGATCAAATGTTATTCCAGATGCTTCTGTGAAGGTTTGTTTTAGATGAGATTAACTTTTAAATCAGTAGACTTTGAGGAAAGCGGATCACTCTCCAAAATGTGGGTGGGCCTCATCCAATCTGTTGAAGGCCTGAACAGGAAAAAGACTGACCTCCCCTGAGGAAAAAGGAATTTTGCCAGCAGACAGCATTTGGACTTGAACCGCAGCATCAATTTCTCTGTAGGTCTTCAGCCTGCTGGCTGTCCTGCTGACTGGGGACTTGCCAGCTTCCACAATCATGTGAGCCAAGTCCTTGGGATAAATATTAAAATAAATTTCTCAAGAGATGAAAGATAGGTGTTAGATAGACAGATAGATAGATAGATGATAGATGATAGATAGATAGATAGATAGATAAGGTGATATACATCCTACTGTTTCTGTTTCCCTAGAGAATTCTCACTACTACACACTCTGATGCTTCCACTTTCCTGTCTCTCTCTCCCCTTCTCTTTCCTTATTTTACTTCTAATTTCCTTCACTTGGATACTTTGTACATTGCAGTACAAAGTCTGTTTTCTCTCAGGGTAGGAAAGTATTTATATCTCTCTTTAAACCCCTCTATTTATGTGGGAAAAGATTAACCTACAACCAGGAAGATCACTCCACACATTTCTTCCAGACCAAGGATAAACACACACTCACATTCACACACACACACACACACACTCACAATCAATCACCCTTGTTTGTATTGCTTTCTAGCTCGTGTCCTGGTTGGTTTTTTCCCAAAAAAAGAACTGGTTTTTCCCCAAAAAAGAACCGGTTGGTGTTTCCCCCAAAAAGAATAGGCCACAGCAAGGATTAAACCTCCCCCTGGCATATCAACAGAAACGCTGTCAAAATATTCTCAATCGCTTACTATCCATTGTACAGTTATTTTCTATGTTAGGAAAATAAGAGAAATGGCCTTTGGGGCTCCCTCTGACAAACAGGAGCTAGAAAGCCAGGTCAGAGTACCTACCCTGCGGGCTTCTCCATCCAAGTCCAGCTGCTTCATGCTGCTGTCATGTGCCCTCCTGAACACCTGTTCCAGAGAGTGCTGTGCACCTCGATGGCTCCCTGCTCTCAGTTCCCAGCACTGCAGACCTCTTCTGCCCCTGAAGGAGCTGACAAGAGCTCACCTCTTTCAAAAAGCAACTGAACTGGGCTTCCCTGGTGGCGCAGTGGTTGAGAGTCCGCCTGCCGATGCAGGGGACACGGGTTCGTGCCCTGGTCCGGGAAGATCCCACATGCCGCGGAGCGGCTGGGCCCGTGAGCCATGGCCGCTGAGCCTGTGCATCCAGAGCCTGTGCTCTGCAATGGGAGAGGCCACAGCAGTGAGAGGCCCGCGTACCGCAAAAAAAAAAAAAAAAAAAAAAAAAAGGCATCAAATCCCAAAGGAAAAGTAGTCTTTTGTAATCAATGTCACATCACCCTCATCATCAGTAGACACTTGCTGAAGGTCCACCAGGATCGGCTTGGTGCTGGGCCAGCCAGAGAGAAACAAGGACATTATTCCTGACCTCCAGGAGCTTAGAAAAGAATTAGGGAGAGAGAAAACATGTGTTGCAGTGATTAACACCGAAGCTCTAAAGCAAAATGCAACCACAGAAGCACAAGAAAGAAAATACAGATGAATAATGTTCAATCTCAGGATGAGGAAGGTCTTACTAGGCATGATGACAGAGACAGAAACCATTGCTAATAATATTTATGACCATCAGTATACTAATAATGACAATAATAAAAGTGGTATACTGTCAGTTCTAGTTCACTCTGGGCAGTCACAGCCCTTCCAGCCCTTTGCTCCTGAGAGCAAAGGCAAGGAGTCAATCTAAACAAAAAGGAGGGTAAATCACCCAGATCGTGCCAACGCCAGTGCATCCAGGTGACATCACTACCTCGTCCTGCCTGAGGTTTCTAATGTAACAGTGTCAACTGAGCAAAAGATCAGGGGGAAGAATCCTGAGTACAGAGCCTCCCAGAAATGCTCAGCCAGACCTGCTGATTTACATATTTATTCAAAACCAAATCCACCTCCTCTGCTGTCACTTCTGATTCCAGGCCACTTCTACCTTGGAGTACCGCCTTCGAGGCAACCTTGATCAGCCTGGGCAGTCCCTCAGGGCTGCCAGTGGCCTTGCCCCAAATTGGCTCATAAAATCACCCCTATGTATAACTGTGATATTGTGATTCATAAGAAATACATATTTTTCAGACAAACAGCCTTTGTCCCAGTTTCTGGCACAGTGCTCCTAAAACCCTTGGAATTTCCTAAGTGAGGAGAGCTATTGAGGAGTCTTTTGTTATGTTAATGAGGTGACTTTTGGAAAGCACCTAAGGATGGGACTGGTTTCCAACGGAGCCCTGTGATTCCAATAATCACCATGTGATTAGAGGGTTGGAACTTCCAGTCCCACCCCCAGACCTCCGTTGAGGGGAATGGGGCTGGAGACTGAGTTCAATCGCCATGGCCAATGACTTAGTCATGCCTATGTAATGAATCCTCTATAAAAACCCAAAAGGAGAGGGTCTGGAGAGCTCCCAGGCTGGTGAACACGTGGAGGCATGGGGAGAGTGACTGGCCCTGAGATGCTGTGGAAGCTCTGTGCCCCTTCCCACTTGACACATTCCTTGCCCTATGCATCTCTTCCAGCTGACTATTCCTGACCCTTTTATAATAAACTGGTGATGTAGTATGTAAAATGTTTCTCTGAGTTCTGTGAGCCCCTCTTGCAAATTAACCATACCTGAGGAGGGGTTTGTGGGAACCTCTGACTTACAGCCAGTTGGTCAGAAGCACAGGTAACAGCCTGGGCTTGCAACTGGTGTCTGAAGTGATGTGTGTGTGTGTGTTGGTGGGGGGACGGCGGCGTGCAAAGAAGTCTTGTAAGGCTGTAAAATCTGATGTTCTGTCCCGGCAGATAGTGTCAGAATTGAGTTGAATTCTTGGACACACTCCTGGTGTCCAAGAATTGTTTTGTTATACGGAACCAACCCCGCCCATGTTGGAAATCGGGTATCAAGAAAATAACCTTTTATCATAATATGGGGCATGTTCTGAGGTCCCAGATTTTCTTATATGAAGCCTAGACACTTCTTCCTAGGAGACAATGCTAGCTGGTTTTCTCCCAAGTGTGTGCAAACCATTTTTTGCTCCTGTGATTAGAATGTTCAAAGTACCAGAGGTTTATTTTCTATTACAGTTTATCGATGGTATTAAACTGACCTCTCTGTTTTCCACTTTCCTTGTACTTTTTTGGTCCTGGTGGTTTGTAAACTTGTTTTTCCCCAGATAGTTAATTTTACTTATTTCTAAAATACTATTTGAACTTCAACTTACAAATACATTTTCTTTACAATTTTGTTTGTCATATTTACTCTGCAGTAACAGCAACAATAATTATTAATACTTATTGACTTATACATTTACTGTGCTTGGCGCTATTCTTTCCATGCATTATTTAATGTCCATAATGAGGTAGGTGCCACTGTCCTCCCCATATTACAGGGAAGAAAATTGACACACAAATAAAGCAAATGACCTGCCTGAGACCACACAGGTAATAAGTGGCAGAGGCAGGATTCAAACTTAGGCAGTGTGATTTGAAAACTTAAACACTGCACTGTACTGGAAGGAAAATGTTGACACCTAAAATTACATAAATATCTATAACCTTCCTAATGCCTAAAACAATCACAGCAACACCATGAATAAACTTACAAGATGGGCAACAAACTGAGAGAAAACGCAATATCTATTTCAAATAATGTGTTAACATATAACAGAAACGAAGCAGGACCCTATGATCCTTCCCCACCATGTCCTCTGACTGCCTTTTTGTCTGTGGAAAAACTTTAGCCGAAGAATAAGTTTAATCAAAGAAGTGAGAAAATGCAAAAACAAAGGAAAACAGTCCAACAAGACTAAATAATAATAGTTTAGTCATTAAGCAAAGTCAAGGACCTTTAGTTCCTCTTCATGGGCTGCAGATAATATCCT
Organism: Delphinus delphis; assembly: GCF_949987515.2. Lineage (NCBI taxonomy): Eukaryota > Metazoa > Chordata > Mammalia > Artiodactyla > Delphinidae > Delphinus > Delphinus delphis. The sequence continues at coordinate 58,540,269 of NC_082696.1, read as the reverse complement.
GAGCCATATCCTGTGAGCTATCTTATAGATACTGAAACCTCCATTAAGTGGAAGAGGTTAACTACATGATGACCAGACTGAAGCCATCACATAAGCTACTACAATTCAGAGAACTGGCCTCAAAGAAATGGAAACAAATCAACCCTGGAACTGAAGATTAACTGTACCTAAAACAATCAAGATGATGCTGGTCAGACCACCAATGACCAACTTCAAGATGACTCAGAGCTGACTGTGCTGTTTCTACATGTAGCCCCCTCCCTCTGCCTACAAAAACTCTTGCCCCCTGATTGTCAGGTGGGGGGAGCCGGCCTTTGGACAGAAGTCTGCCCTCCCACCACACACACCCCAGTTGCTGGCATCTGAAATAAAGCAGTTTGCTTTCACCAACCTTGCCTCTTTATTGGTTTTTGAGCGGCAAGCAGCTGGATCCCCACTTCCCATTAGATAACAAGCTCTTATATATGAAAAAGAGCTCTTATAACATATCAAGAGCTCCTGTCTACAGGACATAGGCAGAAATGGTAATGGGCAAATCGCAAAAGAGAGCCCAAAAGGCTCTTGGAGTTTTGACTCTACCACCTGCTCTCTCAAAGCCCCAGACCCAGTTCTTCAATTGCCTGCCCAGTATTTCCACCCACACATCCCAAAGGCATCTCAAACTAGGATGCCCGAAATCTGGATCCCTGGATCTCTTCCAAGTGTTGCAAATTCCCTGTGAGGTTTCTACCATCCCTCTTGCTACACAAACTGGAAACCTCAGGCTTCTTCTGGACATTGCCTGCCCTCACCTCTTGAACTTCATCCATCAGCAAATCCTGGTTCTTTTGCCCCCCTCTCTTCTCTCAAGTCTAACCCTCTTCTCCACAGTCCAAACCACTGTCTCTCACCACACCTTGTAACAGCTTCCACCTGGCTCTGGCATCTACTCAGAGCCTTCTAATCCATTTCCACAGTGGGTCCATACATGTAAAAATGCAAATCCCACCCTGTCGTCCTCTTCCCCACTCCAGACAAGTCACTTCAGTGCCTGCCCTTTGACTCAGGGTCCAGCTTCTGGTCCACACGACTGGCCTCACCTACGTTTCCGGTCTCACCTCACCCTCCTGGCCCTTGCTCCCTGCACCCTTGTCACGCTGTTCCTCAGTCCCCACACTGCCCTGCTCTCCTGATGCCTTTGCCCTGCTGGGAGCCCTGCTGGCAGCTCTTCCTCCAGGTGTTCCCCTCAGCCAGGCTGGTTCAACTCTTCCATAACATCTCAAATAAATCATCCATCCCTGGGGACACCTTCACTGAGCTTCTTGACTGAGCTGCCTCTCCCTCAACCCTTTTCTCTCACAGCCCCGTGTACCTCTCCTTCAGGGCAGTGACTCTAGATGAAATTTTTTATTTGACTAGTCACTTCATTAATGTCTGGGTTCCTGTTATGAGTTGAATTATATCTACCAAAAAAAATTGATATGTTGAAGTCCTAAATCCCAGTACCGCAGAACATGACCTTACTTGGAAATAAAGCCCTTGCAGATGTAGTTAGTTAAAACGGGGTGACACTGGAGTAGGTGGACCCCTAATCCAATGAGACTAGTTTCCTTGCAAAAATATATCCATATGAAGACAGAGATACGGGGAGAACACCACGTGAAGATGGAGGACCAGGTGACACATCTTCAAGCTGAAGAGCGCTAAAGATTGCCAACAAAGCAACAGAGGTTAGAAGTAGGCAAGGAAGGATTCTCTGACAGGCTTCAGAGAGAGCACATCCCTACCAACCCCTTGATTTCAGACTTCTATCCTCCAGAACTGAGGTAATACATTTCTTTTGTTTTAAGGCCACCCAGTTTGTGGAAGTTTTTTGTGACAGCTCTAGGAAAGGAATACAGTATCCCGTCAGACCCTAAGCCCCATGAAGGTGAGAACTCTTTTTTTCCTCCTTGTTGCTTCCCCAGGTCACAGCACAATGCCTCCACGTACTAGTCATTTAATAGATAACTGAAAATGAGTGAAAAAATAAGCTAATAAATAAATGAATGGCAAGACCTTAAATGTCACTGATAAACAAAGTGAAAAAAAACAACAAATTCATTGGCAAAGATCAAAATGTTGTTAACATCTTAGTTTTCATCAGAATGGGAAATGGACAGGCACAGAGAGTTCTGGTGAGGGTTGGGGAAATGGGCACTCAGATCCTGCTGCTAACAAAAAAAAAAAAAACTGGGACAATCTCTCTGGAGGCTGTCATATACATTTCCAGCCTTTCAAGAGCTTATACACGTTGAGCCAGAAATTACATCTCTAGGAGTTTTTCATAAGGAATAATGTTGCAAGTCCAAAAGGTATACGTACAATGATGTTCACTGTGGCTGTGTTTATTTAAGACCAAAGATTTAAAAATATCAGAAACAAGCCAGAGACCCAACAACAATGGATAACTTGAGTCAATTACAGTTCATCTACATTATGGAATACTATGAGGCCGTAAAAAAGTAATTAAGATTTGTATTCATGGATACAGATAAAAATAAAGGCATTTGCTAAACAGCTTACATAGTATAGTTGAATTTTTAACAAAAGAATATGTATTAACATAAAGTTAATTTTACAGAATAAATGCAAAAATATTAACAGTAGCTACCTCTAGATAAGGAAATGACAAATGATTTTTAATTCACCCATTATAGCTTTTTCTTCTGTATGATCCAAGATTTTTCAGTAAGGCTGTATCCTTTTCATAATCAAGAAAAAATAAAACTATTCAGAAAGGTAATAGTATTATTAAGTAATACTAATTACTTACTACTAAGTAAGTGGTAATAGCAAAGTATTACGTATTAAGTGTGAAAGAAATGACATAATTCATGAAGCACAGGCATCATCCTCTGTGCTTTCTGGATTCCAGTGTTAAAAATGCAAAAATGGTGATACACTCGCTCAATGTGGGATTGTTATGCCAATTCAATTAAAAAGGGCTCAAGGAAGCTCCATACTGTTCTCCATAGTAGTTTTACCAATTTACATTCCCACCAACAGTGTAGGAGGGTTCCCTTTTTTTCCTTAAAAACTCAAAATAGAGCTACCATGTGCTCCAGCAATCCCACTCCTGGGCATATATCCAGAGAAAACCATAATTCAGAAAGATACATGCACCCCCAATGCTCATTGCAGCACTATTGACAATAGCCAGGACACAGAAGTCACGTAAATGTCCATTGACAGAGGAATGCATAAAAAAGATGTGGTACATACATACAATGGAATATTACCCAGCCATAAAAAAAAAGAAAGAATGCCATTTGCAGCAAATAGGTGGACCTAGAGACTGTCATACTGAATGAAGTAGGTCATACAGAGAAAGACAAATATACGATATTGCTTATATGTGGAATCGAAAATAATTGTACCAATGAACTTATTTACAAAACAGAAATAGAGTCACAGATGTAAAAAACAAACTTATGGTTACCGGGGGGGAAAGGTGGCGAGGCATAAATTGGGAGATTGGGATTGACACATACACACTACTATATATAAAATAGATGACTAATAAGGACTTACTGTATAGTACAGGGAACTCTACTCAATACTCTGTAATGACCTATAATGGGAAAAGAATCTGAAAAAGAGCGAATATATGTATATGCATAACCGACTCACTTTGCTCTACAGCAGAAACTAACACAACATTGTAAATCAACTATACTCCAATAAAAATTTTAAAACCGTTTTTAAAAAATTAAAAAGGGCTCAGGAGCCAAGAACTGGGCCCAGCGCTTTCTCGTGGGGTTAATAGCAACATCGCCTGCAAGTCGCAGGGAGAACCTGAAGAGAGATGGCCAATCCCCCCCAGAGGCAGTGGCTCACAAAGCAAGGGGGAGATAACTGGGATGCTTGCTTTTCTAACCCAGGGATCCAAGGCTAGGGACGGGAAGCAGGCCAGGGAGAGGGGAGAAAAAAGCCCATTTCTCAAAAGTTTTATTATTAATATCATTGCCAATTTGTCATTATGTACTTTTCAGGCCCCCAGTTGGTCTTCTTGGTCATAACAAAAGGTCAGAGCCTATTCTTATTGCTTCATGAATACAGAATTCAACAAATGGACACTGGTGAACTGTCAAAACCCTGCGAACCCCAGTGGCTCCTTCTTACATGTGTGTCTTTGTTATCCTGGGCACGTTCTCCCAGGCCTCAAAGGGACGGTAGTGTCGCTGCAGCTGACAACGGCCAGAGCTGCTGGCTGTGGAGTCTGGACCTTGCCAGGACTCAGCCTGGGACAGCAGGAGGGGCTGATTCTCCTGGTCATGTGGCCACTGCCTTTGTATCCCCCCAGTTCCTCACAGTAGTGCTTTCTGCACTAAAGGGAAATCATTCTCTCCTAACACTCGCTGAGATGAAAATAACACACCGGTGCACCAAGTGCCCTCAAAGGGGCATTTCGGCTGTGCCTAAATTAACCCACAGCCAGAGAAACAGTTTCTTCTGTGAAACCTTCCCACGTGAGGGTGTCACAAAGGCTGCCTTCGAATAGAGCACCTCTGAATGCTTTATCTGGAACGTGGGTCTTCCCCTCCAAAGGAAAGGAGTGGCCGGCTCTTACTCTTTGCATTTTAATCTCTCCTCTGCTAACAGGCCCAGATACAGTGCCTTAGGTGCTCCATAAATATTTGCAGCATTGAACTGAAACTCATTTCTGGAATTTCTTTCTGGCTTTGATGTGAAGTGCATCTCGGACAAAATGAAAAGAAAAACTGAATTGATCCAGAAGAGACATTTGCCCCTTGATAGAAGGGCAAGAACCAGTGTGAATTTCTGTCTTGCTCCCTGTTCCTGGTGAGCGAAGCTGCCCTGACATCTGCCTGCTGCTGTCGTCCCCTCGGCCCCCCCACCCCCCCGCCCCCCATGCTCTCTGCTCCGTCCTCAAGAACAGCCAAGTGCCCGCTGGCACAAAAGACAGAAAGACTTTGATCTCTCCGTCTTCACCATGAACCGAGTTCTCCTCAACTCTGTCTCCAGTTTCCAGTTTCATCAAAAGCCATCGAGCCATGATGGAGGGCTGTGAGTGTGTGTGAACATCAGGCTTGGCAAAGCTGACGTGAGCCGGCGTCCGCCTGTGAAACCCACGCTCTGATGCCTTTTCTTATTTTTCATATCAGATTTTCAGAGTAAGCTATTTAAGATTCAGCTCCCTGTTTATGCCATAAACAGTTGCATTCCTGACACCTTTGCAGAGGATGGTTCATTGCAGTGCCCTTTTAGCAGAAGGCCCTGTAGCCTAAGCGATTTTGGTCACGATATCAACTGCACTGATTAAATTAAAAGGACACCTGTGAGGTTCTTTGTTTTTTCCTCCTTTGTTTCTTAGCTCCAATAAATAGACTAAATTATCTGTGTCTGAAGGAGGAGGTGATACTGGCCCCTTGGCTTCTTCCTCTATTACTCTGATTTATTAGAAAACAAACTTCATTCCAAACAGTGTCCTTCATCCGACTAACAACCTCATAGCACCAAAATTCTTCTTATAATTAACCAATAACTATTACTTCCCCCTAAAGTCACCCCAATGAACGTACTAGCCCTGTGTACTTCCACTGTCTTCTCAGACCTCATCTAAATCAATACCAGAGAGCATAAAAGGTTGTTTTCCAAAGCACTGGGTTATTCACTGGTAGTTCTTTGTGGCAACGTCCCGTAGCTTGTCGAAGTGCAGGCCTGAACTCGGCCAGTTACCACAGGTGAAACAGACCAGTGCTCCCAAGGACAGTTTGATCAGGTTGGTTTCTCCTTGCTATTATCTTTTGGTTAGAATTTCACAGGGCTTAAATCAAACAGCATCTCCTAGGGACTACAAGCTGTTACTTTCTCTGTGAGCACAGAGGAAAGGGCAGGAAAATGGCGCTCTAATCAAATTCAGACTCCACTCAATTGACAGTCGGTGGGTTTTGGGTCTGGACTGTCTGGGTCTGGACTGTTTGCTCAGCTTCAGTGTTAGGCCCATGGATAACGGTGGCCAATAAAGCGTAAAAGCCTATGTCTTGTGCCATTGCTTCTTCTTCTTATCCGGAGGGTCCTGGAGAATCATGGAGAATAATGTCATTAGTAGGAATGTGCCGTTGTACAGGAAGGATAAGAGCAAAGAAGACAAGTTTATTTCTGCAAATAAGTAACTTAAGTACAGCTTAATCCAGCCGCCCAGTGGACCATCGAAAACCCTTTCGCTCCAAAAGCAGGAGCAGTGGAGGCAAGAATTAGAGCTAATTGAGAGGCAGGAAAATGGAAAAGTTGTGTGTGGCTTAACCAGTATATCTGAGTCAACACTGTATCTCTGCCAAAACATTTCATGTGTGGCCTTTCAGAAGTTTTTCAGGAACATCACTGTACCATGCAAAGAAACATGCTTTGATTTTGCAGGCGGAGAGTACAGCCTTGGGGGAGGGGAGGAGCTTCAAATAATATAGAAGAGAGAAGGTTGAGATGTGTTATTATTACCTGTAACAATAGAGTAATAATAACACTGGCTACCGTGTGCCGAGGTCTTCCGTTAACGTGCTCAGTCTCTGCAGGCAGATTCTGTCTAATCCTCACAGCAATCCGCATGAGGTGTGATCTGCTTTTGTCCCCCACCTTCCAGATGAGGAAACTGAAGCGGAAAGAGGATAAATAATTGGCTCAGGTCACACCACTGGGAAAGGGCTGGGCCAGGAGCTGACTCCAAAGCCATACAATGAGTCACCACCCAATATTTTCTTGGTTATGTCTTCATTCAAAGGGAGTTTTCAGAAATGAATGTTTTAGTGCAAAATTCTTTTGGTAGGAGCATTTATTGCAACCTTATCAGCAAAAATATTGGCCGGGAAAAGTGTGGGGATGAACCTAATCCATAGGTTTTTGCTCTCAAGAGACCATGAGAAAATACGTTGCCCTGGACCTTCTCCCTCTGTCACTGTAACTGTGCATGTTTATCTCACAGTCTCCTCTCCTGACACCTTCATCTTCTCTCCACTTCCTTCTCTCGGAAAAATTACTCTTGTAAACTTTACATATTGTTTTATGTTCAGCATTTAAATGGAGAGGAGCATGTTGGTAGTGATTGAACTTTCCTCCCCAGGGCAGCCTCTCCTTAGATTTCTCCCGACGTTTCTCTGAGACTCCCACCCACTCTTCTTGTTTTATTATTTTCTCTACCACACTGTTCCTTGCTCTTTCCCTTGTTTTTCTCTCCTGAAATCATGGCCCCCAGAGACTACATACACTTTGCATTCATTAAGTTGATCTCTATTCTACCCATTCTCCTCTGCCCATCCCAGATTGTGTGTTTCTTTGATTTTAAAATTACATGTCTGGTATGAAATCCATCAGAGTGAGGTGTCCAGAAACTACATATGTAAGGTTATCCCTTCTTTAAGTACATTTCCCATCATATGGAATTCTTCCTGAGTGGGTCTGTTCCCTCTTTCTCTATTGTTGTTGTTATTTTTGTTGTTAATTTAGTGTTTTTCTTCTCCTTATTATATTTGCAAATTTGAAAGAAAGAGGGGAAATGAGGAGAAGACTTATTTAAAAAAAGAGAGACACCGAGGATATTGGAGGGTTAGAAAGACAGTTTCTTGGGCAATACCTGATAGTTCTGCTTTTCTCAGTCTTCCCTGCCCTGCACTTAACCCATCTTCCTGGCACCTCACACATTCAGACAGAGCACTAGGTATGATCCAAAGCGTCAATGAGCTGATCTCATAAATAAACTCCTCAACATTGAGATATGAATGAATGTCACAAATGGGCCACAGGGGCAGAGAATTAGCCCTTGGTCCTCTGTATTCTGCTTTGCTTTATTATCTAATGCCAAGTAATAGTGTCTGTGAGGACAGGAATTTATCCAGGTATAGGACCTTGGAAGCACAATTCACTTGTCCCTGGGTACAGGCTTCTCCTTAATCATCTTCCAGATCATTCCCATAAATGATTGCCTTGGCCAATTCTAAAATACTGAATTCAAGCAAAGGACCAAACCATTCCTCCCACCAAACTGGTCTTCTATGCCCCATTCACAGTACTTTGGGGGACAATTAGTACTTTGTGCCTGTAGAATGAGTTTACCACACCTATTCCTAGTCAGGAGATCCCCTCCGTATCATTGTGGGTATTTACCAAAAGCCAAGAACCCAGTTCAGTTAGAAAGTCTCAAAAAATTCTTGTTCAACCATGGTTTTAGTCTCCAAAGTTGGTTCCCCAATGAACCATGCCCCCTGGAATTCGTATCCTTGTGTAAATCCCCTCCCCTTGAATCCGGACTGGCCCCTATGACTCATTTTGGGCCAGTAGAACACAGCAGAGGTGATGCTGCATGGCTTCAGAGACTAGGTCATAAAAATACCTGTAGCTTCATCTGGGTCTCTTGGAATTCTTACTCTGAGGAAAGCCAGCCATTAGGTAAGAAATAGAATAAACTTTGAATAAGCCCAAGCTAGCCAGATCGAGAGGTTACATAGAGAGGCACGCCCGGCCAATCTTGGCTGGGCTGTTCCCACACTCTCAGCAGAGGTGCTGGACACACAGGTGCCATCTTGAACATCCAGAGCATGTAGGCGACTCAGTCCCAGCCTGACTGCCCCTGTATGAGACCTGGAACCCAATCAATCCAAAAACCCACGAGAGACCACAATAAATAATCGTTTTAAGCAACTAAGTTTGGGGATGAGTTGTTACACAAAACAGTTAACTAAAACATTTGCCTTTCATCAGAGCCAGTCCCCAAACCCAACCTGGACTCAGAAATGACTGTTTCCCTCCAAGGGCTCCTCTCTGTCCCATAAGGATTCATAGCATATCGAGGTCCACAATGGGAGCTAAGAAAGAACCCTGTGGAACTCCTCTATAACAAGGCAGAAAAGGTCCAAAAGGGGGCAATTACAAGATACAGTAAGTTAGCCTCACTGATCTGCGCCTTTTTTTCTTTAGCCAATGCCTAAACCAGTAGCCTGAGAAAAGGTGCATAACAAAATATCAAAAAGTCAGTAAAAGATTTTGAGCAAAACAAGCCAATATAGAGATTTCATGATACCCAAGGTTTTCTCAGTCCAGGTTAACAACTCTCATTTGCAACTCATTTGCATCTTTAGAATATATGATTGCTTGTTGAGAGCCTCACCATCACAAATGGAATGCGAGTTGTTCGTTCAAGACATCTGACCACGTTGTGCCTTCTGCCCTTAAGAGGGTCAAGATGAGAACCCTCCAGGTCTTTTATAAAGCTGGTTGAATATACCTTCTAATTCCATTTTTGGTCAGGGGTCAAAGGAAATCTGCAGTGATCTAGGAGGGTCTGATTAAAGATACCATGTCTAAACAGCATCTTTGTTGTATGTCCTACACATAAGACTCAATAAATTCCTGCTCCAATCTAATTGTAGAAAAGAAAATATTTTTCATATATTGATTACCTCTGTAAATAAATGTGTCTATTGTGAGTGGTCAGAAAGTGAGACTTCTATAAACCAACGTGTTTTTTTGCCTTTGCTTGTAGAAAACAGAGCCAATGTAATACCTGAAACCCCTGATGTCTTCTCCCACCTTGAGAGAGTTGATTTTATCCTGAAGCACTATACCAAGTTTAGTCTGTAAACTCTCTCAAGCATTGTTGAAAATAGGACAGTGTCCAAGTTTAATACATTCAGTAGGCTCTAGCTACCAGCGCATCAGCAAAACAAAATCATCTAAAAAACGTTGATGCTGTGTGCACCAGTACCAGTGCTAGTGGGTATTCCTGGGGCTCCTGACTATTCATAAGGTCTTAAGGACACCTACTGAAATCTGGACCCGATGCCTCCACAACAAGGTCTCCCACTTCCATCCTGCTGCATCGCTGATTGTCTTTCAAACAAAACACTTTTTAAATGGGAGGGGTATCCCCTACATATTTACAGCAACAAAGTTCCTCTTTCAAAATGCAAATACCTCTGCGGAGAATTCGGTCTATGAGGCTTCCACGCTTTAAAAACAGCATCTGTGATCAGACTCTCCTGGATCACTTTACTCTCTGCAAATCTCCTTTACCCCCTACTTTTTGGAATAGTATGGGAGAGGGAGAGAACAGTAATTGTGAAGCTAGGACAGCTTGCCAAGTGTATGTGGTTATCCCTTAATTTGTGTTCAGGAAAGAGATTTGGCTTGGGTGTCAAGACAGACCTCGTGATGCTGCCATGCACAAGAACCAGCCTCTCAGGGTCTGCTCCTCTGGAAGAATGAGAGTAATGATACACACTCACCAAGAAAGACAGAGTGGGCATTCAGTGAGGGTCTGCAGAAGGGTTAGTCAGGATTAAATTACCTTTGCAAATTAGCCGTTAGAATCTGGAGTCGTCTATATCAGAAATGATGCAAACGTTGGGGCACAGGGATTTTCTTAAACCGTATTCAGGAATTGAATGGAGGCAAAAGAAAGTAGCATCACACATTAAGTATTCAATAATATCCATTCTTTCTCTTTCTTACCAGAAAGTGTGTATACAGGTGCTTGTGCTATGGAAAAGCACAGAGCACCATGAGACTGAGTGATGGGTGAGAAAGCGACAGAGCAGGTTTGAACGTTATTGCTCTCTATAAACCAAAAGTAGCATGACCAGCATTTTCTAGTTTCAGAGGTTAGAAGAGTCTACTCACAAGTGCTCTTGTCTTCTTTATATATGAAGTGCATTCCAGTGTGACTGACACTTATATATTACTACACATCTATGTGATTTTGCTATTCTTATTTAGCTAAAAAGAAATCAGGGCATGCCCCAGGGTATAACATCTGCAGCAGAAGCCCATATGTGCTGTTTATTTTTATAAATCAAGCACTCTGTTTATAGTTATTTGCCCTTAATTTGAGCCCTGAACCAGAATCCTTTCTTTTGAAGATATCTAGTTAATTATAAGAGCACATAAACTAGAGACTGAAACACATCCCAGGAATACTATGTATGTTTGTAATTTGTGTCCAAAACAACTCAATTTACTTTTTTAAATCTAGAGGAAAAGAAGGCAAAGGCATCTATATCAGAAAAAGAGTAAATATTGGATTAGTATTTGGTGTTCTTCTTAAACTAGTCACAAATTATGACTACAATTGGGATTCCCCTCAAAAAAGAATATGTTTACCACAGATTCATCTCAATTGGGTAAAGGTTAAAATGACCACAGTGACAAACTAATGATGGAACAAAAAAGCCATCTAGCAATGAGTTTTAACTTTTGGTCTGGATGGTTTTCTGCTGAATAATGATTTCTAGTTGGTCATAATGCATTGATTCTAATTTTTGGATTTAGCACCATTTTTTAAGCCATTTTACCCTTTCAGTAGAACTCCCTTTAATTAATAACATATCATTAAGACCCTACTTTTCATTTTGCTCATTTTGTCCAAGGAGAAAAACTAGGTTTCTCCATCAGAGAGCCCACCTCACTCGAGTCATGTTCTAAACATGATTTCAAATAGCCATTCCTCAACCCCGGTAGATGTCTGGACTTGCCAGACATATACCCTGATTTATTTTAGGTCTGAAAATTTAGTCCTGATTACAAGAAGCACTGAGAAAGAGTATATAATCTAAAGTTGTCACCACGACTAAAAAAATAAATTCTAAACCAAAAACTAGGGTGAGGAAAATTAAGTTTTGAAATATTTGCTTTTTTCTTTAATTTTCTAAATACTTAAATATTTTTACAATATAGAATTTTCTTAAGAACAGTCAACAGTAGGCTCATCTGCTACACAATCTTGAGAGCCCCAAAATAATTTCTCGAACGTATGCAGCATGTACATTTTTTTGTATTCTTTCCTAATCTTCACTTTACCCAGCATTGGACTCAGACAATGCACTTTGGTCAGATATTTCTTACTAAACAGTCTTGATGAAAACAAAAAAATAGCTTTTTAAAAAAACCTTAGTGTATTTTCTACTTATCATGCCACATAAAGTGATTTCTTTACAAGGTATTTTTATTTGAGGGTCAAATGAGATCAAGTATGTAAAAAGACTACTTTAAGTTGCAAAATGGTCTATTGGCATAATTGTTTATTAATATCATCAGCTAATTCAGACCACTGCACATCTCCGAGCATGAGATTGGAAGGAAGAAATAAAAGTGAAAAAAAAAAAGATTACCTATATGAAAGTAGATTACAGCAAAAAATCCCTTGGACTTCAAGGTGGGCCGAGAGAGCTTCCGCAGGTGTTTGGGCTGCACGGTGGGTGTCTGCCAGGGACCCCCAATTACAGCTTGGGGGCACAGCCTTGACATCACACAGCCATCCTCCCCACCTGCCTCTCACCAGCCTCGGACTCTGCCATATGCTGCCTCACACAGAAGAAACAGCCTTTCCAAAAAGTCAGGAAATAAACTAAAGTGATAAAGAGCACAGAAGGGCTTTTTTTTTTTTTTTTTTTTTTTTTTCCGCTTAGGAAAAATCTCTGTGACCGTGAAAGGATAAAATGTAGAATCAAAAGAAACCAGGAACAGTGGACTATCACTAGTTCAGAAAATAAGGCCGCTGATGCAAAGTCTGATGTGAACTACATTCAATCCCTCAAGGAAGCTGATTTTTTAAAAATAATTGTTTTCTGTAAAATTTTGGGGGCATATAGGCTTAGCACTGTGGAAGATACCTACATCAGGAAACACCATCCCGCTCAAGTTCTACTGCAGCATTCGTAGTCAGTTCTATTTCAGATTTCCCCGATTTCTCACAAACTATCAGAACTAAATTTAAAATGTGAGAGGCTGTTATAATTCAGTTCGGATGACTAGGCAGGCTGGAGGCCCAGCATCCTAAAACCGGTTTCATCGACACTTACCAAATCCACTTCCTCAAAATCGTCTCAGTCCTGCTTGGGGTTAAGCCACTTTGTATGTCTCTTTCGTGTCCCCAGGTGCCGTCTTTTCAGCCCCCTTCCTCCTCGACAGCTCTGCTGACCCCACTTTCTCTACTGAGGCTCTCAGTGAGCTTCTGTGACATGACCCCATCCGTCCCTTATTTCTGTTCTTTCCTCTGCAAATTCCTGTCTTCTTCCTGTTCCCTTAAATGGGGATATTCATCTAGTTTCCTTCCTCCATCTTCAGATCTTTCTTCATACCTTCTTTGTCAGAAAACCCATCGAATCACAGGAATCTCAGAGTTTGGATATCTGTGGATTTAACAAGCACTGCATTTTTTTTTTTAATCTCTATGCTTCTTGGGACAGCTCTTCCCTTCAAGTGCCTCAAACATCACTTGTACGCTGATAAACTCCATATTCAAATCTCTTATATCCAATCTGTCATGAAATCCTGCCTATTATAACTCTTCAGACTTTTTGACTATCCCTTTTTCTCCATCCCCACGGACGCTGCCTTAAATCAGACCGTCTTCATTTCTCCTTCATAACTAATGTAGTATCGTCACTAGTCTCCCTGACTCCAACATTTAGTCCTTTAATCAATTCATCATACTGCTGCCAGAGCAGTCTTTCTATTTTTTTAATTTTTAAAATAAGAATTCTATACATTTAAGGTGTGTCACATGATGGTTTGCTATACGTATATATCTAGTGAAATGGTTACTACAGTTAAGCTAATTAATATATCTTCTCCTCACATAGTTATCATTTTTGTGTGTGTGATGAGAGCCCCTTAAATCTATTGTCTTAGCAAATTTCCAGTATTCAATACAGTACTATTAACTATAGTCATTATTCCGGACATTAAACCTCTAGACTTATTCATCCTACAAAACTGCCACTTTGTATCCACTATCTCCGCATTTCCCCCACTTCTCCACCTCTGGCAACCACCTTTCTGCTCTTTGCTTCTATGTATTTGACTTTTTTGGATTCCACGTATAAGTAAAATCACACAGGTTTTTCTTTTTGTGTCTGACTTATGTCACTTAGCATAATGTCCTCCAGGTTCATAAATTGCTAATCTGATCACATAGCTTCCAAGCTTAAATTAGTCGGAGAAGCCCATTACCCACGGAATGGAGTCCAGTGATGTTGGGCATCTCCATCTGGATGTTCTGCAAAGCAGCTCAGAGTCACCAAGTGCCCTGCAAGGTCCTCCATAGCTTCTGCTTCCCTCTCGAGCTTTATCCTTTTTCTCTCCCTCACATGTGTTCCTTCCTCCAACCGGATCTCAAATAACCCAAGCTCTCTCTTGCCCCTATATCTTTTCACATGCTGTTTCCTCAGCTTTCAATATCCTTCACCTGCTTCTCTTCCTGATTAACCTCTACTTGACACCTCCTCCAGGAAGCTTTCCTGGCACGCCCCACTCTGTGTCGGATGTCACTCCACTGTGCCGCCATTCTGCCGCAGGCATGACTCTCTTAGCCCTCAGCAAACTGTACTGCACCATCTCTCCAGCTCTTCCACAAGGACAAGGACCATAATTCCGTGTCTTTGCATCCCAAAGCCAAGCTCATCATCTGACAAACTGTTAAGGCCAGTCACTTGGTAAATGAATAAATAAGTGAATGAATTGAAGTATAATTTCATCAGCTGACCCCCAAATCTACCTCGTGAGCCCTGAAATCTCCTGATAATTCCATATTTTCAACCAAACAGCTGTACATATCTACTTTGGTATCCCACTGTCACCTCAAAATTCAAGTATCTAAAAATAAATTTGTCATCTTCACTCTGAAACAAGCTCCTTTTCTGTCATCCCTATTTCTATTCCTGGCACCAGCATTTTGTCAATCAAGCCCCCTCAAAGCCTTCAAGTCATCCTGGGCTGCCTCCTGGTTTTACTTTGCGTACGAAGTTTGTTTCCACACCCAGTCAACTCCTCTTTTTAGACACATGCCCCTTCCTTTCCCAGCCCCACTGCCTCCACCTAAGCCTCTCACATTCAATCCTGAAACGTTCTCTCGTTGATTTTCCCAGGTTCTTCCCTGACATGTACGTATGACACACGATTGCCAGAGTCTTGCTAAAGCATCACTTTCATTCCATCAGGCCCTTTGCAACAGCAGTTATCAGATCCCTACTCTCTAAGGAATAAAGTGAAACTTCCGAATCTGGACTTTGCTCCACTTATAGTGCCTACACTAAAAATGCGCTCCTTGGGACAGAAACGAGGGTTCCTCTGTCAACCCACTGTCCAGCACTCTGTAGCACAGTTAGACCCCTGAGATATATTAGTCAACAGATTAGCCTGGCCCCAGCCTTCATTGGTTTGGGGAAAATGTCCTTGCAAGAGGTATGAGCCTACCTTTTCCGAAGGATTACATTCTTTCACACCACAAGAAACTTCAATTTAAATTCAATGAGTCCTCTCACTACCTCTTCAAGAGTTTTCTTCAGATGGTTCTTTTGCCTCTACATCATGTTTTCTGGGGGAGTTCTCCCGCCTAGATAACCTGCAGTCGCCTCTCTACCTACAGAAAGCACACCCACACTTCAAGTCCCACTTTCCTACATAATCGCAGCTTCTGAATCAAAGCAGAGTGAGAGCTTCCAAGATTGGCAGGGGACTCCCCTTGAATATCCAGCTGAGGACCCATCCATGAATGCGTATGAGAAAACTACATCCCGTCCAGAAAAGAGTCATGTGAAAGAATCAGAGTTAATAGTGCCCAGAGCTCATACAGGGTCAGGAATAGAGCCTGTCCCCATAGCCAGCCTGGAAAACCTCACAACTCACAATGCATTTGGTAGAACATATAGAAAGGTCTTGCTTCAGTGGTGGAGAATAATTATCTCTGAAGTGAACACTGCTCCAGACCCATCTAACAAATAAAAGAAAAAAAAAAAAACAAGGCTCAAAAGGATCAAACTCTTTCCACATAATATAACTGCATCCCAGAAATACGTCAGGCTATTTTCAAGAATAGAAGAATATCTAGCACTGAATAAGTTAAAATTCACAATGGCTCACATCCAATCAAAAATCACCAGGTATGCAAAGAAGCAGAAAAATAATGACCCATAATGAGGAGAAAAATCAGTAAATCTAATACAGATATTAGAATTAATATACAAAGACATTAGAAATTAAAAGACCTAAATCGATTTTGTGGGAAATAAAATTACAATGTGTTCAATGAAAAATACACTGAGAGTAGTATTAGACAGATTAGTCGTTGCAGAAGAAAAGATTGGTGAACTTGAAGAAATAGTAATTAAAATTATCCAAAATGAAATACAGACAGAAAAGAGAATCAAAACAATGAACAGAGCACTAGTTAACTATGGGACAACTTTAAGAATATAATTGGAAGACAATGCAAAAAAATAAAGAAATAATGGCCAAATTTTTTCTGAATTTGATGAAAATTATAAACCCACAGATCAAGGAAACTGACAGAACTCTAAGCACAAGAAACATAAAGATATCTTCACTAAGACATATCATAATCAACCTGCTGAAAAACAATGACAATAGCCAAATATGGAAACAACTAAGTGTCCATCAGTGGATGAATAGATACAGAGGTTGTTGTACATATATACAATGGAATATTGTTCAGCCCTGAGAAAGAAAGAAATCCTGCCACTTGCTATAACGTGGATGGACCCTGATGGTGTCATGCTAAGTAAGATAAATCAGACAGAGAAAGACAAATACTGTATGATATCACTTGTATGTGGAATCTAAAAAAGCTAAACCCATAGAAACAGAGAATAGAATTGGATCAGAAGGTGGGGATAGACTGGGGAGATGCTAGTCAAAGGGTACAAACTCAGTCAAAAGATGATTAAGTCCTGGAGACCTAATGCACAACATTGTGATTATAGTCAACAATACCGTTTTATATACTTCAAAGTTGCTAAGAGACTAGATTTTAAATGTCACCACAAAAAAGAAATGGTAACCATGTGATGTGATGTTGGCTAATGTTATGGTAGCAATCTTATTGCAATATGTAAATGTACCAAGTCAACACATCGTATACCTTAAACTTACACAGTGTTATATGTCAATTAGATCTCAATTTTTAAAAATAATAAGTAAAGAAATAAAGAGAAATTATACTAAATCTACATAAACTCTTCCGGAATATTGAAGAGGAATAAATACTTCCCAACTCATCCTATAAAGCCAGCATTACCCTGATACAAAGCCAAAGACATCACTAAAAAATTACCCCTCATGAACACAGATTCAAGAATTTTAAACAAAATTTTAACAAACAAATCCAACAGTATATAAAAAGATAATATATCATGACCAAAAGAGATTTCCCTTGGGATGCAATGTTGGTTTAACATTCAAAAATCGATCAATGCAATTTAAAGACAAACAATATTAATATTATTAAAAGCTTTATTTTTAATAATTTTATTTTAATATTAAACAACAATAAAAAGATGTTTTTATGCAGAAAAGGTATTTGAAAACCCCCACCCCACTATATAATCTTTGTGAAAACTCATAGCAAACTAGAAATCAATTGAGGGACCTCCTCAATCTGATAAAGGGCACATATTTTTAAAAAACGACAGTAACATCCTACTTAGTGATTCAACCAAATGTTTTTTCCCTTAAGGTCAGAAACAAGGCAAGACTGTCTGATCTCATCACTTCTGTTCAAAATTGTACTAGAAGTACAATAAGGTAAGAAAAATAAAGGCATCCATATTGGAAAGGAAGTCTTAAAACTTTCTTATTCACAGACAATATGATGGTCTATATAAGGAATGTCTATATAAGCAATAGAATATATCAAAAAAAAATAAAAGCTAATAAGTGGGTTTAGCAAGGCTGCAGATGCAAAATCAAAATACAAAAATCAGTTATGCTTCTATATGCCAGCAATGAACAATCAGAAATTTAAATTAAAACTCAATAGCAACAAAATTTTGAAATACTTAGAGATAAATCTCACAAAAGATGTGTGACACTTATACATGAAAAATTATAAAGCATCGCTGAGAAAAATTAAGGAATACCTAAATCAGTGCAAAGATGGACAATATTCATGAGTAGGAAGACTCAATATTGTTAAGAGGTCAATTTTCCCCAAAATGTTCTAAAGAGTCAACACATTCCCAGTCAAAATCTCAGCATGCACTTTTAGAGAAATTGACAAATTAGTTATAAAATTCACATGAAAATTATATAGACCTGAAATACCCAAAACAACTTTGAAAAAAAAGTTAGAAATCTAACACTACCTCATCTCAAGATTTATTTTACAGCTATAATAATCAAGATAGTGTGGTACAGATACAAAAATAGATAAATAGATTAATGCAACAAAATAGAGAGTCCAGAAATCGACCCCTACACAAATGCAGAAAGGCAATTCTGTAGAGGATTGATAGACTCTTCGACAAACATTGTTGGAAAAACTGGATATCCGTTTGCAAGAAAAATTAACTTCTTTCCGTATCCCACACCACGTACAAAAATTCACTCAAAGTGGATCATAGACCTAAATGTAAAAACTATAAAACTTCTAAAAGAAAACCTCTGTGAACTTAGGTTAGGCAAAGAGTCCTTAGCTACAGCTATAACATGATCCATAAAAGAACGAAGAGATAAATGGACTTCATCAAAGTTAAAACTTCGGCTCTACAAAAGACTCTAAGAACCCCTGACAGGGATAAAATATTTTCAAATTTTATATCTGATAAAGAATTTTAAAGATCTCCCAAAACTCAATAAACAAACAATTTAATTTTTTAAATAGGCAAAAAGACTTGAAAAGATATTTCACCAAAAAAGATATATGGATGGCAAATAAGTACATGAAAATATGCTGAGCACCATTACTCACTGGGGAAATGAAATTAAATCACAGTGAGAGATTACTATATATAAAAAAAATTCTACAAAATGGAAATTAATCTATAGTGACAGAAAGTAGATTAGTGATTGCCTTGGGAGGAGGTGCAGGGAAGATCGAGAAGGAGAGATTACAAAGGGGCAAGAGGAAACTTTAGGGAGTAAAGGGTATGCTCATTACCTTGATTGTGATGATAGTTTCACAAATGTATACATAGGTCAAAACTCAACTAAAGATACACTCTAAATATGGACATTTATTGTTTGTCAATGGTACCTTAATGAAGCTGTTTTTTAAATCTTTAAAAAAAATGATTAGAGTATTTACTAGTCAATATGGCTCCCAGTCACCTCCGTTAGAATTATAGACCACTAGGATTGGTTTCAAGTCCTGCTGCCTCATTTAACACTGTAAGCTATGTAGAACAGAGTAAAAAAGTATCTAAGCTTTGACTTTTCAATCAGACTCCCTTCAAATCCAGGCTCTTCACCTCTTTGAATCTCAAGTCTTTCAACTCTAAACTGAGGCTAACAGAAGTTGTCTCTTAGGGTCTTTGTGAGGGTTAAATGTGATAATATCTGTAAAGCACTTAGCCAGCATGTAGCATGTACTCTAAACCTGGCCAGCAATTTGGAAACTGAAGCCCAGGACGATGAAGTGACTTGCTCAAGGTCACACAACGATGTCATAGCAAGACCCTTAGAGCCATCTCACCTACCTCCAAGTTCTGTGGGTTTTCCTCCATGAGCTGTGATCCTTCAACTATATTTTGCAAAGTCAAATACATTACTTAACAACAAAAGTGAAATCAAGAGAACCACAACTAGACTATAGCACCAAGTAAGTCTAGCTGCAACACCAGAGAGTAATAGCATTGGCATCCAAAATTCTGCACAACCACGATACTGTGCAGCTGACATCGACATCATGTTGGGACTATTTATATGTGATACTTAACACAACACAGGCTTTAGCTGGGATTCATGTGGGTAGAGGTCAGAAAGTGGAGTAGTAAAACTCAGGAACTTCTATATCACTATCATGAATCCACCACCTGAGATCCAAGAACCTTAAAGGGTTTATGCACAATCTTTTAGGGCCCTAGGGACACCTTGAAATAGTGTGGAGAAAGTATATACAAGTATATATAAAGTGTATACAAGAAAGTATAGACAAGAAAGTATACATATACGTACAGACTCATACATATATAAACACACGTCAGCTTTATAGCTTTATAAAATTCTTAAAGAGGTAAGGGATCTTCCTAAAATATTAAAAACAGTTATTATAAAGAGTAAGCCAATTTTAGAGATAGGAATAAGTTAGAAAAAATCATAACCATTAAGAAGTCATATTGGGCTTCCCTAGTGGTGCAGTGGTTGAGAGTCCGCCTGCCGATGCAGGGGACACGGGTTCGTGCCCCGGTCCGGGAAGATCCCACATGCCGCGGAGCGGCTGGGCCCGTGAGCCATGGCCGCTGGGCCTGCGCGTCCGGAGCCTGTGCTCCGCAACGGGAGAGGCCACAGCAGTGAGAGGCCTGCATACCGCAAAAAAAAAAAAAAAAAAAAAAAAAAAAAAGTCATATTGAAATATAACTTGAAATGATAAATTTGATCCGTTTCCCTTGATTCAATATGAAATGAAATCAATAAGTCACACTAATGCAGCCTCTAGGTTTACAAGCTGAGGGAAGACTCCATCAAAGGCAGGGGCCACACAATTGGTCTGACTGTTTGGGTTGGCTTGAACAGTAGGCAGCTGGTTAATTGAGTCAAAACAAATTGGTTAGATTTTACTACCCTAAGCCTAATTCAATCTTAGTAAAATCCTTGTTTCTAAAAATAACCTAGAATTGTTCAAAAGAGCTTTCCATGACTCTGAAATACACAGTCTATCTCAAATATTTTTAAGCTGCTTTAAAACAAGAAATCTACACGATATGTATGTATCTTTAAAACAAGAAATCTACGCGATAGCAATGTATAGGGTAAATTCTTCGCAGGATGAGATAAGGAAAACACCCACTAGAAAGGGGTCATGATTAAAGCTTCTTTTCCTCAAAATGGATAGTGAAATCAAAGTTTAAAATGTTTCTACAGAAGGGACTGGTGGAAGATTAATAATTAATATATGACAGCAATAGAGAAATTTTGAAATGTGAATTTGATGAACAGAAATTGGCATCATATGATAAACAGGAGCGACAGGCGGGGAGTGAGAGAAGGAGGGTCTTTTGCTCAGAGACAGAATAGAAGGAAACTGGTTGGACTAGCAGGGGTTCCCTTTTTTTTAAGTGCAAACTTTCATTTGGTCGTGGACAAGGACTGAAAAGTGAGGAGAGAGTGAGGGGAGGGAAGACTCTTTAACCAAAACAAATCAGGTTCACTTGTAACATTCCCAAGAGTTTTTCCCTAAAAGAAAAGGAAAAGAAGAAAGTTTAACACATGACTTTGATATGTGCTTTGCCAGCCAGTTCCCTGCACTTTCTATTTTCTTCCCATCCCCTTTGCTCCCATTCTTACTGTTAGACTCTTTTTTTAAATCCATTCCAATTTTCCTCTAATATTTGTGTATAATTTTTCCTCCTTTTAACTAAGCTCCTTTTGAAATGTCTCCCTTTGTGTGTCTCCTGGCGGGGGGCAGGGTCTTTGCTCTCCTCTTTGGCCCAGTTTAAGGGGGCTTGGGGCTTCACTGGGAGCTCTCAGAAGAATTGTGCAAATTGCACCCGGGCTTCCGTTGGAAGAACCACTCATCCCGAGACCCCGTGCTGTGCCCGAGTGCATCAAGGCCATGTCAACCCCTTGATGCTGCCTCACGCTGTGATCTTCCTTTGCACTGTGTCATATGTCACGATGGGTTTTCCCACAATGCATTCTTTAGTTCAGTGTCAGGGAAAAAGAACAAATAATGTGCTCCTGCGGCAGCCAAACATGCTACCTGCAAGGTTGGGGAGCTGGACACATTTTCTTCCTCTGGAGTGAATTCCCTCTGCTGAAGCTGTCTTTTCCTTCCCATTATTCTCACTCTCCCCCTCCCCTTTCCTACCCAGACTTCTGCTCCTCCGCAAAGTGCTTTCAGCAGGTTGGAACATTCATCCTGCAGGAAAATTTGGAATTGCAAACAATTGTTGGGAGTTCATTGATCAATCTGTTTGTGCTAAATGTATTTACACAGGAAATAATGGTATAAGGTGTTTTACATTGTCTGTACAGAGCTTAGTCATGAAACCATGTGAAAATATGCAGAGGGCAGAAGATTCCATAGGAACAAACCACTGAGAAATCATCTCTAAACACGTGAATATGTCTATTTTTATTTGCCGGTTCATCATCACTTTACCTTTTAAAAAGTGATTATGGAGACCAGTTCCTTTGCTTTTTAAAATAACCAAATGGCATTTTGTTGCCCTTAATCTGCCTTTCTAAGAAAGAAAAGAAGCCTCCGCCCTGATGATTGCATTTACTAACTGACCACATACAATCTCTTTCACACATGCCACACGCTGAAGCCAGGACGGTATTTGGAGGCGTTCGTGCAAACTACTTATACCCACCTGCCTAGTAGACAGAAGGAAGTGGACAAGATGTGAATCCTTAGAGCATCTGAAAGGATCGATGAAAAAGAAATCTGACTTCCTCCTAATCTCCGGAGTGTCCATGGCTTACTATAAAGTGTAAAAAAAATCAGATCAGATCAGAGTCACACAGTAAGGGGGGCTCCTCTGCACCCCGCTAGGCGGCATCACCACCACCGGGAAATTTGTTAGCAATGCAGGAGCTCAGGCCACTCCCCAGAGCTACCAGTTCAGAATCTGCATTTTAACAAGATCTCCAGATGGTCAGTTTACACATTAAAGTTTGAGAAGCCCTGCACGGCGGTATGGTGCTGTGCGAGTTTCTGAAAAGATTTAACCTGAGCCAATTGCTTCTAGAACTTCTGCCCTGAGAGGACACACTGCCACCTTGTCTGGTGTAGATACAAAGCACCCTTCTAAATTACAAACGGTATTCTCCATGTCAACAGAGGAAGAGAAAGCTAAATAGAGACACTAGGTGCAAACATCTCTTTTCTATTTATAAAATGCATATGAAGTGTATATAATTATGTATATACTAATGTGCATGAAAATGGCTTAGCAACAAAATAGAGACAGATTCTGGATCGCTAATAAGACCAAATGGAGGATGGAGAACCCTGATAAAGCTTAAACCAAAACAGTTCAAATGTGCAGGTTCTGCTGACTGCATAATTCTGGAGGAATTTGCAATATGTTATTCTACATTGAATCATTTAGACACTTACACTGTACATACATTGAAAATTGTTATTTTTTCCTCTGAAATGAACTGCTGAATATGTGTGGGCCCAGCTCTAAAAAGCTTGCTTCCTCTGTCCCCTCTTTCTCTCTCATCACTCTTGTTGTCAACCACGAATGGCTGATGCTATCCCGCGCCTCCTCTTTCCACTGAAAGTACTCTTTAAACTCCTTGGTAGAATGTACCCCCCTACAGCTCTGTTTCACCCCTGCCCTTATAAATACACTCACTGTACCAATTCTACTCTAATTGGTAACAAGGTGAATTCTTGGGTAATATTTACTGTAAGGTTCACGCTTACTCATTGATACTTGTGTTTTATCATACCTTTCTAAACAGGAAAATCTCATTTTACTAATGAAAAAACTGCATTCAAAGAGTTCTTTAGAAATGCTACATATAAACAATCCTGAAAGCCTGTTCCCTACCATAGCAAGCCAGGCCTTGCTTTGCTACTCTTGAAATACCACTCATGACAAGCATTGGGTGAATTGCACTGATTAGATTTTTTTATCGCTTCACCTTGCTCATTTCCTCTTCCTCTCTCTTATTACGAAATGTCCATTTTTGGATATCTTTAATTAATAGACTTTATTTGGAGGGCAGTTTGAAGTTACAGAAGAATTG
The DNA here is from genome assembly GCF_949987515.2 of Delphinus delphis. Classification (NCBI taxonomy): domain Eukaryota; kingdom Metazoa; phylum Chordata; class Mammalia; order Artiodactyla; family Delphinidae; genus Delphinus; species Delphinus delphis. The sequence continues at coordinate 58,516,581 of NC_082696.1, read as the reverse complement.
AGCAGAAAGTACAGACTTCTTATATATCCCCTTAAACTCCTCTCACTTAGCTTCCCTTATTATTAACATCTTGCCTTAGTGTGGTACAATGGTTCTAATAGTGATACATAATTATTAACTAAATTTCATAATTTACATTAGAGTTTCTCTTTGTGTTGTACATTCTATGGGTCTAAACACCCATTTTTCATTGCGCTACTGCTATAATCATTTTAGGATTTCCTTTGCACCCAATTAAGAGATCTCTAAAGAAAAGGACCTTGCCCCAGTTGATCACTACATTACCAGAACTAAGTAGCAGCTTACTGTTTATTCTGGTTTTGTGCTCTTTGTGACTCTACATACCAGCTTTTTCTCATGGAGTTTTCCATTCACTAATATTTATTGAGCAGCTATTGCCTTCAAAAGACCATGGTGGTACCCAGAGATTTATCTGACATGGACGCCCTTTGTGTAACCAATGGTCAATTAGGAGAAATAAGGCATGTATATAAACAACAAGGCAAGGATTGAAGAGAGCTCAAGGGGAAAGTCATGGTAAGTTGAGTGGGTGGAGAAGGATGGGCTCTTTGTGCAGAAGGCAGTATTTGAGAGCCTGGAAGGACCAATAGCATTGGAAGATGTGATGATCAAGTATAAGTACTGGCTGAGAGAACAGCTCTAGTGAAAACACTGGAGATAGAGAAACATGGGTCTTGTAAGAAACCTAGAAGGAGCTCAGACTGATGGACCGTTTGATGAGTGAAGGGCAGGAGTAGACAGTAAAGCTCAGCAGATTATCCATTTCTATGATAAATACTCTTGGAGTCTTTAGAGAGGTGCTTCTCAAAGTGAGGTAACAAGCCATACCAGGGTTGCTTCGTGGAGGCAAGTTTCTCATAGCATGGTACTTGGGTTATCTAAACAGAATCGGTCTCCTGGGGTGCATATTTTCAGGTCCTACCTTACACTCACCTAATCAGGATCTGGGGGGTGAGGAGTGAAGATAGAGACCAGAAATTCACATTTTTAACAAGCATTCCAAGTGGTCCTTGTGTACACGAAAGTATGAGAATTGCTGATAATTACCTCAAGACAATTGGGAAATGGACAAGAGCAAAATATTATAATCATTTTTGATTGAATACAAAATCCATACAAGTTTTTAAAAAAGAAATGCAAGGCTTCAAAAATTTATCTACAAGGTATATATACACTCACTCTCCTCTCACTTTAGGAATCTTTGGATGGAAATGTACAAGAAGAGCTGTACCAAAAGCAGACAAAATGTTCAAACATGCTGCTAGTATGTTGAAACGTATTACAGATGGTTTGCACAAACTCTGCTGTGTGTATCTGTATTAACATCGTCTTTAGCTGCAATGATCAGCTTTGGCCTCCTCCACACCTCCCCTGGTTTGACGGCAGACCATAATAATGTCACTTGGCTATTCTTGAAAAACAGCTACTAAGTGTTGACGGTACTTACTGCAGCAATATTTATGTGAGAACCCTGAAATACTTGGGAAAATATTTGGAGGGTGCAAAGGCTGGCATAGCCATAAATCCTGAGTAATGTTGCAATTGGGCAGGGACATAAAGTTCAATGGCCCCTGATTTTCTGGACATTTTGGTTCATTGTTTTGTACATTTATGTAACCCTTCTTAGTCTAACTGGACATGGAACTCTTCCCAGCTGGTTGACTTTCAGATTGAAGAATGTCGTTATTTCCCAAGTTTCGTTTGCTTCTTGGGTAATCTTTATATACAATGAAGAAATCAATTCAATGGCCAGTCCACAATCGGAATAACCGAACTATGACTCTGGGCCATTTATCTCAGGTTCTGGAAGGTTAAACTTTAGACGTTTATGTCCAAACCGAAGTGGAAACAGAAGAAAAATCAGGGTCTTCAAAACCATGTCCATCGCAGAATGTACTTGAACGGAATGGCTACTGATAGCAAAAACTAGAAGACCCTCCCTCTGAAAGAAGTGTACTAAATAATGTAAACACAAAGACATACGCAGTTTATTATCAGAAAAACAGAGGAGTTGTATAGTCAAAAACAGTCAGCCCCTGACTTACAAACACCAAGTTACCCATCACCCGCAAGGGCTAATTCCTATTACCCAACCCCAGTTCTCTCTCCCACCAGCACCCCAAATATGTGGGTGCTAGGCATGTTACAGGAGCTTGTGGATGACTTTGTTCCTTTTGAATAGCTTGGAATAGCTCACTGTGTTTTGAGAGGTCTTGTACACGGTGTGGCCAAACTGTATAGGCATTAAGTCAAACTAGGTCTACAAGCTATTTCAGTAATTTTGTAGGCCACTCATCTCAGCTTGAGGGATTGACTTTTTGATACTTTCCATCCCATCATGATAATGTTTATTATACCCTTTCTACTTTGGAAATTATCCCCCTAAGTGGAGAGGCAAAGCAGGTGTTGCGGAAAAGGATTTTGCCTTTGTTTATTCTTCCTTCAAATATTTGTAAAAAGGAAAACAATTCTTTTTCAAGGATGCCGTGTTGCTGTTTTTGTGTTTTCCACAAGTCACTGCTCTAATTATAAGGCCGTGTCACTGTGACATTGGTAACATGTTTCTCTCTCCAACCTCAGTGCACATCCGGAGCTTGTTTGAGAGGCCCTGGGCAGCTGCTGCCATCTCGTTAGCTGTAATGCTTTCATCCTTTATTCAATCGAAGTAATTTTTTACTTCGATTTTCCTTGTCAGGTTTTCCTTAACAGAATCTCTCATCTTACTTAAGTTGCTGCCCTTTTTACAGTCTTGGGTCAGAGAACCATACGTACATTTTCTCTGAGCTTTAAGAAATTTACTTCCACAAAGTCTAAATTTTATCTCACCATGGCCAGTTTCCTAGCCTTTTGTCATGTTAAAATGCTAAGATGAACAGTAATTTTTTCCACAGTTCCATTAATTTTCACATTTTTGACTACTCTTCCTTATTAATCCAAATAACAGGCCAAAACAGCTACTTCTAAGCCCACCTCCTTTACCCTCCCCAAACCTCCCCATACACACACACACACACACACACACACACACACACACACACACACACACACACATTTCTCTGTGTTCTATGATAGCCCTAAAATACCCCAAAACAAAGTGTCTTGAGTGAGGCCAAATATGGGCAGTCATAGTCATGAAAAGAAAGGACCATCCCAGATTCTCAGTGTCTGTAACATCACAAATAGAATCCAGTTTTTGCAAGCCCACTAAAGAATGCTATGCTTTCAGGCTTCCCTGGTGGCGCAGTGGTTGAGAGTCCGCCTGCCGATGCAGGGGACCCAGGTTCATGCCCCGGTCTGGGAGGATCCCACATGCTGCGGAGCGGCTAGGCCCATGAGCCATGGTCACTGAGCCTGCACGTCCAGAGCCTGTGCTCCGCAACGGGAGAGGCCACAACAGTGAGAGGCCCGCGTACCGCAAAAAAAAAAAAAAAAAGAATGCTATGCTTTGCTCGAGCGACACTTCTAGCACAGGGCCAAATATTTGAAGGCCCTCACGTCTGCTGTGCCATTACCATTTACTCTGCCACTGTAACCTGCATTGTAATACCTTAGTCCACAACCTCCATTTATTCAGGGAGCCTTCAGGTTTAATCAGGATAATACACACTTTTTCCTTAGCAAAATAATACCTACACATACATGCATATTATATTTACAGATACACATATATATGATTACATGATACATACATGACATACGATTTTTTTAATGTAACTTTTTACATGTTCAGAATGATTTCTCTGTTTAGTGTAAGCAGTTGTTGATGACAGAGAGTACCCAGGAGCTCTTTTTAACTTCTTTGCCGCTTTCCCTGGTCAATCCAAATTTAACACTTATGTTTAATAGTAATTCAGGGCGAGAGAAAGAAAAGGCCTCTCCACCCACCCTTGAGTGTCGAGCAGTAAAAGATAAAAAGTTATGAGAGTATTCTGGTCTTGAGAGAATCAGAATGCCTATTTATTTCTCTTTTGTGAAAGTGCACTTGAAAAGTAAAACGTGAAACCCTACCCCAGTGTGAGACGAAAAGCAGAGGGAGGTTTTCCTCATAACTACAAATGATCTACACGGAGAGAGCAAGTAATGGTGAGTTTTGGAAAATGATAAGATTGTAGCAATCCGGAGCACTGCAAGAAATTGGCAAATTGTAAAACAACCAGAAGGCGCTCAGTGCAGCTCTAATTTTGCCGGCTCTCCAGCCTCAGCAAAAGGAGGAGATGCAAGCAGTGGAAATGCTTTGCCTCTTTTCAGGGACAAGCAGACCATCTATATCATGACATACAGGAGGTTAGCTGTGTGGTCTCGCTTGGAGAAAGTTAAAGGATAATGGCCACTGGGCACAGGGCGGTTGAGCTGTCAACTCATTACGGTCATTGCTTGAGGGACACAGACTCCTGTTGGCTTCATTGAATATGGTAACTCCCAGCATGTTATGAACATTAAGAGGGTCTGGAGAAGTGACCTCCACCGCTGACTGCATGGCTCCATGTGGTACAAGGTTACAACTTCCAAGGATCAGGCAAATTGATGCCAATTTAAAGAATGGGACCTTCACAGTCAGGGAAGACTCGGGAGGCATCTGGAAGCTACTGGGCATCTATTGGTAGCTAACTCCTTGACATCTACAGACCAGAATCCTGTCTCTGTTTAAAATTCCTTATTTTTTAAAATGAAACTAAGTGCAAATAAAACCCTAATAATGAAACTCAGAAGTACCCAAATGTTATGTATATATTTTATAGATCTATTGCGACCCACCCCCCAAAATTTTTGAAAGATATTTGGGATTTCTTGGTCATAGTCATGAAAGAAATGGACCATTAGAGAATCTAAAAAACCTCCTTGTTCAAATCAGATTATCCTTTTACCAGTCAGTGAGGCAATCTACCCTTCACTACACTGCTACAAATGCAGTGTACCAGCCCCAAAGACGCTCTTCCAGACTGTAACTTCCTGACTTCTGATTTCGTCTCTGGACTGTGTTCCCATAGCCCCTCTGTCTCTCCTTCACACCCCAGGCCCTATAGCCAGCCTGGGCTCTAGGTTCCTACGGCCAATCCTGCCTCTTGCCTTAAGCCTCCACACTTGACAATGACAAAGCAATACAACACCTCTAGAAAAGTGAATAACTACTGTTACCCCCTTATTTACTATAATCTAATAGCTATTTTTATGTCTTCATTGTTAGTTATTTTCCAGATGTCAATGTTGCTTGCTATTTCCTTTTTTTTTTTTTTGTTCTTAAAGATGTAAGCAATTAAATCAACACCTTAAATATGGTAAAATATAAAATAAGCTTTATACTCAACTTTATGTCTTATAATTTGGTCATTTTCTCTTGACAGTACAGTATTTTTTTTTCCTTATTATTATTATTTTTGGCTGCATCAGGTCTTAGGTGCGGCACACGGGATATTCATTGAGGCCTGTGGCGTCTTTCATTACAGCTCTCGGTCTCTTCGTTGCGGCACTTCGGCTTCTCTCTAGTTGTGGCATGCGGGTTTTTTTTTTTTCTCTCTTCTCTCTCGTTATGGCTCCAGGGCTCCAGGGCGTGTGGGCTCTGTAGTTTGCGGCACGTGGGCTCTTTCGTTGAGGTGGTCCTCGGGCTCAGTAGTTGTGACATGCAGGCTTAGTTGCCCTGTAGCTAGTAGGTTCTTGGTTCCCCAACCAGGGATTAAACCTGCATCCCCTGCATTGGAAGGCAGATTCTTTACCTGGACCACCAGGGAAGTCCCTTTTATTTAATTTTTTTATTACGGTATAATTGATTTACAATATTAAATTAGTTTCAGGTGTACAACAGTGATTCAAAAATTTTGTAGATTAAATTCCATTTAAAGTTATTATAAAATATTGGTTATATTCCTGTGCTGTACAATATATCCTCATAGTTTTTTTTTTTAACCTCTTTTTTTTTTTTAAACATCTTTATTGGAGTATAATTGCTTTACAATGGTGTGTTAGTTTTTGCTTTATAACAAAGTGAATCAGCTATATATATACATATATCCCCATATCTCCTCCCTCTTGCGTCTCCCTCCCACCCTCCATATCCCACCCCTCTAGGTGGTCACAAAGCACCGAGCTGATCTCCCTGTGCTATGCGGCTGCTTCCCACTAGCCACCTATTTTACATTTGGTACTGTATATATGTCAAGGCCACTCTCTCACTTCGACCCAGCTTACCCTTCCCCCTCCCCGGGTCCTTAAGTCCATTTCCTATGTCTGCGTCTTTATTCCTGTCCTGCCCCTAGGTTCTTCAGAGCCTTTTTTTTTTTTTTTTTTTTTTTAGGTTCCATATATATGTGTTAGTATACGGTATTTGTTTTTCTCTTTCTGACTTACTTCACTCTGTATGACAGACTCTCGGTCCATCCACCTCACTACAAATAACTCAATTTCGTTTCTTTCTATGGCTGAGTAGTATTCCGTTGTATATATGTGCCACATCTTCTTTATCCATTCATCTGTCAATGGCCAGTTAGGTAGCTTCCACGTCCTGGATATTGTAAATAGAGCTGCAATGAATATTGTGGTGCATGACACTTTTTGAATTATGGTTTCTCAGGGTATATGCCTAATGGTGGGATTGCTGGGTCATATGGTAGTTCTATTTTTAGTTTTGTGTGTGTGTGTGTGTGTGTGTGTGTGTGTGTGTGTGGTACGCAGGCCTCTCACTGTTGTGGCCTCTCCTGTTGCGGAGCACAGGCTCCAGATGCGCAGGCTCAGCGGCCATGGCTCACGGGCCCAGCCGCTCCGCGGCATGTGGGATCTTCCCAGACCGGGACACGAACCCGTGTCCCCTGCGTCGGCAGGCAGACTCTCAACCACTGTGCCACCAGGGAAGCCCCTATTTTTAGATTTTTAAGGAACCTCTATACTGTTCTCCATAGTGGCTGTATCAATTTACATTCCCACCAACAGTGCAAGAGGGTTCTCTTTTCTCCACCATCTCCAGCATTTATTGCTTGTAGATTTTTTGATGATGGCCATTCTGACTGATATGAGGTGATACCTCATTGTAATTTTTTTTTTTTTTTGCGACACGCGGGCCTCTCACCGTTGTGGCCTCTCCCGTTGCGGAGCACAGGCTCCAGATGCGCAGGCCCAGCGGCCATGGCTCACAGGCCCAGCCGTTCCGCGGCACATGGGATCCTCTCAAAACGGGGCACGAACCCGCATTCACTGCATCGGCAGGCGGGCCCTCAACCACTGCACCACCAGGGAAGCCCCATCATTGTAATTTTGATTTGTATTTCTCTAATGATTAGTGATGTTGAGCATCCTTTCATGCATTTGGTGGCAATCTGTATATCTTCTTCGGAGAAATGTCTATTTAGCTCTTCTGCCCATTTTTGGATTAGGTTGTTTGTTATTTTGATATGGAGCTGCATGAGCTGCTTGTAAATTTTGGAGATTAATCCTCTGTCAGTTGCTTCCTTTGCAAATATTTTCTCCCATTCAGAGGGTTGTCTTTTCATCTTGTTTATAGTTTCCTTTGCTGAGCAAAAGCTTTTAAGTTTCATTAGGTTCCATTTGTTTATTTTTATTTATATTTCCGTTTCTCTAGGAGGTGGATCAAAAAGAATCGTGCTGTGATTTATGTCATAGAGTGTTCTGCTTATGTTTTCCTCTAAGATTTTTATAGTGTCTGGCTTTACATTTAAGTCTTTAATGCATTTTGAGTTTATTTCTGTGTATGGTGATAGAAAGTATTCTAATTTCATTCTTTTACATGTAACTGTCCAGTTTTCTCAGCACCACTTACTGAAGAGGCTGTCTTTTCTTCCTTGTATATTCTTGCCTCCTTTATCAAAGATAAGGTGACCATATGTGCATGGCTTTATCTCTGCACTTTCTATCCTCTTCCCTTGATCTATATTTCTGTTTTTGTGCCAGTACCATACTGTCTTGATTGCTGTAGCTTTGTAGTATAGTCTGAAGTCTGGGAGCCTGATTCCTCCAGCTCCAGTTTTCTTTCTCAAGATTGCTTTTGCTATTCAGGGTCTTTTGTGTTTCCATACGAATTGTGAAAATTTTTGTTCTAGTTCTGTGAAAAATGTCATTGGTAGTTTGATAGGGATTGCATTGAATCTGTAGATTGCTTTGGGAAGTATAGTCATTTTCACAATGTGGATTATTCCAATCCAAGAACATGGTATATCTCTCCATCTGTTTGTATCATCTTTAATTTCTTTCATCAGTGTCTTATAGTTTTCTGCAAACAGGTCTTTTGAATACTTAAGTAGGTTTATTCCTAGGTATTTTATTCTTTTTGTTGTAGTGGTAAATGGGAGTGTTTCCTTAATTTCTCCTTCAGATTTTTCATCATTAGTGTATAGGAATGCAAGAGACTTCTGTGCATTAATTTTGTATCCTGCTACTTTACCAGATTCATTGATTAGCTTTAGTAGTTTTCTGGTAGCATTGTTAGGATTCTCTATGTATAGTATCATGTCATCTGCAAACAGTGGCAGCTTTACTTCTTCTTTTCTGATTTGGATTCCTTCTATTTCTTTTTCTTCTCTGATTGCTGTGGCTAAAACTTCCAAAACTATGTTGAATAAGAGTGGTGAGAGTGGACAACCTTGCCTTGTTCCTGATCTTAGAGGAAATGGGTTATTTTTCACCATTGAGAATGATGTTGGCTGTGAGTTTGTCATATATGGCCTTTATTATGTTGAGATAAGTTCCCTCTATGTCTACTTTCTGGAGGGTTTATATCATAACTGGGTGTTGAATTTTGTCAAAAGCTTTTTCTGCATCTACTGAGATGACCATATGGTTTTTCTCCTTCAGTTTGATAATATGGTTTATCACATTGATTGATTTGCCTATATTGTAGAATCCTTGCATTCCTGAGATAAATCTCACTTTATCATGGTGTCTGATCATTTTAATGAGCTGTTGGATTTTGTTGGCTAGTATTTTGTTGAGGATTTTTGCATCTATGTTAATCAGTGTTATTGGCCTGTAGTTTTCTTTCTTTGTGACCTCTTTGTCTGGTTTTGGTATCAGGGTGATGGTGGCCTCATAGAATGAGATTGGGAGTGTTCCTCCATCTGCTATATTTTGGAAGAGTTTGAGAAGGATAGGTGTTATCTCTTCTCTAAATGTTTGATAGAATTCACCTGGGCTTTTGTTTGTTGGAAGATTTTTAATCACAGTTTCAATTTCAGTGCTGTGATTGGTCTGCTTATATGTTCTATTTCTTCCTGGTTCAGTCTCAGAAGGTTGTGCTTTTCTAAGAATTTGTCCATTTCTTCCAGGTTGCCCATTTTATTGGCATAGAGTTGCTTGTAGTAATCTCCCATGATCCTTTGTATTTCTGCAGTGGCAGTTGTTACTTCTCCTTTTTCATTTCTAATTCTATTGATTTGAGTCTTCTCCCTTTTTTCCTTGATAAGTCTGGCTAATGGTTTATCAATTTTGTTTATTTCTCAAAGAACCAGCTTTTAGTTTATTGATCTTTGTTATTGTTTCCTTCATTTCTTTTTCATTTCATTTCTGATCTGATCTTTATGATTTCTTTCCTTCTGCTAACTCTGGGGTGGTTTTGTTCTTTCTCTAATTGCTTTAGGTGTAAGTTTAGGTTGTTTATTTGAGATGTTTCTTGTTTCTTGAGGTAAGATTGTATTGGTATAAACTTCCCTCTTAGAACTGCTTTTGCTGCATCCTATAGGTTTTGCATCATCATGTTTTCATTGTCATGTGTTTCTAGGTATTTTTTAATTTCCTCTTTGAATTCTTCAGTGATCTCTTGGTTATTTAGTAGTGCATTGTTTAGCCTCCACGTGTTTGTAATTTTTACAGATTTTTTCATGTAATTGATATCTAGTCTCATAGTGCTGTGGTCGGAAATGATACTTGATACTGTTTCAATTTTCTTAATTTTACCAAGGCTTGATTTGTGACCCAAGATATGATCTATTGTAGAGAATGTTCCATGAGCACTTGAGAAGAAAGTGTATTCTGTTGTTTTTGGATGGAATGTCTTATAAATATCAACTAACTCCCTCTTGTTTAATGTGTTATTTAAAGCTTGTTTTTCCTTATTTATTTTCATTTTGGATGATCTGTCCATTGGTCAAAGTGGGGTGCTAAAGTCCGTTACTATGACGTGTTATTGTTGATTTCCCTTTTATGGCTGTTAGCATTTTCCTTATGTATTGAGGTGCTCCTATGTCGGGTGCATAAATATTTCCAATTGTTATATCTTCTTCTTGGATTGATCTCTTGATCATTATGTAGTGTCCTTCTTTGTCTCTTGTAATAGTCTTTATTTTAAATTCTATTTTATCTGATATGAGAATTGCTACTCCAGCTTTCTTTTGGTTTCCATTTTCATGGACTAGCTTTTTCCATCCCCTCACTTTCAATCTGTATATGTCCCTAGGTCTGAAGTGGGTCTCTTGTAGACAGCATATATATGGGTCCTGTTTTTGTATCCATTCAGCCAGTCTGTGTCTTTTAGTTGGAGCATTTAATCCATATCCTCGTAGTTTATTTATTTTATACATGGTAGTTTACACCTCGTAATCCCCAACCCCTGTCTGGCCCCTTCCCTCTTCCCTCTTTCTAAAGGTCTCTAATCTCTTCGATTCAGTCAGCTTTCATTGATTCATTAAATCAAAAAATATTTATCCCTTCCATTTCCTCAATTTTTCTTGCATTATAAAATATCTTGTCCAAGAGAGCTTTGCTGTGATTGGTGAGTCATAACTAATGCTTTCTGTTCTTCCAATTATTTCAATGTAAACATTTCCCAACTGCTTTTATTTCCATTGATTTGCACACATATTTACCCTTTCTCATCCTAAATAATGGATTTTTTTCTCTATGTCTATGTTTAAATATTTCCTTTATTTGTTATATGTACCTTTCCTTTGCAAAATAATTATAGTGTGTAATTGCAATTTAATCATAGCATCCATTCTGTTAAATGATCCCTTTACTAAGTGGAATTACATGTTAACACCCTTATCAAGTGCTAAATTTCAGAGAATAATCTGTGAGGTCTTGCTGAGTTTTTCCCAGCGCTTGTCTTTTCCATAATGAAGCATTCTTCCAGAGTGAATGGCTTATGAAAATCTGATAACAATTCAGTCTGATAGAAGAAATTAAAATTCGATATTTTTAGTTGTGTTGCAGCCAAGGAAGAACTATGAAATGGAATCTATCTTCAAAATGTAGAAATTGACTGACTTTTTAAACATGAATTAAATGGTTCACCTGTTAAGATTCAACTTTTTAAGATGTATTTGAATTGAATTTCTGAAATACCAACAAGTCTTGCTCTTACAATGATTGCGGTTTTCTTTTCAAATATTTTGCTCTGAAGAAATTTCACTGGAAATAAAATTAATATATAATCCCTGCTTTACCTTGGATTTTTATTTTATCACTTTAAATGCCCTTTAAAAAATAGAGTGTAAACCTATCAATAAATAGAATAATATCTTTATTAGTAATATTATTTTTAAGTCCCTATGTGCTGGGTACTCTGTTAAAGTCTTCACATGGATCATCTTCTTTAATCCATAGACAAAAATGATGGTGCTCCTATTATTATCCTCCTTTTACAGATGAGCTAACAGACTTTTAAAAGGTTAAGTGACTGCCCAAAGTCACACAAATACTGTGATTATAGCATCAATAATAAGTGACCTTATTCGAACCCACATGCTGATGAAGTCTGCGAACTTTTGGGTTATATAAGTTTAATAGCATTTCCCAAGGTCATCATGAGAAAATCAGCATCTATTACCTTAAAATCACTGAGTGAAGGAAACCTCTCACTGTATACACACTTTAGCATCCACCACTGTGGGTACCATGTGCCTGGAAGAACTTTTGTGGGATCACAACAGGTACATGAGAACTTTAAATTACTCTTGATTTCTATCCACAGTGTATTGACACCACCTGGGTGCTGTACTATCATTTTTTATTAAAACCAAAGAGTTTTCTAACAATTAGATTATGAGTAAGGAAGACCTACCATCATTTTGCAAGCTTCAACCAACACCCTTTTGATCTGCAGTGTGACAAATGAGCCACAAAGCTGTCATATATATGTGTGTGTGTATATATATATATGTATAAATAATATAGGTCATATTATATAAAATATTATACAATATGTAACATTACATATATAAAGGAGAGAACAATTTATTAGTCTGCATATCTTTAAAGAACATGAGCTATTTATGTGCTTTTGTCATGAGATATGTGTTTGTGTGCCTTTTAGTATAAGCTCTTTCATTCAACATGATCTAAATGTGGAATATTTTTTAACAATCTATACTTTGTTTAGGAAGTCACCATACATGTCACAGAAATTATCTCTGCTCAAGGAATTCAAAAGCAATAAATATCAAGCCTCAACAAGATGCTGTTTAAGGATTTTGCATTGTCTCATGCTTATGAAACAGATGAAGAGCATCATTTCCTCAATGAACCACAATTGTGTCAATTAATGGAAATTTCCAGATAGCAAGATGCTGATAATAGACATTTTATTATCTATACATATACACACGAACACACACACACAATATATACACAACACAGCAAATAAAATGAAGGGGGTAGTTTAAGCTCCATTTCTTCAGCAAACTCTCAGTAAAATAATTCACATTATTTGTAGCCTGGTTGCACATAAAACTTTCAACAGCTGAATAAATACCTGAGTTCTGCCCTTTGTTTCAATTTACTTGCTTACCTGTGAGCCCCTTTCCACTGCCCCTGAATAGACAACCAGGAGTCCTGGTCCTAGAGGCGTTAATAGATGTTGAGTGCTCAATTTCCTGCATGCTGCATATAAAAGCACCCTTATGTGTCAGGTTCCAAAGGCATAATAGAAAAAAGAATAAACACTGGTTTTTATGGAATCCTTCATATACAAATTATCCCAAAGAGCTTTATGAACAATGAATTGGACACTGGCAGTGCAGGGAGGGATGTAAACAAATGTAGCAGCCATTGAGCGCTCAGGAATAAGTCACACAGAGGTCTCCTTGAACTGTCAAAAAGTATACATCTTCCCCAGTGTTCCTTACTAAAACAGAGTGTCCGCACATGAAGCTTGCTGTCAATCACAGAACTCCACCCACACAATCTGAGGGAAGTGAAAATTCCTTATTTCAAGGATTGATACAATAACCTGCACAGGAACTTCCCACAGGAAATGGATTTGGCACAAGTTAACTCAATTTACTTCGTACCAGGTTACTAGACCCATTGATTGCTGCTGGGTAGGGTTTAAATATGACTCATCATACCAACCCCATCCCTATTTTCCCCAACCCCTCCCCATGCATAAACACCCTAAATATCAGTTTTGAACAACCAAAGAGTATTTTAATACTTAGCTCCACTCAGCATTTTCCCTGCCCTCATTTTCTTGTTATTCATTTCATTTTATGAGTTGTGTACATGTCTTCCTCACCAAATTCATAGTAAGAGATCCAGTGTTGGTTTTTTTCTAGCCACCACTGCCCTCAACTGACAGCATCTACCCAAGTTCTACTGAGCTAGTAGCACCTCAATAAGAGGTTCTCAATATAAGCTGACTAATAAATACAGTAAAGTTATTCCAGGCGTAGACATCAAAAGGAACAAAGTGAAATTTTCTATCTTTACTTTTGCAGAGCCTGTATCTGGACCACTACAAGAATGAATCATCTTTTTTTTTTAATGTTAATGGGAAAAGTTAGCCTTTCCAACAACCCACTTAGTAACATCCAGATACCCCTCGTCAAAAGCTCTGTGAGTTCCTCTGCATCCAGCAAGCTGGTTCTGATGGAACAGAGCCAAAAGCAGAACTTCCACTTTCAGTCATTGGTGGTTGCCCTGGGAAGCTCCTCCAAAGCACTCATTTCTCAGCAGCACCTGAAGCCTGCCAGAAAGGAAAGCAGAAGGACAAACGCTCTTCTCCCCTTGGGTTTTGCAGAAACGGTACTTGTGAGCTGGGGTCTTATGTCACCTCACACCAGGACTGACACACATGCAGCACTTTTGAAGTCAGGAATCAGTAGGGACACAGAGCAGCTGGATGAAATGAATTCCCCGCCTCCACCCTCCCTCCCCTCTGCACCTTGCTCTTCTCTGTAGGGGACAGCCTCTGAAGGATCAGCTTCCTTGGGACTACAGTGACCCTGTAAGTCCAAGAGTCTCTTTCCTTCAGTTTCCAGTTGAGTTTCTTTGGGGTACTGGACACAGCTGATTCAGCCCATCTGTCCCATAACCCTAGCTCTGAGCTCCAGAAGCTCAGACCACAGTTCATTTCTCCTCTTAACCATCCCATGACCCTCCTCTCCCCTTCCCTGGGCCGCCTGGCCCTCTGAGGCTGAGCTGCAGTAGCGCACAGTCCTGGGAAGTGCCCCCGAGACTCAACATAATTACTCCACCTCCCAAATCCCAGCCCCCACCCCTCACTGAGGGTTCCTGCCGCACCTTCTCTTCAGCCATCTGTTGGGCTGTGAAGTGGGATTTAAGTTGCCTCCATTCTGCCAGGCCAGCAGTAGAACCATCTCTATTGTCAAGGACCTCCCTGACCCTGTCTCTTTCTGGGTCTGGATCTCCCAATTACCTGTGGACCCCTTCCTATCTAGAGATAGACACCATTGTATAAAAGAGTTCTGCACCAAATCCTGCCTCTTCCTGAAGGTTACTCGTTTTATGCTCAAACATCAAGGGATTCAATTTTCATAGTCTTACTGCTGAAAGTCCGTCATAATTTCTGCAGATCCCAACCCTGGCCTTGGTCTGATGCCTGCTTTTGGTGGGATTTTTCTGCTGCTAAGAATCTTCTTAAAGCCTTAGGGACCCAAAGACTTGGTGCCCATATAATTTAGATCATTGCCACAGTTCACCACTCTTGCAACTGCTTCCCTCTGGCAACACAATGTAGTGGTTAAGAGTACAATTCCAGAGCCGGCTGCGCAGGGTCTGTCACTTACTATGACAGGTCTATGTGACCTTTGGTCAATTGCTTAGTCTTCACATGCCTCAGTTTCCTCTCAGATATTATGGGAATAACACTTATATCTACCTCACGTGTTGTGTAAGCATTAAATGAATTAATACAAGTGGAGTGCATAGAACAGGGTTTGGCACACAGTAAACATTTGCCATCATAATTCCAAGCTAGGGTACAGTATTGTCCGCTGTGTAATAGATGTCATTCCCCTAAAACAAGCTATAAATGGATATACAGAGGATACACACCCCCTCGGTCCTCAGAGGGGCTGGGCTAGACCTTCAGGCACCCCCTGCTAGAGCAGCCTCAATACTTCACCAAAAATTTTTGTACAAATATTGTCATTTTTCTATGTGCTGTGATGTGACAAAGCAGGAAAGCACTCCCTCAAAGGTTCCTAGAGGAAATATGATCCAAAAAGAGGAGCTCTTACTCTACTGAAGTTGAAACAGAGCAAGCAAGGATATCCTCACGCAATTTTCCACCACATTAAGGCCATTAACTTCTGACCCAGGTTGCTGAGAAATCTTTCACAGGGCAGAGGATCACACCAGAAGAGAGAAGACAGAGGATGCCAGAATTTCTTAAGCACTGACCTGAAACTTCCTGCCAGGGGTTCCTGAACTGAGACTCACAGACAGTGTCTGACAAAAAAGGAGACTCACTAGGGGCACGTGTTTCCATCCCCAGGGAAATATGCATCCCCACCCCAAGCCTGGCTGTGATTCTCATGGGAACACTCTATTCTCACCCTACTGCGATTGGACCAGTCCGACTCTCCCAACCTTCGAAACTGTGCGCTAACCGTCACCTCCCTGCTCACATTCAAAGCCATGTCCTCCACATTCCCTGGTCCTGACTGGTTCCCAAAGTCATTCATGGAGGGGACAAATTCAGACAGTGGCTCCCTAGCTACCCAGATGTCAAACACTACAAAAAAGAAAAGTATATACACAAATGTGTGCATAGTTGTGGGCTTGAAGACAGCCATGTTAAGATTAGTCTTATATAACAAAATAAAGAATTGTACCAGATATTCAAGATTCACTCCAACACTGGTTCAAAGTCAAGCTCTGAGTTGTTTCAGGTCTCCTTAAATTAGCCCCTCAACAGGTCCTCCCACAACAAAATAAGTGACTAATGTACTACTTACTGCCTCAAGTCCACCACACAAAAACTTCTTTGCTAAAAACAACAATCACAGTGCTTTGTTTTTTACACTTTACAATGTGTTAGTTTCTCCTGGTCGTAATGGGACTTCACCTGGGAGAAGGTGATGTTGAGACTCTTGCTGGAATCCAAACACCAAAAAGGGATTTTTCCTTATATTACAAATGATTAATATAATAATAAAAAGAGCCATCGTTTCCGGAGCTCTTACTATGTGCCAGGAAAATGCCTCTAATAGTTTCTCTGTTTTCCTCACTAAACTGTAAGCCCAGTGTCCTTCAAAGAACAAGCGGATCCCCATTTTCTTGATTGAGCACTTTGATACTTCCTTGAGATGCTTTAATTATCTCTGGATCCCTGATGACACGTAGTAGGTTTTGAATAAATCTTTGATACATTAATTCTTTAAATGATTGATATAATTATCTGCAATGAGCTCTTCCAAAATTGAATGCCCAATGAAAGATGTATCAATATTTCCCACTTAGAGTCATTGAGATTTACAATCAAAGAATGTACCTTTGAATCAACTAGGGAGTTAGTTTATACACAAATCAAACCATTTCTTCTCCATTATGCTAATTTTTAATCTAATACCCAAAACTCATATAGTTCATTAGTTCAAAGTTTTTAATATGTACGAAAATATTCATTTTAAATTTTGGGGTGTCCATAAACTTTTATACAGTGCTTTCCTATTATGATGAATGATTTAGTCAAAGCTGTCATAGTTAATGAGCATGATCAGAAAAGTTAATGTACTTTACCAGTTTATCATTTAGTACTTTTATATTAGAAATTTCAATCATTTCCACCTTAAAAAATGTTTCTAATACTTTTTGTATTCAACCTTTGTAATTCCAGAAAAATGTGTTTAAAATAATCATTTTAATAACTTAAGGGTTTGATGTTTTATATCTGAGTGCGATTTAGTTACCAATTTCACACAAGTACACTTAACGCTTGATAATGCTGTGTTACCATAGGTAAATCAGAGAGATTTAATTTATCTGCTTTATCTCTTTAGATTTTTAAAATTTTTGTTTTTCTTTGACTTTTTATGTCTTTTTCCACTCTCATTTGCACAAAAGCATTCTAATATTTTTAGAATTTACGTGCTATTATTGTTTGCATGAATATCAAGTTATCATCAGATAACCATTGAAGGCAAAATTAATTTCACCAATATTTACAGTGGAGTATATACCATCATTTACAGATTTTTATAATTTCAATGAAAACATACACATTACCATTTTTATAGATCAAAACAATCTAATGTTAGAGTTCCGTAAGGTTTGGGACTTCCCTGGCAGTCAAGTGGTTAAGACTCTGCACTTCCACTGCAGGGGGTGTGGGTTCGATCCCTGGTCGGGAACAGGGAACTAAGATCTCGCATGTTGCACAGTGCAGCCAAAAAATTTAAAAAACAAAAGAATTTCATATGGTTTGATCTAACACAAGCACATATCCTAGCCTTAAACGCAGTTACATTTTTTAAATTCTGGGAGGTTGCGTGGCACAGCAGAAAGGACATGAATAGGGAAGTTAGTCAAACATAGTTTTGAATCTCAGCTCTGCATACATACTAGCTCTGTGATATTGTAAAACTTCTTAACTCTCTGAGCTCTTAATTTCCTCACCTATCAAACAGTAATTACTACCTGGAAGGTTATCGTGAGAATTAAATTTTAAAAACATGTATAAAACACCAAGTACACTGCCTGGCACCAAGAAGACATTCAACAAATATTTTGTCTTTGCTCTTTCTTTCTTCTTCTTCCTAAATTGGCTCTAAAAACTGTAGTCTGAAGGGCAATTGACAAACTGATCAAATAAATAGCTCTAATTTGTTGTCTGAATGAGGGGTGTGTGGAGGGGCGGGTGGCAAGATGAGCTACATGTCACACTATAACTCGATTTGCCTTTCTGGCAAGAGTCGATCTTACTAAGTGCCTCCCATGTATTTTTATCTGAAGTGTAAATTCAGGGAAATTTTCATTTTTTGTTACAAAAGACTGTTTTATGAATTATTAATCATTTAGCAAATTCATTAGATTATGTCAGGGTTACTAACTCAGTGCTTTTAAAATATATTAGCTACATGAATTTTATTACTGTGACACTGACTGTCAGAGAAAACTGGAAACTTTTCCCCTTCCAAATGATTTCTTTATTGTTCGCTTTGAGAAACCAACAGGCAGCAAGTTTTCGCCCTTTCTGGACTGAAATTTTCCTTTCTTTTAGACGTCCGCTAAGAATTTGTATCACATCTGCTGGTGATTTGAAAATCTATGACTCTAGAAAGAAAATGGTATTTTAAATTATTCCTATTTTTCCAAAATTGCTTTCACAGAAGTCACAATGAAAAGAATAGCAATTTTTAACATTCCAGCATCACAGGGCCAAATGCTTTGCTTGTGCCTTGGATTCTTTGTTTAAAAAAGAAAAAAATTCTGTCCAGTTTCATTTCTGAGTTTTACTGAAACCTTACCAAGTTTTCCGTGAGGGCTTCAGTGCTTTATATAGTCCCTGTTTTGTTCTTTGATCTCCTGCTTTAGTCCTCCAGAGTCAAAGTGGAGGTAGGAACTAAACCCTCCTCATTCCCGACTTTGAAGGATGAGAAGCTAGAGGCAGTTAAAACTTAACAGCAAAAATATTGAAAGCATTTCTACCATAGTTGATCAAGTTTTAAATTCTAGTTGCCATATGAAAGAAGGGATTATCCTCTTATAGACATTATATTTAAATTATCTGGGTTGATATTTTTCTTATTTATGTCAAAGATTACAGTACACAGTCAAGAACAGCAACCGAAGAGATCTTAATGTAAAACATAGAACTATGCCGCCTCCCTGCCAAAAAGTGTTCTTGGCCTCCCACTGCACCTAAATAAAACCTAAATCCCTTACTATGGGTTGGTGGCCATTTGAGTATCCAGCAAGTAAATCCCCTTCCTACGTGGAGGGAGATCTCCATTTTTTTTTTTTTTTTTTTTTTTTTTGCGGTACGCGGCCCTCTCACTGTTGTGGCCTCTCTCGTTGCAGAGCACAGGCTCCGGACGCGCAGGCTCAGCGGCCATGGCTCACGGGCCCAGCCGCTCCACGGCATGTAGGATCTTCCCGAACCAGGGCACGAACCCACGTCCCCTGCATCGGCAGGCGGACTCTCAGCCACTGAGCCACCAGGGAAGCCCTCACCGTTTTTTGAGTCTTCCTGAAGTCAAGGGTCCAAGCATTCCTTCTCCATCCCCAGCCAGCGAGGGCACACAGCCATTACCTATGTTTGGCCGGATGGGCCCTTCCAGGTGGGATTCTCAACCCTGAGAGAAGGCCACAAAGCTATAGAGGGAGGTGAGAAAATCTTCCTTACTGACATCAATTAGCAGCATTAACTCTCCAGTGGAGGCACAAACACCAGCATCACCTAAAGAGTTAGCTTCTCCTTTTACCCTTCCTTCGTTCCTGCTCATTTGCCAAGCCTATCTCTCCACGTTTCCCATCAATTGCGGATGCAGATTACTCTCTACTACATTCATTAGAATAAATTCCTTTCTGCTTAGGATAGCCATCATGCCTTCCTTTTGCAACCACTGGTTGATACGTGGCCTCTGAATCCTCATTTTTATCAAACTCTCCCCAGGGTTGATTGCATTCAGGTTCACTGGACTTTTGTTCAGTTCCTCAACAATTTGAATCTGTTTTCCTTCCTTTGCACATCCAGTTCTCGCTCAAAGAGTTCATTTTTCCCTTCCTTACATGGATAGCTCCTTTCTTCTTTCAGGTCTTGGTTAAAATGTCACTAATTCAGAGGGAACGTCCCATGTGGTAGAAATGATCCAATGCCCATTGCTTCCTTCTTTTCTCCGCCTCTTTCTTCTTCCTTTGCATACATATTAGTCCATAACTTGGCAATTGTTAATTTCTGGGAAGCACACAAACAGTAAACCACGTATTCCTTAGGTCATAAATGAATAAAAGGCTAAAATTCTATATCTACTACCATTATCATTTTCACTGAACATATATTGCATGCAGAGTGTACATGACTTTGAACATGAAGTTTAGTGTTAACACAGGTATGAATATAACACTTTGTGTAAATTTTCTTACCACAAGTAGTCAGGCATAATCCTCAATCCATAAGATAAATTATCTAAAGAGTCAGGTTTAAACAAAAAGAGACTGGAAACTTAGAGATATCTGAAATTCTAAAAATCAGAATGTAGGCTTTAATCTGAATGTTATAAACTTTATGCCAAAGAACATTTTCTTGATATTTATTTTAATGCCAATAAAACAAAAGACTGATGGCTCAAATTCCTTGAGCTTCTCTAGATAAGCAAGCTTAAAAGTATTTCTGTTGGGTTTTGTTAAAGCAAGAGTCTTACAAGTTTCTTATATTTTCTCCATGCTAGGGGACATTAAAATGAATACTTTCCTACCATAAATTGGAAATCCTGAGACTTGGGGAACACTGAATTAATCTGTGCTGAAGAAGCAAGTAAAGAGGACAACAGAGATTGAAGGATCACCCTGGCTTCCTGGAGACCCCTGTGTGGTGGATATATATCATAAGTATGATATGTATAGTATATATGTACTGTGGGACTTTAGCATAGAGCCTTCTGAGAAAGGCACGCTGGAAATCCACAATAGACATGTTAAAGAGCGTGAGACTTGGGCACAATGCCCATTTATGGAATAAAAAAAATATTTTTTTCCTTGCTGGAGCAGCGAGAAGAGTGCCTCCAGACTTTGTCAATTCCACTTCACGTTATTATGCTCCTCACCCCCTGCATTACAGCACTGGTATGCAAGTCATCATTCCTTATAATAGGCTCTCCACTATTAGAAGTGGCCCTTTTTCATCTTCCACCAAATTATAAAATAGCTTCCCATCATAACTTATGTTCTGTATACTCCAGCTACGACTTTTCTCTCATATTAAAATGCTCTGCTTTAAATGGGCCTCTAATATATAATTTTATTGTTTGAGCATTTCAGTTTCTTTTTGCTTTATGTTTCTTTATAGCAGGTTAGACAGCTCTTTGTGATATTTTGATGAAAGATTCTACATAAATAAAATTGACTGAGAAGACAGACCTTGCTGGTAGCGTTGGAGAACACTCTCTGCACTCTGCAAACTTAAGATCAAGATTCAAATCTCATATAGGGATATATGTATATGTATAGCTGATTCACTTTGTTATACAGCAGAAACTAACACACCATTGTAAAGCAGTTATACTCCAATAAAGATGTTTTAAAAAAAAGATTCAAATCTCAGCTTTCCCTCTTTCTAATTTTTATTTTAAAATTTTTATTTTAAAAATTAATGTTAGTAATTTTACCCTATGCTGGATTTAATCTTCTATACAGTGACTGAAAGGGTGGTTTTGGATTTTTTTACCAAAATGTATTGAACTGCCAAGGCTAGAATAAGTAACTAATTGTAATCATTATGCTGACTAAATTCAATACCACTTAGCCTTTAAACTTCCAATTTAAAATAGATAGATAGATAGATAGATAGATAGATTTGGTATTTAGAACAGGCAACCAAATAGATGCCATCATTTGGGAACCAATATTTATCTAAAAACTTTGAGATCTTTATGTTATTTCCAAAATCATCTTAACAAAATTTTTTTAGTATTTCCTTATTTATATTCTACTTTCATTTAGTTCCAGGATATTAACTAGTTTTAATTGTCAATGAATCACTGATGCTTCCTAAAGAAATCCCTTTTTTCTTCTACACTTTCAGATACTCTTGAATGCCTTGATGACTGACTGATTTATTTTTTTACCTTTCATCTAGTGTATCAATCAACAGAATCCACCTAACTTAAGGCAGAGATCTGAATTTTTTGCAGTGAACTTTAGAAAAACTGTGTGTACTTGTTGTAGTTTGTGTTTCAGCCTAAATATTCTTTTCTTTCTTTTTTCTTCTCTAAAATAGCATCATTCCATTTTGAATAATAATAATTGCTATTATTAGCCATTGTTTTTTGAAGAATCATCATGAAAGATAAAGATAAGGAACAAATTTTAACCTGACAAATCTAGGTGTTTAGGATCCCCTCAACTCACTTACATAATAACAGTATTAGCAAACAGTTATGGAGCACAAACAATGGTTGGGCACCATGCTGAGTTGCTTAAAGTCATCATCTTATTTCCTTCTAACCAAACAACTCTATGACATGACTACCACGGTGATCCAGTTCAATGGAGAGTCAACTGGGCCGGAAGTTGACGTGGAAAATGTCATAACTGCAATTTGGGATATCTTGAAGGTGAGTTGTTGGCAGGCCGTCCAAGATGCTCAGTAGAGAGTTGGAAATACAGATCAGGGGCTCAAGAGAAAGATTTAACCTTGAAGATGTAAAACCAGGGGTTGTCTTCTACAGGAATAGGATCAAAGAAAGAGCCCTAAGAGATACCTACAGTTAGCAACTGGGAACAAATGGGACAGGATACTTCAGAAAAGGAGATGGGTAATCAAGAAAATGAATGACATCACATGGCTCTGCCACCTAGGAAATGAGAACTTAAAAGTAGAAATTAAGTTCAGGAATGAAGATAGCTAAAGAGTTATATTTCTTATATGCCTGAATTTCTATGCTTAGATTCAGCCTGCCAGACTGAAGTTATCTGAGCAGAGGTGGAAACTTGCCTTGGAATCTGGAGATCCAGGTTGGATATACCTCAAAGTAGCTGAGGCAAAGGACAGTGCAGCAACATGGAGAGAGAGAAAGTATGAGGCAGAAGAATTCACCAAAGAGTGAGAAATAAGAGTAGGGACATAGCTAAGGACAAAGCTGAAGAGGAAACTAAGGACAATGGCAAGAGATATATGGGGAGCGGGTGGGAGAAAAAAGTGAGAAAAGTGCATCAATCCATGACTGGGGTAAGGCCCCTCAGGATGGGAAAAAATGGAAAATTCTAAAATTTATAAATTCTGGTAATGTACAAAAGATGTGGTACACATAAATTAAGAATGTGGAACTATAAATGTTACCCTGTTAGTGTTTTTCTAGACATTTTTAAGTACTAAGTAACAAATATACTCCTTCTCATCTTATAAAAGCAGTAGATTTAAACTCATTTTTATTTTTCTTTAACATTTTTTAGTTATCAATGTTGTGGTAAAAATAAAAAATTATAAATGCTTACTGGATAATAAAATGTCATCAGCAATACACATATTAAGGAAAGTTATTTTAAATTAAAACATACAAAAATTTAAAATTAGTTTAAAATGAAGATCTAGGGCAAGAAATCCATTTTAGAGATTATATAGTAATTAAATGGAAACCATTGGAAAAATATGTATCTTTTGCATCTAGAAAGGAATGTTCTATGTCAAATACTTTAGAGTAAAATAGGTGTAATTTTTGCCTTGTTCATATATGTCCTACATCATTATACTGTAGAATTGTTTCAAGGCAGATTTCAGTTTTGTGGAATATTGTAAATCAATTTTGGTGAAAAGAGTATTGATATCTGTGTTAGGAAAGGAAAGTCTATGCTATGATAACAAACAACCCTGAAATCTCAGTGACACAAGGTTTATTTCTTATTCATATTACACATCCAACGTATGTCAACAGCAGGATCTGCTCTATGTAGTCACTTAGCCAGACTGACAAGGACGTAACGATACCAGATGAAAATAACTCCTCCTTGGTCACTGGCAAGGAAAGTGGAAGAGAGAGAAACAGCTCACCAGCAATTAAATCCTTCCTCCCAGTGGAAACACTAGTCACGATGACCCTGCTTAACTGCAAGAGAGCTGAGAAGTGTCTTGTTTCTGGAGGAGAACAAGATATCGGTGGGTGCTGATAATGTCTCCCACCGTGGCTTTTGTCATTTCTTATTGCTAAACATCCTAATAGCTCTTCATCCAAGATCCTAGCTCTACAGCAGGGTAGGGAAAGAACAGAGGAATTTCAGACAGGACCTGAGCCCCAGGCTTGTCTTTCCCACAACTAGTTGGTTATGCAAATTTGCATGGGCTGGTTCAACTCTCTGGATTTTGTTTGCTATAGCTACAAAGTAAGAAGGCTGGACTACATCTCTAAGATTCTATAGGACTAAAATTTTGTGAATCTATTTCATACTTTCACATCAAATAAAATAATTACTAACCTAGTCATAAAAATATTTTCAGAAGTCATTTACTTCATAAAAATTCAACTGAGACCTAATTTATTGTTTGGTCTCCATTTTATGTGTTTTATATATATATATATATATATATATATATATATATATATATATATGTATGTATATGTTTGTAGACTTCATTATTTTGTTCCAACATCTATGGATATCTTTTGACTCCTTACTTTGGCAGACGTCATTAATACTTTTACGCTTCCCTTCAGCTTTCCTTTGTTCTTCAACTCTTACCTTTGCTGGTAATACTTACATTGCATTCTGATGTCATAATTAGGTCTTTTGCATTATAGGTTGATTTTTAAAGTTGGAACTTTGACTATGAACTATACTTTGACTA
Organism: Delphinus delphis; assembly: GCF_949987515.2. NCBI lineage: Eukaryota > Metazoa > Chordata > Mammalia > Artiodactyla > Delphinidae > Delphinus > Delphinus delphis. Next base: position 58,491,881 of record NC_082696.1, on the reverse strand, counting down.
TGACTATGAACTCAAGTCATTGGAAGGCTCAGGTAGTAAACTACAATTACATTTGCTTTCACATACAGCTTATTTCTGTCCTGGAATTCCTCATCATTTTTCTTTCTAGCCACTAATAGTCTCTATCATTTTCTTCATTTTTCTAATTCTCCATCTCATTGGGTGTTCTACCCATTTTCACTTTACACAGAAACCACCCTCCCAGTACACTTGCTTCTTCATTTCTCACCTAGACTGATTGCTCCCCGGGCATGCCACTTTGCCCTCATCCCAGAATCCCCCTTCACTGCTTTCCTGGGTTGGTTCTGCTGTTCCTGCATCCCATGATTTCTTGTTCTTGGTTACATCCTCATTTTGCTGGTGTTCATCTTCAAGTATCTCCCTGGTAAAGTGGGTTTGGGAGGTACCCCATTCACTCTACTCTTCAGGATAAACCTATGTACCTCTGCTGCAGATGGTGTCGGTAACCCAGTAACCCACCACGTCACTCCACAATTCTGCTACAGCTACCTTCCAACTGTGGGGATCTGCACTCTGGCCCTGAGAACTCTTTCTCCTGGAACACTGAAAAAATAGAGAAAGTTATGCTGCCCTCGACCAGTGATCTGCAAATGTATGAAATGCTGAGGTATCAACACCTGCTGTTTGCTTACCTATGCAGTCACTTTCAGGACAGTTGTATCAATACCCCAGCTTCCTCAGCCCTTGGATGCAATAACTCTGAGATGAGTGCTTTGTCCCTCTTCCCAGAGTTTCCCTGTGTGATTCAGTTGAAAACCCAAACTAAGTCAAGAACTAGCAGTTTTGAGTTCCTATTTTGTGATATATTCTACATTATTTAATCCCCACAACAACTCTCTGAAAAAGATTATTGTAGAGATTAGAATAACATAGCACATTATTTAATTACAGATGTGGAAATGGAGATCAGCAGGTCAAGGGCATGCTCACTCCTTCCACCTGAAGTTCTGTCCCCTGTGCCATGTGGCCCTGATCATAGAGGACGGAAAGTGAGCACCTCCTCGCAGCCTCCACTTATCGCTGAAGAAATTTCTGAGCCCCTAATCCACGCCAACACTAAAAATCTTTTTGCTTTCGCCACTTCAAATTCTTTGTGGAAAGACTCATTATTCACAAATAAATATATTTCTTCTATACCTATTGCTTAATTTTCAATAATCCAGCCGTGATTTCCTTCAAGCCCTTGGTTTATAAGCCAGGGTTTCTTTTCATGGCTGATTAATGGTTCTGATTCGTCCTCTAAGCAGGAAATCCAATATCCCTTCGGGGAACCCTAAAGATGCAGATGACCGTGAATTCAAGGAAGCCTATTCACCATAGAAATCAATGGAGAAAGGAGGCAATGTTAATGTAGACAACAGTTCTACCAGCTTCTAAATGCAAGTGCTCAGACAGAGGGAGTGGAGGGAGGGGAGGGGATAACAGAGAATGTATTCAGAATACCGAGCTGCAGTTTCATCACTCTAAAAGCCAGCTTTAACAACTCCCTTCCCAATGTGGAAATTTAAAGCTTCCTTTTTGTGAATTTTGACTGGTCTATAGCGCTGAAGGAAAACTTCACCCCTCTCAGAGATTACCTCTTGGACTGAATGTGTGTCCAGGGGCAGAGGAGGCTTGATTTCACAGAAACTACAGCACGAGCATCATTCGAATAATTTCAAGACCATGGAAGTTTTTTAAAAAACTGTAGAAATGTGAATATTATGCTAATTTCTGTAACAGGTAGCTTATCTGAGTGCAGATATCACTTTTAAGATGATCATAAAGTTTTCTCATGGGTTTTTAATAGAACAGTTATTTTGTTTGTTTTGTTTTGTTTTGTTTTTTCGGTACACGGGCCTCTCACTGTTGTGGCCTCTCCCGTTGCAGAGCACAGGCTCCGGACGCGCAGGCTCAGCGGCCACGGCTCACGGGCCCAGCCGCTCCGCGGCATGTGGGATCTTCCCGGACCGGGGCACGAACCCGTGTCCCCTGCATCGGCAGGTGGACTCTCAACCACTGCGCCACCAGGGAAGCCGTAGAACAGTTTTTTTAATCCAACAATTATAACACTCCCTTAGCCACGACTTAATTATCCTGTTGGTCAATTCTTTACAGATACTGAGATAATAGTGCCTCCCTTCCACCTCCTTCTGACTGTCCTATGGAGCCCATCATAAAGGAGTGGGAAGTAGTGCAGGTTGTTCAAGGTCATTACCTCAAGGAAGAGGGACTTTGCTGAGTAACTGGTTGTCTCTCTCCTCTCCGATGCCTGACTCAGCACCAAGGACCATATCTTCAGAGAAGATCATCTTTTCTTTATCCTCCACAAGCTCCATTCAGGCTGTGAAACAGCTGCCTGAAGTCAGAGGACTTATACTTAGTTTATGAATCAGAAAAATTTACATCTACACTTTGAAACATTAGCCAACAACAATTACCGTTCTCTTTGGTGCGCAGCTCTGTGCTAGACCGTAGATGGACTACAAAACGGCTATTCCCACTTATATTTCAACAGTATATTACATATACATGGCTTCAAAATAGTGTCTGCCAGTACCGAGAAGCTGATGGGAAGGGACAGGATATAGAAGTTGACAGTGTCTAGTTCCACCTACATCAAATGTTGTTACTTAGCTTTATTTGTTTCTTTAATTCACACAATCACACTATAAAGCAATTTTTTTTACATTGGAAACTACTATCAAGAATCAACTTAATATTGGGAACTGCAAATCCAGGACACCTCAAGGAGTAGCCTTTCCTCCCTCATACAACACACACACACACACACACACACACACACGCTCCAGAACTGCCTGCAAATGAGACACAGTCACCAAAAGAAAAGCACTTTATGTGCTACATAAAGTAATGTATGTACAGCATTAGCATATACCTGGGAAAAAGCAGAAATGTAATAGTTGCTTGTGCCCTTGGGGGATATCTGTTGTTTCCACCAGCCAGCTTCCATACTCCAAACTGACCTTGGGCACATCCTAACTCTACTCTCAACCCACGTATTTGGGCAGGATTAACCCCACTGCCAGTTCCAAGGATAGGTCCTGTTTGGCCAAAACCAATTAGCACATCTCATTCCTCTCAAAGTGACTGGAGACAGGCATGTGACCTAATCTGAACCAATGTGACCTTTTCAGGGATTTGGGGGACATATACAAGGATTCTTCCCAGATGGACTTGAACTTTGAAGCATGTAGGATAGAATTGCTACTGTCATCTTTACTCCACGTGAATTCTAAGAAGGAAAGCAAAGCCAATAGATACAAAGAAACCAGGTCCTGATCACCTTCACTCAGCCATGATTAAAAAGCAGTATTCCTGGACCATTTTGTTACATGAGCCAATAAAACAGCTTCTCAGTTTAATCCACGTTAGACTCAATTCTCTGTCACTTGTAATCAAGAGTCCTAAATGAGATGGTGTATATGTCTTCTCTTCTTCTTCCATGAATTCAACAAACTTGTGTAAACCTGACATTGGCGTGAGTGCTGCACAACACCCAAATTCCCAATATCATTCATCTTAGCGGCACTTGATACCTGTATGGGCATGGTGACAGGCGTAATTATTCATATTGGCTGTGCCTTTCGACTCCACAATCTCCTTTCTAAGATATTAAATAAATATCACCTCTGTCTCTAAGTACATGGAATTATTTCAAAAATGCAGACAAGGACTTGTGTAAGGAAACAAAGGTGAGTGCAGGGTTGACCCCTTCAAGTCTAAAACCTAGAATTTTAGAGACATATGACAAGAGTCTACTAAAATCAATAAACTTGGCATAAAAATTAATTCACATAAATTCTAAGAACATGTGACTTCAGAGTTACCTGCCAGATTTTAACAAGCTCATGAAGAGTTTTCTATTCAAGTATGCACTGCCCCCTTCCAAGGTGAAACTACCCTGAACAACCGCTGCCACTGTCCCAAACATTTGGGCTTCAAAAGCTAGTGGCACGTTTATTTGAGTACTTTTAACTGTAGAAAATCTTTATTCTTAAAGAGAGGACTTGATTTTTGGAAATAAAATTTATTCAGTGCTGAATCTTGAAAAGAAGAAGGCTGAAAGGCCAGCAAACGTATTGCAAACACATGTTATTACAGAAACTTCTAAAGATGGCTTCTTAGAAAATAGTGCTTGGGTAAACATTTAAAATCTTATATGCTCGTAAAAAAAAAATACCATTCTCATTACTTTTGGTCTAGTCCATTGAACTTAAGATTTTTCCCCTTCAAGATATCAAGTTACAAAATAACAACATTATGCAGAATTTGGCCTATAATCAAAGCTATTTATATTTTTAGTCCTCTGGTCCTGCATATTTTAAGAATAATTTGAGATTAAATTTAATAAAGCAGTTTCACTAACAATTCCAATTTGTGATTATCCATTAAACAAAGAAATATCACTCATGGTATATTCTTCCTGAATATTCAGATGATATGAGAACTAAGCCTAAAATATGAATTTTGAAGAAATATTTCTAAAAATAGACTAATTGGAGTAAAACACAAACATTTACACATTAATGCCATGCATCCTGATGGAAAAGAACATTTTAAAATTTACACCAGTCTGAAGAAGTTTAATGAGCTGCTATTAATATAAATAAGGTTTCATTTCTTAGTGAAAGAAAGCATGTCTTGCAGAAGAAAAGTCAGATTTGTTTCAAATTATTTTATGCTACTTATCAATACACCCATCAGGGTCAGCCCTACATGGAAACTGGCATCTCCAAGACAAGACGCAAATTTCTAGCTCTGATTCGATGGCTGGATTAGAGAAGGAGAAGGCAAGTAAGATTATTTCTCAGCAATCTTCCCTGATTTTTTCATATAATAACAGCTGTACTATGAACTTGACTTCACATACAAAAGTAGAATGGCAATTACACTTAAAATTAATTCATTTAAAAGTTTAAATATCATATTATAGACATGCACTATCTGCAATTCAGAATGGATTTAAACAGGTAACAGATATTACTACCCATCTTTGGACACATAGAATAGCAACATTACTGAAAGTGCCTCCCAGACAAGTATGGACAACCTGCTCCTTTATCTTAAGGAAGAGAAGAAGTCATGATACAGGCTCTGCTAATGCAGTGATTCCTGGATAGTCATTCTTTATTATCAAAGCCAAAATTAGGTTCCCATTGTTTCCTTTGTGAGGTAGCTGATAACTGTTGTCCTAAGCCTGATACTGCACAAGTCCAGCTCTGTTGGGTGAACGTTCAAAAGGCAGTAGCAGCAGCAACATTCCAGGAACAGGCTCAACTTCCACAGCTCACGCAGAGCACATCCTCTAAGCAGACACACATTGTTCAGCCTGACGCTGCCCAAGGTCAAGCAAGGATATTGGGTAGCACACATCCACCAGTGGAGAGTTATCAAGCTAATTTCTTTGCCTTGTTGATATATTTTTTATTGAAGTATAGTTGATTTATAATGTGTTATTTTCAGATATACAGAAAAGTGATTCAGTTATATATACATATACATATATGTGTAACTGTTTTTGCCTGAACTTCATATAAATAGTCATGAATAGACCCTCTTTTGTGTCTGGCTTCTTTTGCTCGGTGTTATTATGGGAGGTTCATTAATGTTACATGTGTAAAAGTAGTTCATTCTTTTTCATCTTTACATAGTATTAGACTTTATGTGTATGCCACAGTTTATCTACTTATAAAGCAACCTAATTTTATTTAAAAAAATTAAGTGAACTTTTATTAAACAAGTTTCATGTCCTTTTAGACTCTAATTCTCTATTTTGTTTGCCTATGTTTTAATCTACGCTAGTTGTCACTTTTTGTGCAGTGGTGAAATATATTGTTTGAAAATGAATTTGGGTGAAGAATTGGTTGAAAGTGAATGACATCAGAGGTAAAAGATAATTTTCCTGTCTCCTAACTGACTTGTCCACTACTTGGAAAAAAGGTCTATTTACATACGTATAGGATTCAAGGTTTAAGATCATAAGATCATATGACCATAAACTCAATGTGCAATCTAGTTCTACCTCTTTGCCCAGCATCATTCTCATCTATAAAATTAGTGTAATGAAATTGTGTTACTGTCAAACAACAATAGTAATAGGTGTTAAATATACAGATTAAATTAAGTGGTAAAACAAGAAAAATTTAATTCATGTGACATGAAGACTTGCTAAGTATTTCAAATATCACCTCATTTATTCACCTAATTAATAGTCATTGAAAACCTACTCTGCCCGTTGCTATAGGGAGTGGGGACAATGTATACATAATGCTGAGTGCTTAGCATATTCTATACTCAGATATTACACAAATCATCTCATTTAATCCCCACCTATGAAATTGATGCTACTATTAAACACTTTTTACAAGTGAGGCACAGAGAGATAAAGAAATTTGTTCAAGATCTCATGGCTGGCTATGAAATTAGTAATGTGCTGTAAAAATGATTTGCAGATGGAATCAGTTTAATAATATAAAGCTAGAATTATAATTTAAAATGTTGCTATGATCATTAGAGACATACACAAAATACGTATAAGGACGCGTGTTGCAGTGCAATACCAAAAAAAAACTTTGGGGCTTCCCTGGTGGCTCAGTGGTTGAGAGTCCGCCTGCCGATGCAGGGGACACGGGTTCGTGCCCTGGTTCGGGAGGATCCCACATGCTGCAGAGCGGCTGGGCCCGTGAGCCATGGCCGCTGAGCCTGCGCGTCCGGAGCCTGTGCTCCGCAATGGGAGAGGCCACAACAGTAAGAGGGCCGCGTACCGCAAAAAAAAAAAAAAAAAAAAAAAACTTTGGAAATTACCCGAATTAAATAAATTATGGTTGATCCACACGATGGAAGAATTGAAGCCACTGACAATCTTATAAAAAATATCTAACAGCATGGGGAAATGGTTATGATGTGTTCTTAAGTGGAAAAAATAAAACAGGCTATAAAAGAAAGTATGTACAACATACTACTGATTCTGTTAAAGTCGTGTTAGTATGTGTGTGTTTATGGGCGTGTAGAGGCATTTGTTGCTTTAGACTACGGTATCCATCCCCCATTCTTCTTGATAACAATTCTCCAACTTTCATCTGGTGTCCATGCTTTTCCTACACAGCCTATGTGCTCAGAGAGAGTTGCTCCTGGGGTCACTCAGCTCCTGGGGTGATTCTTGTCTGACCTGAGCAAATCCCCACTTCCACAACTGGATCAAGAATGGGCACAGAATTCAGGCCCATGAGACACCGGATTTTTCTGGGAGGAAAGGAAAACAGTGTCCTGGCTCTTCAGAGAAAGCAACTACGAGAGCCATCCTGCCTTTCTCTGGTTAGTACAGTGTAAGAGCAGGACATCGGAACCACTACAGGCCATTTCTGCCCTCACAAGAGAACCAGGCTGAGGCCAAAGCCAGGGCAAAGAGGAGGCAAAGCTGAGAGGGTCAGAGTCATGTTGGATGAAACCACCTACAGCCAGAGAGAGCCCCCTGGCCTGCTCAGTTCCACAAACCAACAAATTCTCTCTTCTGCTTAAACCAGTTGGGGTGAGTGTTGTTACAACTTAGAGTTTTAATTGATCAGATTTTGTATACAAAGATTGGGAATGCCTGGGATTTTCTTTTTATGCTTTTCTCTATTTTGCATATTCTCTACAATATTTTATCATCAGTAAGAAAAATAAATATTATTTTAAGTAGTCCATTCGAATGCCCCACATGAAATATATTTCTTGATTATTTATATCAGGCAGTACACTGAGCTCACCAAGGAATTGAAAAATCAGTCTTTTTTGCAGAATCTGAATATTTGAGATAATAATAATAGCACACATTGGTATACGAGCTTATTGCTTTTCAAGCACTTTCCCACTTGGTAATCTAAACAAGTCTATGAATTAGGTTAAGAGCATGTCGATGAGACCCCTATGAGACCACAAAAGCCCATTTCCTTTTCCTTCTTGGCACAAGGATACACACCATTTCCCAGCCTCCCTGGGAGGGCTCCTCCCTGGGAGTCTGCCTGGCAGTGGAGTGAGCCCATGACCAAGCTCAGCCTAATGGGCTGTGAGCCGAGTAATGTGTGCTGGTCTAGGTCCAATCCAGAAAAACCTCCCACGAATGATCATTCTCTCTTTCCACGTCTGCTGATCAGGTGCAAGGGATCTTAACCTGAGCTTCAAGAAGAGAACTTCAAGGCCCTAGAATTAGTTAAAGCCACAAGATGGAAGGTTCTTGGATCCTTAATTAACTAAGTAGAAGGCCCAGTGCTAACCAGAAACATCTTTATTTGTATTTGCAAGAGGAAGAAATAAGATTTTACCTTACTAAACTGCATTGGTCACAGTTCTGCAGAGAAACAGAAACAGTAGGATACTTGTGTGTATCTATACAGAAATAGAGATAGAGATAGATAGAGAGAGAGAGAGAGAGATTGAGATAGACATAGAGATAGAGATAGATAGGATAGAAATAGAGATAGAGAGAGATAGAGATTTACTTGAAGAAATTGGCTCACGCAACTGTGGAAGCTGGCAAGTCAAAATCTGCAGGGTAGGCCAGCAGGCTGGAAATGTAGGGAAGAGTTGGTGAAGTTTTGAGTCTGAAGGCCCTTTGCTGGCAGAATTCCCTCCTTCTCCTCCAGGGAGGACAATCTTTTTTCTATTCAGGCCTTCAACTGATTGGGTGAGGCCCACCCACATTCTGGAGAGTATTCTGCTTTCCTCAAAGTCTGCTGATTTAAATGTTAATCTCATCTAAGAAAATACCTTCACAGAAACATCTAGAATAACTTTTGACCAAATATGTGGATATCAGGGCTTAGCCAAATTGACATAAAATGAATCATCACATAAGGAAATGGTCAACAGTTGTTGGGATTGAGTCTAACTTTTGCTGAGGAATTTGGTTTGGGGCTCTTTTGATGAATCTCATTAGATGTCCAGTATCACAGTCACTTTTTTAGTCATGGATGTGTTCAGTCCTCTCAATGTCCTGGAACGTGGCAAGAGCTGGCTTCTTACCCTTCTATCTCTACTGGATATATAAGCTCTCCGCTTTAGAGGAGTTTTCCTGGACTTCATCCGGGAAAACTGCTCTCAGTTCACTTTTCTCCAAAATAGGATATTAAGGAGAATTGGTTTTGGTTTTCTTTTCTTTCTTTCTTTCTCCTTTTTTTTTTTTTTTTTTTTTTTTTTTTTCTGATCACCTTCCTTCTTTGACCTGCTTCCTAAAAACTGAGAGTAAAGTAAGGAGAAACACCTCTCTGCACCACTATCTTCTATTTCTTCTCTTTCACCACCACTTTTTAAAGTTTATTAATAAAAAGCATACCCTTTTCCTTACCTGACTGCTGTTGGGAATTTGGGGCCAGATGTTTTACAATGTTTTTAAGCTTTGGAAGGAGGGATATTCTGTGATCCTTCTCTACTCTGCCATCTTTATTCCTAGAATCCTGGTTCTATTCAAAAGGAAACTCTTCTATGAAAATATGTTTAAAGAAAAGTTGTCCCAAATTGCAAAGTAGACTCACAGTCTAATCTAAAATAAAAGCTAAGTCAGAAGATAATCAAATTTAGAGCCAGCAGCCATACACAAAGTTTTTCTAAGCTGTTGCACAAATTCTGCAATTTTTCTCATTAAAAAATGTTTTTCTTTCAATATATATCCTTGATGGCTACATTAAACCATTTCTTTTACTACACAATGATTCAACTGTTATATAGAAAGCTAAATGCAATTTGATCAAAATTATTTACCATATGGGATTTAGATAAGTTTCAAAAGAGCCATGTATTTGCTAGAAAGTCATCCATTATATTGAAAGTCGAATGAAAATAATGTTACTTTCACATAAGACAGTCATGGCCCTTACCTCACCTGCTTGTGCCGATCATTGCTCGGTGCCTTATATTAACTGCTCCCTGTAACAGCAGAAGGATGGGCCTGATGACCTCTCAAGGTCATCTCAAGCCTTTTGATTATATGAATTGTGTGCTGAAAATTACATGCTAAAATACCTACACAAAAGCTATGTCATTTTCTTCCTACAACTGTCATCTTTAATGTTACTTTAGGTTTTATATTTAAAATGTATACCCATGTTTGCTTGTTGCTAAAATGGTTTAAAAACTGTTAAAGACCATTCTCAACTTTCAACAGCAATAGAGGCAGATTTCATACAAGGTTAAACAAAACTGACTATGAATGTTGCATTTTGTATATGTGGTTAGAGCTCTCAGTTTCTTTGATTTTTGGTTTAATGTAAGCCAAAGAGACTAAGATATCCATATTGCAACAATTAAAAAAAATGTTTATGTTTGTATCTTTTCATTTTTTTAAGAAACTAACACCATAACCCGCAAAGTAAAAACCACCATAGTTTAATTTATTAAAGTAGATTTAATGATGTAAATTAAGGTTGCTATAATTAAGCTTTTACAGCATTTACGACTTTATCTGCATTAGGTAGTCATCATAATTTTGAAAGTAAATATTTCACCAACTGACACTTATTGAGTGATAACTTTGCTAATTTGGGGGCATCAAAACTGACAAACAGGGCTTCCCTGGTGGCGCAGTGGTTGAGAGTCCACCTGCCGATGCAGGGGACACGGGTTCGTGCCCCGGTCCCGGAAGATCCCACATGCCACGGAGCGGCTGGGCCCATGAGCCATGGCCGCTGAGCCTGAGCGTCCGGAGCCTGTGCTCCGCAACGGGAGAGGCCACAGCAGTGAGAGGCCCGCGTACCGACAAAAACAAAAACAAAAGCTGACAAACAAGATCGATATATTTGACATGCCTATTTTAGAAATTCATTACTTTTAAGCACCTACAATTTTGTGTCCAAAACTCTAGATTTATGCAGGAAGCTAAACTAAATCTTTAGAAGGCTTTCCCCTGAACACTGAGACTTTCTTTTTATTCTTATTTTTTGTAGAAGGAACACTTAACAGGATATCTATCCTCTTAAAAAATTGTTCAGTGTACAATATATTATTGTTGATTATATGTACAATGTTGTACAGATTTATAGAGCTTATTCATTTTGCTTGACTGAAACTTTATGTTCATTGATTAGTAACTCCTCCTTTTCCTGTCCCTCCAGCCCCTGGCAACCACTATTCCACTCTTTGGTTCAATGAGTTTGACTCTTTTAGATACCTCATGTATAAGTGGAGTCATGTATTTTTTGGTTTTCTGTGACTTATTTCACTTAACGAAATGTCCTCAAGATTTGCACATTGTCCCATAATGTGGAATTTCCTTCTTTTTTAAGGCTGAATAAGAAGTATTCCATTGTACTGAGATATCACCTTACACCAGTCAAGATGGCTATTTTTGTGAAAACGAAAGACAAGAAGTGTTGGCAAGGATGTGGGGGAAAAGGAAACCCTTGTGCACCATTGGTGGGATGCAAAATGGTGCAGCCACTATGGAAAACAGTATTGAGGTTCCTTGAAAAACTAAAAATAAAACTACCGTATGATCCAGCAATCCCACTTTTGGGTATTTATCCACAAGAATTGATATCTGGATCTTAAAGGGATAATAGCACCCTTATGTTCATTGCAGCACTATTCACAATAGCCAAGATATAGAAACAACCTAAATGTCTATCAGCAGAGACCTTCTTTTGATACAGATTTCTTTTCTTTGTTAGACCTTAGGTTACCTTTGATAAAACACTGAGTAGACACACTCTGTCTTTACTATCCAAAAAGTCAGTCTCTCTCCATCTCTCTCTCTCTGTCAAAAAATTTCCTTCAGTATGACCTCAGCATCTTTGGTACTTTCCTCTCTCTGTCTCTCCTTTGGGAAGACAGATCCCAGTTTCCAAAATGCAATCTTCACCTATCCCTGCAATCCTCATGGCAAAAAGCTAACTGAGACTCTCAATGACACACATTATCTATCACCAACTGCCTTTTTATGCCTGGGAAATATTCAGCTAAAACCCCTTTTTAGCTAAGTTTTGTTTTATTCTGTTTTTATTTTCTCCCTTTAGCAGCCTTCTACTGCTAATAATTTATTAGGTCTCTTTTAATCTTACTTCCTCTAATACATTATTCTTTATATCCTTTATCTTGTTTCAACTATAATTCATAAATTGGTTGTTGGCTAATTCACTCAGGCATTGTCATGACTTTTAGAGAAAAATGTATTGCCATGTCCTATTTTTCTTCCGTCAGGTCCTCGCCTATTCTAAACAATTTCTGAATTCTATTAAAGCCGGCCATTCCAAAGTTCACTTGTTTCTGCTCTATCTTGTTTCACTTTCATTTTCACCCTGATCCCAAACACAATGAGATTGGGATCACTATTTCCAAGATTCCTCTGAACCATTCTGCCTCAATCAGACCCATGCATCACACACAACACCCGGACTGGTATTGTTACTCCTCCTTACTGCCCATCGCACACCATGAATGGGAAGCAATCCTGTATCAGAGCTATGAGCATGTGGCCTGCCTTATCTGGTCTGCTTCCTAAAATGCAGTCTATTCACAAGAAATTTAATTCTGCTGGCCACTGCTCACCCCTTGGACATTTGCATACTTTTTTTCAATAGTGCAGTAATTTCTTTATTTCAGTGCTTTTTCTAATTGTGTGATTTATTAAGAGTTCCAGTAAATAATTTTACTAAAACTTTCCAGTAAAATTGTACAGTTTTGGGGTTGAAGAGAACTATCTCCTCTGTCAGATGCAATATTATATATGAATCATTTTGCATTATTTCATATTCTATAAATAGGTAATATTAAAGATGTTTTCAATCAATATCAAAAAATGTAAGATATAAAATAGCTTCCTCTAATTTTTCACCAGAGGTAAGATTTTCTAGATCCCTAAGTTGATGAAAAGAACCTTTAACTTTTAATTTAGAAGAGAAGAAACAAAATGAATGTACATCAGTAAGTATGGTTGAAAAGGTCTTAGCTACCTCCAGTTCATGGATATAATGTTGTCATTAAAAGAATGAGTTAGATATATACCAATTGATTTGAGAAATATTCATGAAGTTTTGTTAAGCAAGAAAAACAAGATATAGTCAAATATATGACTCTGTTATTTGTATAACAGTGGCAAAAATCTTTATATGTACATCTAAATATTTTCTAAAACAAGTAATGATGATATATGTATTACATGTACATATATTTTCGATTATTTTAAAAGTTTGAGGAAGCACAGAAAAATACAGTAGATTATTAACATGGGGTCCATTAGGTAAAAGAAGACGGTTTGTAGTGGAAGAGAAATATGAGAGGAGGAAGGAAAGATAAGAAAAAATTTTTAAATAATAATTTAAAGCCCTGTATTAATAGATTGCATGTGATATGATCCCATTTGTATAAAATGATGCTAAGTATCTGTATGTATAATAAAGAGGTGCATGAAAGGATGGCCACTGAAACATCAATGCTACTCCCCACTCCATCCAGGGAGGTAGGATTTAAATTGATTTTTATTTTCTTGCTTATAGTTGTTTTATATTGCTTGGTTTTGTTTTGGTTTTTTCTTTTTCAGTAAGTATGCATCAGGTAAATTATTGAGAGGATAAAATAAAGCCGTTTCCATTGTGGATGAAAAAGAAGAAACATATGGAGGAGTTTTCTGTAATCATGGGGATTCGTTTTTGGCTCTGATCCCCTCCCGAGAAGCTGGATCCAGCCTAGAGAGGAACAAAGATGTGACCCCAAAAGCTTTGTGGGGCTCTGACCGATGCTGGGCAGCAGAAGAGCTTCAGGAACTGTCCTGAACTTAACTTTTGGCAAAACCTACCACTACTGACACATCCCCCTAAGTGAACATATTAATGCAAAGGGACTGAATTCATCTTTCTCAAGTATAGGAGGGAGAATCACCTCCAACATACTCAGCACAGGAGTCGGACTGCTGCCAGGGTTCTATCCTGTTCCCACCACTAAAGACTTTTTCAGGTCCTTCGCATATAAAGCAGGCATAATATTACCTAGTGTAAAGGGTAGCTGTGAGAATTAAACGTCAAAGTACAGCCCTTACAATCTCGTCTCATCGTAGGTGGCTGGTGTGTTAGCTCATGTGCATGTGTGCCTGCCGTTTCAGAGAGAGTAATAAAAACTTAATTTGAAACATTTTCTTCAATCGTTATCATTTATTTAATTAATCCTTCTTATTCAATTATTCACAGCTTACAAATCCATGTTGGAGGAGGATGAGACTTTGAAATTACCTTAGATATTTAAATTTTGAGACCAAAGCTTGGAATGTATAAGTTATTCAACAAATACTGAGTCTTACAATATCTAGTTGCTGCTGCCTCCAGGATCAGGCTATGTGGACATAACAAAACTTGGCCTTTCTTCATATCTCCAGCAAGTGAGTCTCAACTCCCAATCTATATTTAATCCAAGCCTATGCATTAGTTTACTATGTTGAAAGCATGTTCTCTCCCTATCTCAAGCCTCTTTAGATTAAAAAGAAGAAATGCCAAATGAGAAGAGAAAGGCAGTGTGAAAATAATGTTCTCCAAGTTGATGTAAGAGTAGATATTGATCACTATCCCCTAGGATCCATAGAGGTGGCATTTTCTCCACAGAGGAAACTATGCAAAAAGTCTCAATGCATTTGAGGGTGACTAAGCCATTTGGACTCAGGAGATAAGTTGCAGAGTGTCAGCTGTTTTCTTGGTCCACCATTTTTCATAGATGGTCCGTCTTAAGCTTCCCCTTAGCCTGCAGAAGTTTTCTATACTCTAAGACAATTCCCTATCTTGAAATCCAGTTTAAGCTTCTTAGCTGGTACCCATTTCCCTCCCACCCATTCACAGAAAGGTCAAGGTACTTAATATCACTACATTTGTAGTTGAAAGGGTTTTGCCCTACTTTCTATAGGCACCATTATTCACAAACATCAGAGTAATTATCTGCCACCCTGGTAGGCAGTAGGTTACTTAGTGATATGGTACGGTGGTGGGCACTTCTACGGTGGGAAATGCACTAAACTAACCCATTCTGGCTTTTCTTCTCTCCTCATTCAGGACACATCTGATTGTTCATTTAAAACAGCAATCCTCAAACTTTGTGGTCTCAGAGTATCTGTGCACTCTTAAAATTCATGAACAACCACTAAGAGCTTTTAGTTATGAGGGGTTGCATTTATTGACGTTTACTGCATTACAAATTAAAACTGATAAATTTAAAGATTATTTATTTTAAAATAACAGTAATAAATTCATTATACGTTAACATACATAACATTCTATGAAAGAATATATTTGCCAAACAAAATTATAGCGAGAAGAGCACCACTGCTTTACACGTTTGCGAAACTCTTTAATGTCTGACTTAAGAAAGGTAAATGAATTCTCATATCACTCTTTGGCAATACCATGTGTATGTAGCCTCTGGAAAATTCCATTCTACAGTCTCGAGAGAAAGAGAGTGAAAATGCAGATAATGTCTGACTATTATTACGAAAATAGTCTTGACCTTAGGGAAGCTGGGACCACACTTTGAGAACCACCGATTTCAGGAGAAAGAACTGGGCATGCGTGGCTTGGCCCCTCGATCCTCGTCTCTGTCCTGCCTGCGGTTCTCCTGTGCAGCCTGGGATGGAGAGGCGGACTGTCCCAGTGTGGGCTTGGTTTTGAGAAGTCCTTCATTGCCGGCACGCCTCACCTGTGCTTTCCAACGTCTCCATCAGGAGTAAAGATGGAGTTTTCATCTTCATCCGCCTGATTCCTTTGCTTTTCTCTCGGCTACTTATGAACGTGGTGGGAATGGGAGCTCAAACACCAGGAACACGGAAGACTTTCACACCCGCGTGGGCCTCAGACCGCTGCTAAGGACGGAAAGTTCAAACTGACGTGGCAATCCACTAACCAGAAAGTAGGAGGCGTCTTTGATCATTTTCAGGTTACATTAGACATTCACAGCAGTGAGGAGCAGATCTTCTGGAAATCAACTTAAAATGTCACCACGTAGACGACCCGGTGGTTTCTGCTCTCACAAATGAGAGGATCAAAACAAGTTGGGAGAAAAGAGAAACTCTGGGATAATCGATGAACCTCCTAGGGTTTGCTGTCAAGGTCCAGAACCATTTTTTTTCTCCCACTTTTGCAGCATACCCAGAGCAGGGTGCTAGTTTGGTTCTGATTATCTCCAACCCTCGTAAAGGAAAAATGGAAAAAAAAGGGACTCCGTTAAAGCTGCCAGTGCAGCAGCACGTGGGCAAAACTGCTCTATTAGTGCCCTTGGGAGTGGCACCAGGAAAGAGTCTAGTTGAGTCATCTTAAGCTGCAAGTACTAAAGTCAACTACACCTATACCGTTTCTAGGGGCAGCGTTTCTGATTTATTGCATTTGAGTCTGCCTATTCCAAATGAGCCAGGAGAAGCCTGTTTTTCCATTTCTATGGCTTCGTTTCTAAACAGTAGACCAACTCCTCCCCAATCCAGTTATTCAGTAGACCAACTCCTCCCCAATCCGGTTATTCAGTAGACCAACTCCTCCCCAATCCGGTTATTCAGTAGACCAACTCCTCCCCAATCCAGTTATTCAGTAGACCAACTCCTCCCCAATCCAGTTATTCAGTAGACCAACTCCTCTCCAATCCAGTTATTCACTAGGCACCAGCATTCATGAGCCCCACCCACAACCACTGATGTTCTAAAATGGTGCTTCTGCGTGATGCTTTGCTGTCTTAAGACCCTTTCTCAGAGGAGATATCACCTTTCATAAGAAATACGGTGCATCCCACAAACACCAGCCCCACGTAGTGTTGGGACACCACCCAATCCTGTTAACCCTTGCTCTGCCTAAGTCCCACAGTGTACCCAGTACAGCTTCAGGGCACCAGATACTCTTTCTTTAAAGCTTTCCACTTGTCTGGGAATGAAGTTGCAATTCAGGATGACTGTCTAAAAGTGAAAGGTAAAAGTCTTCCCTAATGCAACTCTTTTTCAGTTGTCATGGCACTAAAATGTTGCTGAATCAGAGATATTTTACATAGTTTGTGAAAATGAAGCTCTCCCAATACAAGCCTTCTCCCTCAGGCAAAGACAGATCTCAGCATCAGAATATAGTAGTTCTGCTGGTGATTCATCCTCAACTAAGCCTATGAATAGACAATTAAACTTGGATAGTTTATCAGAAAGAAATGGAACTTGACTCATCAATACATCTCACAGTGCTTCCAGAAACAGGGCTGGGTTGTATCCTCAATAATAAATTGGTAACAGTTCTAAACAACATTGGCTTTCATTTCAGAGGTAGAGAAAATGGCTTAACTTTGCTTTGCGTGTCTGACCTGAACTAATGTTCTTATCCTCAGGCTGTGCTACTTCCTTGATTATCTGATAGTCACACTCATCAAGTGTAAATGTGAGGGCCTTTCTCTCTCTTTGATTTCAAAAGGTGGCTTCTTCTGGAAGCCTGTACCAGGTTTTGAGGACCTATATCTCCACAACCCCACCTGGGGGAGCTCCAGAGACAAGGAGCTGATTATACCTAATTATGTACTTTGGAGGAAGGCATGTGTTCATACCATGCTGGACAGCACAATACAAAAACAATTTTCATCCATCTTCTTCACTTCTGTCCTGAACGTCAGTCCTTTGTCCAACTGTAAAGAATGCCATGTCACCCCCAGTATGTATGTACATATTTATTTAATGAACATATATGGCAGTTACCACGTGCAGGCACTATTAAACACTTTTACAAATAACAGATCCTTTAATCCTCATAGTAACCTAGTGACGTAGGTGCAGGTATGATTCCCATAACAGAGATGCTGAATCAGTCCCAATGGCTATGCAGAGACTCAAACTTAGGTGTCAGCTCCAGTGCCTGTGTGCTCTGGGGTCTAGCCCTGCCCTTAGTCTGAAGGATCCTGCTCTGGAGTATTTCATATAAATCTCCTGGATAAACAACTGCACTGATCTCTCCACCACCCTAACCTTTCCTTTTGTAAACTAGACACTGCTCCCTCGTCAGCCCATATGTGGCTCTAATATCTTCCCCAGAATGTCTCTCCTTCCTGCTTCCAAATATTCCTTTAACCTAAGATAAACGCGAATGGCCATCAGCACACAAGACCTTAAACCACTAAAGCACTTGTGATTGTACCATCTAAGTCTTCTACAGATTTTCCCACGGGTGGGATTATTTAAACTGGTGAGATATTCTGAAGGAATCAGGTAGACTGGGCAACTTCACATTTTCAGTTTCAATATCCTGTTGAAGCACTTGACAGCCATTCATGTAATGGAACCATGGTTGACAAAAATGAGGGCTGTTATGATTCTTCGCGTGTTTCTTCTTCGGCTTTTTAAAGGGCTCTCCCCTTGTTGGTTTAAAGTTTCTGACCCACCCTGCTGGGTCTCAGCACTGAGTTGGGATCCCAGACATCTGCTTTATCTGGTCAACCCTCAATCCAAGTAAACTTTGAAAGTACATCAATGGCTACTGAAAAAAACTTCCACCCCCTATTACAACCTGACACTAGCATCCGTATGTGGAAACGCAATTCTGTTTCTTTGAGAAAGACCCAGTGAATTTGTGTTGACAAGATGCCAAGTGGCCCACTCAGCCATTCTGCTCCAAGGGTCACCTCATATTTTCACCCTGTCTCCCGCCTCCCCTCCATCTGCTGAGTCTAATCTAACAATCAAAGAACTTCAAAAGTATCTGAGGACTTTTTAGAAGAAAATCTTTATTTAGGCACACCAATCCAGGCTGGGGGGAACAAAAGTGAGTTTATTACCTAAGAGATGAGTTAAAATCCAGGTCTGAGATAGCTGACCATTTATGATTCATCAATAACCTAGCGCTTCTGTGACATATGAGAGTTGCGTGCATTTGGCATGAAAAGGGTTAACAAACTCCTTATAGAAACACAGATGTAGAGAACAAATGTATGGATACCAAGGCGGGGAAGCAGTGCAGGGGGAGGGGGTTGGGATGAACTGGGAGATTGGGGTTGACATATATATATATATAAAATAGATAACTAATAAGAACCTGTTGTATAAAAAAAAAAATAAAACAAATCAAGTTAAAAAAATAAAAAATTTAAATTTAAAAAATAGTGTTAACAAGCTCCTAGACAAGATACTGATGAAATTTACACTTCTATAACTGCTTCAAATCTTCTATTTTTTTTAATTAACTAATTCAGCTGTCAAACATAAAATATTCATTTTGTGATTCATATATGTAATGATCCCCAGCACACAGGCTACTTTAATTTTCTATGTGAATTTCATCATTTATGTTTTCCTCCTCCCTTGTTGCAGGCAGGATTGCGACAGCTGTCCAGGGGCCCCAATTAAACACCTAAACTGGTCCACGCTATACCCATTAAAACATTTAAAAATCATCGCCTGAAAACAGCCTTCACCAAACAGCTACTGAACACATTCTCATCCTCCCCCTTATCAGCTGTAAAAACCAACTCACACAGGCCACCAAGTTAAGAACCTTCTACTCTAGTAAGTGGAGAAGAAAGGACAAGCGGATCCCAGTTATTTGGGGGACCCACTTCTCTGTTAAAGAAAAAACCCTACATCTTTCAGATAAACATGTTCTCTGAAGAGATGTTTCTCCTTGGACGCCAGCGTATCCATCCATCCATCCACTGGGCATATGGGTGGTCCTGAGGCAAAGGTGGTCCCTCCCAGATTTTCCAACCTGCACTCACCAGTCAGGGGGCACCGGCCACTGGGCACGTCTCTCGGGGCCTCAGACACACTCATGGCGCTCAGAGATGGTTGCTCAGCGGTGATTCTGTTTTAGAGCTTATAGCAGCTTTCATGTTTGAACTCTGTGGCTATGCCTTTTCTGGCTACGGCAGTGCCAGCTTGTACCTTTTGATAAAGCTTTTCCAGAATCATGAATTTCTTCTACCTACTCTACACAATTTTTAAAAATCAAATAAATGCTTCCTGGCAAACTTCCAGGAAATACTAAAAGGTCATTTCACCCCAAAACAAGACGATCCTATAAGGAATGTGAAGTCTTACTGTGTTTTCCAATAAGACCTGATGAAGGACGCTTGCTGCAGACAAATCTCAAAAAAAACATTATACAGTCAGTGATCAGGAGAAGTTAGAAATGGCAGACAGCTTGCTATAATCATAATTAAGACCATTCTTCAAAATCCCATGGTTCCTTTTCTGCAAAACCGGGGGAAAGTTATTCCAATCTTCCCAGATGAAACTACCTCCATTTTCTCAAAAGGTAATTTTGAGTTGGGTTGCCAGACAGGTTTTGTTGGGTGGGTTGGCTAGGTTTTTTTGTTTGTAGAAAGTTTTTAATACTCCAAGACACTCAATTTTGTGAGCTGATGCTCCTTGGTAGGAATACTTTGCAGGAATGAGTCGGGGTTCTGATATTCTGGTACTGATACTCTAGGCGAGTTGGGACAAGATTGGTAAGAAGATATTGGTGGCTGAGGTGGGCAGGATTGGTGCCTGATTGTGTCCTTTGGGTGATTGATTAGATTCTAGTGGTTTATTGATCTGGACTATATTTGTTGGATGAGTTGTGATAAATGGATTATGCAAATTATGTCTTTGACAGTCCTCTAACTTTAGAGACTATTCCCAAATTTTAGCCACAAAGCGTTGCTTTCTACAGTTTCCTTCCTCTTTTCTTTCTTCTCTCTCTCTCTCTCTCATGCCCTTTAGCTAAATGATATCCAGAAAGTACATGGATATTTATGAGTCCTTTCTTAAGACAATTTTGCATTTATTTCAAAAATTTTACATACAAGGAGAGATGTTGATTTATTTAAATTAGTGAAAGAAAATTCTGCAGAGTACCCACATCAACTACAATTCCAATTACTTTTTTCCTTCTGTCATCACAATCATTTGAAAATTATAGAAGTCTCAGCACCAAAGTTTGCAAACTCAAGGACTAGAGTATTTTCAAGAATACATGCTTTAAAAATAGAAACAAACATTCCTTTAAGCCACCTCATTTTACAGATACTACAGATGGTCCAAATATATTATTCAGAATTATTATTTTATGATAATAAGAAACACATATTTTGCCACAATGCTATCCCTGATAAGTTACCTTCTAATAATAAGAAATTGCTTTATAGGTAAACACATTTAGAATTGGTTCTGCCGAATCTGCCACAGGACACAAATTCTGTTCTTCCCCCATTGACCTGCACTGTTCAATATGGTAACCATGCATGCCTATTTAAATTTAATTTAAATTAAATCAAAATTTCAGTTCTTTAGCTGCATCAGCCACATTTCCAGTGCTCAAAAGCCACATGTGGTTAGTGGCTACCTTTTTGGACAGAACAGATTGTAAAGTGCTTCCACTCTTGCAGAAAATTCTACTGGACCACACTGCCTTAGCTTAGACTGTGAATTCTTTTACATCAGGGACCATGGATATTCTTCAATAGAGATAAAGCAATTTTATAAGAATATAGCATTTAGACCTAAAGTATTCCAAGTCCGACTTGTTCATATCATTTTGCAGTTACAAATTGCTTAACTTTTTTTTTTTTTTTTTTTGCGGTATGCGGGCCTCTCACTGTTGTGGCCTCTCCTGTTGCGGAGCACAGGCTCCGGAAGCGCAGGCTCAGCGGCCATGGCTCACGGGCCCAGCCGCTCCGAGGCATGTGGGATCTTCCCGGACCGGGGCACGAACCCGTGTCCCCTGCATCGGCAGGCGGACTCTCAACCACTGCGCCACCAGGGAAGCCTTGCTTAACATTTTGATTTAACGGTTACCTAACCATACTTTCTGTCTCCCAACTAAGCTTGGAAACATTGTAAGCACAGAGATTACATATCGAAAACATTTATTTCTCTTCATTGCCTCCCAGGTTAATACTAAGTACAAGACATTTTTTTAATCTCTTGAATTAAATCAAAATGTAACATAACCTATCTACTTACTTTTTTAAAATTTTTATTGAGTATAGTTAATTTACAATGTTGTGTTAGTTTCAGGTGTACAGCAAAGTGAATCAGTTATACATATACATAAATCCACTCTTTTTTAGATTCTTTTCCCATATTGACCATTACAGAGTATTGAGTAGAATTCCCTATGCTATAAAGTAGGTCCTTATTAGTTATCTATTTTATATATAGTATCTACAAAACAGAACTAGAGTTACAGATGTAGAAAACAAATTTATGGTTACCAAGTGGTAAGGGGGGGCACAGATAAACTGGGAGATTGGAATCGACATATACACCTACTTACTTATCATAATGTTGTGCCTTGTAGGTGCTCAATAAATTCTCGCTGATTCGCTAGTCTGAGAGAAAAGTCTCAATCTAGGTAGAATCTTATGATCCCTCCAGACTATGTGTCCAAATCTAAAGCAGTAACCCTTACAGAAGGGGCACTGGTTGCTTGGTGAGGCAAAGGAGTGACCGCAGGTGCTGTCTGCCAGTAGGCAGATCTCGCTTTGCTCTTGCCGGGAACAAAGTCCCAGGGAAGACACTCCAAAAGCCCAGTCTCATGATTCAGAAGACTGAGTCCTCATTTGAGGACCCCATTTAGCTTACTCTTCATTGTGCAGTCCAACGCCCCCCCCCCAAAATCTTCAGTTTTATCTCAGGCCTGATACTGATCATCAGTTTTCTAACTCTGGCAAATATTCTAAAAGTATTGCTTCATTCCACAAACGGGTATTTAAAAATCTCTTTTGTACAAGGTATTGTGATTGACAGGGGAGACAAAACAGGATAGGGAAGGCAGATAGCAAACAAGTAGCAAACAAATACATCATTTACACCTTGAGAGGCTAGTGGAACAGAACAGAGTGATCTGATGGAGGGTTATGCGAATGAGGGTGAAGACCTTAGATTCGATGAACAAGAAGGACATCTTGAGAAGGACACATGCACATTGAGACCAGGAGGACGAGAAGCGCTAGCCCCACAAAGAGCCAGGCGGAAGAAACAACATGTGCAAAGGCACTGAGATGGCAAAGATGGTGGTTTCACCATAGACCAGGGAGGCTCAAGAGAGCTCAGGGTGACTCAAGAGAGCATGGAGGAAAGTAGCAGGAGGCAAGGGGAGAAGTGACCATATTACACCCCATATGGCCATATTGTGCATGACCTTACCATTCATGACAATCAACTGGGACTTTATTTTAAGTGGTTTGAAAAGCCCCTGAACTGTTTAGATACAGAGATACGGTGAGTGAGTGAGTCAGTGAGTGAGTGAGTGAGTAAGTGAATGATCCCCCTTAAGCCTCCAGAACAAGAGTTTTTAAAATGGAAGGAATCATATGTTGTTTATTAGGTGTTTGTTTTCCGTAAATAAATACTACTTTTCCTCTCTGTTCATTTCTCCTCTTTCCTTTGGATTATGAGGGTGATATGTTTGACTGAAACTTTAGAACTGCCTCAAAGATAGCTGTACTTTCACTTCCGAAGGACAGCAACAGCAGTAACTGGAAGCCTTCCCTGACCCCTTCAGGCAGAAGCAGGTCTTCCCTCCTCGGTGCTCTGCACGGCTCAGCACACTGCTTTCCGTAACAGTCATCACTTTGAATTCTTACGTATTTTTCCAGACTGAGCACAACGAACGCATCTCTAACCACACTTCCTAGCACCATGCACAACATGCAGCAGGCCCTCACTAAAAACTTTCTGAACGAGTGAAAGAATGGAAAGTGGAAGATGCAGGTCTTCTTAAGTAAATGCAGACTCAGAACCAAGTTTCTATGCTAATTAGTACTAAAAGAAGATTAATTTACTGTCTCTGTAATCAGCTCCTCTGACCTGATTATATATTGGAGTCCTGAGGTTCCCTGCAAATATTACTATTTATGCAGCATGTAAATGAAGACAACTCTTAGAACACTGAGAGGTTTGAATTCCCATTCTGTAATACAGGTCTTCAAATTCATTCCAAGTATCCTTTTGTAAATAATAGCCCGAGAAACGCCAATGGTTCCATCAAGCAATTCTTACTCTGTGTCAAGGCTAATACCTTGTACGTGGAGAAGCCGATGGTATCAGAATCCATTTCCTAAGACTCTCTTCTTTCTTTTCCACCACAATCTCTGGATCAGTGGTTCTCAAAAGGTGGCTCTCAACTAGCGGCAGGAGCCTCGGACGGGACTATGTTATAAATGCAAATTCTCAGGTCCCACCCCAGACCTACTGAATCAAAAACTGGGGGACAAGGGATGGAGATTGAAGGGAAGGGGAGGAAATGAGGGCCAGCAGTGTTTCAACAAGTCCTCCAACAGCGATTCTAACGCACACTTAAGTTTGAGAAACGCTGCTCTAGATAATTCATTTTAAAACAAATTAATAATCAAAAAACTGATTCAAACTATATACAACTTACTTTAAGTAGTAAAAAATTGTCTGCTTAAACTGAAGTTAAAATACAACCTGAACTTTTGGACATATTCATTACCAGTTCGTTATTTTGTTACCTTGTCATACTAAATACTGTTTGTGCAAGCATGTAAAACTTTTTGCTGTATATAATGCTATTAAGCAGTGTGTCACAACTTTCCAATTACTGTTAAGCTCGAATGAAGTAACTGTGATAAATTAAAAATTGTACTTACAGTTAGTCTGATCCCATCAACATTAATATCAACCTCAGGGCCTACGGCTTGATCATCACACTTATAAGGGCAAAAGAATGTGGTAGAATTTATACTACAGAGTCCATTCCAGGAGGAGATGTTTATTGGATAAATAATGAAATAAAGGGAGAAAGGTAATGCAATTTTCCATAAATATGAATCATGAAATCTTTGCTTAAGAAATTCATCCAAAATAAGAACTTGGCAGCTTTCCCTTGGGGAAGGCTGCTCAGTCTTTGGAGGGTGATTATGTCCCTGGATGGTCCCTGAATTATAGTCTTCAAGCAACTGAGAGCTGAGCAAAGGTCTATGAAGGGGTGTCAGAAAGATTCTACTTGGAGAGATGCAAGAAACATGTGCTATTAACATGTACAGCAGAATAAGTCACTGAAATTATATACAAAGAGGAGCAAATATTCTTCCTGTGAATTTCCATTATCAAGTATTCTTAATTTATGGAAAAAGCTCTTAAAGGTGGTAATGTTAATGATTCTGATTTTATATTTTCAAATGAGTAGGCACTCCAGTGTGGTTGCACAGTAGCTGTTCGAATTCTACATTGAGAATTCTTGGTCTTTGAACCTTTACAAATTTTTTTTTTTTTTTTTTTTTTTTTTGCAGTACGCGGGCCTCTCACTGCTGTGGCCTCTCCCGTCGCAGAGCACAGGCTCCGGACGCGCAGGCTCAGCGGCCATGGCTCACGGGCCCAGCCGCTCCGCGGCATGTGGGATCTTCCCAGACCGGGGCACGAACCCGTGTACCCTGCATCGGCAGGCAGACTCTCAACCACTGTGCCGCCAGGGAAGCCCTACAAATTTTTTAAAAAGTAATTCAAGTCAGCTACTCAAAGAGGAAAAGAGATCAGCATCACACCTAGGGACAACTCACAATATTTCGGAGCTGATAATCCAACCTAAGCATTATGGGCTTTTCACCTTTCTGCTTTTGAACATTCAGCTACTAAAAGACCTCTTTTTTCCCATCCCTTCTTCCCCTCCCCCACTTAAATATAAAGGATTTCAACAGGCTGTTACTACTCCTTGATTAACTTTGGCAGATTCTACAGGCTCTAAGTCATTTTCATGGAGGCACATTGCATTCTGGGACAGGTTATCAATTTTGTGTTCCAATGACAGTCTTGTCCTTTTCCATTCACATCATTTACTCTCATCCCTAAGGGAGTTAATCCTAACCATAAAGTGGAAAACTATTTGGGGAAAGTGTCTAATAGGTTTGAGTACTGAGAAGTACAAAATTGAGGCTAAAAGAAAGATGTGAGATTCCCTATAGCCTCAGCAATTGGCACGATACCTAGGACGAAGTTAGCCATCAATTAAAATATTAACAGTTATGTCTTTTATTAATGATATACTTCTATGTACCAGGCCCATTTCTAAGTAGTTGACTGTTATCTGATTTAAGCTTCACAGAAAAGCTTCCTATATAGGTGGCATTTTTGCCATTTTACAGCTGGAAACTGAAACTCAGAAAGAAGTTATACAATAACAACAACAACAGGACCATGTGGGAAAAACTCCAAACCCAGGTTTTCTAGACCTCGTGGTCTATGCCCCTTTTATGACACTGCAATGAATGAAGGGATAATTGCTTTTTTATTCTGGTTTCCGGTGATGCTTGAGAGCACTGATGCTCCTTCACCCACAGCAGACTGATTTGGAGAGGACTCTTCATTAATAAAATGTATCCTGCACAGTCCTGGTGAGGGCTGTGCTACGGACAGCACTGAAGTCTCTCCTTTGGGTCAAAGACTGTTTCCAAAATGCTGCAATGCAGATCGTTTACCTGACATGAGGCCAGAAGAACCCGGTTCCATCTTAGATTGAGTGCAATAGTCACTGTTTCCATAGACAGGAGGGGCTAGGAAAGCCATGTATCCAGAGTCCTGGGGAGGACAGCTGACACTTTAGTCTGGAGAAAGCAGAGGTCATCGTGAGAACAGAGGATCCCAGAGGGAGAAGAGGGGATGGGGGTAGAAGCCCCAGATCCACACTTCACCTGCTTTGGTTCAGCAATTCTGATGATATTTGCAAGACCAGACTCAAAAATTCTCACAGTAACTGTGGTACTGAACAACTTCCCTGGCAATCAACACGTTTTGAGTGAAAAGGGCAATAATGCATCAGATAAATTTTCCAAGAAAGAGAAAATTCCTTTTAAATTTTTTTGTCTAGATAGTTCATATTTTCCAAATACAAATCAAATAAAGCCTAATGTAAGTTAATTTTCGTCAGGGTAACACTTACTCACTTTGCTCACATCAGCAGGATAGAAGTTCCCAGAGAAGAAAAACTGTTCATCCTAAACAAAGTGTGGATTTTCTTTTTTCAAGTCACAAAATTATTAAATCTCTCTTTGGAACACTATCATCTTCTAGAAAAAAAAAATCTTTTAGGGGCTGAAACAACATGAGCCCAAGAAAAGAGAGTGCCCCGATTAATCCATTCCTTTAACAAATGTTTATTAAACATTTCTTATGTGATAGGCACTGAGGGAACTAAAAACATGAATAGGACCATCCACTCCAATTGTCCATTTGAGGACACACACATATAAACAGCTGTAAAACAATTCAACAGGGGCTGTCACAAAGTGTTCTATGAGGTCTGGCTGGAACAGAGAGAAGGGAGTCAGGTGCTTAGCCTGGCTTTCTGGAAGAAAATTCCAGAGAATGGACATTTACGTTGCTTCCTGAAGGGAACAACCCCATGTACAAATTTCCAGAGGCAAGACAACATGAAGAACTGCGTGAAATTCCACGTGCACCTGAAGAAGAGTTTTTTTATTTATTTAACATTATGTAGCTGACGTTTACTCTTCATAGGACTTCAGGGCAGAAATTAAAGAAGAAAAAGAAGAGGCTTCAACTTAGTGAATCCTTTGTCCAACATGCAAGAATAAAAAGGAGCCAACAGACACAGGGCAGGAGAGAACCAGGATAACAGCCTGGGTTAGCGCAGGTCACTGCCATCAGAGTAGGGGTGTGTTTCAGCAATGGAGAGTGGAGGGACATCATCACCTAGAAGGAAAGTTAAAGGTGAGGCAAAGCTAGGAAAATGTCAGAAGATCACAGGTGACTTTTGTCATTTTTATGTAGAGTGAAAAGCCCAGAAACTAGATAACCAAGGATTAATTATTGAGAAAGCAGTTAGGAAGTAACGTCCCTGGGATGAAGAATGCCTCACAGCAGAAGTCTGACAGGGTAAAGAAGGATGGAAGGAAATAAGTGCGGCTCACCTGGCAGTACCTAATATTTAAGACCCAAGGCCATCAAGGACATAGATGAAAGATTTTCACCTAACTCTCTCCAAGAGAGAAATTAAAAAGTGAAAAAAACTCTGACCCCAAAATAACTAGAAGAACTAGAGACAGTTGTCTGATGTCTTTTCCAATGCTTCATTTTATTTACACAGGCTATATATGTATATGTGTGTATACATAGACATACATGTATAGATATGCATATATACACACACTTAAGGACGTGTTTTTATCAATTCTCCTTACCTTATGAGAAAGTTGGACCAGTGCAGCATAAATTCATGGTTATAGTTTCCAAAAGAATACCATATTTTATGTTCTCATACTTGAGTTTTTCTTTCCTAACACTATTTTGCAGTCCTGTTTTACTGTGAATACAAGAGAGCCATGGAATGCCGGTTCTTTATTCCTGGTCTCAGTATTAACTGATGCTTATCTCTGGACAAATAACTAAGCCTTTGCAAGCAAGCTTCTGTTCTGTTACTTATAAAAGGTAGTTGGAAATCTCCTTCCTATGGAAAAGAAGGTGTGACTGTCTCCGCCTCAGGTCACCCTAAGTAGATGAAGGATGATTCCAAACCTCTAAACAGTAGGAACGCTCTAATTTGAAAATTCAGTAAGCCTGATAATGTCAGGTTTTAGAGACAGATATAAAGGCAGACACGGTGAACTTGATAGCCAAATCCACTGCCGATGCTGCTGGGTGAGGTCACTTAACAGACAGAAAAGAAGATGAAGCGACACAGGTTCACAGACACTGTGCAGAAGGGTACACAGCCATGCTCTCTACATCACTAAAGGGAGAGTCTAGATAGAGATTTATATCATTTAAATGGGGAACACATTCAACTAATTGAGTTACAGATTCAAGTTAACAGGTACAACTAGTTCATAAAGGTGTGTAAAGATATGGCCATTTTCAGCTGAAGATATATCTATAGATATAGATGATAGATAGGAAGATAGATAGATAGATAGATAGATAGACTCGCATTTTTTTAAATCACCGTATTAAATATTTTAATGGATATCAGTAGTCAGTTGGGTTCCTACTCTGTGTCAGGCATTGCTCCGAACACTTTACA
This sequence comes from Delphinus delphis, assembly GCF_949987515.2. Classification (NCBI taxonomy): domain Eukaryota; kingdom Metazoa; phylum Chordata; class Mammalia; order Artiodactyla; family Delphinidae; genus Delphinus; species Delphinus delphis. Next base: position 58,462,926 of record NC_082696.1, on the reverse strand, counting down.
TGTATTAATTCAATGCTCACCACAACCATATCCGGTGTGGACTATTATAATCCCCACCTTATAGATAAGAAACTAGACATGGAACAGTTAAATAACTTATCCAACATTATACAGCAAGTAATTGGCAGCCTCAGAATTTGAACGCAGGTAGTTTGGTTCCTGTTCATTTACCTTACCATCATTCTATATTCTCTGCTACAAATATTTATCTACCCCTCACTATATTACAAGCATTGTACTATGCACTGGGGCACAATAGTGAACAAGGCAAATAGGGTCCTTGCCCTTACAGATTTCATAAACTAGTGGAAGATATAGACAGATAAGCAACTAAAATACAGGATTCTAGGTATTAGCATGGTGGAGATATAGTGTGTCCCGGGAGCACACGGTCAGAGCACAGCTCAGATATGTTTGAAGGGAGGGGGAATTTCAGGGAAAGAGTTCTTGAAACAGTAAAAGAAACCTGGAAAAATGGGTAAGGGGTCACCAGGAAAAATGAAGTCAGGGGTGAGAGGGTGAAGAGGGAGGACAAAAGAGAGAGAGTCCAAAGGGAAGAGAGTACATGAAGCATCTGGAGAACTGAAAAAGTACTTCTGGAGCTGGGGAAAGAGAGGCAAGAGATGGGAGGTGAAATCGGAGACATGGACAGGATTCAGATCCTCAGGGACACACCATGATTAAAACTTTGGATTCTATTCTCAACCATAAAGGAGCTTCATAAAGGAGCTTCTTAAATGGTGTTAGAAGTGGAGTTGCAAGAGAAAAACAAATACCGTGTGCTAACACATATATATGGAATCTAAAAAAAAAAAAAAATGGTCATGAAGAACCTAGGGGCAGGATGGGAATAAAGATGCAGATGTAGAGAATGGACTTGAGGACACGGGGAGGGGGAAGGGTAAGCTGGGACAAGGTGAGAGAGTGGAATGGACTTATATACACTACCAAACGTAAAAGAGATAGCTAGTGGGAAGCAGCCACATAGCACAGGGAGATCAGCCCGGTGCTTTGTGACCACCTAGAGGGGTGGGATAGGGAGGGTGGAAGGGAGGCGCAAGAGGGAGGAGATAGGATATATGTATATGTATAGCTGATGCACTTTGTTATAAAGCAGAAACTAACACACCATTGTAAAGCAATTATACTCCAATAAACTCCAATACTATAATAAATTATACTCCAATAAAGATGTTAAAAAAAAAAGAAGTGGAGTTGCTTGATCATATTTGAAATATATAAAGAACATTATGACTGCTGTGTGGAGCCCATAGTAGGAAGACAAGCACCAAGGCACTGAGACCTGTTAACAACTCAGCGATACAGGTAAAATGTCAGAGTGGCTTGATCAGGGCGTGGCTGCGGGCAAAATGAGGACACATTTAAGAGGAATTTAGTTAAGAAACACAGAACCTGGGAGGAGGGGAGATGGGAAAAATCTGTCAAGATTGACTACCAAATTTCTAGTTGGCCAAGTGGTCTTTTCCAGCAGGGCGTGGCAACCTGGTGTAGGTTAGGAGGAAGCAAAGGGTTAGACTGACTCAGAGTTGGGGTTCTGCAGGCCTGTGGGGCAACGGGGCCAGTGGGTGGAGGTGGCTGGCAAGAGAATCACTTAAAGGATGGAGTCTAAAGTCTAAGTTAAGCAGAGAAGAAAAGAGAGAGAAGTTAGAAAGTAAGGGGTTCAAGGAACTAGAGGTTCTTATCAGGCTGCAGAAGAGATGCAGTGAGAAGAAATGATGGCTCGCGGTCAGCAACTGGAATGTTGAAACTTCAGAGCTGAAGCAGTCCCATAGAACACAGATTCAAAGTAATGCCAATGACATAATGAGACTTATGGATACACCAGAGGACTAAAGCGCACCTAAAATAAAATGGAGGGAAATATCAAAGGGAGATGGGGAGCTATCTTAAAGTCAACGGGGAGTCCGGTCACAGAGGGGAGACAGGGCTGAATGGGGAAGAGGGTACTGAACACAAACGATCGATACGTCTGCCCGCCTCTCCCCCTCCCCCCCCCCCCAGTCTCTCCCATCCCCTCCAATAGAAATCATTTACCCTCCACAGGGATGGCAGGGCTGTGAGACTTGCTGAGTTTGATTACTCCCAGCAAGGACACAGAGGGCTATGGCAGCCTAGTCTCTAGAGGACCAGGAAACCAAAAGCCTATTTTCATGAAACCTGAGTGACCCTTACCAAGGCCGTTGACCTCTCAGACACTGTGGTTTCTGCCTAACGCACATATAGAGAAGAGGAGGGGCATAAGGCTTCCTCTCGCGCTCGCATAAATCACGGAGGTCTTTATCCAGCCATGCGTTCAAAAATTATTTATTGAGTGCCAGCTATGTGCCAGGCGTACAGTACCGAGCAGGACAGATGTCCCACCCGGCAAGCAACCCAGGCCTGTCTCCAAGGATTTTTAAAACCACCATTCCAGCTGGAGGATGAAGAATCCTGCCTGTGCTGGCCTGAAAAAGACACCACACTGGCAATGTAACTGGAGAAGTAATAAATAAAGCTAATGTGTGAGGGTTTTTTCAGTAAGCAAATTATCATAGTTCTCACTATTATATTCTTGCTTGAATTCCTCGAAGGAAAAAAATGTAAACTGAACAGCATAAATATGCAAAATAGTTGGCATGTGGGGGAGAATTTTTCTGCTTTTCCAAAGATTCAAGAATCATCTTTTTAATTGAGATGTAATTGACATATAACATTATATTAGTTTCAGGTGTACCACATAATGACTCGATATTTATATCCACTGTGAAACAATCACCACAGTGTGTCTAGTTACCATCTGGGAGGGATAGATGGATAAAGATGTGGTATGTATACATACAATGGAACACTACTCAGCCATAAAAAAGAATGAAATCTTGCCATCCAATATGGATGGACCTAGAGAGTTTTATGCTAAGTGAAATAAGTCAGATAAAAAGGACAAATACTGTATGATTTAACCTATACGTGAAATAAAAAACAAAACAAGTGAACAAACAAAACAAAACTCATTGATGAAGAACAGAATGGTGGCTGTCAAGACTCATTCTTGAATCATAAGAATAAAAGTATTGGGCTTCCCTGGTGGCGCAGTGGTTGAGAGTCCGCCTGCCGATGCAGGGGACATGGGTTCGTGCCCCGGTCCGGGAAGATCCCACATTGCCACGGAGCGGCTGGACCCGTGAGCCATGGCCGCTGAGCCTGCGTGTCCGGAGCCTGTGCTCCGCAACGGGAGAGGCCGCAGCAGTGAGAGGCCCGCGTACCGCAAAAAAAAAAAAAAAAAAAAAAGAATAAAAGTATTAAGCCTATGAGAAGAACCACAATGCTAAATATGTAATACAAATAAGTCAAATTTTAAGTAAATAATCATGTATATGTATAAAAAACCCTAATAATTTAGATGCAAGACCATGTTTATTCTAACACCTTCCCAAATAACAAGTTGAAGATTCCCAACCTGCAATATTCATAAAAGAAACTATTTACTCCTTTTTATTTATTTTCCAAAAAATACCCTGTAAATTGTTTACTAGTAGAATGATTCAAATTTCTCTTCTCTATTGACAGTAGATTTTATTTTAATAAATTTATAAACATACAGCTCCTTAAAATCTTCAGTCTCCACAAAACCTACAGAACATAATGATAATTTTAATGCCAAATAGATCACAAAAGGAAGTCAATTTTTGTTTTAGTTATGCCAGCACCGTTATAGCACTCAGCTTAAAGCTACAAGGAAAGATGTAATGTTTTCTCTGCCTACATGGTTATCGTCTTATTTATCAAAATTTAATTTGAACATATTATTTCAGACCAAGCTAACATCGTTTTAGCAGACTAAGACTTGGCCTACATGCTACTGACTAAAATACGTTGTATCTGTGTTCTTCACAGAAGTAATGGTGAGAAAGAATCTCATATATACATAAATATAATATAACATATATAGAAATGTCATACATCTCTCGTATAACACAGATTTTTAAATGATTGTAGCAATTCAATGACCTATCCATTAGTATGCCTAAAATATTAAATCTCTAGGTAATTTTAAGTGAGCTTGAACTTGACTGTTTCTTAGTTCTGCCTCAGAACCCCATGTTCATGTGCATGCGATTTCCACAGAAGAGGAACTGCGGATTTTGTGGGTCGGTGAGCATTCCTTTCCAGGGTGCTTCTGAGATGAAGCCCCACGATTAACACAGTGCCCTTAATGATGGGCGGGGGACTAAGCATTCCAAGATTGGCCTGGATTCTTGCCAGGAGGGAGAGAAAGGGGTCTTTGTATGTGGACATCTGAAGGGCGGGCATAAACATGTTAGTTGATACTTAACACCCAAAACCAGTGCCAAAACCGTTAGCTCCCCTCAATAGCTTACTCTGGTTTCAACTGTCCACGACAATGGAGCAGCCACCTCGATATACAAAACTTGCTCTTTAAACATCCTCCGAGGAATTCCCAAAATAGCAGCTGTTAGAAGCAAACAGACTCTAATTCATAGACATAAGGGGACCTTCTAATGTTTTTCTGGAGACAACTTTCCTTTTTTTTTTTTTTTTGGTACCTACGTGACCATCTATGCATTTTTCATAATTACCTTGTAGATTACATGATGCAGTTTCTCCAGGCACTTGGAGAAGAAGCTGGGGGATTCACATTCAGATGAACTTGCTGGTTTTTGAGTCAAGAGGCCCAGCTAATTTATGTGGTGAATTTTTTATACGTTTCTCCCCTGGTTTTCCTTCCCTGCTGTCCTGGCCCGCTTTCTTCTTCAGTACATTAAGAGATTCTGCTGTGCCTGCAGCCACATTCGCCCTGGTGGCTGACTGCGGAGAAGCCAGCCCAGACTTGCCCGCCGGGAGCGGGTCCTGCGCGCGCCTCAGCACAGCTCGGCTCCCCCGGAATCCCCTCTGGGATCTCATCTGCTATTCCCTTCCACCAGGCCTGGATCTAATCTCACACCTTCAATAACTTTTGTGGGCTCAGTTTAGTTCCTGGCAGACAGTTATCTGTGTTCCATAAATTCCACCCAGAAAGTAAGCAACCTCCTATCTCTAGAGAACCTTAGGCCAGGCAGCTTGCTGCAGTGGCAGCAGTTCCAGAAACTTCGGATAAGAGAATAAAATGGTATGCTTGCAATTCCAAGGGCTTTTATTTCCTTCTCCCTATACTTATTCGTGTAAAATAGTAACTCTACATTAAGAGGTCGTTGGGTGATTTTTTTTTTTAATAAAATAAACTCCTATATAGGGCAGATGGTGAATACATTTTCAAAACAACTAGGATGTAACTCTGAAATGTCAGTTTTCAACAAGCAGCTCAACAAACAGGTTTGGCCACGACAGGACTTTGGCATCAATGTGGATGTTTATTTAGGAAGGCAACATCCCTACAAGCGTCAGAAGCTCTAAATAGATCATTATTCCTAATGAGGAAACCATTTAACGGGGACACCTACAAAACACTATTAAATTTGAAACTATTTAATACATTAAAAAATTCGTTCTCTCTAAGAATACATATAACAGTTTTTAAATTAAAAAATGATAGCATATAATGTGGCTATTAGTAAGATGTAAAACTTAATTTTTATTACTCTTAACTATCTCTCATAATTTTTTAAATCATCAAACACTCTAATATATTTTACAGAGTGATAGTGTTTAGAAGTTCTATTTAGTAAACTATTTATTTGGAGTAGAATTACAGTGCTACAGTGAGGAATGATACACTTTTGGTGTAACCAGAAATTCTAGTAAAGGTGAAAGCAGACATTACAAACTTAACAAGCCTTCTGTGTGACCTAATTGCACCAGAATATATTAGTAAGGTTGCATATTGTAGGTTTTGTGTTTCATTAGAAAGGTCTTCACCGATTTGGGTTGAATCGTTAAAGAAAAGAGATCACATTAGCAGAGTGCTCTAAAGGATGAATGTACCTTGCTTCATTAGAATTATCTCACTGTAACTCCATATTCTGATTTTACAGCAGGAAGAGACGGTAGGACAGCTTAGAAGTCCCGGATTCCATACTCCCCTTGTTGGAAATGGATGGTTAGTTACACCATGACACTGTTGCTCCAAAATACAAACATAATACTGTAAAAGAAGCCCATCTGTTTGTTCTAATTACAATCAAAGATATCAGTCCCAGGACCTGGTAATACTTTGCCATTTACTTAATGGTAAATCCTAGAAGACCTTACATTCCAAACTGTAGTGTTCTTTAACATTTGAACCACTGTGTTAAGAAATCTTATGCTGTTCTAAAACATCATGATGTTTAATCCCATAGAACAAATACATTACAAGGTTTCTACATAGAATTCCTAAATGTTTTTATGGATTTAACAAAAATATAAGCCTCAATAATCTTCAATAGGTGCTACTTGTAATTACACCAGGAAGGAATGTTAGTTGCTCTGTTTCTGTCACTCATGACAAAAAGACATAAACATACATAGTGATCCATTCTGTTAAGAATTTTGTTAGAATTCATAAATTCTATAAAAGGATAATAAAGTATCTTGTCATTTAATCTCCAGATTACATGGGTCGACCCTTGTGTTTGGTTCTTTTGGTTACAAAGAACAGAAACGTGCTGATTACCTAGTATAATGGGCCTTATTGTAAGGATGCCCAAGAGAGTAAGAATCAAGAAAAATTTTTCCAAGCGAGACATGTGAAGACGCTAACCATCACTCAGCATCCCACTGCAACGCCTGTGCTGCAGCTACCGTTGTGCGCCTTGGTTTCCGACTCCTCCCAGGGCCTCTCTTCACTTCAGAGCCATCCTTTTGGCCCCCATCTGTTTCTGTTTATTATAAAGTCAAGCTCTTCAGGAACAAGGATGTCTTTTGGCTAATCAGTCCTCATCCAGATGGAAGGGGCCACAATGGAAAGAGCTCTCTTACCTGGCCGTTCAAAGGCTGACCCGAAAGACGATGCTGGCACTCACCACAAACCCAACTCTGGCTGTGGCTGGAGTAACAGGGTCATGTGACAAAACAGGAAATGATTATACAAGGAACTACTTGCTCAGAAGGGAACTGTGGGTATGTGGTGAACAGTCATAGCACCATGGGCACTCATCACCTCAATGCACAGCAAACAATACCTCGCCAGAGAGTCAGCTTCAAACCGCCTACCCCCCGTGAAAGAAGAGTTTAAGGGACTTGTTAGCTAACCATCCCTCTACCAAAAAGCTCTCAGGAGTACCATATTTTCTAGACCCCTATGGAATTGCTCATACTGAACTATTCTTTTCACAGTCTTCTCTTTGCTTTCATTTATTATATATTAATTATATATTAACAAGAAGGGAAAAAGTCTTGTTTGGGGGAACCCTTTACTGCACTGGCTATAGAAACATTGTTGAGAACACCACTCAGAGCCTTCTCATATGCAGTTCTATGAGAGAAATTTCCTTTAGGGGTATGTGCTAAGAAAATTTTTATGTGCCCCAGAGAAAATGTTTGCTTCCCCATCTTGAGCAATTATCCAATTTTGCCTTTTCACTTAGGCCACCAGAAAGCTTACACCTAAATATAGAGCACAGCTATTTCAAATGTGTCTTATTTTGTTTCTGATCTTGTCTCTTGTTCTAATTCCTATTTTCCTTAATCTCACTTTTTAAATGTTTTGTGTTTTGCCATTCTTTGTGTAAATTAATTCAAATCCCTGAAGAAATAAACAGAGTATGATAAATAGTATTTTAAAAGACATATAGGACAAAATACAGCCTAAGACACAAGAAAAGAGCATGTTATTTTATCCTGTCGTAGTAGAGTTCTGAGACAATCACAATGGTCCCTTTCTATCTGTCTGTTCCATTGAACTGAGAATTCAATTCAAAACCACTGCAGAGGAAGACCTCAACAAAAGAAGAACTATCCCAAATTTAAGTAAATATCATAAGCAATTTTATCTATGAAAAAATTGCAAGTATTTAACCTCTATAGACTTTCAAACACCAGTTTACATTATCATAATGAGTACAGTACCTAATCCTATACGAAGTGTTAGTCAACACCACTTCTAATGACATTTTTGCCATGGACAATATTGTATAGGAGTAAGAAGCCAAATTAAAACTGACCACATAGTGGTAACATAAATAGAAATATATATAGTGTCTATATTTTGCCAATAAACGGGGAAGGAAGATAATTAACATGATTAGGTGATTTTTTGTGAAAGAGAGAGAGAGAGAAAGAAAGAAAGTGAGAGGGAGGGAGGGAGTGAGGAAGGAAGGGAGTTTAAAGCGCTTCAAAACCCTGTTTCCATTGTTTATTCTGTAGCTCAGTAAGATAGTGTGAATAAGTAATTCCTATTTTTAGCAGAAGAAGGACGTAGAGTGACAAATGGCTGCTACTGAATCCGCTTCTCCCGTGTTCTTAAATAATAGGTTGTCCACTAGTACATAATGTTCTTTTGTTTAACTCTAAACAACCATCAATATCCACAAAGCGGGTGTTAGGTAACTAGGTAGCCTAGTGTTCAAAAGTGGTCCAGTTTTGAGAAAAAGGGAAAGGTCCCAGTCAAATGTGTAGGTCTAACGTCGAAAACTTTCGGGGCTAGATGGAGCAAAAAAAAAAAAAAAAATCATGTTAAGTTATCTTTCCAAACAAGGTCTCTCTCTCACATACACACACTCTTTTTATGCTTCCACCAGACCAAGGAAGATAATTTGCTACATCGGCGGAAACAGGTGACATGCCTCACAAAATCAAATGGGAATAATAAAATTATACAGAGATATTCTTTCAAGGGAGAAGAATTTTCAAAGTGATAAAGGAGACTCATAAGTTTCACATCTCTCTCTAATGAAGATGAAAATCATGTTAAACACCAAATACACTTGTCTAATTACATCAGGAAATACTGTTCTGTATTTGCTAATGAAATGTGATACTACTGAGTTCACTGAGAGCCAAAGCAAAGTGAAGATATAACATTCTAATTACAAAAAGGCAATTGGTAAAATGGTTGTATGCTTTGAACTGTAATAAAAATTAATAAAATTATGTAAATACAAACACTGTTACTGAAAACGTGACACTCTAATTTTAGAAAAGCCACAGAACATAATGACTTAAGAAACTTCAAACCATTTTTAACCTCGTTCTTGTCACAGAGAGAAGACTAATGAGAAAATGTTTGTTTAAAAGGCTAATATTTGTTTTAATATATTTACTTCATTGTTCTAAGTATGGAACCCACTCCATATCATTTAGGCAGTAAGGGGAAAATCCTAAACAAATAAATATGTAAGGACGAATTTTCCATCCACAAGCATTTTACAATCTCCCAGCTAAGTCACCAATGATGCATTCATACACTTAAGGTCTTAATGGCCTTACTACATAGAATCCTGTTGTAATGCAGAAGCCAGAGGACACACACAACCCCCTTATTGTACGCTTTCCAAGTTTCAAGAATAAAGATGCACCACACATCACTATTTACACAGAGAACAGGAGTTGACCTCCATAATCAAATCCATGATATAACCAGGTGCCTTGTAATAGGTCATTATCATAGCTGGTACTTGGTGATTCTCCACAGTGGGCTTTGTTCTGTACTAATTTTTCATCCTGAAATCTCTTCAGAGTGTTCATGTTGACTCAAGAAATGCAGTGTCTTTAAAATTAACCTTAGGAATATATGTTCTATTAAATTTTCTAATAATTTAAACATGAAACTCATTAAAATTCATATAGCCTACTCCTACATTTTAATTTTTTTAAATTAATGTTTTCATTGGCTGTGACAGAGATCAGTGAAATGATAAGCTTTCCTACTTTCATCACTTTTAACAATATCTTCATCAAGAAGTGAATATGGCTCTAAACCAAATAAGCAATTTAAAAACTCTTCAAATGTTGTGTCTCTGAATCCTCTGAATAAATACCGTATTCTTTACTAACAGTCTTCAATGATAAATGTGCTTATTTGCAATACACTTACTCAAGGAGTTATAAAGGGACCAGAGGTAATGTAAAATGTCCCTACTTGCTTTAGTATGCAGGAAAAAAAATTCTAATTCAAGTCTGAAAATATGTGTTGGAGAGTATATCTTCCATTTAGTTCTGATTACTTTTTGTAATCTACTGGGAGTTAATATAAGAGCACATATAGACGTCTTCCTTAAGGTAGGTATGGGAATTATACCAGCCGCAGAGGATGTGAATTTACTCTGGTGAAATCGCTACAAATACACCATCAAATTTATGTATATATGAAAAATGGGAAGATTTTTATTTTCCGTCACTTTCAGGATGTGATTATGTCAAAAACAAAGGATTTGCTTAATCCATAAAAAATATCATTTCTTGTGCTTTTAACATAGAGCTTAAAAAACATACTTCAAATATCAAATACACTGTAACAAAATCGGAGTAGTATTTAAAACACCCAGATTAAACAGCTAAATGATAACTATGGCGTGGTCCTGCACATCTGTTCTTTGTAGTGTTTTCCAGTAATGCAGCGGAGTGCAGCATTTCAGCAAACCAATTCAGCAAACCAATTCAAACATGAGAATCGCTACAGAGCAAAAGCTCTTGTCACTGTTTGTGATTGTCTAATGGTATATGGTTCAATCATAAAGGGCAGATGACAGGCTGGTATAAGAAATGAATTTTCTTCTTCCTCCTGACACATCAGGGTAAGGCCCCCTGCTGTAATGCAGAAAATCTTTTATGCAAAAAGAATACACCATCTTTCAGCACATGATTACTATTCAGAAGCTTCTGATTAGGATTTTTGGTGCATTTTTTAAAAACATTGATACAAAATTGCACAAAGAGCAAACTAGGTCAAAGCTGATGCCTTATCTTGCCCATGTAGTTGTTCTGTGACCTCGGGCATGTTACCTTTTTTCTCAATGCCTTTATTTCCCCATCTTTGAAATGGGAATGGTAACAGTAAAATATAGTTCCTGTCCTCCAGTAAACTGAGTTGAGTAAAATGGATGAATATTTATCTGTGAGGAATTTCAGCCTATGTAGAAAAATACTGCTTAGGCAGTGTCGGGGAGACAATGCTATCTTTTCAAACACTTAAAAAGAAACAATCGTACTAAAAGGCCTAATCAAAACTGAATCAAACATGTTGCCTAAAATGTGATATTTTGAATTCTCATATTTTAGATATGTTGCGTAAAATGTGCATATTTCTGTGTCTGGACACAGAGTGATCAGCAGTCCTGGACAAATCTGTGATGAAAACTAACATTTATTGTGCTAAGCACTGTGGTAAATACTTGGTGTTTATTTTCTCATTTACTCCTCACAACCTCTCTGTGAAGTCAGCACTATTGTCCATTCCATTTTACAAATAAGAAAACCGAAGCCTGGAGAATTTTGTAAAGCTTAGCCCTTAGTTAAAATATTCAGGGACAGGAGGATGTTTTGAACTTTTTAAGAACTCTGGCCCTCCAGCCGGCAGTCATGAACTACCATGTTATGCTGTATTTATTCACTGAATCAGTTAGCTAGTATTAGGGAAAAGATGGGAGAGTGGAAAAAAAAAAAAAAAAAACAGGGAGATTTTTGAGCTGGAGAAGAGATGAGAGATGGGTGCTCACACAGAAGAGGGGACCTCAGTCCTCTGGACAAAACCCCATGAAAGAGTGATTCCTACAGGAGAGACGCATAGGTGAGTGGAGGGCAGCAGCCAAGGGCTTTTGTCAGAGCAGGGGCGGGGAGTCCCGGGCCTCAGCTAAATTGGTGTGACAATCAAGGGGCTTCCCTAGTGGAGCAGTGGTTAAGAATCCACCTGCCAACGCAGGGCATATGGGTTCGAGCCCTGGTCTGGGAAGATCCCACATGCCGTGGAGCAACTAAGCCCGTGAGCCACAACTACTGAGCCTGCGCTCTAGAGCCCGCGTGCCGCAACTACTGAAGCCCGTGCGCCTAGAGCCCGTGCTCCGCAACAAGAGAAGCCACTGCAATGAGAAGCCTGTGCACAGCAACGAAGAGTAGTCCCTGCTCGCCACAACTAGAGAAAGCCCGTGCACAGCAATGAAGACCAGAGGCAGCCCAAAATAAATAAATAAAATAAATAAATTTATTAAAAAAAAAAAAGAGGAGTGAGGAAAAGGACTAGGCAGGTGGGCTTCTCCTGGGAGAGTCAGTACAATTATACCAATACTAGAGGCGAGGCCGAGGTTGGGAGGCAGGCTGGAGCCATGCTAGTCACCTGGGAAAGGAACCTCCGAAGGGAAGAGGTACTAATGAATGTGATTTATGCGAGTTCATGTTCATAAGGCTTTATAATGCAAGTTGTTATTGCTTGAGGAGTCTTATATTCACCAGAAGGAAAGTGTTACAAAAGAGAGACGTAGGAATAAGATATTCCTTGCAAATTTACTGGGGCTGCTAGTCTGTGGCTAAGAACGTCCTCCCTCTGGCTGAGTATCGCATTATCTAACCTGAGATGGGCAGGGAACGATTAGTGCTACTTTCAGAGGTGGGGGGAGAGAGATCTTCAAAGCGCACCCTCTCAGAGACTGAGGTGCTGCTGGAGTTTTTAAGAAACACAAAGGTGCTTCGTTCTCTGGGGAAGGAGTGGGGTAACCAGCAGAAATACCTGAAGGCAGGTTACAGTTGGAGGGAGGGGGACCAAGACAGGTCTGGGTGGACCGGCCCTCTATGGGAGATGCTCGAGGCCGAGGCTTGAATGGGAAAGGCCTCACCTTGTGAGTTTGAGAACATCTAAGTTGACTAAAATGCCGAGTTTTATCCTTATACACCAGTGTTTCTTGAATTGAGGTCTGTGGATATATTCTGATGAATCTAAGAGGTGTTTTTTGGTTGTTGTTTCTTTGATTGTTAGCTATTTATGGACACAATACTTTCTCATAACTATCTGATTGATTTATCACACCTGACATTGTCCATTATTTTAATTCAGAGAAATCAGGAAGAGATTATAGCAAAACCCTGGTTCAAGTCTATGAAACACTAATACCATACATTAGACCCTTAAATCTGATTTGGCCCGGAAAGCCAAGTCATAAGCAAAGTAAACTGAGTAGTTCCAAGAAGAATGACTTAAATCGATCAAATTAATCCGCTGTGTTGAAAACTGTTAGGATTCTGACTCATTTCCAAGTAACTTCACTAAAACTGGGATAATGTCCGTTAGGAAGAGCCCACTGTTGAGTTAAATGACTAGTCTGTTGTTTGAGATGATTTTTAAATATTCAGGGGGAAAATGTTTTGAATCGTTTAGAAAGTCTCTTAGAAGCTATTGCAGAGGATTGGGAAGACCAAGGTTATAAAATGTAAATTAAACCCCAAAGTAAAGAGATTATAACATAAAAGAAACTAGGGACAAATTCAGGTTTCCTGGGACCTTAAGCTTATTCAAGTTTGGGTCTTTTTTTAAGAAAAAGAAGTTAAATTATGAATAAAAAATATATACAAAAGTGAATATTTTCAAATGATGCTGGTAGGAGCCCAGGCAAATAAGGGGTCTTGAAGGTTCAGCATAGTTAACGTCACAGTACATCCACTCCCGGGAGGAGCTAGGAATGAGGATGTCGCCTCATCTTCTGAGTCTCACAACACAGGACCGGAGATGCTTTCACTCGAGTAAATTAAAGGTGATCTTTCTCATAATTAGAGACAGCAATAAAGAGAGGTTAGTTGGTGTTAAAATTAATGTATCAAAATGATTCCTATAAGCAGACGAGAGCCGGGATTACAGCGATCAGGCAGGAGTTGGGGATAAATCATGGATAATTCAAAAAAATTTAATGAGCACCATTTATTAGAAAATAATGTGGCATGACCTTGTCAAGTTAAACATTCACATACTGTAAACCTGACAATTCTGCTCTTAAGCGTATATATGTATGCTTTGCACACATCCACCAGGAGAAATGCACAAAAACGTTCAGAGTAGTGTTGTTTGTTCAGAGCTGATTCAGTGAATAATAATAATAATAATAGTCTAAACCTCCACTACCACACTAGAAATGACTGTGGTGTATTTACTCAGTGGTATATAAGGCAGCGTTAAAAATACACAATGTGGATCGATCATAGAAACCACAATACTGAAGAGAAAAAAAGGAAAGTCACAGAAGACTGTACAATATAATCCCATTTTAAGAAGTTCAAAGACAAGAAATACAAAACAATATATCATTTAGGGATACATACATAGGAGGTGAAACCAAGCTTTCAATCAAGGGAAACACTAACACAAAATTCAGATTAGCAGTTACCACTCAAAAGTAGATGATGGCAGGAAATATACAGGTAGACAACGATATTGGTAATGTTTTGCAATGAAGTAAGATAGTGGATTCACAACTATGTGTTTCATTATTGAGTTCAATATCTTAGTTCTATTACATATATTGTTCATATTTATCAAATATTTTATATATCAATATCTTTTCTCTTTAGATGTATTTCTTTTTTATTTAAACAGCTTTATTCAGGTATAACTGATATACAAAAACTTGCACATATTTAATGTATAAAATTTGATGAGTTTGGATAGATGGAAACACCCATGAAACCATCATCATAATCAAGGAAAAAGTCATATCCATCACCTCCAAAAATGTCTGTGTCTCTTTGGGGTTTGTGTGTGTGGTGTGGGTGTGTGTGTGTGTGTGTGTGTGTGTGTGTGTGGCAAGAACACTTGGCATGGGACTTCCCTGGTGGTCCAGTGGTAAAGAATCCACCTTCCAATGAAGGGGACGCAGGTTTGATCCCTGGTCAGGGAATTAAGATCCCACATGCCGTGGGGCAACTAAGCCACGCACCACAACTACTGAGCCCAGGCTCCTTAACTAGAGAGCCCACGTGCCTCTAACTACAGAGCCCACATGGTCTGGAGCCCACACAGCACAACTAGAGAAGAGAAAACCTGCACGCCACAACTAGAGAGAAGGCTGTGCCACAACAAAAGATCCTGCATGCCTCAGCGAAGATCCCACGTGCCACAACTAAGACCTGACACAGACAAATAATAATAATTAATTGAGTAATTTTAAAAAAGAACACTTGACGTGAGTTCTACTCTCCTAACAAACTTTTAAGCGCCTAATACAGTATTGCTGATTATAGACACTATGTTGTACAACAGACTTCTAGAATTAATTCATCTCGCATAATTGAAACTTTATATCATTTGAAAAAGAACTCCCCTTTTCCCCCTCTCTCTAGCCCATTCTGTTCTGTTTCTATGAGTTTGAGTATTTTAGCTACCTCACTTAAGAGGAATCATGAAGTTTTGTCCTCCTGTGACTAGCTTATTTCACCTGGCATAATGCTCTTCAGGTTCATCCAGGTTGTAGCAAGTGGCAGGATTTCCTTCTTTTCTAAGAATAATAATAATGTTCCACTGTATATATGTACCACATATTCCTCATCCATTCATCTGTTGATGGACATTTGGGTTGTTTCCATGACTTGGCTATTGTGAATAATGCTGCAATAAACATGGGAGTGCAGATATCCCATGCAGATATCTTTGAGATCCTGATTTCAACTCTTCTGGTTATATACCCAGAAGTGGGATTGCTG
Organism: Delphinus delphis; assembly: GCF_949987515.2. Lineage (NCBI taxonomy): Eukaryota > Metazoa > Chordata > Mammalia > Artiodactyla > Delphinidae > Delphinus > Delphinus delphis. The sequence continues at coordinate 58,447,374 of NC_082696.1, read as the reverse complement.
CATTATATGCTAATTCTATTTTTAATTTTTTGAGGGAACTCCATACTGTTTTCCATAATGGCTGCACCATTTACATTCCCACCAATAGTGTAAAAGTGTTCTAATTTTTCCACATCACTGCCAACATTCGTTTTATATATATTGGGTTGGCCAAAAAGTTCGTTTGGGTTTATATATAAACTGGGGTGAGGTAATACCTCATCGTATTTTGGGTTTGATTTGCATTTCCCTAATTAGTGATGTTGAGCATTTTTTCATATACCTGTTGGCTATTTGTATACAGCTATTTGAATTAATAAAATTAGGGTTTAAATACAGAGTATATTAATTATGTCTCATGATGGTTTTGGTCCCCTACTCTAGTTTATCAAACTAGAGTAGATAAAATTAAAACCATAAGTTCTGTTCAAATTATAATGCTATGATTTTTTACTTGGTTTGACCATTCAAGAAAATGTGATGTTACTCATGCAATATATGTGGCATACATATCAGCATCTTTCAATTATTTAAAATTGCCTTTAATACCTACCTGTAGCAAAAATTCTCCACCTGACACCAAAGTTACTCTTGTAACACATAAAACAGGTGTCAACAGGCCTCGGTTTAAACCTGTACCAAGGCTTTCCACTGCAATGGAACATCCCGAGCATTCCCATCCCAAGCATTTCACACAAAGTCATCTGCAACAGGGTCCTTCCTACCTATCCAGACCCTTCTCTGAAGTTCAGCTTGACCCAGACAGAGGTCTCTGAAGCATTGACACTTCCCTGGCTTTATCTAATCAGGTATGTATTTCTTCCTTTTTTTGCAGTGAACAAAGAAAGTGTGTGTGTGTGTGTGTGTGTGTGTGTGTGTGTGTGTGTGTGTGAATGTATTCCAGTCACCTTGACTTTCTGTTGGCTTCAAGGACTAGCTTAGTGCTCATGAATTATCTCCAGGCACTTCAAGGGGCTCGTTCCTTTCCATCCTTTAGGTGTCAACTTTAGGAGACCTTCCCAGACTAACTGGACTAAACTGGGCTGCTCTCGTTTATTCTCTATCAGAGCACCCCATCTACTGCGTTTATTGCAGTCGTAATCATTTTACTTTCTCTCCCTATGGGATTATTGTCCATCTTAGCTACTTGAAAGTCAGTGCCATAAAGGCAGAGACCTCGTGTACCTTCTTCAGAGATGTAGCTTCAGCACATCGTACCCTTCATGGAACATGGCAAGTTTTTTAAAAATATCGCCAGAATGAATGAATGGTTATGACCCTTGAGCCATTACAAATTATTTGGAAAGCCCTCAAAACATCTGTCTTTTGTGTCAAGCCCTGGTACTAGCTCTGCCTTCTGCTTAGTGGACACCTGCATGGGTGTTTATTATTACTGTCGTGTTGTCTTTCACGACTCACTGACTCTGCCTCAGGCAGACCTGACTGTCTGATCCTGTGTTCTCACTATGGCCACCGTGCATTTCAACCAGCTGACCTACCTATTAACAGTTTATTTCTATTTCAAAATGTTATGTCAGTTATTTAGATTTTTCTCTCTACCCTTCTAAACTCTTCTCTGTGATGATGGGGCTGGGACTCAGCCAACTACATTTCCCAGATTCCCTTGTCACCGTCTCCCCTTTAGAATCTGCCAATCAGGGGACTAGACGGAGACAGGAAAGCAGGGGGAAGGAGACACCACTTGTTCCTCTCTATTTTGTAGCTGTTCTCTCCCAGAGCAGCAGCTGGTCCAAGCTTCTCTGGGTGATCACAGAACCAGTGTGAGGGCTCTTCATAGCCCTCACAGGTATGAACAGCAGTTCTCTAGGGCCCTTTTTGTGCTTCTGGAGCTTGGTAGCACTAACCACTTCTCTTTTGTGTTCCCCCTTAGAGATGAGACCTGTTTCCTGCAGTTCCTTTCTCTCAAGGATACATCAGTTCCTCCCTCTGTGCTTTTTCAGCCCTTCCAATACCTCTGCAACCAGTTCCCAATATTCAATTCCCCATCGAAATACCCACTGTAGTATCTGATTTTCTGAGTAGAACTTGACTGATACATATATCTATTTCTTCCTACTAATGGTCAGAATGTTTCTTGAAGACAAAGTACGTTTCTGATTGAGGTTTGTGTCTTCAGGTCCTGGGGACAGACCCTAACCCAAAGTAAACCCTCTGTAAGTATGGGATAAGTGGGCTAATGATTGATCCAAGTAGTAGAGAGTGAGGAACTCAATTGAAGCAATGACAATGGAGATAGGAGGGAAACTGTGACTATAAAGATTTTTTTTTTTTTTTTTTGGCCACACTGGGTCTTTGTTTCTGCACGCGGGCTTTCTCTAGTTGCAGCGAGCGGGGGCTACTCTTCCTTGCAGTGCGCGGGCTTCTCATTGTGGTGGCTTCTCTCGTTGCAGAGCCCGGGCTCTAGGTGCATGGGCTTCCGTAGTTGTGGCTCGTGGACTCTAGAGCGCAGGCTCAGTAGTTGTGGCCCACAGGCTTAGTTGCTCCATGGCATGTGGGATCTTCCCGGACCAGGGCTCGAACCTGTGTCCCCTGCATTGGCAGGTGGATTCTTAACCACTGTGCCACCAGCGAAGTCCCTGTAACTATAAAGTCAATTTTCACTTCAGATTCAAAGAACAGAGGGGAAGATTGTGGATACTCTGGTTTTAGTCCAAAGGAACTCTGCTTTTCTTATACTATTTCCAAATAACACCACAGTGAAAATCTCTGTGTAACAAATTGCTCGTTCCCCAAACATCAACAATGACCAACTAAATCATGTAATCCAGCCAAATTTCAGTAAAAATTGGGCGAGTGTCCTGAAATTCATTAGGATAAATTTTTTTAGGGTAAAAATTGAACTATAATAGGGGGAAGAAAAGGAAACAACTTCTAGGGAAGTAACCAATAGAAAACTAGTAAATTCTGCTTTGACTCTTACCCTGGTAGAGGGAGGGACATGAGAAAAATACAAACTATTAAAGCATTCAAAAAATCATTTTCACAATTCATTAATGCACTGATCCAGGGCCAATTATCAGAAGTTAATTGGGAAGGCTTGGTATCCATCCCTCATCTTTTAATTACTCTAACCAAAGGGTTTTCCCACGATATTTCATCAGCAGGACACATGGCTCTCACTGTTTCTTGGGCTCCAGGTTGAATCTGTTTACTTAGGGATGAGCTGGTAGTGACCCTGCATATTCCACACCCCATCCCCATCCACCCTTTTCCTGTCCCTCCCTGTCCATTCTCCGTATTGAACTGATCTGGCGGGTAAAAAGTAAATCCACCTCCTCCAGAAAGCATCACAAGGTCTAAGAAAACCACAGAGAACGAAAGACAGCATAACTATACACATTTACAAGTTTGTAAAATAATTAATATATTTCCTGTCACATAGCGGATGGTCAATAAATGGAAATTGATGTGATTGTTCCTCCTGCTTGACTTCTGCTGTCACAACCTAGGTCATTTGCAAGTAACATTATTGCAATGGAAGACTATGAAAGAAAGAAAACTTGAGGCCCCTGCACTCAGTGAGCTCAAAGGATGATATCATAACCATGTCAAACAGGGAGATGCAATTCCAGCAAATAACAAGGCCAGGCAAATATAATCCTTGGCCACTTCAAACATTGTACATGCTTGTACAATAATACAGTGCACGTTATACACAGCACGAGCCAAATGCACGGCAAATTCAAACTGCAAATGTCAACCGGAGGTAAGGAAAGGATTGAAAAAAATACCTCCTCATTTAAACAGAATTCAACCCCCAGAAGGATTCACCTTGAAAGGAGGTGGTCACCTCCTTCCCTGGTTGACTTTCCTCCAACTTCATGGGTCTACTGTCCTGAGTGGGGAATACAGCCATTGTGTTGGGGGTTCGCAAGTATGTGTGAGTGTGAGTGTGTCTTATGTGTGTCCTGTAGCCTCACGGTCAGGTACATCACAGCTTTGGCTCCGTCTTTTCTTGTTCCAAATCTCTCTCCATGTGAAGGGTGCCATCTTTAGACTCGCCACATAGAAAGTACCGCTTACATACCTGGAGACCTTCTGCTAAAGCTTAAGAGTGATTCTCAGGAACCCACAAGCCCAGAGGAATTTCCCATTTTAAGAGATACACCTCCTTCCTCCATGATGGACAAATGACAGTCACCAAACAAGTGAAACTCCACCTCCTCAGGCCTAACAACCTAATAATGTATTAATCATTTGACTGAGTTGTATAACAATTACACTCAAATAGGAACAGCAGGGCATTTCTACCACAGAAATCTAACAAAAATAAAACAATTGCCCATGTGGCCAAAATCTTTAGCCATCTTCTCATCTGTCAAAAGTGTCATTTTTATGTAAGTCAACTATACTTCAATGTGAAAACAATTCGTGTCATCTTCAGACGTTTGCCAACCAATAATTTAAATTGAGATGCATGTGTGGCACTGTGGTAAACATTTTGGCAGAAAAGATGAAATACATTCTTTTTTTCTGGCAAGGTCCTTTCCCTGCAAATGGCCATTTGATCATTAATAAATATTGAGTTTTTACTTTGTGTTAGGCACTGTTCTAGGCCCTTGGGATAGACCACTGAACATAGTAGACAAACATCCCAGTGTTCACAGGGCTTCAGTGCTAGTGTAGAGAGACCAACAGAAAAATAATAATATGACAGCAATAAAAAATAGTAAGTTAGTAAATTATAGAGTAGGTCAGAATGTAATAAAAACTGTAGGACATAGTAGAGCGGCGTAGGTAGGGAGCGGAGAGGGGGCTTGAAGCCAGGATTGTTTAACTTCAAATAGGGCGGTCAGGGTAGAGCTAATGGAGACATTAACATTTGAACAAAGATCGGAATGAGGTGAAGGAGTTATTCATGAGTATATCTGGAGGGAAAGTGTACCAGAGAGAGCAAACAGTGCAAAGAGGGAGCACACACCGTGTCTTGTAGGAACCACAGGGAGGCTGGTTGTTGGAGCAGAGAGAGGGGACGAGGGAAAGAGTCATAGAGAAGGCAGAGAAGTCGTGGGCATCAGATCATTCTGGGCCTGTGGGCCGCTGTAGAGATTTCAGATTTTACACTGAGAGAAGGGGGAATGCTGGTGGGGGTGAGGGGGTGTTGAAAAGAAGAAGGCATGATTTGATTCTATGTCATAGACCATCACAGTGACTGGGGAGAGAGGATAGGGGTTTGAAGGAGGTAAGAGCAATGAATGTGATAAGAGCTCAGATTCTGGGTGTATTTTGAAGGCAAACAGGATACCTGATAAGATGTGGAGAGTGAAAGAGGGAAGATTCACAGATGACCCCCAAGCTCTTAGCCTAAGCAACTGAAAAGGTGGACTTACCATCAAGTGGAATAAGGATGCCTGCACGTGTTTGGCGGGGAGCTCAGGGCATTCAGAGAACAGCTCCAAAGGGAAAAAGAAAATGAAAAAGAGGAGGATCCTCATGAGGAAAGAAAGAAAACTTCCCCTGCCCCTTCTTTTGACTCAAAATCAGGTGGAGAGCTAAGAATTTATTCTGTATTTGCGTATTTGTTTTGACATAAACCCTCTCTCTCTGCCTCTCTCTCTGCCTCTCTCTGTCTCTGTCCCTCTCTTGCCCCACCTTGAAAAGAGAATATTTTAAAGAAAGATATGCATGGAGGAGCTTCTATACCTGCAATTTTTAAAACTGTTTTAAGAATCACATCGCTGAATGAGATCAGGGCAAGGTTTAGTCTTTGTGATATTTTTATTTCAGACTGCATAAAGGAATGAATACTTTGTAAAACCCCTCTTGAAGGTAATTTGTCATTCTTGATGGTACTTTGTCTGATATTAATACAGCCTCTTTAGCATTTGTCTAATTAGTGTGGTGCATCTTTTCCCAACCTTTTACTTGTAACCTATTTGTGTCATTATATTTAAAGCGTATTTCTTGTAGACCATATATATTTGAGGCTTGGTTTTTTTATCCAATCTGAGTATCTCTACCTTTTAAGTGGGATATTGAGACCATTTATAGTTAATGTGATTAGTAACATAATTTGATTTAGTCTCCCACATTCTATTTGCTTGATATTTGTCCCACCTGTTTTTTTCTTTTTGTTCCTCTTTTCCTCTTTTTTTAAATTTCTTTTGAATTAATTGAGTATTTTTCATGATTTTCTCTTCTCTTTTGTTGGTTTATTAGATAAGGCTCTTTGCTGTGTTATTTTAGTGGTTGCTTTAGGATTCATTGAATACCATCATAGTCTACCTTCAAATGACATTATACCTCTTCGTGTACAATACAAGAATTTTACAATAATGCTTTCATTTCTCTTTCCTGAACTTTGTTCCATTTTTCTCATACATTTTATATCTACTTATATCATAAACCCCAAAATACATTATTATTTTTGCTTTAAACAGTCAATTATCTTTTAAAGAGATTTGAATACCTTATATTTATCCACATAGTTACTAATCCAGTGTTTTCATTTCTTTCTGTAGATCCAGATTTCCATCAGGTACCATTTTCATTCTGCCTGAAGGACTGCCATGAACATTTCTTACAGTACAATTCTGCTAGTGATGAATTCTTCTAGCCTATGTCTGAAAAAGCCCTTATTTCACCATTGCTTTTAAAAAATATTTTTACTGGTTACAAAATTCAGATAAACTGCCAACATCCACTTGGATTCTCACCCCCTGTGCTGTGGCCTCAAAACTCTCTCCCGCACGTAGGCTGGGGCAATCAGGGGGCTCGCCTCTTTAGTTTCCCATCTCTTAGGAATCACTGTCCTTCACTGTGATCCCAATGTCTTGCAAACTGTTATTTCATATGTTTTTTGTTTTTGTTTTTGTAGTTGCTTAAGGTGAGAGGGTAAACCTGGTCCTTCTAAGCCAGGTCTTTTTTTTAGATGTTGGGGGTAGGAGTTTATTAATTTATTTATTTGTTTTTGCTGTGTTGGGTCTTCGTTTCTGTGCGAGGGCTTTCTCTAGTTGCAGCGAGCAGGGACCACTCTTCATCGTGGGGCACGGGCCTCTCACTATCGCAGCCTCTCTTGTTGCGGAGCACAGGCTCAAGACGCGCAGGCTCAGCAGTTGTGGCTCAACGGCCTAGTTGCTCCGCGGCATGTCAGATCCTCCCAGACCAGGGCACGAAGCCGTGTTCCCTGCATTAGCAGGCAGATTCTCAACCACTGCGCCACCAGGGAAGCCCCTAAACCAGGTTTTGTTTTGTTTTGTTTTGTTTTGTTTTTTCTGCGTTACACGGGCCTCTCACTGTTGTGGCCTCTCCCGCTGCGGAGCACAGGCTCCGGCCGCGCAGGCTCAGCGGCCATAGCTCACGGGACCAGCAGCTCCGCGGCATGTGGGATCTTCCCGGACCAGGGCACGAACCCGTGTCCCCTGCATCGGCAGGCGTACTCTCAACCACTGCGCCAACAGGGAAGCCCCAACCAGGTTTTTTAAGATGCAGAAAAAAAATAGGCAAACTCCATCCAAAATAACCAGAGTTATTTTCAATTGATGACTAGTTAAGAAGCAGCCTAGGGAAAAGGAGAGAAATATAAATTAGGAATCATGTTGATTCGCCAACTAAGGAAAGCCACTGCTCATCTCCTGTTTGGGTAATTAGCAACTGAGGTCTTCAGTGGGTGCTTGTCATTTCTATCGAAAATCAAGTTGAACCAAAAGCCAAAGAGGAGGAGGAGGAGGGTTAGGAGGGGTGGGAAGAGACGAAGAAGAAGAAACTTGAAGGGTGGGGGAATATTTTAAGAATATATAGAGGGCTTCCCTGGTGGCACAGTGGTTGGGAGTCTGCCTGCCGATGCAGGGTACACGGGTTCGTGCCCCGGTCTGGGAAGATCCCACATGCCGCGGAGCGGCTGCGCCCATGAGCCATAGCCGCTGAGCCTGCGCGTCCGGAGCCTGTGCTCCACAACGGGAGAGGCCACGGCAGTGAGAGGCCCGCGTACCACCAAAAAAAAAAAAAAAAAAAGAATATATAGAATACTAAGACCAACACTAAATTCATGTCATATACTTCTTGTTATGTATTTCCCAGGAAAACCATAACATTCTATATTTTCAGAAATTTAGCTTCCTTCAAATCTAAGACCTAATTGGATCATCCAATTTCTAAACTTTGAAGAACACGATACATAATCTTTTCATATAATTTAGGGTGGTAGACTTTAGGGGAGATGCAAAATTGACAGCAGTTTTCAGATACTGACCAGTTAGATTTAAGGAACCTGGCTAACTATACTGGCACCTGTGTGACATAATGGTTTCAAGTTTGATTGGTGTTAATATTATTTTTTCCCATGAAATAAATATTTTTCTTTAACTAGGGAGTTATGATGTTTCCTAAATCTTTTCAATTTATTCCCAGTGAGACAAAAAGTAGCATACACTTTGTAGAAGATGAAAACTAGGAATGAAAATGCCAGATTAACACTAGGAATTAAATATGGTACTCATCTTTTAACACGAGAAGATATCACAAAGTATTTTTAATGAATAATAAAATGATACTTTATACACTTATGTAGAGGGGATAAAACAGCTATTAATTGTCTTTTAAATATGATTCTTTTTCCCTAAGAACTGTGAAGCTTTTAATATGTGATACAAAACATAGGATTCCGAATTAGAAAGGCAAAACTAAATTTATTAAATAAACTTAGCAGTAAATAATAGTCTTTCTCCAGCAGAGATTCATTCTACATCTCTATTGTACAGAAAGGACATCAACTTCATCTCATTTAGTCTATCAGCTTTGAAATGCAAATTTCAAGAGATAACAGAGAGATCACATCGCCTGTGAAAACTATCTGATCAATGCAATGAAATTTTCAATAAAGGTAGGAGTTTTCGATCTATAATGATTCTTAAAGAATATCTCTTTAATTAATATATATACACATATATATTAAATTCAACAATAGCAGAATTGCTAGGGATAGAGAACACAATCCAATAGTATTAATAGACATTGTATTTCAAAATCTTTCTTAGACAATTTCAGGCTCTTTCCTTAAGACACTTTCTACCCAGCAAATGTGGAAGGGGGTATGAAGGATGTTCATTGATATAAAATTAAGCTAAAAGATACTTTGGCCTCAATTATCTAGATATTTTGAGCAAATGCCAGATGGTTTCCTCATTTTTCACTTCCTTTGCAAGGAACAAACAGCCTATGTCTTCTTTACGGGAAAAACTTTGCTCCCATTATATCACTGACAAATTTCAAAAGTATAAAATGACTTAGAGATGAATCATCATCTCTAAGAGACCAGAGATTTGAATAGTTTCCCCTTTTAAGACAGGACTTCTTCATGATTTCATAAAGATCCTGGCACGTTAAGCCCAGGATAGCAGTGTGTGATCCCTCCCGAGTAGAACGTTAGTGTCTGTACTAGTTTAACCCTGTGACACTTCTCTGGGCTCCTGGGCACTCTGTATCCCCTCTCGTCACCCAGCACAGCCCTGAGACTTCACTCCTTCCCTCTACCTTCTTTGATCGGTCCGGGCTCCCCTGGACAGGCTGGCTGTCAGTTACTCTGGCTGTATTTCCTCCGCCCATTCGCCTAGCAGAGTTTCTGCACTGATGGCAGAAAAAGGAAGGGAAAAGGGCACTGGAGACACATGCTCTGGTTGGATTTACTTGTCACTAACCCCACAAGCTGAAATTTCAACCATTTAGTCAGTGTGTATTTATTTGGTTTATACAAAACACAACATTTAATTTGACTGACTATATTTTAATTGTAGTGTTTGCTTACTTGACTGAACGAAACACCAAATGGCTACTTTCTTCAATACCAAATGATCCTAGTAGCCACTTACTTTCAGGAATAATTAAACTACAAAAATTTGTTAAATGAAAAGTACAATTCTGCGCTGATATCCTCCAACCTTTAAGAGATCAATAACAAATAATTCCGTACATGAGTCCCATTCATTCTATCGTCTAAGGGGTGTGTTCTGTAACCCTGGGAGGCCGGTCAGGATTCCGAGATGCTGAGTGTACACTGGAAAACCTAACATTTTGATATGGCTGTGGATATCTGGCAACACCCTCTCTGAAAAACACTAAAGCTAGAGTCACCTCTGCCATACTCCTTGGGTGGGCTTAATGAAACACTATTTCAAATGCCTTTCCGAGGAAAACCCTGGCTTTGCCCACAGGTCTGCTGATGACCCTCCAAGTGAAAGTGCAGAGACCTCACATGAGGGCAAGGACACAAAGCAGCCTCCTTCTTTCATAAATGTGTGGGTAACACCACTTGGTTCCCATAGAGGTGAGTTCTATCCTTAATCCACAGTGGAGCAGAGCTGATGTTCGTCAAGCTTGATAGAATCACCTTGCTGTGTTTGACAGTGAGATTCAATCAAAAACCCAATAGACAGAAAGTACATTTAAGAATGCTCCTCCACGGGCTTCCCTGGTGGCGCAGTGGTTGAGAGTCCGCCTGCCGATGCAGGGTACACGGGTTCGTGCCCCGGTCCGGGAAGATCCCACATGCCGCGGAGCGGCTGGGCCCATGAGCTATGGCCGCTGGGCCTGCGCGTCCGGAGCCTGTGCTCCGCAACGGGAGAGGCCACAACAGTGAGAGGCCCGCGTACCGCAAAACAAAAAAATTTAAAAAAACGAAAGTTGCTAAGGATATTTGCCCCTTCTGTTACTCATGTCGCATATACAATAGTTACAGGGGTCAGTTATAGGAACATCACCTGCACCGAGGGACAGTTGTATTTCCTCCGCTCCATAATGAGCTAAGTAATCTATATCATCTCCCTATTGCCTTTGCTGCCAGAAAACTTACACTACGGCTATGCTCACAATCACAACCACTGTACTTTAGTGTTATTTTTCCCTTCTTAAACCTCCTTTCCTCCTTTAAGAATTCATATTTTCTTATATTTGTCCTTTGGTAAGCTGACTTGATTTGCTTCTAGTAAAACTGAAAAGACATATCTTTCCTCACTCCAAGCCATGGGCCCTCATCAGCACATTCGCGTACACAGGTGTCCAGCATCTGGTCCTGTTTATGGTACACATCCCTTCTTCTAGATGATCAACCCTCCAACTTTTCTGTCATTCTCTCTGCATACAAACATGCTGTAATAGTCTCTATGTGAAATAGAACCTGCACTAGAACCCACATGCCCTGTGACTAATGTCCATTTCTCTGTTCCTCTTTCATAGCAAAACTCCTTAAAAGAAAAGCCTGGGTTCGCTATCTTCAATTCTTCTCCTCCCGTTCCCCCTCGAACCCTCCCCAGTTATACATTTCCTCACAGCACCACTGAGCTAGCTTTCATCAGAATCACCACTGACTCTGGATTCCTGAACCCAATACATCCTCTGTCTCTATCTTACCCTGAGAGAAGTGAGGCACTCATTATAGGTGCAAATTTTAAGGAGGTGCCCAAAACAATAGTTCAATGTAAATGCACAAAAAAAATCCTGATGAAGCAAATATCAAAATTTTAGATAAAGACAGGATCTGGCCAGGCCAGGACCAAGATGAGAGGCATAAGTTAAGTGGTGTGAGTGTAGGGTCAGATCTTGTCTTTATTTAAATTGTGATGGGTTGTTTATCATGGAATTTTTTTTAAGAATTTTATTTTTTAAATATTTCATTGAGATATTAATTATTTTGATTTCTGAGTTTCTTGGTACCTCCTTTAAATTTTGCACCCGAGGCTAGCGCCTGGCTCTCCCCACCCTATCTCAGCCCTGCTCCAGCTCCCTTTTTCTTCAATCATTTTCTGAATTTGGCTTCAAGGGCACCATCTTTTTCTTTCTCCTCCAGTCTCACTGGTTACTCTTCCTCAGTCTCCTTTGCTGGCTTCTCCTCATCTCCAGCCTCTAAATATTCAGGGCTCAGCTCTAAGACTTCTTCTCCATCTATACTCATCCCCTAAATGATCTCATCCGGGCCCATTGCTTGAAATAGCACATATGCCCTGATAACTCTCAAGTTTTATCCCCAAACCACACTCCTCATTTTAACCCTTAAACCACCCACACTTTTGTTTTGTTTTGTTTTTTGCATCTCCATGAAAAGCTATTCCATCCTTCCAATTGCTCAGTCCAAAAACCTTACAGTCATTCTTATCTATTCTCTAAGTCTCTCACATCACATATATTCCATCAGCAATTTTTGTTGGCTCTGTCTTCAAAATATATGCAGAATCCAACCACTTCTCACCACCTCTGCCACAATTCCAGTCCAAGCCATCACTTCTTGCTCAAACAATGACTGTATCTCTGACTGATTTCTTTGCTTCTTTCCTTTGCCTCACTATAGTTTGTTTTTTACAAAGCAGCCAGAGTGATCATTTGTAAATGGAAATCTGGTTATGTCTTGTGCTTAAAACCCTTCAACGGCTCCCCATTACTCTCAGAATAAAATCCAAAGTCCTTACCATAGCTTCCAACCCTGGGTCTCGAACTTGAGCTGCAACAGAATCAGGAACACCTGGACTCTTGTTAAAACACAGATCACTGGGCCCCGATCCCAGAGCTTCTTGATTCAGAAAACTGAGGTGCGGGACTGTAATTTATATGTCTAACAAGTCCTGGGAGGTGCTGATACTGCTGGTCTAGGGACCACACTTTGAGAACCACTGGCCGACAATGCCCTGTATGATCTGTGGCTGCTTCCAACTCACCCCTCATTACTCTCCCCACCTTCTTTTCTGTGCTTCAGCCACACTGGCCTTCTTGGCCTTCAAGTCAGCTCCTACTTCAGAATCTTTGTATCTTCCATTTCCTCTGCCTGGAACATTCCTCCCCTAGATATCCTCATGACCACTCCCTCCTTGTAGTCTCTGATCAAATACTCTTTTAATAAGGTCTTTACTGAATATACCATATAAAAATACCGAACTTGCCTCAGTCTACCTTACATTGCTTTATTTTTCTCCATAGAACTTACCACGATCTATTCTTTATATATTTATTTGATTACTTGTTTATTTCTCCGTCTAGAATGTAAGATTCATGTGGACATAGACTTTCTATCCAGAGTTTAATATTAACTCCAGAGACTAAAATGGCACCTGGCACATATGTGCTCAATAAGTACTTGTGAAGAAATGAATGAACAAATGATGATGGAGAATTAAGCATTCACGAGAGACCATTCCCATGTCTGTTACCAGACTGGAGGGAATAATCGAATGTATCATGTAAACCTGAGCGAGTCACTTAAACACTGCACCCTCCTCTTGATTTATTGTAAAATCATCTTAATTGGCTTAATTATCCAAAAACCAAAATGGACATCAATTCAGTGACCAGTACAGGCAGTTTCCAAATTCCCTTTCTGTTTTACCCACATTCCTGACCTGGTATGCATAGAGGCCCACTTAGGGTGGCTAAAAATAGAGTCCTTCTACTCCGTTGCCACCTGCTTCCTATAGCTGTAAGTCCATCTGTTCCTATAAAGAATCATCTCTGAGTCTTATTTCCTTGAACTGTTTTTTTTTTTCCCTCTCATTCTCCTCCACCACTTTCTTTATAATCCCCAGAGAGTCACCCGTTTTTGCCCAGCTAACATTCATTCACTTTCACCCTTATCAGGGGTGGCCCCAAACCAGTTCAAGTGGCCATCCTCCCCATATGACTCAGGATAAATCTTGATTAGGAATCCAATTAGGATAATCCTGTTTCCTTTGCTAGTACCTAGTTCAGGAATGTGCACATCACTGAGTGCCAGTCTATGGATGTAGTCTGCTGAGGACTTCAGGAAAATTTCATTTCCTCTCAATAAAGAGACATATGGGATGAAACATCCTTCCTCTACTATTGGACATTGTGATATCTTATGTTATGCCCGGAACCGCCTCAACCATTTTGTAACCCCGAGGGAAGCTAGCTGGGGACAAAACTAGAGGTAGCTGAGAAAAAAAGATGGCAAGAACGTGGGTTCTTAATGAATCAATGAACCAATGAATTAACAGCACTTGAGCTAAACTGGCTCAGGATTTCTTGGTACATAGGGTAACAGAAGTTTCTTATTGTTAAGACAGTTGGGGTTGAGAGTCACTACGTACATCCTTGCTGATACAGAGGGCTGTGCTCACTAGGAACATTGCTACACAACGGCACAGTTACACACATAATTTGCAGATAAGGCAAGCTCTGTATCCCACGTATACCCTTATATCCTAGAAGAGCTCTTTCATGCTCCGTAAAATGCTTCCTCAGAATCAAACGCCCATCGAGGAGCGTCTCATGCTGAGTTACCTACATTAAATTTCATGCGGGCCCCACTCTCTTTGAGATAACAGCAACAGCAAACCCAGACATCTGCTTCCTGGGTGTGGCTCCAAAAGAAGCTGGTTTATATATATAAACCAATAGATGGAAATAACTAAAGCTTTATTACATATAATTACCAAAAGCAGTAACCTTTGCTTATTATTATTATGATATCTAGGGAAGAAAATTTATCTTGAACTTTGTAGGATATTTTCATACCATCAGCTCCATAGAACTTCAACAGAGTCTCGCAGATAAAAACAGAATAGCTATATGACATTTAAAAGAAACCCTACTGACATGCATAATTTGAATCATTGTGATATATTTAAGTTTCAGACATTCTGAAATCTCCAAATCAAAAGCATTCTAATATAACTATTAAATATCTCAATGACACTCAAGTGTTTATTCTCATAAAATATTTGCATCAGTGGGTATTTTTCTTTTTAAACTCACTTTTAGAAATTGAATCTCTACTTAGATTGGGTTGCTGCTGCAATCGGGATAGAAAATTCTGCTTTCTTTCTTTTTTTTTTTTTTTTTTTTGTCAGCTCCACCTCCAGCCTTGTTTGGGCAAGGGCTAGGGGTTTCTTCTAGAGTTTAGCTAATAATCCTTACTCAGGAAACCTCCAGATGATCATTGCAGAGATGCTGCTTCAGGTTTTTTTCTCTTCAATTTAGACATACCATGCACAACCTCACTGATGTATAAAACATCAGTACAAAATGTAGAAAAGTTCTTTTGCTTTTTGCCTGCATATACCCTTTTTATGATGAGCTGAGATGTTTTTCCACAGGCAAAAGTTTTCCTAAAGAAAAACTATAAAAAAAAAAAAGCCTAAAATAGAATAAACAGAAACTTTGCATTCAGATTTTTACAGTTTCCTGCATAAAAATAAGAGGATGCTGTGAAGTCTCTGGGAAAGCAAGAAAGCCTACCTAGAACGGCACTTTTAAGAAGGCCTGGGAGATGTCCAAAGTACATGGTGTTGTATAGTTCAAGATTTAATCATTATGGGTCAGATTATCAGAGAGGCCTCCACCCTAAAGTCCAGAATTGTATTCACTATTACCATATTTTCATGAGAACGTTAAGTAAATAAACATTGCCCAACTGTGTGAGGTGGATATTCTGAGAGACATAGGAATCATGATGCAGAAATGTTGCCTTTGCACGGTTTTCTAACATTACACGTATCTAATTTGGTAAATATTTTGAGAACTTGGAATCATGACAGTATTTTTATCATTGTTATAGTTTTCACCTGCAAACCTTTAGAAATTCATGTGAGCACTTTATCCATGTTAGAACACTGTAAACTCCCTTGTAAAATAATGAAAATAAATCCTGGTTTTTATCTTTTCCTTCTATCGGGAAGTAGAGTTTCCTTTTACTGGGAGTGTAGTGATCTGATCTGACTGATCTAGGTTTCTGTCCTGACTCTATCACCTACCTGCTCAATCCATGATGTTGGTCAAAACCACTAACATGTGAAACCCTCAGATTCTTCATTTGTAAAATGAGAAGAAGGACCATAGCTCCCCACACTCACGTCTATCATAAGGCTTTTCACACTGTATTGTAATTGGTTACTTGTCTGTTTCTCTTTTGAGATTGTGAGTTCCCTGAAGAAAGGAAGAATATCTTTCTCTTTTAGAGCAGTGGTTCTCAGCGTTGAAGGCAATTATAATCTCCTGGGACATCGTTCCCAGTCCCAGCACCCAAGCTGTGTTTCAACAACTTAAACCATTATTTCTGAGGATGAACCAAGACATTTTTCTTAAGTTTCCCAAGGGAGTCTCCTAATGTGAACCAAGGTTGACAACCACTGCTTTAGAGGCTTAGCACTGGTGTGTGGGCATGTTACATAGAATGAGTAGGTAAATTTAGTCAGTAAATGAGTGAAGATTTCACAGACCACACTGTAATATTTCCCTATCCATCCTCCCCCAGCAGTCTGTGAGCTCACCGAGAGAACCACAGAGTTGTATCTGTTTTCTATCCCCATCTCCTAACACAGTGTCTCATTCACCTTTACATCCCTTGGCATATATGAGAGCTCAATGTTTGTTTGAAATAATGTAACATGAAATAGAAGAAAAGAGTTTTCTTGGTCAATTAAATTTTTTAAAAATTTTTTAAGTAGAAGAAGATAGTTAAGAGAAGATTAGATTTTGCTCATGTGTTTCCAATGAAAGAAGCGAACAAAGAGTTCCATTTCCATATGTATTGTGTGCTAACTCCATAAATATAGAGCTACCCGTACTTAATAGTCAGTGTACGACAGACAATTTGGCCTTGACTGATTACTCTGAGAAAATCATGAAGCAAGTGGGAAAATACATCATTTTTGGCTTTTAACTAGACCTCCTTAGGCTCTCCTGGAAGAGCCGAGCACATCATCCAAGGAGGCCAGGCTCACAGCTCGTGAACACTAATGTAAACAATGCATCCGGGGCTTCCCTGGTGGCGCAGTGGTTGAGAGTCCGCCTGCCGATGCAGGGGACACGGGTTCGTGCCCCGGTCCGGGAAGATCCCATGTGCCGTGCAGCAGCTGGGCCCGTGAGCCATGGACGCTGAGCCTGCGCGTCTGGAGCCTGTACTCCGCAACGGGAGAGGCCGCAACAGTGAGAGGCCCGCAAAAAAAAACAACCAAAAGACAAACAATGCATCCTTCACTGGATGGCCATTTATTATAAACTGTCCTGAGTAGCCAGTGATGCCTGCTTCCAGTTTCAGTGACTGCTTGCTCTTATGTTCCCCCCATCCACAGTGCGAATTAGAGGAGATTTACTTGCTCTCCTGGGCTAAATACGGCTAGAATGTTCCTGAATTCTGTGAGACAAAGCCAGAGAGACTCTCATTTTTGAGGGTGAAATATTTACTGAATCTATCCTGAAAAATTCTTTCTTCAGCACATAAAATAGCTTAAAAGCACATGTGTATATTTATTTATTTTCTCATTATTTTATTTATACATCTTGGTAAATTCATATCCTTTAAATATTTTGATAGAATTATCATGACATTTAAAAGGAAATTCTCACAGGAAGTTGTGTATGTAAGTACAAATTGTTATGAAAGCAAAGTTAAAATTAAATGCATATATAAAATAAAAACCAAAACATAAAATCTGCCAAGTGTTTGAATAATGATGATTTCATGGTAACTACATCTATACAATAAATTGATTTATTTTCCTTAGAGAGCCACTAGTTCCACCTACTGGAATTTTGACATCCTATTATGCAATTATGTTATTGTACAAATGCCTAGCATAGTAAGACTGATGGCCCAGCTGAACTTAACTTAGCAAAGTTATTGAAGAGCAGATCTTACTGGGTCAGCTATTAGAATGGATCTGAGGTTCTTCTCATAATTATAAACTGAGAACTGATATATGCCCTGTGTAGAGTCTGCTCAGTGTACCACAAAATACACACACACACACACACACACACACACACACACACACGGGCAGTCCTCACTTTGCATAGTAGTGCAGGAATGTAAAAATAACCATTCAAGTTGATACCATGCAAAGTGATCTTAATAATCAATGAAAAATTGCACTGATGAATTCTACGAAACATTTGAAGAATTACCATCAAGCCTTCTCAAACTCTTCCAAAAAATAGAATAGGACGCAATACTTCCTAACTCATTCTATGAAGCTAGTATTACCCTGATACCGAAGATAGAAAAAGGCATCACAGCAAACTACAGACCTATATCCTTTATTAAAATAGGTGTAAAAATCCTCAACAGATACTAGTTAACTCAATCCAGGAGCATATTAAATGAGTGTACACCATGACTAAGTGGGATTTATTCCAGGAGTGCAAGGTTGGTTCAACATATTAAAATCACTCAATGCACCATATTAATAGATTAAAGGTAGGAAAAAACCATGATTGTCTCAATAGACATAGAAAAGTTATTTGACAAAATCCATCACCCTTTCATGATAAAACCACTGAACAAACAAGGACCTTTCTCAATTTGACAAAGGGCATCTGTAAAAAACCCACACCTAACATCATACTTAATGCTGAAAGACTGAAAGCTTTCCCTCAAAATCAGAAACAAGACAAGGATGTATGCTCTCACCACTTCTACTTACATTGTATTAGAAGTTCTACCCAAGGGAATTAGGCAAGAAAAATAAATAAAAGTCATCCATATTGAAAAGGAGGAAGTAAAATTATCTCTTTTCATAGGTGATATGATATTATATGTAGAAAATAGTAAGAAAAGAATTATTGGAACTAATAAATGAATTCAAAAAGTTGCAGGACACAAGATCAATATATAAAAATCAATTGCATTCCTGTACACCAGCAATGATAATGTAAAAATGAAATTAAGAAAAATATTTCACTTACAATAGCATTAAAAAGAATAAAATACTTAGAAATACATTTAACCAAAGTACAAGATGTGTTCACTAAAACTACAAAGCATTGTTAAAAAAACTTACAGAAGATCTAAATAAATGAAAAGATACACCATATTTATGATTTAGAAGACTTAATATTGTTAAAATGGCAACATTCTCCAAACTGATCTGCAAATCAATGCAATCCCTGTTAAAATTTCAACTGCTTTTTTTTCAGAAATGGTGAAGTTGATTCTAAAATGCACTTGGAATTGCAAGGAACACAGAATACCCAAAACAATCTCGCAAAAGAAGAACAAAATTGCAGCGATCACACGTCTCAATTTCAAAACTTACTACAAAACTACAGTAATCAAAACAGTGTGGTACTGACATAGGGATAGACAAAATGCCAATGGAATAGAATTGAGAATCCATTTGAGGCCATTAGTGGCTTAGAACTAAACTGTGTCCACTAATAGCACCCCCAGCAGCTGGGGTAAAATTTCTCTCCTTGAAAGGGAGTTGAATGGCATATCTCTGTAGCCACCTTGCTGATGCATATGATTACATTAAAATTAAAGATTTTTGTTTGATGAAGAACACTTTGGATCAAGTTAATAGGCAGGAAGCACAAAGGGTGAAGATGTCAACAATGTCTATAACTAATAATTACTATATCTAGAATGTACAAGGAATTCCTGTAGCAATCCCAACCAAAGAAAGATGGACAATGGATATAAATGGGTAATTTACAGAAAAGAAAACCCAAGCATGAAAAATATGCTTAAACATAATCAGAGAAAAACAAAATAAAATAAAAGGGAGATACACCTTCATACATATAGATTGGCAGAAATAGGAAAGCTGGATAGCATCGAGTTGGCCTGGAGGTTGGGATAGAGCAATTTGTCTGAAACAGTCCTAGTTTACACTTATTGTCCATCATAATTATTAATATCTGCTTTCATTGTCAAAAGTGTCTCCATTTGGACAATATATCACATGATCTCCCTGGGATAGAGGAATCATCATAGACTGCTGGTGTAATGTAGACTGGTGTAGCCATTTGGGAAAACAATCTGACACAGTATTCAGTCACATTAAGTATTTAAATAACTTGTGATGCAGAAATTTCCCCCTGGATGTTTGGATTATGAAAAACAATATGTATGTGTGTGTGTGTGTGTGTGTGTGTGTGTGTGTGTGTGTGTGTGTATATATATATATATATATATATGAAACTCTCACAAAACTCCATGAGGAAACATGTATCAATAATAAGCTGATCAGTGTAGCATTATTTGTAGTGGCAACGAGTTAGAAGCTATCTGAGTATCCATAACTGGGAGAGTAGAAAAGTAAAACCTGAGGACACAGGAGGAGCCATACAGCAATTAGAAGCAACACGAAAGATGTAAACATAAGAGCACAGATGGATACTTAAGACAATGCTGAGTGAAAACTTTTTTTTAATAGCATGTATGTAGTATGTAGGATGACTCCCACTGACCCATATTATTGTACAATTCCTTCCCCTTGTCTATGGGTGGGACCAGCGAATATGGTGGGATGGCAGTTCCACGATTACATTATTTTGTGTGGCCAAGGGAAAGGGGTTTTGCTGATGTAATTAGGGCTCCTAATCAGTTATTTTGATTTAATCAGAAAGATTAAATGAATCTTTCTGATTAAATGAGTGGGCACCACTCAGTTGTCAGAAGCAGACACCTTTCACGTTATAGCCCCAATCAGGACTGTCCCTGAAAGATCATGGTGAAGAGAAGTCCCCCTAATGGGCAGAAATTGGAGCAGTGTATTTGCCGCCTTTGTCAGGACTGGATACGGCCAGAGATATGCATCTGACTTATACGCAGTGACTAATAGTTTGGTTTGACAGTTAAGGACAAGGTAGGACTATCGATGCCAAGAACGACTAGGGAAGAGGTTTGTGCCTAGACCTACAGAATGAGCACAGAGTGTGAAGACATCTGCTCACCAAATGGCCTCCATTGCAAGTAAGGCTGCAGAAGTTTTGCTTTCCATACTCACAACTTTGTGCTCTGCTGGTTTAGAGGTCTTAGTTCCCACAGGAAGAATGTTTATACAAATAGACATAACAATTATTCCATTGAACTGAAAGTTGACACTGTCAACTTGTCCATTTCTTAGTTCCTTACGCCATTGAGCCAATAGGTGAAAAAGGGGATTGCTCTAATGACTAGGCTGACTGATCCTGACTGATCCTACTGCCACAAAATGCAGGTAGTGAAAATAGGAGACTCACTGGAATGCCTCTTAGAACTTACATTTCCAAGAATGAAAGTTAATGGAAAACCAAAGTAATTAAAAAAAAAAAAAAAGACAGAACCACTGAGGATTAAAATCTTTCATAAATGAAAGTAGGGGTCCCTTGGCCAGGTACAGAACTAGCCGAAGTACCAGCTGAAAGCCAAAGAAACATGGAATGGGTACCGGAAAAAGAAAGTTAGAAATATCAACTATAGCCTTGTGACCAGTTGTAGAAACATGGACAGTCGTAGCAGCTATATGTTTTTATCTTCCTTGCTTATATATATTTTTATTTCTATTTTCCTATTACTTTATATAAGGAACGTTGGTGTTAGTTAAATTTGTAATTTAGTGTTTTTGTAACTGAAATACAAGAGTAATTAGTGGCCTATACATGGAAACAATACCTGTTGGAAAATTAGGTCTCCTTTGTCGGGGGGCAGGTTGAGGGGCGGTGATGAGAGGGTTAGAGCATCTTGTGAAGAATAGTTGCAACTTACTAGGCAGAAGCATAAAGTTCTTGTATAAAAGTTCTGATATGTGTAGAAACACAGTATTACACCAT
The DNA here is from genome assembly GCF_949987515.2 of Delphinus delphis. NCBI lineage: Eukaryota > Metazoa > Chordata > Mammalia > Artiodactyla > Delphinidae > Delphinus > Delphinus delphis. The sequence goes on along the minus strand of NC_082696.1, from coordinate 58,425,900 downwards.
TGTCCTTGAACTCTAATTTTCCCCCTCGTAGATCTTACTTTGTAAAACTAGGGCTGAGATTCTTTAGATTACTTTGTCAGTTGGATCCGTATTAAATTCTGTCAAAAGAGATCCTAGAGAGAGACCAGAAGACAGGGCGAGCGCAGAGAGATTTGGTCCTTTTTATCTGCTTGTTCTTCCTGTCGATATCGTCCAAGCAAAGCTACTTCACCCTGGCCACAGCAGTTTGTCTCAACCTCCAACTTTTTTTTGGCAATTCTGAAGCAGCTGCCTCCTGAGCTTTGAGTCTCAACTCTTCAAGACTATTCCTCTTACCTCAAGGTATTAAGACTAGCTGAGCAGCATTCTCTCTACAGAGGTCTGAATCCCCTCTCCCTGGGGCCCCTCCTCCAAACTCTAAAGTTTTAGTAGCCTCAATCTTTCATATTTACTCCCCCAGCCCTACTTTTTGCTGCAATTATTACCTCTATTATTCATTAGTTTTTGCTTTTTGCACTTTCAGCTCTCCAACACCTGTGTAATCAAACCCATAAATTAAATTCTTTGTTGAAATACCTAGTGTGGTTTCTTCTTTACCTACTGGAGCTCGACAGATACACACACGAGAGAGAACTATGAAGCAATTATAAGCAACAGATTAGAGGTATACACAGCAACATAAATTAATATTAAATATACAGTACTGAGTGAAAATGCAAGAAACAGAAGGAGATTTTCAACACAATGTCATTTACATGAATTGAAAATAATTCCTTCAGAAAAGCAACATGTATTCTCAAGAATACGTGGAATTCTTGGTGGGAATGTAAACTGGTGCAGCCACTATGGAAAACAGTATGAAGTTCTTTAAAAAGCTAAAAATAGAACTACCATAAGATCCAGCAATCCCATTCCTGAGCATATATCCAGATAAAACTATAATTTGAAAAGATACGTGCACCCCAATGTTCATTGCAGCACTATTTATAACAGCCAAGATATGGAAGCAACCTAAATGTCCAATGGACATATATACAATGGAATATTAGCCAGCCATAAAAAGAAAGTTAGAAATAATGCCATTTGCAGCAACATGGATGGACCTAGAGATTATCATACTAAGTGAAGGAAGTCAGAAAGAGGAAGACAAGTATCATATGATATCACTTATATGTGGACTGCAAAATATGATACAAATGAACTTATTTATAAATCAGAAACAGACTCACAGACATTGAAAACAAACTTATGGTAACAAATTGGGAGAGAAAGGGTGGGAAAGGGATAAATTAGGAGTCTGAGATTTAAAAAGAAAAAGAAAAAAGAAAAATACATACAAACATATTAGAATGGTGACCTATGAGAAAGACAGGAATCTGAGTGAGGTATGGGGATAAAGGAGAAGGGAAGGAGGAGGGAAGGAAGGAAGGAAGGGAAGAAAGGAGGGAGGGAGGGAGGAAGATAGATAGGAGAAGGGCTCTGCATGACCCAACGATGTTGCCGTGCCATGAACTGAGATGTATGATTAACTTAACCCTCTGCCCTTAAGAGCATGACAATCATGGAAGAGTCATGGCTGTTTCAATTTCAAGCGACAGAAACTCAAACTAACTTCAGGCGAAAAAAACGTGATTTCTTGGCTTATATAACAAAAGAATCCAAGGGCACAGCTGAATCCAAGGGCTTGATTATATCATCTTACGTTACTCTGTCGTTTGCTTTTCTCTGTATTGGTTTCTTTCAAGTATCTCCTCTTCACAACAGAGCTCCTAGAGGACGAATACTTATACCTTAGCATATAGGGTAACCAGAGATTTAACTTTTCTCTTCTTCCTCACCATTTTAGCCAAAATTATGAGGCTGATATTCATTGGCCCTAATTGGCCTGCTCCGGTCATGTGCCTTTCCTGAACCAATCACTATAGGGTGCAAATACTTTCACTGGCCAAACATAGGTCATTCTCCCCAGATCATGGGGTCGGTCCCATGGAACCTGTTACTAAAAGCAAATTCTTCACTACAACACCAATCCCATTAAAACAGTTCCAACACTGCCCAATTACTAATAAAGAATTCTACAATGGCACTGTTTTCCAGTAGAAATTTCATATCTGGGTAGATCACAGAGGTAGAGCTGGTCTTTAAAGAGAGGACAAAGAAGGTGACTCATGACCATGTGGCTATATTTTAGGAATGCTGCAAATTCCTCTTGCCTAAAATATCTTCCCCATCTGCCAACCAGTCTTAAATTCCTATTCCACAACTGAGATTCATTGTTTGGGGCCTATAACATGGACCCTCCAAGCTGCTTTGGAAAAACATGTAAATACCTCTTAGCATGTATCAGCTTTTAACACCTTGACGTTGATACCTTGGCAGATGGATGATGACAGGGAAGGCAACAAGTGAGGAGTCCCTCCGAGGAAAGAGTCTAAACAGGCTAAAATATCACAAAGGGCAGACCTGGAACTGTGTGATCAGGGCGATGGGGCAAAGTGAAAAGGGTGGCAGGTGACAGGACATTCGAGACACAGCCTATCTGATTCACAATTTCTCTTGGTAACAACGTTACCCACAACACACTTAATTGTGTGTTAGAAAGGGTATCCTCTGAGAGGATGTTTGGGAATCTAGTCCCTTCCCCTAACAAGACAAGTTCCATGTTGGAGACATGGCTGTAGAACAGCATCTGTCCTGGGTCTGCAGGGAGAGGGGAGATTGTTTAAATAGAAAATGCTCACCAGAAAGAACCTCAGACGCTAAGAACCTTCTTGAAATATTTCTAGCTTCTAATAGTTAAACAAAGATGTTCCCAGAACGTTTGTTGATCTTTTCTATTGACATGGAAGTGCTAGTTCCTAAATGACGTTTTGTTTTGTTTTGTTTTGTTTCCAGCTAATGCAGCAACAGTGAGAGAGCAATACCCCAAGGCTAGCTTCCCACGTCATTTGGGACAAGGTATTTTCCTTCTCTAGAGTGTCCCAAATTTGAACTCTTCATTACTAAGTTTCTCATCTCACCAGGCCCCATCTTCCTAAAGGGAATTATAACGATAAAAATCTTCCCCAAAATTTAGTAAGTAGGTGGAAAAAGAGACAGAGAGAGAAAGGAAGGAACTCAAACTATCAGCAGTGGTTAACCTAAGGGAAGGGAAATGTGATGAAGGTGAAGGTAGTGGAAAAGAAAATTTACATTTTATTCTATATATTTTATTATTGCTTGACTTTTGTTTACCATGATGGTGTATTCATGAATCCTTTTAATAATTTAGAATTTAGTTAAATTTGCACTTAATTGATTCTACGAACTAGAACTTCTTCTCACATTTGGGATTAAACTTGACGGAGGCCCGGCCAGCTCTGTGGCCTAGATAAATGCTGACCACGTGGAGAAAAAGTGTATCCTATAAATGGTCCCCACTGTCTGAATTAAACTTAAGAATGATGCTCAAATTATATAAAGCCAAGCTGAATAAAAATGCGAAATACTCCAATTCTTTGTTACATCTACTTTTTCCTTTTTTCAAGGAGAATGAACTACTGCTGTTCTTGAGAGCGTCATAAAGATACAGGTCGGTTATACTGCTCCCCTGGATGGGTTTCAGTTGGTAATAACTGGTTTTCTGAGAGGTTTGAGTTAAAGCTCTTATGTAAATAGAAAGAGGCTTACATAATGCTCTTTAAACTAGAACTTTGCAGACAATCTGCAGTAGGCATATGAAATCTGTCTGTGCCGCAAATGGCATCTGAAAACTATCAGGAAGCCATCCAAGATTTGGTTCAAGAAAACTGGAAGAATAAACACCCACCGTGCAAGCTTCTGATCAATCGCTTAACCAAACCGCAACCACAACCAAACAGAGAGTATGTGAGAGATGTGTCTTGGGTTTATAGCAGTGCTAGTAAACCAAAGTGTGTTTCAGCAGCGCTCTTGAGTACAGTTCATCGTAAATTTCTGCGTAAAATTCTCCAGGGGCTGGAGTCATGCCTTAGGCCGTTTCCCTCCCTGTAAGGTTAGACAGTGCATCATCTCACGGAAGAGGCTAAACTGGTATCGATTTTCCAATTTCTAAAAGGAGTAACCGTTTCCAGCAAAAGCACGCTGGGGGCGGGAGGTGGCGGGGAGTGGTGCTCTGTGTAAAGGGGAAACACGCTGCAAACTGAAAGCGCTGAGGAGTGGGGAAGAGGGAGCTGCGGTGAGCGAGCGGCGGCTCCTCTCTGCCCAAGTATCGAGGCTGCGAAGTTCTGGCCACAACAGCTGCGACGCTCTAATTCTGTGGACCTGCCGGGAGAGCTGTTTCTTTGCCAAAAGAGAGAGATTTCTGTATTTCTCAGGGAGGCGGGACGAACCGTCTTCCATCCGTTTTCACTGCCGCCTCGCGTTGATCACCCCGATCCTTACGCCCTCCTCTCCGAACCTCATCCTTGCACAGCAGAGAGGGAGAGACCGGGGACGGGGTGCGCGCGCGCACTGGATTTCAAACTCGACCAAACTTTCCAGAAGCCCCCGGCTTTCGCCGGACTCCGTGCAGGCGCCCCTCCCGGCTTCCCCGCCCTACAGTCCCCGGGGCCCAGAGGAACGGTGGCCTAACTTTCAGGTCCATTACAACCCTGAGATTGGATTGCACCGGGGGCTCGGGGTTCGTGAAGTAACTGCTGAGTCTGAGCGAGCTTGGGGCCGCGCGCTGGGGGCCGGCCGGCCGGCCGGGCGGCGGGAGGGAGGGAGCGGCCCCTCCTGCAGCCTCGGGAAGCGTCCCGCCCCGCCCGGCCCGGGAACTAGCTCCTCTCCGCGGCCTCCTCCCCACCCCCTCCGTGGCCACCCTCCCGCCGGTCCCGACGGCCCCGCGGGAAGGGGACCCCGCAGGCAGAGCCCCCCGCCGCCCGCATCTGCTAACTGCCGCGACACCTCTTTCCCCTGCCACGTAACACACCATTGACGACCGTGTAGACTCGCACTCCCGCACGCCTGCCCTTTCCCCAGAAGCCTGAAAGTGGCTGAATGGAAACACTGACACGTGAAAACTCTATTCTGAGTGACTTAGCATCCGCCGCCTTGAGGTTTTAATCTTGCTCGGCTCGTCCCGCCTGGCGCTCGGGGCAGCTGTCCGCAAGGTCCTGGCGTTCTTTACTGTCCCCGGGGAAGGTGAGGGGAGAAGGATGGGGGGAGGAGGAAACGTGAGAGGTCTGGGGCCACTCGGAATATCCAAGAGGACACTCCAAACCCTAATCCCAGGAACTTAAGTCCCGTGCATAGTTTCCAAGCCAAATGCACATGGCAGCTTTCTTCGGAGTCCTGGGATCCCCAAATCACGTCTTAGGAACCGGGAGAACGGACGCGCGCGCCACCACTGACCATCTGTCCTGGGGTTGAGGGGCGGTGCGGGTACTGCTCGCCCTAATCCTGCCACCCTTCATCAGCAGCAGGTTTCCAAGTACGGACACACACACACACACACACACACACACGCACACACACACACCCGGTCCTTCTCCTCGCCCTGTGGCCGTCGCCCCGCCCTGTGTTGCCCCAGACAGGGTCAGACTGAGGCTAGACTGGCCTTGAAGGTGTGGACGCCTGTGGCCAACAAGGTCTGAGATTTCAAACGTCGGGGCACTGCTGGGGAGAGGGCAGACAAACCTCTTATCAGACCTCTTCACGAAGGAAATGAGTGCCCTTGTCTTGGCCTTTGGTTGTTCCCCACCTAAGAAAACCTTTTTTCTTTTGCAACCACAACATCGAGGACCACTTGCATCCCTGCAAAATTCTAGCTTAGACGATTTTTCTCAAAAGCGTTCGTGGTACGTTTTGACAGGACATTCCTTCCTTCCGCGTCCCTGCAGGGATCTTCCCGCCTAGTTTTCCCTGCCTGAGATACTGACTGGTGGCCCAGCCTTCTCCCGGACAGTTGCAACGGGTCCCTCTGGTGCTCCAGGTCTACTTGGGGACCGCCCACCAAGCTCCCTGCTCTCCATCTACCACTGTCTGTACCAGGTGGAGAACGACTTCATTCTCTACGGTATGACCTCCAACCCGATGGCTCTTCCTGATGAAGCCAACGGAAGAAGGAAAGGAAAGCAGTGTAGCTGGTGGCTGGACACCCCAAAGGTTGACCTCAGAGAAGGAAAACCTTCCACCACTGCCTCTCCCCACCTTGCATTGTATCCCTGAAACCTGGAAATGAAAATGGAAATTGTTTGATGTATGAGGAGACGTTACCTAATTAGGGCATAAGAAATTTAATCTTTCCAGCGTGGAGGTCATATAATTAATGTTAATTTAACACTCAAATTCTCAGTCATTAATTTTTATTCTCTTAAATGCAGTTTGGCAGGTGCCCCTGATCCACGGCAATGGATTTTACTGGATGTGAGAGCACACTTGGTCTTAGGAGTGACTCACCACAGACCTTCCCATCCTAATAACAAGATCACATCATGTATGCATTATTAAGCCACGTAATTGAACGGTCCATAGTTTGCATATCAGACTATTAAAATAATGTGTTTTGCTTTTCTCTGAACACGAATTGTTCAAGCCTCTGCGAATATGTGGCGATTCTGATAATTATCACCAAATTACTACAAATGTTCTCTTCATTAACGTGATTTCTTTCAAGCATTTTTTAAAATGTGAATATTATTATGAATTAAGGAACTTCTTACAAAGTTGTGTCAACTTTTTTTTTTTTTAAAAGACATCACTTGGAAGGAAAGGATATAGTTTAAATGGAGGAGGGAGAGAAACTCTCTTGCTATGCTTTTCAAATGGCTTCCTCCAGCCAAATAAAAGTTTTCTCTCTAGTTTTTCAGGCAGCTTCTAGGCAAGAGACTGACACAGAGAAGAGAGACACAGAGAGAGAGAGAAAGGGGGAGAAAGTAGGGGGGGGAATTTAAAAGTCACAAGAGAGTAAGAGAATTAATTTTTTAAAGTTTTTACTATCTGATTCCCTTCTGGTGTAGGTAACTTGTCCCCACAAATAAGATCTTAACTTTTTACCTGTCCTAGAGTAAACGAATATTCCCCATTTAAAAAAATACCAACTCCAAATTTTCTAAAGCTAACAGCTCACAATTAACTAAATAGTGCTGTTTTCCCCTAGCTCTTCTGAGCTATGTGGTTGGAGAAATTATAAGCCGTAAAGAGCCTTTTTGTAACCCCTTCACACACTGTTTTCAAAGTTGAATAGCAAGATATTAGAAAGAAAGAAAGAAAGAAAGAAAGAAAGAAAGAAAGAAAGAAAGAAAGAAAGAAAACACTACTGCAAAATAAGAGTCTTTTAAATGTGAGAAATTTGCATCTATACTCCTTTCTAGTCAAATTTCCCTTTGAATGATTTTTAAACTCATAACAAACAGGTCATTCTGCCTCTGGTGTCATCACTCCCTCCCGGTACAGGGTACAGCGTCGGCGCCGCGCGCTGGTCTCTCTCCTCCGACGGCGCTTCCAGCGCGGAGATGCTGCCATCAGTCCCGGCAAAGAGGGGGGTCTACCCATCGGAATATCTCCCTAGTTTGAGAAGGTTGTGAGATTTTTCCTAGGTAAAATATGGCAGGGAAAGAGGAGAGAGGGAGAGAGGGAGCGAGGGGGGAAGGGGGGGAGAGAGAGAGAAGAGAAGAGAGAGAGAGAGAGACTGGTGCATTCCGCCCGCTCCAGTAGTAACCTGCGTGGCTGTTCCCTGCTGGGCTGGATGCCCCCTCCCCTCTTTCGGTGCCCGAATCCTCTGGGCCCCTCTTCGGGAGCCCGCAGTTAGCTCTCCGGGGAAGGGGTGCCAGGCCCCGGGCGGCACTTTTATTTTGGCTAAGAGGAGGGAACGCTGCTCCCAGGCCCGAGGGAGGCGAACTGAGCCCTTCTGTTTGGATTTCCCTTCTCGCTATAGCAACCAGCAGCATCCGGACAAAAATGCGCCCTCCCTGGACAATGGCCCGGCCTCCCGCTTCTCGCCCTCTCCTTCCTCCCCCGGATCGCAGCCAGAACCTGCCTAGGAGCTCAGTGGCTCGGTGGCAGGGAACGCCCCCTCCCAGCCCGCCGCGTTCCCTAGCAGTCCCCCCTGGAGGTCAGGCCGGGGCGCCCGGACGCCGCCGCCCGTTCTCCCCACCCGGGCTGATGCCCCACGCAGGCCCGGGCCGGGAAACGCAGCCTCCCGGCGGAGCACGCGGGCTCCCACCGCGGACTTCTCCGAGGGATTGTGTGGGTGGTTGGCGGGCCCTGAGTAGCACAAACTCCAGCTTTTTTCAGGGTTAAAAAAAAAAAAAAGGAAAAAAAAAGGTTAGTATAATGCACGAAGGAGACTACTCCCCCATCCCCTGCACATTCACATAAATGTAAGTAAGCCTCCTAAACCACGGTCCGAGGCTTGGTCTCTGACTTTCTTTCACTCTCACAAGGTTCATTACGTTCCCTTCCGCGCCTATTCATTATTCTCTCCCTCTGACCTAGGGCGTTAATATGATCAGGCCTGTGACTGCCGTGTCCTGTTTTCCTATTTTTGCTTTTAATGCTGGGACCCGGCTGCCCTAGATTACCATCGAAACCTCGCAGGAAAGATTTAGAGGGGTTAGCTGGTCTCGCTGCGCCAACCTGACTAAGGCTCCCTTTTTCTGAGTCTTCTTCCAGACAGTGCCAGCCTCTACTCTCCCAGGACCCACATTGTGGAAACCTGTCTTTTAAAAAATAGCCCTCTCTAACTTCATTAAGTCCAAAAGCGCCTAGAATGACAGCTCTGAATCTCAGAGACCTAGAAGAAGGTCCCGGCCCACAGCTATTACCGCTGTGGTCAACTGTACACAAGAAAAACTTCGCTCCGTGCACCCGGACACTAGCAAGAGACTATTAAGTGCACTCTTAACACTTATTAGGGATTTGCATTCGTGCTCTGTTGAACCAGAATAAGAAAAATGAAGTCCGACCTCAACTAAATGCATCTTTGTTTCCCCCAGTGATGGAAACCCAGCCCTAGACCTTGGACAGAGTACTCGGGAAATACGCCCTCCCCCACCAACCCCGCGCCTGTGCGCAAGTTGTGTGTGAGTCCTCTTGCCCCTTGCCTTCCGATTCTCAGATTGTCCCAGAGGATAAGAAAGGGAAGGGATGGTGGCAAGAACTTCATCTCGGTACATCTCCAAAAGCTTTAGAGCTGAGGAGGTTTCTGCTGAAATCACTTTTATTTATCAAAGAGTTGTCATTTCCTCCTGGTGGCCATCCACCTGCTTTAGGGCAAGGGATGGGGGTGGGAAACACCTTCGGGCTCCACTGTTAGGAAGTCATTTAACTGACAGTCCTTTGAAAACGAAATTTCCGAAAGGGAACTAGGAGCCACCAATCCCCTCGTGTTCTGTTCCTGATATTTCAACATAAACAAGCTGCATTAACTCCAAATAGAATTTGTCTTGCACACTGAAGGAATGTGTCCTTTATGCTTTCTCCCCCGTAAGGCCTCAAATTCACCACTCAGAATTTAGCAGGCTTCCTTTGGTAAATTACCCAAAGTAACCCCTGAAACAGCTAGACTGCCAGGGTAATGTGGTTTTAGAAGTCTTTAAGCCATGCCTGTCTATAAAATATTCACTTGTGGACTACAGAGGGGGTATCATTTTTAATGATGAGATTCAGAACTGGAAGAAAAGGAGAAAGAGGTTAATATCCATGAATTCAAGTAATTTCATTTCAAAACACTGAACTTAGAACATTACATCTCACTGGTTTACACAGTAGTGAAGATAAAATAGAATCATCCGTATGTGAGGCATGGACAAACACGGAGTTGCCAAGAATATGAAGAATGGGAGTTTCAACTTTCAGAAAACTTTTCCTTCTTCAAGACCGTTTATGACATGGAGACAGATGCACATTTAGAAACTTGTAAAATGTATGTATAGATAGTAACATATAAATCTATGTGAGATTTTTTTAATTGAGGAGACATTGTGCTCCTACATAATTAAAGATATTAATTTCTGTCCTTTTTTTAAGGTAAATGTTTACTGCTTCTCTCACGAGAACTGGCACCTTGGAAATGCGTTTTCCTCGCTCCTTATAAATGCATCCCCAAGCCTGCAATTCTTCGAGCTTTAAGGAGGTTTTCATTAAAGGAGCTAGCTGCCTCTTTGTGTGAATTGTATAAAGCTGCAGCTCTGACGTGGGAACCTCAGTTTTGACATTCTGTAGGCCCTTAGCAAAGAAGTTCCATTACGTGCGAAGCTCAAACAGCTCCTGGGGACTAGCAGAAGAGCAGAAAGCACAGGAATGAATGACTGAGACAAGGGAGGAAGAAGAGGAGAGGAAAAGGAAGAGAAAGAGAATGGATTCACAGAATCCTCCTCCAAGGTGGATACGTTAAAAAGGAAGTCCCAGTAGGCAATTTTACCCAAGTTTAAACCAGCTGCCACTTCCTAAGAAAATGTCCTTCGTTTCCTGATTTCTGTTGTCATAAAACTACATCAATAAGAAATAAACTAAGATCAAACGAATACCATCTCACCTCTATTTTAATAACTGTGTCCTTTCAGCTCCATGTATGGGAGTGATTACGGTGGTTTTTCTGCCAAGTCCTGGTATAGAGAAACACAATAAATGATATTTTACATACGGTGTGAGTGTTTACCAGATGAACCAAGTTAATAGAGTTCAGGTTACGGTGCATAGGTTGATACCATTACTGTTACTCAGGTGAAGACTTTGGGGGCCTCAGGTCAAGGTGCTGGGCACTACCAAGACCCAGGCCCGGCTCACTCTTTCGAGAGGTGTGACAATGTGGGGATAAATATCGGTCTTTGGGGTTTAGCTCGGATTCGCTGAGTCGTTTCTCTCCAGGCAGTGCAGGAGGGAGTCCGCACCAATTCCTTAGACTCGTCCAGGTCAGGGTACCGACTCAGTAGAGCACTTGCTGGGACATAGGGCAAGGGGATGGGCTGGCGCACTTGCCAGGATCTCCTCTCAGGGCGCCTGGAGCTTGTTCTCGAGGAGGGGGCCCAGGGGACCCCGCAGTCGGCCCCGGAGGCTGCGAGGCCCGCGTGAACCGCCTGCTCAGCCTTTGTCCTAGCCAATGATCTCGGGGAGCTGTACTGGAGTGAGGTAGATATCAAGACACCTTGTCAGTTCAAAGCATTTTTAGGGTTGTTTGAAATCCTCTGCTCGTCAACGTAAGCAGCCTCTGTATTTGAACAGTTGCTTTGAACAGTGAAAGGGAATGAGCTGAATCGAAACCTGGAGGTGTCTCCCCGAGACACCTTCAACATGCTTTTATGAGGGTGGAGAAAGGCAGGCAGACGTGCGGACTCTGCTCCAGCGGGGTCAGCTGCAAAGAAAGGCGCCCACGATGGGGGGAGAAAGGTAAGGGAGGACCGAGAAGCCCCCATCTGGGGCTGAAACCTCAGAGAGCCCAGGTTCTCGGAGCCCCGGGGAGGAGCACCGCCGGAAGGCAGACTGGAAGCCGAGGCTACTCTGGACCCGGCGTTCGCGCCAACCGGGCCTCCGGCGACAGCCGGGGAGGCGGGAGTGGCGCGGGGGGGGCTGGGTACCCAGAGCTACTGTGAGCGCCCAGCCCAGCCCAGCCGGCCCGGCGATTGGCCCGGCTCCGGGGGTGGGGGTGAGATGCAGAGGCTGAGGCCCAGGAGTAGGGCATTGCTTTGTGTACTCCCCGGGATTTACTGGGTGTATTAATCCGGTAGAACCACCCGGCTTACCCTGTTGGGAACGTTTCGGCTCCGTCGCCTGCCAGCGAAATGAGGCGGGGGTGGGGGTGGAGTGGAGACCCGGGACGTCAGCGTGGCATGGATCTCCGAGCAGTAATCGCCAGTGAAGTCCCATTGCAGACAGGAAGTTGGGATGTACACGTGCAGCCTATTCTTGCTCCCCTACCCAACACCCCAGCGCCCAAAGCCCGAGACTGGGGAAAGGGAGGCAGAAGGAGAGGAGGGAGGGGGACTTTTAAACTGTCTCTGAGTCAGGCCGCCTCGGTTCCCTCGGAGATTGGAAACCTTTTTCTTCCCTCGAGTGTTTCACCCCACCGGCTGCAAAGGGCCTTGTCCCTTGAGAAATGAGAAATCAAATCCAGAGAAAAGCAGACACCTGCCCCGGAAGGGGGAGGGTGGCGAGCTGTTCAGCGCCCGGACGCGGCCCTTCCCGGCGGCTGGATCCTTCCATCTGTGGGAGCTCTGAGTTCTCCCAGCCGGGAGGCGGGGAAGGAGGGCCGCCGGGGGCAGGGGGTGAGAAGAGGCGCGGCGGGCCGGGCGGGACGCGGCTGGCGAGCGGCCTGTGCGCTCCCAAAGCCCCGGGAGAGCCAAGCGCCCAGCGCTGGGGACTCGGAACTGCTGCGGAGGGAGGCGGTCCTGCCCTCCGCCCATCCCCTTCACTCTCAGCCGGAAAGCCGCGGGCGCCAGCCGCCGAGTCTGCGCGCTCCGAGGCTTGGACTTTTTCATTTTTTCGTAGCCCTGCAAAGTTACGGGATTCCTAGCAGCCCCCAGGCGAGCGGCCGGAGTGGCTCCGCGCTTGCGCGGGAACCCAGCGCCACAAGGTGTGTGTCCTCGCCTCGCCGCGCGGGTGCGCGCGTGGGGGGATGCAGGTCCGTTCCGTTGGCCGCCTGTGGGCTCGCCCCTCCCCTAACGATTTCTCTCTCTTCCACACACACGCTCGTAAACAGAGGGCACGTGGAAATTCTCAGCCAAAGCGCCTTGCCCGGGCGGGTGCTCAACGTGGTGATTTATAAACAGCTCAGCCACTCCCCAAAGACCTCCGCTCCTCGTTAGTCATGATGAATTCTCTGGCCCGTTCCACTTTGCTGTCTAGATTAAGATGCTCGGAGGCCCCAAACTGCTCCCCTTGAGCGTTGATTTGGCTTCCCTCACAAACTCACGACCACCGGCAGCGCCAGCGCTAGGGCTACAACGCGCGAGGCCGAGGGTGAGAGGTGGGGACGCAACTCACTTTCCCTGTGGTTTTTTGTTTGTTTCCCTTCCCGGCAGCAACTTCTGATTCGTTTTGCAGTATCCGTCCGGTACACTCGGGCCTGCGTGGTGGTTCCGCTGCTCCAGCATGGGTCCGCGCCCGGGTCTCTGCTACCCGGCTAGCAGGCTCCGAAACCCGCGGCAGGCACCTGCTCCCGGCGGCTACGGCACTGACGGCGCGACGCGCTCGCGCTGGGAAGAGCTGGGCAGCCAGGGCAGGGTCCCGCAATCTCGCTCTGGAGTTCACGGCTGAAGGCTAAGCACGGAGCTTCGCCAGTGAGCGCCTGGGAGCTGAGTTAGACCAACCCACCAGCTGGCGTCCGCCGAAGTTTAGGATCAGGAAGTTTCCCCTAGTACTGCCCATTTTTCTTCACACGCTCTTCCTCCCTTTCGAAGCAGCTAACGGAAAAGTTGCATCCAAAAGCTCCAGGAGCACGAGGAAGCGCTCACGCAGTCCCCGCGGTTCCGCTTCCTGGAGCCGCCCTTGGTGCCTCCCCCGCACCCGGAGGCCGAACACCCCCTTGCCAGGCACTCCTGTAGCCTGGCACAGGGCGAAGGTCTACCGGCTCAGGGTCCTAGTTTCCTAAACCAAAAACTGTGCGCGCGCCCCAGTGTTTGAATGTGTCAGAGACTTTCAGAGTTTTGTTTTCAGTCCAGACCGCTGCGCTGTCAGAGCAGGCAACTCCTCTCCTGGACAGGAGTCTCTTACAAGCCGAGGCACGGGCTGAGCCTGCCTCTCGTGAGGTACTCATCCCGAGGGGCTGGAAGACATTTGGGCCTGGAACCTAAAAGGAAGACATCTTACGCTAGCGGCGGGGTGGAGGGGAAGAAGAGGACCTTTATTGGGGCAAAAGTGTCCGCACACCCTGGAGCAAGAAGCTCATGGGCACTGAAATTCTAACTGTGGGGGAAAGGAGACTTCAACAGTGGGTCTAGTCTGACTTCTGGCTCTAGATATGAGACGTTGGCATGTGTGTGTGTGTGTGTGTGTGTGTGTGTGTGTGTGTCCCAAGGTGAAAAAAAATCGGACTCCCCATGGCTTGTTGGGACTCAGCCTTTCTCTTCCTCCTTCTTCACCCCCCTCTCCCGCCCTATTGGGAGGAGAAGGTGGACAGACACCCCCCCTCCCCTTCGCCACCCAAGTCTTGCAAGTGTCTGTGGTCGATAGATGGCTGGGGCGCCCCCCTCCTCCACCGGGACCGCCCGGCGCGTCTGCTTGGGAGACAGATGGGGGGCGGGCCCATCCGAGGGGCGGAGGAGGCCGGGGGTGGGGGAGAAGGGGAGGTGAGAACTCTGAGATTCTGAATTGGGTGGAGAGGGGGGACCAGAGGAGGGCTAAGAGGACTCCGCGCCCGAGGGGGAGGAGGAGGGGACAGCTCTGCGCCAATCAGTGGCGCCGGCCTGGGAGGTTGCTAGCGGTATCCACGTAAATCAAAGGGCGCGGAGCCAATGGGAGGGGGCGGAGGGGGCGGGGCCCAGGCGCGTGCCGCTGCGAGCTGGCGCTGCCAAGAGAGCGGGAGAGAGCTGGAGAGAGCAGGGAGAGGGGGGGAGCGCGGAGCTAGTCAGAGAGTGAGAGAGAGCAAGGAGGGAGAGGAGGAGAAAGAGAGCGAGGGCGGGCGGGAGGCGGCGGCGGCGGCGGCGGCGGCGGCGGCAGCAGTAATAGCAGGAGCAGCAACAGAAGGCGTCGGAGCGGGCGTCGGAGCTGCCCGCTGGGGAGAGAGGAGAGAGACAGAGAGCTAGCGAGGAGAGGAGCCCGAGGCGAAAAAGTAACTGTCAAATGCGCGGCTCCTTTAACCAGAGCGCTCAGTCCGGCTCTGAGAGTCATGGCGACCGCAGCGTCTAACCACTACAGCCTGCTCACCTCCAGCGCCTCCATCGTGCACGCCGAGCCGCCGGGCGGCATGCAGCAGGGCGCGGGGGGCTACCGCGAGGCGCAGAGCCTGGTGCAGGGCGACTACGGCGCGCTGCAGAGCAACGGGCACCCGCTCAGCCACGCTCACCAGTGGATCACCGCGCTGTCCCACGGCGGCGGCGGCGGGGGCGGTGGCGGCGGCGGCGGGGGCGGGGGTGGCGGCGGGGGCGGCGGCGACGGCTCCCCGTGGTCCACCAGCCCCTTGGGCCAGCCGGACATCAAGCCCTCGGTGGTGGTACAGCAGGGCGGCCGCGGCGACGAGCTGCACGGGCCGGGCGCCCTGCAGCAGCAGCAACAGCAGCAGCAGCAGCAGCAGCAGCAGCAACAGCAGCAGCAGCAGCAGCGGCCGCCGCATCTGGTGCACCACGCTGCCAACCACCACCCGGGGCCCGGGGCATGGCGGAGCGCGGCGGCTGCGGCGCACCTCCCGCCCTCCATGGGAGCGTCCAACGGCGGCTTGCTCTACTCGCAGCCCAGCTTCACGGTGAACGGTATGCTGGGCGCCGGCGGGCAGCCGGCCGGGCTGCACCACCACGGCCTGCGGGACGCGCACGACGAGCCGCACCACGCTGATCACCACCCGCACCCGCACTCGCATCCGCACCAGCAGCCGCCGCCCCCGCCGCCCCCGCAGGGCCCTCCGGGCCACCCCGGCGCGCACCATGACCCGCACTCGGATGAGGACACGCCGACCTCGGACGACCTGGAGCAGTTCGCCAAGCAGTTCAAGCAGCGGCGGATCAAACTGGGATTTACCCAAGCGGACGTGGGGCTGGCGCTGGGCACCCTGTACGGCAACGTGTTCTCGCAGACCACCATCTGCAGGTTTGAGGCCCTGCAGCTGAGCTTCAAGAACATGTGCAAGCTGAAGCCTTTGTTGAACAAGTGGTTGGAGGAGGCGGACTCGTCCTCGGGCAGCCCCACGAGCATAGACAAGATCGCAGCGCAGGGGCGCAAGAGGAAAAAGCGGACCTCCATCGAGGTGAGCGTCAAGGGGGCTCTGGAGAGCCATTTCCTCAAATGCCCCAAGCCCTCGGCCCAGGAGATCACCTCCCTCGCGGACAGCTTACAGCTGGAGAAGGAGGTGGTGAGAGTTTGGTTTTGTAACAGGAGACAGAAAGAGAAAAGGATGACCCCTCCCGGAGGGACTCTGCCGGGCGCCGAGGATGTGTACGGGGGGAGTAGGGACACGCCACCACACCACGGGGTACAAACACCCGTCCAGTGAACTCGAGCGGGGGGGAGGGGCAGAGCGCGGGGCTCTCCTCCCCTTCGGTCCGCGACCCTTTCCCGGCCCCCTTGTTCCCTCTCTAACTTCTGATTGTTCTTTTCTTTTTAATTATTATTTCCCCGTACCTTAAAAAAAAAAAATAAGGAAAACAACTAAGGCACTGGACTATCCTTTAAACGGTAGCAGGTGTAATGATATGTTTTGACCTTTACAGGCTAGTACCCAGTCAATGGAGTGGAGTGTCTCATAGAGAGAGTGAGAAGAGAATGTGTGTGTGTGTGTGTGTGTGTGTGTGTGTGTGTGTGTGAGAGAGAGAGAGAGAGAGAGAGAGAGAGAGAGAGAGAGAGAGAGAGATGGCTAGCACTGAGTTAAATACCTGGCAAAACTAAATAAATTACCAAAAAGACAAAAAAATCTACCAAACCGTGATAAACACAAAACACAGCTCCTGACGCTTGGAGTTGGCACATGCTGCAGTGTTTATTTAATGTGGATCCCCATCAGGAAAGAGGGAAAAATACACACGTCCTTTGATGTAGGCAAAACTTAACCACATAAATTTGCACTGCAAGAAAATTGAAGTTTACATGAACAAATTCACAAACATGTTTTTCTTTCTCCCAGCGTTAATTTTGAAGTTGCCGGTTTTGGTTTGGTTGTTTGGTTTGGTTTGGTTTGGTTTGGTTTTTATTCCTCGGAGAGAGTTGAAGCCAGCTTTTGGCCACGCTCCATCTCTAATGTTCTTGTGTTGCCCCTCTCGTTATTCTTACTGTTTGTGAACTTTGATTACCTTCAGATTCCCTCCTCCTTACATTGGTATAACGTTTATTTGCTCCTTTTACCAAAGCAAACCGATTGACTTCATACAAAATAAATAATTCTCTGCTTTCAGGAAATGTGCATGGTCTACCCGCTTTATCCAAGGCAAGAATTCTGTTTGGAATACAAAAATGAAAGTGAAGCATTGGTTTTTTTTACCAGCCACAAAGTAAACTTCATTTTCAGGCAGTGTTTCTGGGGCAGGTTGAGGAGGGAAGAAAAAGAAAAATCGATAGTGAGTGACTGATTGCTTCATTTTATCAGGCGGGCCCATTGTGAAAGAGCTCAGAGGAGATGTGGAGGTTAAATATATTTCCAGAGTTGTCCAACAGAAGGACAGTGGCACTTCGAAGAGAACTAGGGAAATATATATCGTCAGACACCCCTGTACAGTTCTCTGCCTTCGGTTTTAATAACTTAATTATGAGGAATTATTTGTGCTGACAGCAGCAGTTAAACTTTGTTCCTCTAATAGCTTTTGTTTTTTAACATAAAGAAAATAATCTGGGAACTTAATGGTGTATCCATAGACTGTGATTCTTAGCACACAGATACCCATATGCATACAGAGAATATCTCCACTCTAGGCTGACTTTGTCTTCACT
This sequence comes from Delphinus delphis, assembly GCF_949987515.2. Lineage (NCBI taxonomy): Eukaryota > Metazoa > Chordata > Mammalia > Artiodactyla > Delphinidae > Delphinus > Delphinus delphis. The sequence goes on along the minus strand of NC_082696.1, from coordinate 58,408,413 downwards.
AGCTCATTTGTTTATCAAATCATATATAAGGTCCCACACCCTCTTCTTCTGTAATTTATGACAGAAAAATACCAGTTTGACTTGGAGAGTTTTCCCACCTCTTTTACTAAAGCCACATGAAGTAGAAAAAAATGTTATTTTCAATCCTTCCTTTTCTCCCTTTGTTAACAGTTTTAAGTGCGTTTTTTGACCTTATCTTGATGGAAAACGATTAACTCTCATAACAAAAGACTCTACCGGGAAGAGAAGGTGGGAAAAAAAAACTTGTAACTTTATTGAAAATAAATACCATTAAACTGTGATCAGTTAAAATATTAAATAATAATCAGCACAAAAGGGCGCTAAAAGGGAAAACACTTTTTATTCATCTTAAAAGTTTGGGGCTTTTTTTTCTGGTTAGTTATTAGACACATTTTTATTTTAAGAAATTAAATTCTCACTACCAGAAAATTATTGTTTGGCATCAGATTAGCACTGCAATCAGTAGTTAATGTTTTAGGAACTATGCTTTATATTGTCTTTTCAAACACCTGTGATTGTTTCATTTTCAATGTTTTTGCAAGATAAATGATGGCTTATAATGGGCATATTTATTTGCCTGTATTTCATTTCCCCCAATGACTGTCGCAAGGAGATGGGCATGGAGCTGCTTCGGGGAGTGCATCCTGCCGCCTGTTCCTAAGGTGTGGGAACTGGCCTTTAGTGAAGCAATCCAGAGCAGGGCATAGAGCCAATGGTAAAGCGAGGAAATGAATTTTCACATTCTTATTACCAAGTGGATAAGGTCAGAAGCTGGAGTTCAGGGGACGTGTCTATAGCTCCTCTAACTCTCATAGGTTTACTAAGATGAAAGTTACCACTGAACCTTACCACTATGTATATATGTTTAATATCTGTCTTTTGAAATGCAGAAATAGTTTAAACGTTTCTTTGTCTATTTTCTTTTTTTTTAATGCTACCCAGGGAAATATTTTCATATCATTTTTAAGTGGCCTGCCTCAATGTATATTTATTTCTTTTAAAGCAAAAAGGTTCTGGAAACTGTTTTTCTGTAGCTTTAAATGAGTAGGTGAGCAAAATCTATATGGGATGTAATTTTTTTTGTTCAGTCTCTTTAAAAATACTTTGTTTTGGTACATTTGGTTGTGCTTGTGGGGAAAATAAAAACGCAGAGATCCTTATATATTTATGTTAAAGTAATATTTTATTATCTACATAAAACAGAAATGCACAATACCTTCATAGTTTGTTCTAATTATTGAAATATCTTTATTTTATTTTAAAAATAGTGCCAAGTTTTAAGGGGGGAAAACCCTAGACCTTATACTGACTGAGTTGATTTGTGTGTAAAACACTTCCCTTCCTTTATACTTCGTAAAGTTTTGGAATAAATTTTTTACATATACTGCCAGGTTTCATGTTTATAACTTTCAGGAACTTTTTTTTTTTTTTTAAGAGAGAATACTCTTCTGATTCACTTTTCTTTGCAAAAACTATCAGTCCCAAACCTTGCAGTCACTAAGCCTGTAGTATTCCATTGAAATGGTCATTGGGTTTGAACTTCAGTTTGTTTGCCATTTCATGGTCTGACAAAGAGGTGTTTGTCCCCTGAAATATCTGCAGTGCCCCTGCATCATCTTTCCAGGTTAGCTTTACCTTATCTGATTGTGCTTTTTTGGAGAGCATCCCTGGAACTAGGTGGACTTTGATCTTCACCCACATGTCCTCACATAATTTGGGACCTACAGAAGAGCAAGGCTCAGTAAAGAGGATTATTCCTTTTCATAATTAACAAATATCTTTCAACAAAGAATGATTCTGACAATACGCACTATGTGTGTTTACAAAGTGATTAGAGGTAGGTCCTCTATATTGTTCCTGTTAGGCTTACAGAAAAAGATGGAATTTGCAATGGTTTATACCAGAGTGTCTATTTCTCATCAGGCAAGCAAACAGGATCTGAAACAAGAAGTGAAAAAAAGAAAATAACATAGGGGAAAGACTCAAGACCAGGATGCTAATAACAAATTGTTTCAGATAGTCTTAGGTGGAACATCACAAGGTTCAAGGTTAGTGAGACATCCAAGCAGTGTTGCATTAGTTTACAAGTTTGCTGATCTATTTAAAGTCCTGCCTGGAACAGTGGTTTAAGTATATATATGCCCATTCTGAAAGGTAGTTTCTGGGCTTATTACATCTGATCATCTTTTCTAACTCCTAGTCAATATTACACAGGTCCCAAACAGATTCAGCCAAATGATCTTATCAATAGTCTGAACAAGAAGTGACAGAAAGAAGAAGTGTTTTGTGACTGCAGTCATGCTGATGGGTAAAATGTTTAAGCTGGCTATAGATTTGAGTTCTGCGTCAATATCCCCCTCCGTTGTAAGCAGAAAACAAGCAGCATATGCCCTCTGCAGGGCATTTGAGTGGACCTTGAGAAGGCTTTTTTTGTTCTTAGCCACAGGGGCTACTGACTGGAAACCATCACGTGTTAAACGGACACGCCACGGTTTTGACCCATGCTTGCCGTTCAGACTCTAGAGCTACTTGGGCAGTTTTGATGCCCGTTTGGGGAGTGTATGGCATGCCAAGGTGAAAAACTCCATGGCTGCCAGTGGGAGAAATTTGTGGGGCAGTCTTCCCTAAAATGTTGACTAGCCACAACGACAAACCCTTCCGTTTCCCTAAAGACAATAATGCAGAACACGGCCATCCTGAAAGAGCTCCTGTGTTTCCTCAAGACAGGTCACTTTTAAATTTTATGGGTAAGATGGGGAAGAAATGATCGTGTGGGAGAGTTATGCGAAGGTCAGATGGAGGGAGTGACCATAAATAATATTACGCTTGGCACTTCTAAACATTCTCAGTTCCCATGAAGTTACCTCCCTTATATTTCAGATTCAACAACAAAAGCACTCTTCTCCTTCCCCTCCCGCTTCTGCCAGTGGGAACCACACACTGGTGGGCAAAATTTTCTGGTGAAATAAAGGCGTTAATCTTTCTATCTTCTTATGTCTTCAAAAGCAACTAATAAAGAGATGCAACAGCAACAATGGGGAAAAAATGTCATGTGAGCACATTGGTACCTGCCCTTGTGTGTCTATATGCTGCATTCATTTGCCTTTCATTTGCCTTACTGTGGAAGCAGCTTGCATAGTGCTGGGTTGCAGGGTGAGAGAAATGATCTTTTTATCACTGGTCTCTGTGATTTGTCTTTGTTGATTTTTCAATCAGTTTATAGAACTCTGTTCTAGATTCTATTGAATTCCTAGACAAGTTAAAGAATGAGGTAAAGAACGGAGCTTGTACAGAAAAAGGAAGAAGGATGGTGAAGTGAGGGTCAAAGGTAAAAGTGTTTCTTCGGGTCTGTTTGTGTATTTCAGTGAGGCAAAAGGGACAGTGTTTATTTAAAATGAAAGAAAAAGATGCATCTTTGAAGTTACTATGAATGAATCTTGACAATATGACTAAATGGGATGTACAGCTAAATTTATACAAACGTTTTCCCTGTTCAGGAAAGTTTACTTTTTCAGTGGTGCATAGTCTCTTAACAGGGGGCAGATGGTGTTAGGAGAGAACCAGGGCTCCTGGTACATATTGCCCCTACTTGATTCAGGATGGGAAATAATGCAAAAGTGGCAGGGGCTTGCCACTCAGCTAGCAAATCATGGAATAAACTTGCTCACCTTTGTAGAACTTGGGCCAGAGTTATTTCAATGACCCTTATGTAGATGTGGGTACAGAAGGGCCAGAAAATGGCTTTTTAGTTTTCTTTAAGGCTTTGCTTGGTTGTGGAGATAAAGAAAAATCAGAATATTTTCACATTGTTCTTGTGTTTGGTGGGAAGCTAGGAAATTTGTTTCCTCCTTTTTTTTTTAAGAAAAAAAGTTAATTAACTTTATCATGTAGTACTTTCCCTTTACCATACCAACAACTCTGCTTGGCCTAGCTATTAGAGGTTTTAGACGCAATATCATATCCCATCAAAACAACCCTGGCCTCTCTTATTGTTCCTAGAATTCTGGTTGTTGATAACATTAAGATGTATTTCTTTTTTTTTTAATGTCTGAAATGTTATTTAATACACCAGTAAAAGTGCATCTATATCTTAAAGTTCATTTCTTCCACGTCTTTCTGAGTTTTTATAGCTCTTTGTCTGGGATTTGGAGGCGGGGGGTCGGGGGGACTTCCTTACGCGGATCGCAGATGAAGAGCCTGGGCTCTGGAGTGGCCTGTGGCTGGCGGCAAACAGCTCTCTGCTCTCAGAATGGGGAGCTGTCATCTAGAAAAAAGAAGAAAATAAATGCCCCACAAAGACTCACTTGTCACTGATTTTAGAAAGACAGGGGAGCACTTGGACCCCATCTGAGCAATATGGAGGGGATTTTGATTGTTATAAATTGTATACGATTAACTCTCGGTGTGCAGAACGACGGCGATAGGAAACCTCGCTGTGGAGTAAATTTGAATCTGCGTCCATTTTGATTTGGAGCATATATTTTTCCTCCCACCAGTGTTTCCTCTGGGTTTGTTGTTTAAAAAGAAGGAAAGAAGAAAGCCACACACAACTAAATATGGCCAAAGTTTGGCAGCAGAGTGGGAAAAAGAAAAAGTTTCTTGCGGGTTTGTAACACAAATTAGCCATTGTGAATCACTGGGCTTTACGGTTCCGGCAAAAAATCCTCGTGGAAAGTGTTGGGAGTTCTTTCCCTCCTCCTATTAAGAAATCTCATCCCGTCCGAGGATTTTTATGTTCCACAGCACAGAATTCTGAAGAGAATGATTTGACTTTAACAACTTTGGGTCGTTTGTTTGCTACCCTAACAATATTCCTTCCAAGTTGTGACAGCGCCTGGGCCAGGCAGGCTAGTGTGCTGCGCGCGGGCGTCGGCCCGGCACACGGCGCACGGGAGACGCCCCAGCCCCGCTGCGCGCCCCCCACCTCGGGGAGCCCGGCCGCCGAGAGAAAGGCCCAGGCACCTCGGCCAGCCGGCACGGTGGCGGGGGGGGGGGACCGAAGGAAGACGAGCCCGGCTCTTCCCTGACTCCAGCCCCGGCCTTCGCTCCGGGACGCTGAACTGCCCCTGAGTGTGGGCCAGAGATGGAGATTCTCTGCGGCTCCCGCTGCACGGGCGCCCCGACCCCTAGGGGGAGGGTGGACAGCCCGGACCTCCTGGGCTGTTCCAGAACTCTCCCTTTCCAGGCAGACCCTGGGAGGCGGAGGGGGGTCGGCGATTGGTGGGTTCGCCCACCCCAGGCTGAGGGTAGAGCTGGTGGTCAGAAGAAGGAGGGCAGATGCCCTGGGTGCGGCCACCGCCCCCGGGGAAGTTGTTCCTAGTCGCGGTGAGTTGGCGGTGCCTCTCTGGGGGCGCGCGTGGCCGGGGCAGAGATGCAATGGGGCACAGAGGCAACTAAGTGTCGAGGGTCCAGGGGCGAGTGACTCTCCTAGCTTTCTGCCTGCGCGGCTTTTCCGCTTGACTCTGCAAAGTTGGGCCCAGGACATGGCTTTGTGCTTGAGAGAGGCAATTGTGGGAGAAGGAGCCACAAGAGAAGAGGGCCGAGGAGGCGACTGCAGGAAAACTGGGGAGGAAAAACGCTGCCTGCGAAGTAGATAATTTGGCCTTGTCCCGTTTGTCTATTTTGGGGGGAGAGGGGGTGGGGAGATGGGGAGGGTCAAGGAATGGAGCAAGGGAGCCGAGAGCTGGTGAGCGAAGTTCTGAGCGTGTTCGCTTCAGCCCACACCCATCAGACTTGTGGCTGCCCCCGACCTCAGCTGCCTGCCTCCAGTGGAGCGGAACCGAGTCTCCCAGCGCTGAAACTGGGAGGAAAACGAACCTCTAAACCCTCGGACACCGATCTCTCCCTGCTGGGCCTAAAGTCGCTCTTACGTCTACACAGGAGGAAAGTCAGTTCCCCAGCGAAGGGAACCTGGGAGCCCCTCTGGGCACCCCATCGTCCCAAGTCAGAGCTGAGGACAGCGAGCAGGGAGGGGCCGCGCCGCACCACGCGAGGCCTGGGGTTCTCCTCTGGGGTCTGGGTACCCGAAGCCCAGGCGGATGCCCGCCTTGGTCCCCCCAAGGCCCCTGGGAAGGGTCGCTTGGTGGGAGGAAATCACTCAATTCTTAAAACCCTTGTCGACGGGCGCTGGGAGTTCTAGCAAGGCCTTCCGCCTCCGGAGGAGGGCAGGCCCAGCGGGGCACTGGGGCTCTTACGGCCTGGGGTGCGCGGCGGGGCCACTGAGGTGGGAAGCTGGCCGAGGAGGGGTGGGAAGGCGGCCAGGGCAGAAGCAGGGATTCCGGCGCGGCGCAGGTCTGGGCTGGCGCCCGGCCCGGCCTCCGCCCCGCGCGCCGGGCCTCCTGCTCTCTCCCGCCGCGCCCGCCCGCGGCCACTCACCGGGCCCCAGAGCCAGCCCGGGCGGGGACGCACGCAAACAAGGATGCTTCTATTTACTCGCCTCTGCCTGTGGATTTCTAAGACATTCAGCAGGCACAATCATTAAACTAATTTGTATTTGATTGTTTGGGCGGACGGAGGGTAGTTTTATTGCGCTGAGCATTCAAGCAGGCACGCATCGCTGATTACCAGTATACATTAAATAAAGTTGTTTGTACACATTGTCTTACCACATATAGGCAGAGGCTTATTATTCTAATTACTCTAATTAGTGCATTGAAATGTTTTCTACTTGATTTGAGGAGACAGTGATTAGTTCTATTACTTCTTTTAACTCGTATTTTATGGAAAACTGTTGGTGCATGTTCAAATTACTTTATTTGCCCCTGGAATATAACGCTGACCCAAACGCAGTGAACTGCACGGCCCTTGCGGGGCCCCAACTTTGATGTGGGCCTCGGCTTGGAAGAGGCGTCTGTTATTTATTATTTCCCTCCCACCCGCGCGGCCGCGTCTCCCAGAGCTGGGCCCGCCGCCCCCGCCCCATCCTGCGTCCCAGATGCGCGCCCCGCACTGGCCGACGGACCCGCGTCCCTGGCCCGCTGCCCCGCTAGTTCCCCGGTTGCGATTACTTTTAAGAGACGCCCTTAAGCATATTTCCCGTGAATCTGTTTCTTGAGCTTTAATGTTACTATTAATTGATAAGATCAGCTCATCAAACATACTATTTCGGTAGGGAATTGTAATTAAAACCTTAATCCTGTTTGAGACTTTTTTTCCTTTAAATTCCTTTTTTCTTATGGAAGGGGTGCAAAGTTCACTATAAAAAGTATTATAACAGGGAGATTAATTCGTTATCTAAATAACAATCTTTGCTATTGATCCAACGTACTTTCGCCACCTTTTGTTGGTCGGGGAGGCCCTTAGAAAGGAGAATATGACAAAGCAGAAGATTTGGAGCGAGCCCCACACACTGCGATCCACTTGGCAAAGCCAGGGGGTCTGCGGCCCTCCCCGCTTAACCACAATCCGAGGAAGCTCCCGAGGTGGGTCTTGGGCGGCTTCGGCGAAGCCACGGGGAAGCGCCGGGTCAGAGCCGCAGGCCTGGGAGCGGGGCCTCCTCGGTGATCCTCTCCCCTGGCAGAAGGAGATGTGCTCAGTTTCTAGGTAAATATTCCACCGGTTCTGCTTTTACTGTTAATATTTAAACTCGGATTATCCCATCTCTAAATGCGCGTTCCTAACCTTTGCCGGTGGCGGGGATGTAATAAACCCTGGCGGGGCCGGGGCGTTCAGTCTAGCCCGGTCTCTGCCGCCGCCTCCCGCCTCCCGCCCCCACCCCCGCCCCGTCGGCCCCCCCCGCCCCCCCGGCCCCCGCCCTCCGCCCCCCGCCGCCCTCAGCGAAAGCCGCGCGGGAATGAAATCAGCGCCTCCCGGCAGCTGACGGCTGAGCATCCTGGGCGCTCGCAGGCTGGGGGAGGCCGCCCTTTATCCCGGCCGAGGAGTCCTCCCGGGCTGCAGATGGACTGGGGCAACCCCGCGGCGTCCCGGAGGAGAAAGCGCTCGGCTTCCCGGATGCGGCAGCCCCCAAATGGCGGGTGGGAGGCGGGGAGGTTGGGCGGGGTAGCTGGTGTGATGGTGGGGATCGGAGCCTCTCCAAATCTCTCTCCCCTCCTCGCTCGCCCTCTTTAAAAGAGGTCGTGGCCCCAGTTTGAGAAGAAACCCAAGAATTTCTGAAGCGAAGAGGAGCGTCTGTGCTCCTTGGTCAGCTCAGTGGTCCGAGAGTTTCTTCTTTTCTAAGAGCTTCCCCCCACTCACACCCTCCTTCTTTCCTTCTAACAAAGTCCTCTTCCCGCACTCACAGACTTGTTATGTAACAGTCTCCCAGGCGGGTTTAACGAGAATAAAGGACACCCCAGCCCCACCCCTCTTTCCTTCCCCTTCCCTCCTTCCTCCCCCCTCTCTTCCCCCGGTGCATCTGTTCTCCAGGACTTTCTGTCCTCGCACCCAAGACGGCCGCAGGCCTTAGCCGAGTAGAACTTTGGCGCCCCACAGTGGCATCGGCTCAGAATTACTCTGGGTTTTACAGCCTCCTAATCTGTTCAAATGTTTTGTTGAAGATCCAGTTCTCCTTCCCTATCCTCCTCCTCTGCCTCCTCACTCTGCGTTCTTTCCCTCAACTACTAACCAAACGCTTGTGAAGGTGACTCTATGCATCTGACTCATACAAAGGTTTCTAAACATCCAGTTCTAGAAACTAAGTAGTTTCTAAACCCTTCGGTTCCCAAAACTGCGTCTGCGAAGACCATACCTGCAACACCAGAAAAGTTCCCAAACAAAGTTAAGAGGAAAGCGCGCCCCCCCCCCCCCCAGTCCTTGATTCCTGTATGTTTGGACTGTGGTGGGCAAGTCTTCAGTCTCTCAGAGAAGCCCCAGCTTTTCAGGGCCATCAAGACCAGAATACCAGGCTAGAAGCAATGGTTAATATCAGGAAAAAGGGTGTCCAGTAAACGCTATTTTAACTCAACCTAGGTTTCACCTGTGATTTTTTCCTATCTAGTAGGTTTGTTCAGTTTTAGGGTTCAAAAGAGAGTTTCCATCTGTAACTTGAATAGAGACCCATGCATGAAAGAACTTTCCAAAATAGGGAAAACATCTCCCCCACTCCCTCAACACCTACCAGGGGTGTCAATTCAGCATGCAGAGCTGAGCTTTGCTTTCTTCAGAGCCCAGTGAATTAGTCCCTCTTTCACTCTATAGGCCATTTTCACCATGGATGGCGATTTTCCCCTCTGCCTTCTCCCAAGTAACAATGACAAGGAGGGAGAAGAGGAGAACAAGGGTCTGGAGGTACTGGAACTGGGCCTGCAGTCAGAACACCTGCATTTGTGCACCAGCTCTGCACTTCTCTGTGAGCAACCTGAGGGAGTCAGTTGATCTCTGAATCTCAGTTTCTTGCTGTGCAGAATGTGGTTAATACCACTTCTTTCTTTCCAACAGGATTTAAGTAAGGCTCAAATGAAATAATGTCCAGGAATGCATATAAAATGTGAGTCTAATGGAAAGGGCTCTTGTTGCCAACTCCAGTGGAGGCTTCTGCTGTGACTGTCCAGCAAGAAAGGTTTTTAACTTAAAAACAGTGGTGCAGTCTTATGTCTACCAGAGTGGGGAAAGAGAAATGCAGGGACGGCCATCTCAATTGCATTATCCAGGAAAGGCATCACCAATTCTGATTAGCTTTAAAACCGGGCTGCCGCTGCATGAGATTTTTTTGTATTTAGGATGTTCAGGCCCTGGCTTGTAGCTAAAACCGTCATGAGGGCCTCCAGCGCCACATCCCAGGACTCCTGCAAACCACTCCATGTCTTTGACATCTTACAACCTCTTGACGTTTATTGCATCCTTCTCCGGGAGTCATTTATAGCTGCCCGCCTTAGCCAGGAAGGGAATACTGGGATCATACACTTAAAAACCAATCACACACGCACGTAAATTAGCAGCAGCAACAAGAGCACTAACCACCGGCAGCTCATCGTGAATAGAAACAGGCCTCCCACCTGTGGAAAGCTCCAGCGCTCCAGGGCCACGTCCAGCCACTGGGCTTGCAAATAAAGGCAGTTTGGATCCAACAGGCGCTCTGCGACACTCTGGAGTCGCCCGGAGAGGCGCTGTGGCGGAAGTCGGTCCCCCACTCCGGGTTACCCTTCGCCGCTCAAGGGCCCCATCCCACTCAGAGAGTCCTTCCACCACCGTAAGTTCCCTTCCACCACCCTAAGGAGTGGCCCGGCCAGTGCCTCCTTTCGCTGGCCCCGGGAGGCCCCCCTTGGGGCGCACAGCCGGGAGGGGCCGCGCCGGAGCTGGGGTCCCACGTGCGCGTCGGGTGCGGGCGAGGCGGAGTCTGCGCTCTAGTCCCGCGGGAGCCCCGAAGGTGCGGGCAGGCCCGGGGCGCCCAATGTGCAGGCGGAGCGAGGCTCGCCCAGGGCCGCTCAGAGCTGCACTCCCTCTTCCTGTTGGTAACGTGGGGCGGCCGGGGCTGGGCCAGGGCCAAGTTTTACAAACACTGTCTCCCCAGGAGTTCAAGTGGGGAGGCGAGAGGCGATCGGTCGGGGCTCGGAGCCGCCACGCCGAGCGGAGTATCGGGGGCCCCAGCATCCCGCATCCCCGGGACCCGGAGAAGCCGCCCCGCGCAGACGAGGAGGTGGCCCGGCCGGGAGATGACCTGAGGTCCCGCGATCCGCTCCCCGGCGGCCCCAGCCGCGATCCAAAGGCTCTCCCCTAGCTGTTTTCCTTCTGAACGCCTGGAGGCCCCTGAAGCTTCCCTGGTCCCGCCGAGCCACGATGGGGGCAGAGGGGCTGCGGAGGCTGCCGAAGGCCCCGAGGGCAGCGCGCCTTGTGCGCGGGGAAGGGAAGCGAGAGGGCACCCGGACGGCCTCTGGGCGGGAGCCAAGGACTGCACACTAGATGCACTGTCACCTGTTTGCAGGAAAAGCCAAAACACTAGCCCCAGGACCGCAGGACTTCTACCAAGTGCATGGAGTCCTGAACCAAGATGTGTGGGCGCTGCTTCCCGCAACAAGGCCGTTGCTAATGCCTGGACGTGAACCCACACGCGTTTCCCAAAGGACACACCCAAGTTCCATTGATTAGGATCCTTAGGTGGAATAATCAAATTTGGAAGGGAAAGGTAATTTAGCACTCTTTTTGTTAAAAAGAGAGAGAGTGTTTTGGCAGAAAAAAGAAACTGGAGTGGGCCCTCTAGTAGGAGGCGACTGGCCCAAGGGGAGGCGGGGAAGCAGGAAAAACAGGTGATCTGGTTTGGTCCCTGGGCCAGAGCAATGGAGCCGGCACCTGGCTTGAGAAGGCTGCTAAGGGAGCCTCCTATGGAGTTAATTAGTAGAGGGTGTTGAAGAAGTTTTAATTAGATTCGAAAGGCAATTAAGAGCCATTGTAGAGGAGTGATCCGATGAATATCAGGCTTCAGGAAGGAAGACAGTCGGCGCAGTGCATTGGGTAGGTCTGGGAGGCCAGAAGGCAAGAAGGTTAGCTGGGGACCTGCGGGAGGGCCTGGACTCCACAGTGGTTGGAGAAGTCTGAAAGAGACAGCGGCTGATGGAAAGGAGGAAGAGAATGGTGAGGCCATGATTACACCTGGGGGGAATCAGTTGGCCCAGGATAGAGAATGGGAAGCAAGGAGAACTCCCCCCCACCCCCGCCTCTCTCTGTCTCTCTGTCTCTCTGTCTCTCTCTCTGTCTCTCTGTCTCTCTGTCTCTCTGTCTCTCTCTCTCTCTCTCTCTCTCTCTCTGTCTCTCTCTGTCTCTCTCTCATACACACACACACACACACACACACACACACACACACGAGTCTCACGAAGCCATCAGGATAGCAGCTTTCTCAGCAAGATTTGTCTGTTTATTGAACCTACCTCTAAGGCAGACCTTAGTAAAATCAACTTAATTTCAATTCAAGAAATTTTTATTAAGCACCTACCTACCATATGTGAGGCTCTTTCTTAAATGGTGTTTCTGTAACTGAGCTGCAGAGAACAGGAAGGAAGAGAAAATGAACATAAATCAGAGGCCACACATTTTTCATAGTAGGCGGGATCCACGGGCTGCGAAACCTTTACAGAAGGACCACAGCCAGGCTTCCTGTGACTTCCCAGAAGGAGGCCTGCTTGAGCCATATCACTTCTTTTTTTCATGTATCTTCTACCATATATTTTCATCCAAATCTTTGCTTCCAAGGAAGTTAAAGAAAGGAGCCTATTTTTAAGAAATTTAGACATCCGTTAAATTTCCTTCCTTAACGCGTCAAGTCATCTAAAACTGGGAGGGGTTAGATTTGGGGATATTTGTTCACATTTAATACTACTTCCCAGTTAAAGTGCAGAAACCCCTTTCTAAGATTTCCTAGCCTTCAAAAGATAGGAATGGTATACTGGATTACTTTTTGTTAGGAGGAAAGGCAGGCAATTTGAATAGAGGCCAATGGAATACAAATATGTCAATATTCTCTTGAATATAGTATAAAGGAACTGAGACTGCCTGACTTAAACGACAGAGCACAAACTGTTCCACATCATATCTTTTCCTCTTTTGTGTGCCACTGATAGTCAACCTTACAGTGGTTCTTTTTTTTTTTTTTTTTGGCCCTGACCAGGGATTGAACCTGGGGTCACGACCACTGGACCACCAGGGAATTCCCTGGTGGTTCTATTTGCTATTTCCCATTTAAAACCAAGCTAAGCAGAGGATCTTGATTTTTTTTTTTCTTAGAAGCTTCCTAAGTAGTATTCAGAAAAGAACTTTTCACCTGAAAAATTTGTTAGAAATTAATATTTGGGGGCTCTTGGGAGAAAAATGAGAAACTATTTTCTGCAATATTTGTCAGAATAAGATGTAGTCCTAATATGTTAAGAGAAGGTTTTCTGGAGTACTTTCACAAGCACTTTTTTTAGATGTAGACATACTACTCCAAGACCACCCCACCCCCTGCAATGTTTTACAAATACGCCATATAAAAAAACCTCTCAGGTGCAAATAAGTGGATGGGACAGGCTTTTGGCTCTGAGTTGGAAGATGTATGTGTACAGTGGAGCCTCTCTTCTTGTCATTACCATAATTAATTTGGAAAGAAGAGAAAAGGGTATTGTGAAATGATAGTGCATGGGGGCTGCACCATCAGAATAATCTGTATAGTGAGGCAACATTTTAGAAACCAATTTAAAAGATATTTCTGAAAGAATTTCAGGTAGCACAGATTTGAATGCTATCTTAATCAGATGATAACTCTAATGGATACCATTCTCTTTATAATTTTGCAGTATTTCATACAGAAAGATCAAAAGAAAAATATAACAAATACCTGCACACCTACCACACCATTTAAGAAATAAAACATTGCCAATGTTATTCACCCCTCAGTTATGGCTCCGTGATGGCCTTCTCCTCTCTTCCCCACCAGAGGTGACTGCTATCCTGAATACAGTTTTGCCATCCATGAATTTTAAAATATTTTTCTACATATTTTTTACACATGCATTTCTATTTTTTTATGTTTTAAAACTTCATATAAATGATATAAAACTTTTGAATAAACCACACTTCATAGAAACAATATTAAATATCTCAGATGCAAAAGGCATCTTGGGTACACTGCTATACTTTTCAGACTTACATAATGCAACATATTGGTTCAAAGGCCTGTATGGCTCTTCCAAACCAGTTATGTTTTCAAAAATTGAAGCTCTGCAGAGCAGAGTAAAAGGCAGAATTAGTAATTACAATGTGTTTTTGCATTTTTCAATAGGAGCAAAATCTCTATATTTTACGAATTACCAGCTTGGTTGTGTATATAAGACAAAGAAAATAGACTGGAATGTATGTGTACTTATAAATAACTGTATATACTAATACTTGGCCCTTCAGAAATATGTACTTTCAAATAGAAAGCATTATTTTTCATTTGGAGTACTTTTATAAGTATTACATGGTTCAGGAAGGATGCTACTATATATATCAAGACAATTTGGAAATTAAAAGTGTACTCGTTTCTTTCTCCATTATAAATAAAAACAAGAGGGAGGTAGATTGTTCCCAAAGCTCGTCACACAGTAGCTCCCTTCCGACACCCTTTCCGCAATGTGATTTTGCCATTCCTCCCATCAGGTGGTAGAGTTATTCCCCCACCACCATTCCTACCTAAGCTGGGTTGGTCCCTGCTGTTACCAAGAAAACGCGGCCATAGACATGACTCTACATGGCTTACAAGGTAAGTTTTAAAAGACCTTGTCACTTCTATTTTTGCACTTGGAACCTCTGAGGGGAGAGGAGAGATGAGATGTCTCAGCCAACAACCTGGCTGAGCCCAAGCCCGGCCAGCTAGCCGAATGCAGCCACACCGGCGCTCACACAAGATCAGAACTGCCCAGACCATCCACAGAATCAAGAGGAATAATAAGTCATCACTGTTTTAAGCCAGACATTGTGACGTGGTTACAACGCAGGAATAACTAACTGAAACAAGGTAATATGAGAATGGGCTTGTGTTACAGCTCAGGCACATTTGCGCGGTAAGGTGAAGTCGTAGGAAAATGTCCACAGAGGGAAGTCTTACCAGTTCTGCATCATAGTAAAACCAAATATTTTTTAAGTTCTTGGGGTGCCATTCCTGCCCAACTCACAGTCCTCCAAGGTATGTCTAATATGAACAGAGACTTTACACTAGATGAAATTTTTCACACAACCAGTCCAAATGACGCAACCAGTCCAAGTGACTCCCTAAGCGTGTGGGGAGCCCTGAACTCCTCTGATATCAGTATTATTTATATTTGCCGTGAGGAGTTTATAATCCAAGTACACAAACACATACCAATTTCCAGAACAACAGAAACAGATAGGTATTATGTGTCAGCTGACTCAATTAGAATCCTTAGTTGGAGGAGAATTCAAAGCTGGGAAGAGTAGGGTAAGAAAATGATTTAGCAGTGTTTAATAAAATGAGGAAACAGGGGCCTTCCCTGGTGCTGCAGTGGTAGAGAGTCCGCCTGCCGATGCAGGGGACACGGGTTCGTGCCCCGATCCGGGAAGATCCCACATGCCGCGGAGCGGCTGGGCCCGTGAGCCATGGCCGCTGAGCCTGCGCGTCCGGAGCCTGTGCTCCGCAACGGGAGAGGCCACAACATTGAGAGGCCCGCGTACCGCAAAAAAAAAAAAAAAAAAAAAAGTGAGAAGACGGGATCTGGCAGGAAGTGAGATTGTACTCTACTGAGGGGATGAATGGAAAAGACAAAGAGGACTTGCCGTTTATAGGAAATGGCTGGGAGGAGGAGTTGCTTATTTCTTCAAAATAGTAGGATCTGACTATTAGGGTGCTCCCATTTGCAGCTACTGAAATTCAATCAAACAGGCTTCTAAACCCTCAAAATCAAACAAAACCCAAAAGTAAGCAAAAATGGGAATTTATTGGATCAGACAGCATAACCCTTCTGAAATGACTCAATCCCGGGGGACAAAAAGCATCAGCAGGACTGAGTCTGGCTCACTTCATCTCCTGGCGGCTGAATGCACTCTGGTGACTGGAACTGCTGGCTTGAATGTGTAAGTCTGTATTCTGTACAGTGAGGAGCCCTAGCTTGAAGAGTTCCACCTGAGGCCCAGAACTAGTGCCCATCACTAGTGCCCATCACACACACTTACTGTTTAAAATGCCCATCATTTTAAACAGTAAGTGTGTGTGTGTGTGTGTGTGTGTACAGGAGGGTTGCAATGCTCTAGTCAGTCCTGAGTTCACATGCCAACTTCTAAAACCAAGGAATCAGCTGCATCCAAACCATATGTCCTGAGAGTCTGAGAGTTGAGTGTTCCTAAAGAAAATCAGGGTGGTGGGTCAGGAAGCGGTAATACGTGGCTTGAATAGACAAAATAAATGGAATAAAATAAAGTGTCTACTATAATCAATGTACTTTTAACACAGTAATACTTGTATTTTAATCATCTGTTGGCTATGACTTAAAGTAAGGATACTTGGAGAGCTCTTTCTCTCTTCTATCTTGACTTAGCAACTTAAAGAAATAGGTTGTATCAATATTTGAGTTACAAAAGAGAAGGTTATTTGTCTCTTACCCTACTGTTTCCTTATTTCTTACTATAGAGGTAATAGACCTTTCTAGGAAACTACCCTTAGAAGATTAAAAGATTTCATCTAAAAAATGTACTTATTTGAAATTCCACAACATTCTTAACGAAAAAATATTATCTGCATAATTACATTAAATGGCTTCTGGAATACATTACCACTAATGATGCTAATAGAGTTAGTCCAGATGCAAACTATAAAAACATCCATTATCTTTTGTCCTTGAAGGAACTTCAAAAATTGATTTTTTTCTTGTAGGAAGCTTACAAATGTTATACTCTAATTTCTTGTATGTTGTTTTGTAAACTGTTCTACAGAGCCCCGATAACTCACAGAAGTTTCTGAAATGATTCTGAAAATATATCCCATAATTTTGTACTTTTTTCTGTGGTCCAATTTCATATGTAATTGATTTAATGTCTGTAGTCACCAACATATTTAAATATGATTTTTATTTTCCTTCCTAGCTTGTATTCAGCCTACAGATATTAGCACTATATACAACAGAAACATTTTCTACTATTTTGTAAGAAATAAATTGTTACCATTATTGGTAATACGCAAAGTTGAAAATGGGTTTCATTGTGCATCAGTGTTATGTTAACTTATAGAATTGACAAAAAATGTCTGTAGTGATAAAGTAACTTGAATATTCTGGGTCTCAAGTTCATAAAAAAGCAAATGTCCAACAAAAATGATGTTTATTAAAAAGTAAAGTAGATGTTTGTAAGGTAGGCAAGAGCATGGCGATAGAAGAGTATATGTAATGTAAACTTCTGCTAGCCTTGAGTGATTGTATGATGTCATTATTACCTACACAATATTCTGAATCTAGTTAATAAAATGTTTTTATTTTCTTGTATATAATATGTAGGTCATAAGCTTTTTTGGATTAGGCAGTGTTCTCCAGAGAAAGGATATATATGTATGTATGAATTGGCTCATGGGATTATGGAGGCTGGGAAGTCCAAAACCTGTAGGGTGGGCTGACAGGCTGGAGACCCAGGAGGACCAGTGTTGAAGCCCAAAGGTAGTCTGCAGTAGGAAGAGGAAGAGCCAGTGTTGCAAAAGAAATCTGAAGGCAGTATGCTGGAGAAATTCTCTCTTGCTTGGGAGAAGCCAAGCTTTTTGTTCAATTTAGACATTCGACTGATTGGGTAAGGCCCACCTACCTTAGGGAGGGCATTATGCTTTACTCGAAGTCCATCAATTTAAATGTTAATCTCACCCAAACACAAAGAATACACCCGGAATAATGTTTGACCCAAAAGCTGGGCACTCCATAGTGTCAAGTTGACATGTACAATTAACCATTCCAAATGCACTCCTTGTCAACTTGGCATCCATACATATCTCCTGAAACCATACTTATCTCCAAATAAAGACAATAAGAAGGTCACAATTCCACCTAACATGACACAATTATTCTGCATACAACCAAAACTGCACTAACCCTTTCCTGAGGAGAGGATGCAAAGTCCTTAGATGACATTTACTCTTCTTGATATCCTTAACTTAAATACTACAATGGAAAGTTAACAATACTTTTAAATATTATGATATAAAGAGAGTACCTCATATTACCTGATAAGGAGATAGGAGAAGGAAGAAACAAAGATATTTGCTATACAAACACACACACAAACATATTCATAGTAAAATAAGGAAGAAATATGACAATTTCTATAACTGGTCACATGGTCCTGGCTGGTGTTCCTGACTACTTCCTTCCACTATCCATTCCGTATTCCCTTTGCCTTTAGCGAGCACCTCTGCTGGTCCTGGTTCTTTACCTGGTGAGGTGACCCAAACCTTCATACCTGACAGTGTACTGTCATATAGGGAATACTGAGGCACCAGGCCAGGCAGTAAGTGACAAGTAGGGAAGTCTAGTCTTGGGTGGGGAAAATGTCCAAATAAGTGGACTGTTTTAATGTGTTTTAATCTTATTTTACTAAAAATGTTGTAAACTTTTCAACAGCTACTTGTTTCCTTCAGTTTTCCTAGTGCTTTGGACCTGTTGTCTGAATAACCTCAGTTCTGTTCCAGGCGGCTTATTTTTATGGCAGAAAAGCCTCTACCAGTATATGTGTTGGTTTTAGTGGGCATGTATCAGAGGATGCTGAGGAATAAATTATCCTCTTAGTTTGTTTTTTAATCAAGAAGGTTTCTAGTTTTCAGAGGAAATCCTGAATGCTATTACCCGTTCATATACTATCCTGTATGTGCTTCACATGAAGATAAGTGCTCATTTTATGGGAATGTAAATCTCGTGCCTTTCACCAACACTGAATTCATAGTTGGAGTTTCATATTCAATTAAGTAATTAAAACTTGTTGAAATGAAATATCCACTTTAAATTGCCACCATTTAAAATAAAGTATCACACATAATTAAAAAATAGACAAGAAAAAGATGGAAAGAAGAGAGTTTGCAAAAGAGATGATAAATCTGAAAGTAATAAATTAAAATGACTTTCAAAATAGATGGGAAATTAAGAAAAAGTAAAACTGCCTTTTAAAATATTGCCTATTTTATAAAACTTGGATCTTAATAGTCTTGCCTTATACTAGAGACAAGGCCAAGCTGTGGATAATCTCCAAAATGTTTTTCAATAAATATTTATTGAGTACCTACTATGTATCAGGTACTATTCTAAGCCCTGGAGACTTAGCAATGAACAAAGCAGTCTTTGTGCTTATAGAGCTAAAAATGAAAGAGGGGTGGATATAAATCCATCCATAGTTTGTCGAATAGTCATAAGTACCATAGTCATAAAAGTCCTTTTATGAACAAAAATATAGCAATGTATGGAGCCCAGAGAAGAGACTATGCTACTTTATTTTGGATGGTCAATAAGGGCCTCTCTGTGTAGACAATATCTGAGCAGAGATCTAAGGAAAGTGAGAGCTGGCGTGGTGAAGATACATGGGGCAGAGCATTTCATTAGGGAGCGAGATGCTGAGGGTGAGGGGACTGTTGAGGAACTAAGATCTCATAGGATAAGGGCTCTGGTTTTTGTTTGTTTGTTTTTTTGTTTTTTGCGGTACGCGGGTCTCTCACTGCTGTGGCCTCTCTCGTTGCGGAGCACAGGCTCTGGACGCGCAGGCTCAGCGGCCATGGCTCACGGGCCCAGCCGCTCCACAGCATGTAGGATCTTCCTGGACCGGGGCACAAACCCGTGTCCCCTGCATCGGCAAGCCCCTCTGGGTTTTATTCTGGATGATTTTAAGCAGAGAAATGACATGATGTGAGTACATGTTAAAAGGAGTATATGGATATGGAAATTAGATTGAAAGGAAACAAGGGAAGAAGCAGGAGACTGGATGTAATAATCCAACAGTAGTTGTAAGTTTGTAGTATTTCATTTTCATTTCATTCTGAGATGGATTTGCCCTGTATGCATTTGGAGAAGGCTAACACTAATCAAAGCACTTTTACTTCAAAGGAATATTAAGATATTTTAGTTTCCACATTTCTAAAATTTATATATGAAATAATTCCATCACTTACAGAGGTCCCATGCACTAAATGTGGTGATGAAAGAACTAAATTCACAAAGACAAAATACAAACACCAAATAACAAATGTATAGCTGAGAAGCACGGTATTAATAACTAATTTTAAATTATTATGCTAAGTGTATAGTATCCCAGTATGTGGGTTTTTAAAAAAATTATTATTACCAAAATAATTTATAGGATTTGTACTGCTTAGACTAGTTTGGACAACTGGGGTGCTTGTTAAAAATGTAGTTTTCTGGGTTCTATCTAGTCTCAGAATCTCCATGGGTTTGGGGACAGGAAATTTACATTTTAAACAAGCTTCCAGATGATTCTTATATATAATGATGTTTAAACCAGTAAATCTCAGAGTAATGGAAGAATAGTAGTTTAAATATTAAGATAAAAACAAGTAGGATTGCGTTCTATTACCTGGTCTCAAATCTATTTTTTAATCGGGCACAATATGAATAAAAGAAAATTAAAATTCTATCGCTCTGCCATAATTTAAAAAAAAACAGTGAGTTAAACTATAATAAAAATTGCAGAAGGATATGCTTTGTTAATTAGATGATGATAAGAAAGCATTAGAATGAGAGCTTTACAGTAAGAATGACCTTAGGAAACTTGTGGAACAACTTTCTTATTTCACAGATGAGAAAATTGAGACTCAGAAAAGTTGAATTAACAGCCAAAAAGAAGCACAGTACAGACTGTGGTCTCATGACTCTCGTTTCCCCTCTGTTATTTCCATGACTACACCATCACTTATCTAGGAATATTTCTGTGAGTTTATCTTTTTTTTTTTTTTTTTTTTTTTTTTTTTGCTTGTGGAACGCGGGCCTCTCACTGCTATGGCCTCTCCCATTGCGGAGCGCAGGCTCAGCGGCCCCGGCTCATGGGCCTAGCCGCTCCGCAGCATGTGGGATCCTCCCGGACCGGGGCACGAACCCGTGTCCCCTGCATCAGCAGGCGGACTCTCAACCACTGTGCCACCAGGGAAGCCCCGAGTTTATCATATTTTTAATTTCCTACAAAATTAAGTGACAGTGATATTTGGGGAAAATTTATTTTATTTTCCAAAACATGAAATACAAAGAGTGAGGATCCTTCTAAAAATCCTGAACCTAAGCCAATGTAATCAGTAATAGATTTTTTTTAAACATTAAGATGTTATTTCCTTTCATATTATTTTGACGTCCTCTGGCTACTCATAGTGAGTACAAATATATGTGGTACATTGTGGTATCACTGTTCAGAATCATCTGTTCCCCACACTGTGGGCTATGACTTAACCATAGCTCCAACAGGATGAGTAGCCTTGTTGTCTAGTGACTGGGCTTGGTCACATGACTTGCTCTGTCCAACAGAATATGAACAGACTTGATGAACAGTATATCCACTGAGACGCTTTCATTTTTTATTTTTATTTTTAACTTTTTATTTTATGTTGGGGTATAGCCAATTAACAATGTTGTGATAGTTTCAGGTGCACAGCAAAGGCACTCAGCCATACATATACGTGTATCCATTCTCCCCCAGACTCCCGTCCCATCCAGGCTGCCACATCACACTGAGCAGGGTTCCCTGTAACCAACAGGGACCTACTGTAGAGCACTTAAGACACTTTTAGATGCATTTCCCGTTGCTGCCAGTTCTCCCGCATCCGCGCCCTCTGCCACCACAGGGCGTACCCCATGTAAGGCCTTCTCTGTCAGCCTGGGTCCTGGTGGGGCAGACCTGAACCTGAACCACATCTTGAAGGACAGCCACAGCCAACAGCCCACAGAGGCCAACTTACCACATGACTGAGAAATAAACGTTATTGAAAGCCACTGACATTTTTGAGGTTGTTATTCATTGCAACCTGATAAAGCTAGCACACAAATGCTCCCATATCCATGACAAAAATCTGGTACCTGAGGCAGAAAAATATCAAAAGTGAAAATGTTGAGGGTCCCAAGCCAAGAGTCTTTGTTATAACAAAACCGTGTAAATATCTTATCAATGCGCCTGCATATATGTTAGTGATGTTTTTTATGTAGTTTAGAGGTTGATATACGATAGGTGCATATTTGAGTTATAGTCATTTGTGTCTGGAAAATAGGTGTAATGAATCTACATGACAATTTCATAATGTAAGATTGCACCAACATGCGGAAAGGAAGTGTCACAATTTATCTGGGGATATAATGTTCAGTCCATGGAAATATAGGGAAATGGTTTTTAAAATTATAATCCCACAAACACACAATGCTCTCTATCAGCGTACATGACCAGTGTCGGTTTTACATTAGCGAAAACAACTTGCTTCTCCTTGTGAGTTTTTTCAAAATTTTTCTTCTTAGTATTCTTAATTCTCCTACTGATTACTGAATATTAATTTAGAAAAAAATGCTTTTGAATTTTCTTCTTTCAACGTATTCAATGGCAAGGAAGAATTTCATAGATTTTGAAGGACCACCTGATTACACCTCTGGGGGAAAACTAGCAATAGCTTATTACGCCTATTTCTCAGAAATTATGAGATCAACGTTTAATAACGTCATCCGGCAGTGGTGAACTACAGCCAGTTCATAACAACACAAAAGAGCAAACTGTGCATCTCATCCCAACTCAGGCTTGAGGGACTTCACATTGATAGCTTGAAATCAGTCACAGTGGGAGAATTTATAAGACAAAAATTGGAAAGCACTACAAATCAGGGCACTACAAATTTTCCCCCTCTGCCAGAGAGTTGGTTTTTAAACACTTATCAGTGTACCACTGGGCTTAAAAATTCACCTTCTTTAACATTTGGTATTTTAACGTTCAAAATATTAAAAAATAGATGGCCTAATTTGATTTATGAGGGAGGATGTAAGGCTACAGTTACAATGGAAGCTAGTGGCTTGTTACAGAGGTTTCAGAAGGACAGAAGGCACTGAGGCATGAGACTAGATGATGCGCCAGGAGCCCTGTGCCACTCAGACTCGAGACTGGTAAAACTGATGCACCCAGCTTAAGAAATGAGACCCTTGATTTTGGCAAGGAGTGCCCATCGATGGGAAATCAGAAGATATTTTAAAAGACAGAAGCTGAACAGTCATCTAATAGTCTAATAGTGTTTCTCTTTTCTGGGTAGATACACATGGTCAGACGCTGCTGACAAACCGTAAGGATGAAGTATGCTAAAAACACACATTTAAAGGTCTTTCAACTTTACAAATACTTCTGATTATAAAAATGTATAAATATTTATTTTAGGTTTTACTGGGTGCAATTATTTTTAAGACTTTTAAACAAGTTAGCAGGGCTTCAACACTATCAGTTCTTTATTTGGGGTGTCTGTCAGCAAAAACATCTCAAGTAAGAAGAATGGTATGCCAGAATGTGTGTTAGTATTAACAGTTCTCTAGCTTGTGTTGTTGTAATCTTAGCAGCAATTCATAAATATTCTATAGAACACATTGCTGAAATATAACTTCCCACTTAAAAAAAAGTTTAACAAAATAAACACATATTGTTTTTTGTGAGACAAATAAACGCATGTATATATATGTAACTAACATCTAATAGAGTTCATATAAAAGTATCTATTAGGGAAGAAACAATTCTCATAATAAATTACCACATTCCTTTATTAAAAGACTTTAGCAACAGATGATAGTAGTGAATTGTTATTACTATACCTTTAAAAAATATATTACATATTAAATATTTTTAAAATAGTCACTGATCAGAAGTTAATCTAACATTTCTACTTTTTTCTATTACTACACAATTGATGATTAGAATAGTATATGGGCTAGCACAAATATTAAATAAAGCAACTTGACAGTGAAATTCTACTGCCATTCAGTGTTATTAATACTGAATTAAATATAAAAAATATTAAAAATAATCAGATGGTACAGCAGTTCCTTTAGGCATTTCCAGTGACTAGATCATGATTCATATTTCACAGGATTTTAGGAAACCAATAGTAAACACATTCTAAAAACCTAATATATGAATAAAAATTGAGTGAGAAATTTTGGGCCAAAATATAAGGTAATCATGCTCAGAAATATTATTTTAAAATTCATATTATCAAAGTATTTAGTCAACTTCCTAATCTTCTTAAAAATTAAAAATATTTTTATTAGAAACAAATTATAATGTATCATCTTAAGCAAATATATTAAAAATTATTGTAGTGAATACTTTTGATAATACACCATATAATGCTGCTTAGCAGCATTTTCCAAACTGTGCTCTGAGAAACTAAAGTTTCCAGGAAATGTTTACAGGTATTCTGCAGCAAATTAGCAAACACTACAAATCTTCACTCTATCCCCACCTTCACAGTGTCCATTAGATATTAAAGGTTCTGAAGTTCAGTAGTGAAGAAACCTAACTTTGTTGAATCCATCGTATCCTATGCTTATTCACCATAAAATTTGCTTTGCACAAACCATTTTTGAAAATTGCTCCCTGGTTGTTTATATACATTCTGTAACCACCCGCCGCACCTTTGCCTAGCACACAGATGTCAGTACATTTTTGTTGTCAGTATATACTGCTGACTAAATGAATAGATGAATGTGTTTTATCTTGTGTCATTTATTCCATTCTAGCTCACTAAAAGTAGTTTGGGTGTGACCAAGAACTGTGGAACAACTTAGGAGTTTATTGGTAATGAAGGAATTGGCTTCTACAAAAAACAAATAAGGTACATGACACTTTATAAGTAAAAGTAGGAAAATACTGTACCAAACTTCGTTTTGTTTTATTTTATTATTATTACTATTTTGGCCGTACTGCATGGCAGGTGGGACCTTAGTTCCCTGACCCGGGCCCTCAGCGGTGAAAGTGTGGAGTCCTAACCACTGGACCTCCAGGGAATTCCGTGGTTTGTTTTAAATAACAAACTAAACAAACTTTAAGTAAATAAATCTTATTTGGGGTAACTACTGAGAAAGTATAAAGGAAAAGTAAATAACAGAATGCAGTTTACAGTTTAATTGCAGATGCAAGCAATTTTAGAGTTTACAACGGACCCGAGCGGATGTCATTTCATAGCATGAGGATGGATTGTTAGCGTTCAACACATAGATGATAGCTTATCTTCCAGGCTTATTTTCATCTAATTTCATAGAGGCTGTGACACAAACCTATTTACCCAAACCTTCCATTATATTCAGCAGTGTCCTGAAATGATCAGTTTTGAAAGTGAACTAATGTGAACTAATTAGTGAACTAATCAGTTTTGAAAGTGAACTCAAGCTTATCTTATTACTCTAAAGTACAGGATAATATGAACAATAAAAATCATTAGACACTGAACAGCATTTTTTTTTTTTTTTTTTTTTTTTTGCGGTACGCGGCCCTCTTACTGTTGTGGCCTCTCCCTTTGCGGAGCACAGGCTCCGGACGCGCAGGCTCAGCGGCCATGGCTCATGGGCCCAGCCACTCCGCGGCATGTGGGATCTTCCCGGACCGGGGCACGAACCCGTGTCCCCTGCATCGGCAGGTGGACTCTCAACCACTGCCCCGCCAGGGAAGCCCCATGAACAGCATTTTTATACAAATAAAATTTAAAAACATCTCAGTCAGTTGTCTGCACAGATTCTCATTTGTAACGGAGCTGTTTTATCTTTGGCATAATTTACTCAATTTATCTGATCATATGACTGCTTTGCTTTAAAATTTTTCCTTAAAAATTTTACAGCTAAGACTGCACTAATTTACTTTACCAAATACATTGATAAAAAATCTTCCTTCCTCTGAAAAATGTCGATTTTGACGTAACAGCCTTTTTCCTTTCAAAATCGAATAGACAATTAAATGGTATTCATATGCACAAAAATTTAAGCCAAAAATTCAGACTCATAGGCAAAAACATTAAATACACTCTGCTCTGCCAAAGGAAAAATCTTGGCCTCTATCCACATTTATAAAGCAACATATAAAATATATATACTAAATCATCTCTGATTAATTTCTCTCTTCCCTTTTGACTTGTAGCTATAGCTGCCAATCATCACCTCATTTGCTTATTGACATTAATGTACTGCTAGAGAACTAGGCTGCAAGTATAAAACCATAGCTGCAAGAAGTAGTGTTTTGGCAATAGCTAACATTTTGTTAAGTGTCATTGACAAAATTTTTGGAGTGGCTAAAAAAAGTTCTGAAGTAGCAATATTAAATGTGCTAAATGGGGGGAAACTAACATGCAACACTAATAAACGTGTGATAAATGGCTTTGAAAATGAAAATTACTCTGTTAGTAATAGACATCCTTTTATACCTTAAAGTAAAAAATGAAAAGCCAAACATTCATTAATAATATATATGGTAACCAAATGTATTTTTTATTCACTCTCCTTGGTTAGTATTATTACACTAGCAAATATGAGTTTTCAGTCTCTAATTCCTAGGAAACACCAAAAAATAGAAATATTTCTGAAAAGAAGTGTTTTTCTTTGCTACATGTTGGTTCAAAATTAATCACTCCGAAGGAGAGGAAGAATATTAACTGTCTAAACGTTTTGCTACATGTTGTCTATTTTTAGGGTCTTATTTCAGAGCCATTTAAATTGAGAGGATCCTTTAATTATGCTCCCAGAGTCAGGAACATACCTTTTATCTATTATGAGCCACTGGGAAGATAATTTGTCTTACCAAAATTCTAAGATAATTATAAAAAATTTAAAAGTCAGTTGACAATGCTAGTAACAATGGGTCATCTGGCTTCAAATTTTAATGGATAGTCTATATAGTCTCTCTTATTAAGGGAACCCTTGTACACTGTTGGTAGAAATATAAATTAGTATGGCCTTTATGAAAAGCAGTATGGAAGTTCCTCAAAAAATTAAACATAGAACTTACCATACGATGCAGCAGTCCCATTTCTGGGTATACATCCAAAGGAAGTGAAACCAGGATCTGTAGGGTGCACCCCTACATTCATTTCAGCATTATTCACAGATTCACAATAGCCAAGATGGAAACAACCTAGATGTCTGTCAATAGATGAATGGATGAAGGAAATATGGTGTTTGTGTGTTGGTGGGGGGGGATATGTATAAAATGGAATATTGTTCATCCTTAAAAAAAAAAAAAAGGAAATCCTGCAATTTGCAGACAACATGGATGAACCTGGAGGACATTGTGCTAAGTGAAATAAACCAGACAGAAAGAAAAATACTACATGATGCCTGTCCAAACACCTAGGGCTTGTCTCTGATTGGTTCCCCCCCTTCCCCTTCATCCTCCAGACAAATTGCAAACTGTTCGAAACAGGATGTTGAAGGTGCGGATTCCCCAAGTGAGGAGATTGTTAGGAAAGAGGCCGGTGGGGAGAACCCGAGCTCCAGGAGATGAGGGGATGAAGGGCCTTTTCCAAACTCTTCCCGATCAGACGATGTACCATCCTCTTTGTGTCCCATGCATGTTTCAGCTGTAGGAAGGTTCCCCTGCACCTGGAGTTTTGGGATCCATGGAACTGGGGGCCAGGAAGTATTACTCTAAAGGGGCTGCATTTGCTGACCCATCCTCACCAATTCTCTCAGCCCCACGGGTGTCCAGTCTTAGGTCTCATGCAGCTGTGGGTCTAGTGCGGTCAGTCCACATTGCATT
Organism: Delphinus delphis; assembly: GCF_949987515.2. NCBI lineage: Eukaryota > Metazoa > Chordata > Mammalia > Artiodactyla > Delphinidae > Delphinus > Delphinus delphis. The sequence continues at coordinate 58,381,272 of NC_082696.1, read as the reverse complement.
ACAGCCCCTGAACGTAATTTGTAAGTATTTTCACTGTCTCACTGTCTTTGTATTTCTTTTTTATAATTTACTTTATAATGGTGTATAGCTGATTTTCAATGCTGTGTTTCTTGCTGCTGTACATCCACTTGATTCATTTCCAGAGATACATCAATACATGTTTTTTCAGATTAAAAAAAAATACTACATGATTTCACTTATATGTGGAATCTAAAATTGTCAAATTCATAGAAGCAGAGAGTATAATGGTGGTTACCAGGGACTTGGGAGGGAGAAATGGGGAGAGACTGGTCAAAAGGTACCAAGTTTCAGTTATGCTGATGAATAAGTTCTGGTGATCTATTGTACAACAATGTGACTAGAGTTAACAATACTTTTTACTTGAAATGTGCTAAGAGGGTAGATCTTAATGTCACCACCAAAAAAATGTGTTAACTATCTAAATAGACAGGTTAATTAGCTTGGATGTGATTTTTTTTTCACAACGTATATCGAATTATCAATTGAATAACTGTATACCTTAAATATATACAATTCTAAATTGTCAAATATACCTCAATAAAAAAGAAAAAAATTCCGAAATTCTTGTTATGGTAAAAAAGTTTTGTTTTCTCTGAGTCAGTAAAATACTGTCCTTAATTTTAAAATCCAAATGGTAAAATGAGAAAGATTATAAGCTGAGGACAGGTTTGAATGTGGTTTATAAAATTAGGAATGGGCAAACCTGGGTTAACTAACTGATTTGAGAATCTCCTCAGAGGTCGCACATTCGGTCCACAAGCCAAATCCAGACTGCAACTTAAAAATGGTTTTTACATTTTCTAATGGCTAATAATAAACAACTCAAAAGAATATTTTGTGACACATGAAAATTACATGAAATGCAACTTTCAGTGTCCAGAAATAAGAGTTTTATGGGAACGTGGCTACACGTATTCACTTATTTGTCTATGGTGCCTTCCACATTACAATGGCAGAGTTGAGCTGTAGCAGCAGAGACCTATGCAGTGCTCTCATAATTTTGCACTACTGCTCAGCGCGTTACAAACTGTAGTGATAGTTATTACTACCAACATTTTGAATGCCACACATACTGTCATTCCACAGTATTTCAAATTTTTTTATTACCAGTGCATACCGATAATGTCGGAACAACAAAAAAGTAGACTTCAAGTGTCATGTGTTTAAGGCACGGAGGAGTATGGATTATTTTGTTATCGAATTAGATGGCAAAGCATGGTGTCTAAAATGCAAAGACCCTGTAGCTGCTCTGAAAGAATATTATACGCGGTGGAATTACCACACTAAGCACTCACCACAATATTTTCAATTCATAGGAATGTAGTGGCCAGAAAAGTTAGAAAATTTAAAACAAGGTATCTCATCACAGCAGAATTTCTTTACAAAAATTAAAAAATGAAAATAAAGCTACAGCCAAGGTAAGTTTCTGAGTGGCTCATTTGTTAGCCAAGCAAGGAAAGCCACTTACCAATGGTGAGTTAATTAAATTGTTTTTGATTCATCAGCTAAAGAAATGTGTCCAAAGTAAACTTGCTTAAGACTATTAAATTAGCCTTTTGGCAAGAACAGTTGCTCACAGAATTGAGAACATTGAGAACAACATCATTAGTCAATAAAAAACCAAGGCAAATGATTCTGAGTTGTTCTCCTTGGCTCTTGATGTGTCAAAAGGTGTTACTGATACTGCTTAGTCATTATGATTTATTTGATGAGTCAATGCCAAGGTTGAAGGGACTGAAGAGTTGGTTTCTATGAGTCGTCTGCATAGGACAATTATGGACAAGAATATTTTCTAAGAAGTTAAGAAAACATGAGCTCAGTATAACCTGAAGTAGAATCTGCTAAGATGTGTTACAATTTGTGGTGGTAAAAATATGTGTGGGGTAAACAGGGCTTAGTTGGTCAAATTTACAAAGTTTGTGAAAATGCAATGTTTAAAACCTACGGTTATGTACTGTATTATTCATCTGCAGGTACTCTGTGGAATATGTATGACTCGATCTTATGTTACTGAACTAGCAGTGTCAATGGTGAACTTCATCTTACCGTCATCAGCTGTTATTTTTCATCAGATGTAGAAGCTGAATATCCTCCCACACAACAGTCTGTTGGCTGAGCAGTGGTAGTTTCATTGTTGAGTTTTTGAGATCAGAGCTGATAACTGAGATTTTTTGGAACCAGAAGAAATGCACTCAACCAATATTACAGAATACTGAACGGCTTTGTAATTTAGCTTCTGTTGCAGCCTTGATAATGTTTTGTAATGAATGCAACCAAAAACGGAAACAGTGCGCAACAGTGAGAATAGCTACTCGCACTGTAGGTGGGATTCACTGGGATTCAGAGAAAAGCTTCCAACTCAAGGAGAACTGTAGAGTGGTGCTTCTCAAAGGGTGGCCCTCAGACCAGCAGCATGAGCATCACCTGACTATCATTAGAAACGCAAATTCTACTGAATCAGAAGCTCTGGAGGTGAAGCCAGCAAAACAGTGCTTAGATGTGAAACGGACTACCGTAAAGTAATTTTGACAACAACTAACAGTGTTTGAATCATGAAGTCATGTCAAGCTGCTTTATATACTTCCTGTGCTATCAAAGGTAAGATAAGCGGCAGGAGCTCTATTCTCACATGAACTGGCAGCAGATATACTTTCTGAGCTCAAAGGATATGTCCGGGACCTCAATGCAAGTGTAAAGGAAATACCCATTTGTCAAAATCCATTCAATTATGCAATTGAGGAGCTTCCACCTAACCTTCAACCAGGAAGTGAGTCGGGAAGTGAGTAATCTGCAATGTAATAACATTCTAAAAGAAAAATATCAAGAGAAGAAAGAACCTAATGGAATTCTTTCAATGCCTTCCAAGTGATAATTATGCTCCATGAAAATCATCTTCTCGTGGATTAATGTAAGTATCTGGCAATACTTATCTGTATGAAAAGATATTTTCAAAAACAAAATATGTAAAATCTTACTATAGATCAACATTAACAGATGAATATGTACAATCAATTTTGATGACAAGAAATATTAACATTGAATCCCAATTAAGTGAAATGTCCTCCCCCAAAGTATTTCTTTCTTCTTCTTAGTAGAACTGTAATACAAAAAACTGTTCTCAATTATTCTTATGTTTTGAATTCTGTCAATAAAAATGTTGTGGAAATTCATTTTCTCTTTAGTTACATAAGTACTTACATAGTAATTTCCATTTTGCCTCTTAGCCCACAAAGCCTAAAATATTTACTATCTGGTCCTTTACAGAAAATTTTTTGCTGACCTCTGCTCTAGAGCCAGATACTACCTGGACACTTTTAGAAGCATGGACTGAATGAACTGTCTCTACAGCTGGATGGCTTGAGTCTGTATGCTGCTGGCTCTGCCATTAGCAGCTATGGAATCATGAGTAAGTTCTTCAATCTTTCTCTGCCTCACCTGTAAATCGGAGTACGCAATGGTATCTATTTTACAGGGTTGTTAAGAGGACTGAGTTAGTAAATGCAAAACACAGGAAAGAGTGCCCGGCACAAAGTAAGTATTAACTCAATGGCAGCTGTTAGCTTAAGACAAAAGCACTGCTTCACCCAGCTGGTAGTCCAATTATAAATCTCATCCTCCTAAAACGTCCACTGAATAAAATATTCATTCCTGGGTGAAAAGAAAATCCAAATGCATGAAGCTAATAATAGAGGATAACCAAGCCCTTTTCCAACTGCCCTTTGCTTCTGCCATCAAATAGAAGACATCGTGGGGCATACCAACAAGACAGCAGCTCTCATACAATGGTTTCTTACGTGGAGGAGACTGGATTACTATTTTAATATTTTAAATGTCACGTATTACATTCTTTATATTCTATAAAAGAATAAACACAGTACTACTAGTAATTTATAACACTTATAATTTTAAAATTTGACATATGGCTTAATTCAATAATATATTCTTATTCATTATTTACTGAATGCCTACTATTTTCCATATGTATAAATCCACTAGCTTTACTTTGGGGGTAAAATGCTTTCAGATATGTACTATTGAGAGTATCCTCAAAAATTTCCTAGAGATATATATTAACTGTGCTAATTTTTAAACTAAATATGCTTTTTCTTAAATGACTACACCTTATAGCAAGAAATTCTAGACTAGTGCTGTCCAATATGATAACCACTAGCTTCAGGTAACTACCGAGTACTTGAAATGTGGCTAGTACAACTGAGGGATGGAATTTTTAATTAAATTTAACTAAAATTAAATAAAATAGCCACATGTGGCTAGTGGCTGCTGTATTGGACAGCAGAGTTCTACGGGATCACTCTAGGATGTGTGGATATTGGAAATTAACATTTTGCCCTGTGTGGGAAAATAAATTTTGTTACACTATATATTTAGTATTAGTTTGCTATTCAAAACAGCCCTGCCTTTTCATTCCAGAAAATATTTTCTGTCTACTTTCTTAGCAGCAGAACTAAATCAATTTACTATTTGACAAAACAATGTTTGTTTGCTTTGTTTTCTCCACTGTCCCTGATTTCTAATTATTTAAGGTGCTGGGGCAGAGAAAATAAAATAAAATAAAATCCACATATAATTCAGAAGTCTTAAACCTTTCCCTCTGGCAAATTTTTAAGGCATCTGCTGAACAGCTGGAAAACTATTTCATTTAATAGTTTACCTCGTGTTCTTGATTATGCCCATATTTTACTACTGTTATTATCCAGTAGTAAAATAGATAAATATATCAGAAGAAAACTGGAAAAACTGAAAACTTTCAAGTTGAAGAATTAGTGTATCAACGTAAAATATAATCTTAACAGATAAAAAGTAAGATTCTTTCTCCAACCAACTCTGACAATTTTGTACATACCAAAAGAAATACTGGCCAGGTCATAAGGCTTATAATTAATAAGGCATCTTTACATGGAAGTGTGAAAAATTAACTTTATTCTTGCATAAATATCATGATATTTTATTGTTCAAAGTGCTCCTTTCAAAATAAGTTAAAATATTTCCATATTACTCTTTTATTAAACATCTAGTTATTGACTAAAGCACAATATCACTGATTAACGTAAGACAAAAATAATATGAGCCACTCACATATTCTTGAAGGAAAGTGCTTACAATATTTTGTGAAAACATTTGTTTACATCACTGATTTAATGATTTAATGGACATTTCCATATTTTTCTTTAAAATCCACAAATGTCTTAAGATATTCCCACCATTATAAAAACTAAACAAAACCAACCCCAAAACAAAACCCTACAAAAGCACATTAATTTTATTATAAGACATATATGAAGTCACTGAGTAAAGCTCTTTTTTATAAACACTTTTGGAAAGCTCACATTGAGTTCTAGCACAGCTCTATTATCAATCTGTGAACAGAAGGACACATCAAGTAAGGAAAGATCTTTACAAGATTCCAGGAGTTTTCTTAAAGATGCTGGACTTACCATTCTTGTTCCTGTTTAAAAAAAAACAAACAAAATATTATATAACACATATAATATCCTGATAAAAGTCCCTTTTTATTATTTAAAATACACTTAAAATAGACTTTTACAAATTAAAAACATTTCTTAAAACAAGACTTCATATTGAAATAGTCCTGTTAAAAAAATAAATAAATTTCCCAGCCAAATTGGTATCTAGGACCTGAATTTTGTCAATCTCTACCCATTCTTATCTTCATTCCTACCTCCTACCCTTTCCAATCAGCTCCTCCAGACTTTCCTATTTCTGTTCACCCCAGTTCAAAACTGTTCGCACATCTCATTTTCCTGAACCCATGGGTCAAATCAGACAGCAGTACTTAATGATTCAACCTCTAATTCCATGCAGTGCAATTACTGAGCAACTACCCTGTAGAAACTTGTTTCAGGCACTGGAGATACAAAGATGAGTAAGACACGTGTCTGCCTTAAGGAACTCATTGACTAGAGTTGAAAGCAAATAACTACAACACAATTTGATAAGTTCTACAGTAAGTGGTAGGTATAAAATGTCATTACTGGAAGACAAATGATGGAAGATGAGTACTATTTAGCCCATGTTAAATCTGAAGTGATTATGAGATATTCGGATGGGTTATAAATCATATAAATTATGTAAAGCACCTGATGCACGGCAGGCACTCAATAAGTACCAAATATCACTAGGCTCTAAGATGTCATCTGTTGTAACTATAGCTTTTCTAAGGAGAAAAAAAAATCATCACAATCGTATTACACATATATACCTGGGATGGGGATTAAATGTTCTGAAACACTAGTCTATGCCTTTTTCTCTGAGAAATCCTTTCTTCGCCCCTCCCGCCATGAGAAGGGAGAAGTAACTATACTTCTACCAGAAGCTGTAACTATACTGCTACCCTGGCTGCGATTGGCCCCATGATAAACCAATGCAGATTCTCCTGGGAATTTAGAATTGGGATTCAGTAAAGCCTCCAGTGCCCATTTGATCTCTTGAACTAAAGACATGGAAAACTGGGTCAGGGCTGCTATATTTAGCCATGTGTACCCAGAGGAACAGAGATGGCCAGCATGACAAGAAAAGAACAAAGCAAAACCAAAGGGAGAAGCAGACACAAACGTCTCTGTAAGTGTACAGCGGCAGAGGGTGTGGCTTAGGGACAGGGGCCTGAGTATGCAGGATAGGAGAAGGAACGAAAAAGAGAAAAAAGCTTCCTCGCCTTTTGATGGTTTTCCAGTCTCTCCTGAGGTCTGACCATACCCAGTTTCTACCATGGGATCTGAGATGGACACCTGTATCTTCATAATAATCGCCTTTTTCGTATGCTTAAGTTATCTTGAGGGGGTTTCTGTTATATAAGATCAGAGAACCTCACCTAAGCCATTTGGCTCTGTGGAGATTTTCACCTAGGGCTGTGACTTTTTTCTATTTGCCAGTCTTGGTCATTAGAATCTGAGTTTCCTGATAAATTAGGAGTTCCTAAAGCCTAAGAGAATGCCAGGGAAGGAAGTCAGAGATTGAACATTTAACTGGGCTAGGGTCACCTGTCCTACGTTTCCAGGGTACTTTGTGCTGTTGTTTTGTTATCCACTTAGGACACAATTTTGTTTTCAGTCAGCTTGCTCCTTCAGGGCACTGAATATCTCCAGTGTTTAAAATAATGCCAAACATAGTATATGCTCAATAAGTGTGTAATGAATGAAAAAATGAAGGAATGGTGGTTAACTGTCCGATGCCATCACCCTGGTATAGACCCTCGTGAGATGGATTATTGAAGCTAATCTCTTTGATTTTGATTTCTTCCTTCTCCAATTCACCTACTACTCATTTCCAGATAAGTATTCCTAAAACACAGCTCTAAATAATATCACTCATATCCCTAATTAAAACCCAGTAAAACCTCTTCCTTGTTTAATTTTGTGCATACTTCTCATCCTGGTGCTCAAAACTCTCCAGGATACCCTCCATTATACCAACATTCTAGATCAAATTAGACTGCCTATTCTCTCAAGATATTCTGTACTTTTAACACCTTTGCTTTCGTTTCATGCTATTCATGCTGCCTAAAATGCCCTTCTCCCCCAATTTCCTGCTCACTTTTTAAGGATACCTTTCAAATATCTATTAATTAGCCTTTTAAATTAGGCTTTTCCTTATTTCTCTGATCATATATATACTCTCTTTTCTTTGAGCCCCATCAAAGTGGACTTGCTTCTGGCTTGCATTACAGTTATTTATATGCTTGTTTTATTCCTTCTTGCTAGGTTTTCAACTCCTGAAGACAGGGACTGTGTCTTATTCGGCTTTGTACTGATCGATAAGTACGTTTAGTATGACGAAGATTTGCCACTTAACATTCATATGTGCTAATCACAAAATGACAAATAAAATAATGAATATCAGCATGGTTTAACTAAGAATCCTTTTTTTAAAAAAAAAATAAGGATTCTAACACTAAACGATGAAAGGAGACCAAAAACAACAATAAAAGTAAAGAAAATATAGCACAGTGGTTAGAAGCATAGACTCTGGTTCAAGTCCAGATTCCTTACTAGTTATGAGCCCTGGGCAAATCCCTTAACCTATTTCCACCCGTTTCCTCCTCTGTGGCTAATAATAATATCTACCTCATAAGGTTGTTGTGATGATTAAATCAGTTAATATATGCTCAGAACAGTATAAAGCACACAGTCATGTTGTTGTTAACAATATTAATTATTGACTACTAGTGATATTACTTTTTATTGTGCTCTTTATATTTGAAATAAGATGTTCCAATATATTCGCATGACAGTCATCTTGCATCGGTAATTAGATTTGACATAATAAATAATGATACTGCCTTGCTCTTATGCTCATGAAAGTCACAAATGTCTTCAAAAAGAAGTCTTTATACTTCGTACCTGCTTTTCTTTTATGTCTGTCTCTGTCAAGTAATTCATACATTTATAGACCAAACTTAGGCCACCTGACAACGGAACCCACTGCTCATCACAACTGCGCTTTTGTTTTGGGATCAGTGTTACCGACTTCTCTGGTAGCATCTCTTTCAGATACTGGCTACTCTCCATCTCAAGTGTATGTTTTTGGGTTTATTTGAGGGTTTTTGGAGGGAGAATTGTAAACTAGGTTTTAAACAACAATGGCACCATCCTCTGAAGTGAAGCCTGATGCAATTAGTGATCATTTTAAAAGGCCCTTGACTGCCTTTCCTCATTGTCCCTGTGAATTCATGACTTTTTCTTGAATGTTTCAAAATAATTACCTTATTAAAAAAAAGTCTAGGCTAATTCAAGCGGGAAGGTAGATAGGCAGGCAAAGAAACAAGCAAGGTAAGTGGTGTGGTGTTTTGAAAAGACAGTACTGACTGTGGAGACAAAACCCTTGTATGTGAACCCTTGCTCCGCCACATATTAATTGCTGGCTCCAGTATCCTCATCTATGAAAAGACAATGATACCCAGCTTCCTGAGCGATGAAGATTAAGGAGAATATAACACAGATGAAGTATCTAGCCTAAAGTGTACATATAATAGGCAAGAATTTCTCCCTAAGTTTTTTCAGTCAACTGTTTTTATTGATTTTTAAAATGTTATTTGTTTTTATTGAAGTACAGTTGACTTACAATATTGTGTTAGTTTCAGGTGTACAGCACAGTGATTCAGTAATTTTTGCAGATTATATTCCATTATAGGTTATTATAAGACACTTGATATAATTCCAGTGTATATATCCTTGTTGCTTATCTATTTTATATACAGTAGTTTGTATCTGTTAATCCCATATGCCTAGTTTCCCCTTCCTAAATTTTTAAGCAAGAATTTCTGCCTACAAGGAACTTGAATAAGTAACATGCAACTATATAAGCAACATCTACAAATGTACCATAAGCCTGGACTGTGGAGAGATTTTAACTGAAACTACAAACATAAGTGTTGAAAATCTTCAGGTTTCCCTTTGGTTGAATGTTGAATAAACAGTAAAGGATATAATTAGCACTTCAAGGACTAATCTGCTAGTATTAATAGATCACTAGCAACACAGCGCGAGTGCTATTCGGGTTCGTCACCGTGTGGGCAATTATAACCCTGGCGTTGCTAGCACTTCCGGCCAGTGTCAGAAGTAACAAAATATCACAGGGTTTCTGGCTGTAAATTGCAAAAAAGACACAAGGAATCCCAGCACTGGGAAGGATTTTCAATAGCTCTGCCTTAGGGCAGAACTATTCCTAAAAACTAGAATCATCAGGGATGGAAATTTCACAAGATTCCTTAATCAAGAATTTAACATCAAGAAGCCATATGTGTGTGTGTGTGTGTCCTGAATTCATTAAACAAACGGATTAACTTCTTATCTGTCAATAATAATAATAGAGAACACAGCTCACACAAATTCTCACTCTTCTTACTAGACCAAGAATTATGGTTATTTAGAGCTTTCTCATAGGTTCAACTATAAAATTCTGTTACTGCCCTCACTCTTTTACTTAAGTACAGTTATAATTATCAGGACAACATTTTTATTGTATCCAAGAACTTCTTTTCTCCCTATAAAAAGTCTGAGGTTAGTTTTTATGTCAAGGCTTTAAAAGAAATTTATAGATAGTATCCTTACCTAATATGTCCAGTTGGCGTAATCTGGTACAATTACATGCTAGTTCTTCAATGTCTGTGTCACACACAGACCTGTTAGCTGTTAGAAAGAGTTTCTGCAAGTTTGGAAGCTGGCGTGCCAGTTTGGCAAAGCAGCCGGTGCTGCTCTGCAGAGTAGGGCACCATCCGAGGTCAAGTTCCTCCAGAAGTGGACACCCAGAAGCCAGCTCTGCTATCCCGTTCTCAGTAATGTTCTTACATCTCCACAGATCCAGAGTCCGGAGTTTTTTACACTTGGCTCCTATCATGCTAGCTATCACGTCATAGTCTTCAATCTGGAAATCAAATAATTTCAATCTTTCCCATATTATGCTCAGAAACACAAACTGTTTTGAGCACGTTAAAGCATTCTTAATCATCTCCTGTTGTTTGCTTCTGTGCAAACATACCCACACTGTCATTAACACAGATGTGCCCACTCATCTCACAGACCTGCCACCGTTTCGTAAAACAGCGAGAGTAATCACTTACTTAAAAATCCATTTAACAGAATTCCAGACAGAGGACGTTAATGAATGAAATCCCAAAGCAGTCTGAAATCCTCAGTCCCTCTTAAAGAATTTGAGGATTATGTATTGTCCTTGTATGCCTCCCATTTTGACGGTAGCTGTTGCTACGTTGATATGTAAGATCTCCCTGATAAAGGTATGCACTTAGCTAGGCTCTAAAATAGTAAGTGAATATGCTGATGGTACTAATAAGGATACTCGTTTTGGGTTAAAGGAGGCATTTGGGGACTGAAAATGCAACCTGAAAAATAATTTAGATTGTGATAAGTTAGCTGCTGTCAGTTATTGGAGGTGTCCAATGATTTACCTCATGATCGTGGGATAAGCTTCTACTATTCAAGAATTAAACATTTCAGTTCATGGGCTTTGAATGTTTTAATAATGTTTCTTTAAACAGATTCTTTTAGGAGTTTCATTTGATTTTGTTATAATCAGGTATCAGCATTATCATCAGAAGTCAAAAGGAAACGAAACAGCAAACATTTCCAATGATTACTTCCTTTTGTCCATTTGTTTATTCGTATTTTCATCTCCGATGTGCTGGGAGCAACAGTGAATCAAAAAAAAAAAGACTGTGTTCACATTTCTTGGAAAGACATACAGACACATAAATGAGCAAAATAAATTCAGAGAGTGATAAGTAAAACAATAAAACAGGTGACATGAGAGTGATCAGAGTGGCAGAGGTTGAGGGAGGGAGTGGTGGCTGCCAGGATCTCCGGGAATGAGCGTGGCTCATTCAAGGAACAGAAATATGATGGGTACACGGCCCAAGGGGAGTGAGAGAGAGGGCAGGCTGTGAAGCCAGAGAGCTACGCAGGGGCCAGGCCATCAGGCCGTGAAGGACTTTGAATTTTTATTTTAACTATAAGGAGATCAATGGAGGGTTTGAAACAAATATGATTCACATTAAAACAAAAACCCCTCCGGACTCTGGAGGATGGTCTACGGTGGGTATGAATGGAGGAGGAAGCCCAGTGAAGAGGCCTGCACTAGCGCAGAGGAGAGATGCTGGGTCTTGGATCAAGGTGAAGCAGTGGCATTGGAGAAGTGGACAGGTTGGGGGCTATATTTTGAGTCAGAACCAAAGAGCTGATAGATTAGATACAGTGGTGATGATTTCTAAGGTTCTGCAGGAACAATCATGCAGAAGACCACGAGAAATCGATTTGGGTAAATACAACTATCTTCTTAAGTGAGTGCACCCAAACAACACAAAACTGTAGCTTTGATCATTAGTGCAGCCAATTAGCTTCTTTAGGAAGAAGCAAATTAAAAACTTTCCAAAACCCATGATTCTGATTGCTATTATTTTGATAGTCAAAAATAAAATATCAAATGAATCATCCTGCCTTTTGGTCAGCTGACAGGAAAGAAACTGAAATAAACATGGTATTAAAGTATCAACCAAGAGCTGTCTGTGTTACTGTCCTGGTGAACCCAGACCTGCTGTGAAGAACAGTACCTCTGTGACAGTATGAAATGTTTCAATCATCACGTTAGTAGCAGTATCAGCAATATTAGCAGTATTTCTGAACTTCGAATGTCAAGTCCTTAAAACTTCATTTCCTGGCAAATAAATATCAATTGTAACAATACTGGTAACTACATACTTTAATTTAAAAATGGCCTATTTATCTGAAGTAGCATTTCCCATACCATATTACATAATAATAGATGTAACATGAAAAAATGGGCTCATTGGTCAGGTAAAGTTGGAAAACATTGGTTTAAGCAAAGGCAAACTGTTTCTTTATTGTAGGACATACCATTGAAAACTCCAGGGGGAGGATACAGGAGCATCGTTTCCTAATTTAGACCCAGAATTCCTATTCCCCCTTCTTTCCCCCTACAATACACAACTTTTTAACTTGAATATCTTTTAGGACTAATGTTCCATAGGTCAACTTAGGAAAATGCTGACTTCAACTACACCTAACTCCAACTATAAACATACATAATTCCAACTCGAAAGTGTCTGTGATTAGAGGCCTGCTTTTCTAGAGAATGCTGCTCTAGGTTATGCGGAGGTAATTAACAGGCAGAATAAGATACCTCTGGCCAAAGTCAAAGCAGGGTCCTTACCAATCTAAAGAAGGCAGGCTAACAATAAGCAAAGTCCAAGTGACAGTAACTGGTTCGTATGTTGTCACAGAAAGTGCCATGGAGTGTCACTGAGCCCATCTAGAAGAGCCACTAGAAGGACCCAACAGAAGCCCATGAAATGCCTTACTAACGTAAAAAGTTGACCAGAAGGGAAACCTAATGCTGAGTTAGTGGGCTCTCAGATTGTTTCCAGAGACCGGGATGGGCCTGAGCCCATACATGGGGTTTAATAAGGCCTAAAAACTTCTCTGATATTGCAACCATCCTGCTTATTCAGGTCTTCCTAATAAGTGGATGCAAAACTGGAATGGTTTAGGATCTCCTGAATCTGCTTTGGGTATGGGGGGGTAGGTAAGAAAATAAAGAGGAATGGATCGCTCCACAGTCAGTTATATTGGGAGATGCATTTCCTGTGAGTGTGCATGCATGCACACACGCACACAGGCTCACACGTATGCACACACGCGCACACACAGAGTTCTCCTGTCCCTTGAGTGCCAGTCTTATTTATTAACCATGTAATTTAGTTGAAAAACATTTAATTCATCCCATGAACTCTTCCAATGACATATAAATTATAATTTTATATCTGAAAGGAGTTTCAAGATTATTTATTCCAACAGTCCCTACGTTTTTGGATTTCACAGACCAGTAACGTTTTAAAGAAATTAGTTCCAACATAGGTTGGTGTCCATCTTTTCATCTTACTCAGTAAGGACAGTGAAACAAACAAAATAAACCTATCTACTATCATCAGCATTTCCAGAAAATAATCTCTGAACTCAAAAACTAAAATTAGCTTTGTGAAAAACTTACCAGACTACTGGCATTTGGGTATGATTGATATATTATTTTGTAAAGAAGCCCAGAGAGCTAAATAGCTTGTCTGAGATAACATCTGGCTTGAGGCAGAACCACACTCTTTGCACCACACTATACTCCTTTCCTTGTTCTCACAGATAAATACTGTCAAAGACAAATTCTCCCATTTAAGAAAAATGTTTTAAAGCGAGTTGCACATAGTTATCCATAAATCTGAAAAGCTGTGGGTGGGTGTGGGGAGGGTCAGGATAAAAGTCACCCATGGGAAGAAAAAGAGAAGCAGCAATTGAGAATAAAGAATTTTCCAATACTTACCATGACACAACTACCCAAACTGAGGTGCTGAAGCTCTGAACAGAAGTTCAAAACGCTGAGCAGGGCTGTTTGCTGCCATCAGGAACCACATCAGAGGCAAATAAGGAAAGGACAAGAAAGTGAAACAAAGAGAAGAGGTCAATTAGACATTAAAGGCTGTCACTGCTTTTCCTGAAATAGAGCTCAAAACCTTGGTTACAAACACCACAAATGCCATTTAATGAGTCCCCAGGTGTTCACACCATTGATTGGCTTGGAGTCAAGGTAATCATTACTTGTCTCCACGTAGTAAGTCCTCACTCTGTATATGATTTTGCATGCCCTAAAGACACCTATATTCCCTATGACCTCTCAGTGCATTTTCCAAACGTAAGCAATTTGAAAGCCTGGTGAAGACTGAACAAGACAAGCTAAACCAACCCTCCCTCGCTCCAAAAAAAAAAAAAAGCACCAAGGGTTGGTGACAACTGTAGAACAGCGGCAGCTCTGACATTCACTGATCAGCTGCAGGCTGATGGAACTGCCAATAGCCACCCCAAATCAGGACTGAGCCCGTGACTTTAATGTCAAAGAATTCTCTTTGTTGACAAGGATCCCAACAGCCATCGAGCACCTGCCACTAGCACCATGCTAACTGAAACGTGCACTTTCTAGTCGTGTTCCTGCCATTTCAGCCCATCCATCCTGTGCAATGGAAACGGTCTCACCACTAAAGAAACCCAAAGGTGTCCGAGACTGCTACATAATCATGGTTCCTGAAATATCTCTGAACAGTCAAAATTTCACTTGATGACATGCCTGCCATGAAAAATTTAAAAACAAGCAATGCAAAGCATTCAGATTTTTAGTTTTTCCTTTTATAAATTAAAAAAAAATACTACACAAACATGTGGCAAACTTTCTAAACATCTGAACTAAATAAATCATATCTAACAAAATTAAGATGATATTATACAGCCTCTGTTTAATCTATTCCCAGTGTTCAGAAGTGAAAAAATTATCAGTTGGGGAGGGATTGAAGAATGTGCCAATGACAACACAAAACATTTATTCAGATTCTTATTGAGAAAATAAAGTAACAAAGTACTTCATTTAAAATAAACTTAGGGCAAAAATAAAATAATAGTAGTTATAATAGGCCCTAGATTGGTACCAAACTTAAGACTAATTGTTTCACTGTTGTGCATTTTTTAAAATTTAAGCAAAAAAAAAAAGTTTATATTGATTTTATGCTTAAGTTTCAACACAACTTATAACATTTATAAGACAATGCCATGTAGCTCTCAGAATGTTGACATCAGAAGAGGTATATGAAGATAAGTTTCAGATTCTCCATAATACTTAGCTATTTTAACATACTGATGGGAAAATGACATTAGGTTTGTTTTTATTAAAGTACCAGATCTTATCACAAAGTTGTTTTATAAGATTTTCCCAGAGCAAGATCCAGAACATAGTAGAGAATTTTTAGAGAGGATTCCACATACTCTTGTGGATAAGAAATTTTAAATTAAAAAAATACATATACATATACCTCATTCATGATTCATGGAAATTGTTTGGTCATTTATATTTAAATTCCTTACAATGAAGAACCTCAAATATGTGACAAGTACAAAAGTCCAAGACAACAAACACCCATGTAGTCACAACTCAGATTTATCAAATCTTAACATTTTGCCTTCTTTGCTTATCTACTCTATTTGTGTATCCCTCCATCCATTCACATACTTTCTCAGAAGTGACCTTTATCATGACTCAGGGTTTAAAAACATGCTTGAAAATTACATAACTTTACTATACATTATGATCACTTTTGAATTAATATTCTCATAATTATGTATCTAAAAAACACCTATGTAAGGGTAGATGCATTTCAAGTCGTAGAAGAGGAATTAATGGCCTATTATACTTATTCAGGCAAATATTTTACAATAACTTATACAGTCTGCATATTAAATTGAGAATTAAAAATACATTTAGGGCTTCACCGGTGGTGCAGTGGTTGGGAGTCCGCCCGCCAATGCAGGAGACACGGGTTCGAGCCCTGGTCCGGGAGGATCCCACATGCCACGGAGCGGCAGGGCCCGTGCACCACAACTACTGAGCCTGCACGCCACAACTGCTGAGACTGCATGCCACAACTGCTGAGCCTGCATGCCTGGAGCCCATGCTCCGCAGCAGGAGAGGCCACCGCAATGAGAAGCCCATGCACTGCAACGAAGAGTAGCCCCCGCTCACTGAAACTAAGGAAGGCCCGAGCGCGGCAACGAAGACCAAACGCAGCCAAAAAGAGAAAAACAAATACCGCATGCAGCCAAAAATAAAATTTAAAAAATAAACAAATTTATAAAAAAAAAATTCATTTAGTAGTAGAATTATCATTTTTCATTCCTACCTTAAAAAAGGAATTAACATAGAACGTAAGAGATTCATATTGAATATCACACATCTTTGCTAAATAAGAGATGTGAGATCAAATGCTGAGACCAAGCTATAAGGGGATAAGGATGACCTTGGAAGGGATGCTGTGAGGAATGTAACAAGGAGTCAAATAGAGATAAATAAAAGGGTTGACTGGTAGCAATGAGGTGAGAAAGCACAAGTTAACAGTTTCCTGACTTTCTCCAGCAGAGCTCAAGATAAGCCAGAGACGGTGGGAGTACCCAGGTATAGAGCACACATCTATAGATCAGCTTGCAATCTCTCCAAATCCAGCTAACCGATTTCCTCCTAGAATATCTTTAGTATCTTCTTTCTCTATGCTATTACTATTCAGAATTAAAGTACTACTATTGATGCTAAAGCAAAAAGGAGAAACTACCTCTTCACTTCCAGACATAAAATGACCTGATTTTAGAGAGACCACAGTCTCAGTGATTTAGAGCAGTTGAGAAAATACTGCTCATGGGCCAAATTCAGCCCATTGGTTGTTTTTGTAAATAAAGTTTTATTGGAACATGGCACACCCATTCATTTATGTATTGTTTATAGCTGTTTTCACACTACAACAGCAGGGCTGAATAGTTATGACAGAGACCATATGGCCTGCAAGGCCCAAAATATTTGCTATCCAGCCCTTTGCAGAAAGAATTCGCCCACCCCCAATTTAAGAAAACAATTCTACCTTAACGAGTACTTGCATCACTTTTACCCTTTTAGAACACACAAATAGATGGATTAAACCTATATTAAGCATACTACAAAAAAAGGTATTCAGAAATAAAAACTGAACAATTTTATGAACCTTTTACTTAAGACTTAAGATATCTTTTAGCTTCCCAAATTGACAAATTCTGCTGGTTAGACCTGTAAAATTCAATATAAGCACAAGAGTAGCTCTATAAAATTAAAACACAATTTAAATAGTTAGCAGCTTTAATAATGCAATGCAGCAGATTCATTTTCAAATGAGTTTGCAATTTTTAAACAAAGGCCAACCTTATTTAAATCACTGTGGAACCGGAGTCACTAAGAAGTGACTGGCTCCATGTTAATTTCTTTTACAAAATTTTCAAAACATACTCTAGGTGAAGCTGGCACCTGGTAGTAGGATTTATGTTCATAAAGAAAGAATCCTTTGGGGACTTCCCTGGTGGTCCAGTGATTAAAAATCTGTCTTGCAATACAGGGGATGCTGGTTTGATCCCTGGTTGGGGAACTAAGGTCCCACATGCTGCCGGGCAACTGAGCCTGTGAGCCACAACTAGAGAGCCTGCGTGCCACAACTACTGAGCCCGCACACCACAACTAGAGAGAAGCCTGCGCATCAAAATGAAGAGCCTGTGTGCTGTAACTAAGACCTGACACAGCCAAAATATAAATAAATATTTTTTAAAAAAAGAAATAAAGAACCCTTTTATATTCAACCTAAAATTTACCTACTAACTCTGTTCAGCAGCCTCAAAATCCAATGGATAACTATTAAGTTATAGAGAATTATTATTGCCTCTACTTGTTACAAGGAAATTTATTAAGAGGTAAAAGAAGGCAGGAATTCAAATTTTCATTGACAGCTTTTTAAGAGATGCTACCCATAAAGTTCAAAATCTCCTATGCTCTACACTACTAAAGTGCTAAGCAAAAATACTTAATAAAGTGATAACTGATACTTATTATACTCACATAAATGGTTTAGATATTCCAGATTTGTAACTTAGTAGAGTTATAATTATGCATACCATAAACATTTTATAATGAGACCTTACATAAACCACATATGCAATGCTGTGTTCATATTTTATATTAATGCAGGTTTATAATTATTATAACTAATTAATAATTTTTGCAATTAAAAATTTTTGCAGTTAAAAATTAACTGTTGCTTATCTTTAATAAAGAATACAACCCTTACTTGTAACACTCAGTATAGGAAGATAGGATCCCAAGTCTGTATTTCTCTAAGTCCTGATTCCTAAGGACTTCCCTGGCAGTCCAGTGGTTAAGACTCCGTGTCCCTGGTGGCTGAGTGGTTAAGAATCCGCTTGCCAATGCAGGGGACACTGGTTCGAGCCCTGGTCTGGGAAGATCCCACATGGGGCGGAGCAACTACGCCCATGCGCCACAAATACTGAAGCCCTCACCCCTAGAGCCCGTGCTCCACAACGAAAGAAGCCACTGCAATAAGCCCGCACACGGCAACAAAGAGTAGCCCCCTCTCCCCGCAACTAGAGAAAGCCCGCACGCAGCAACGAAGACCCAACACAGCCAAAAATAAATAAATAAATAAATAAATAAATTTATTAAAAAAGACTCCGTGCTCCCAATGCAGGGGGCACAGGTTCCATCCCTGGTCGGGGACTAGGATCCCGTATGTTGCATGGCACGGCAAAAAACAAACAAATAAACAAACCATGATTCCTAGAAAGCATCTTAAAGAAACAGATGTTTATATATCACAGACATGCACCAGCTAAAACAGAGAGACTAGTGACATCACCTGATCACAAGTATACTTTCACTGATGATATATTTCAAACATATCACAGCAATAACTACAAGTAATGAGATAGGATTTTATAAAAGTATGCTGATTAAATGAAAATTTATAAATTTACAGAAGAAATACCACCAAAGAAATCCTAAGAACACAATCACTCAATTATTGTAATTGAAGATCCAGCTACATATATGTATGAATTTCTCTTTCTCTAATTTAATTTTTTTTTGCCCCCGTGTTCCAATCTCTAAATTTGGGGAAGGGAAATATAGAGTAAAAGTTGAAGTATTTTAAGACCTATTTAAAGTAGTTGAAACTAACTATATTTAGAATATTTCAATTCAATTACCTTATAGATATTTGCTATAAACCAAATTGTCCTTTTATACAGTTTAAATATATAATACAGTATAGTTTATATACTGATACATAATCACAACTTGAAAATAATATTGTCTTTTATAGGTTAAACCTGAAGATCAGCATTGTGGTAGAAAAGTAAGACTTCTGATTGTTCTCTAAAAAGAGAATGTTCAAGATCATAAATGACATAAATTAATAAACTCTTACACATGCCTTTGAGGAAAAAAAAAGGGAAGTTCTCTAAACCTAACTGTAGACCTACCCTAAACCACAGTCTCAGAAATTTTAGTATAAGGTTCAAATAATGTGTTAAATTCCAAAAAGCCGTATGTGTGAAAGAACAAAACCTAAGACTAAATCACACACATTTGCCTTGCCCTGTAGTCGCCTTTCAGAGCCTATTTTTACCACTGTAGTGGATCTCTCCTATAATAATACAGTTGAAGACATCTTTGCTCACAGATGACTAAACTGATCAATTTCCATATCAACCCATGATGGATGATGGCAGAGATGTGCAGTCAAAAAGTCATGGCAGTTTGCACACCGGCTGGACTTGACTGTAACCTTACTGCCTATATAAAAGAAAGAATATTTTGATCAGAGGGGTAAGGGTTGGACCACCAAGGGAGCATAGGAATCTGAAGCACACTTTGGTTGATTGACACTGTTCATCTAAACGATGCTCAGCTGAAGAGGGTGCACTGGTCCAAAGACTTTATCTATTTTCTTCCAAAAGCATGTCTTTCCTTCCTGTTACGAGGATGGTATCAATCTGTTTTGTGTTGATGCCTTTAAGCATTTAAGTCACATAACTAATGCTCACTGTTCTCATTCTGAACTCACCAGACAGGTCTTATAACTGTAATTTGGTTTCCCCTGTGACATGCCAACAGTGAGAGAATGTGTTAATAATCAGCTATCTCTAATGAATGTGTCCTTACCAGGTAGATTTCTTATACCCGGTATACTGGTTACTGTCATGAATGTGGATGATAATGAATCTGACCCCCAAGAAGCTTCTCAACTGTGACTGAATCATAGCCCATCATGCAGGTCACACACACTCAATCCCACCAAAAGGCCTGGTACTTCCCACTGGCACTTCTATAAAGCAATCCAGGATAGAAAAGAAGTAGAGACATATTCTTGCCTGGAGACATAAAGACTTTTAAAAGTTTGTTAGTTTTAGAATATAATATAGTAAAAGTTATTAAAATCTTAATTCTTGATTCTGTTTAAGAACAAAGTAATTATTAATATCTTTTGTTTTATATGTTGTCTAGCTAAACAAATCTGTCTGAAATGGACTGCCTTTCAGGTGACAGCTAATGACAGCCTGCATTAGTCAATTTAGGTGACCAAAGTAGGATCTTCCTGCTTCAATTGTTCCATCTTAGTTAATAATAAGCAGTGGCTCTGGTGAGAGGCCACTCCTTTCCTTAAGTCTGTTAAATGCACTTGCTCTACTAAAAGAAAGACCATCCCTGCTTCTACTTACCAATATACAGGAATGTGTTCTCTAAATCAAATAAGAACGCAGTCAGGAGAATACCATTATCTATGTGTCGGAAAGCAAATTCGTGGCACTAAATCAAATCATGCTGTTTGCAAAAGACAGTTTATGTATCTTTTGTGGGAAAGCTCAGGTGCTTTCATTAACAGACAGGGTGGTATGCATTTTTACTTATATATTCACTCTGCTGGATAAACTGGCACAGAAAAAAGAAACTAGGAGGAGAGTGTTGATATCCAACAGAAGTAGAGATCAGCTACTTTTGTTTGTCTTCTAGCTCCTGAAGATGAAGGCAGTGGGGTCCTTGAAACTGTCATCCCTGCCTAGCAGGTCAAGTAAACAGTTGCTGAACCACATTTATGGATTACTGTCATATACTAGTCCCCTACAATACCTATAATCAGTTTTTGCACTACTTCAGATCCTTTCAATTTATGCTCTATCATTCTTGAAGTGAGGCAATCAAAATTGGATGCAGGTGTTCCATTTATAACTCCAAATTTTAAAAAAACACTCTTGGTTTTCTTGTCTGCTGCTAAGCAACAGAATGACATTCTTACTGAGCTACCTATCATGCCCCATCTCACCCCCAACTTCAGACGTTTTTTCTAAGCAACAGAATGACATTCTTGCTGAGCTACCTATCATGCCCCATCTCACCCCCAACTTCAGATATTTTTTCCCAAACAAAGAAAAGGTAAATAAGCTCAAATTCCTAACACTAATCCAGATTGTTTTAGACAATGCAAAGGACTTCTCTTGAAGTCACTTTTTATGCAATATGTTAAAAAGTTATCCTTATGCTATCCTTTGTAAGTTGTATTAGTTTGCTAGAACTGCCATGACAAAGTACCATAGACTGGGTAGCTTAAACAACAGAAATTAATTTTTACAATTCTGGAGGCTAGAAGTCTGAGATCAAGGTGTCAGCAGGGTTAGTTTCTTCTAAGGCTTCTCCTCTTGGCTTGAAACTGGCCATCTCCTTCCGGTGTTTTCATATGGTCTTCCCTCTGTGTGTGTCTCTGTCCTAATCTCCTCTTCTTATAAGGACACCGCTCATATTGGATTTGGCCCCATCCTAATGACCTCATTTAACTTAATTACCTCTTTAAAGGCCCTATCTCCAAATACAGTCACATTATGCGGTACTGGGGGTTATGAATTCAACATATGAATTTTGGGGAGACACAATTCAGTCCATGGCACAAGTGTTTACAAATAGGTTGCAGGTATATGTCCCTTCAGGGGTAAAAGAGAATTATATCTTCTACCTTATTTTCAAATGGTTCAGGAAAAATATATGCATATAGTAGGCAAACCTACTTTTTATGCCACTTTTTGTAAGTCTAAAATTATTTCAAAATAAAAGCTTTTTCCTTTTAAGTATTTAAAAGTCTATTTAATGAGTTAAATTTCTATAGCCCTCCTCTCATGAGCATACATCATCATGTATGGCTAAAGAAGTACTTGCAGTTAATGTTTATCATAAATAATAAGAATCTTGTGAATAGAGATGAAAAGGACTAAAGGTACTTAAAGTCTTTCCAATCATTATATACCTCACTGTAGTATAATTACTTCTTTGTCACGAATGGCAGAAGAAACTAAGTACAACTAAAGTTCTCCTTCCTGTTTGTTCTAAGTTCCCATCTTTTGCCTAAAAGTCTTGCCTACACAATTCTAAAAGATCTACCAAATTCAGTAAAAAGAAAATTACTGCATTTAACCACTCATTTCACTAGTTATGCTGGGATCACGCAATAAACAGGGTCTAAATCTCAGCTTGAGGGTCATTTCTGTCTCTCCATCACCTAGTACTATCTTGTTTTTCACCAGGCATACATTTACTGCTCCGCAACTGCTGAAATCCAACAAATGTATACCCCTAACTCTGAAAAGAGGTTATTTAATGATTTTCTTTTTTTGGTTGATGTTATAAGAAGACATTTGCTATTTCTCTGATGAAGCGATTTTTCATCACAATCCTAAACATACCTAAAGAAAGAAAAAGATCTCATGAAATAAACTAACCAAACAAATAGAACTATATTTCACTATTTTTTAGAGCTAAAAATTCTGGACAAATACAGTTCAAATATTTTCTTACAAGTTTTCCAAGTTGTAGATCCACCCACCCCTCTGCTTAGTTGATGTGGTTATTCTGTAGAAAGACAAACTTACGCTTACTAACTTAGCAAATAAAGAAAAAATGAATTGACAAGCGAGAGTTATCACTCATTCATTCAACACAAGTTTACTGAATATCTACTAGACATATTCACTATAGTGAATACCAGACACTGTTCTACGTACTGGTTGTAAAAAGTAAACAGTCAAACATGGTCCCTCCCATTAGGGAGTTTATAAGTTAGGAATGAACATCCCTTTTACCAGAAACAGATCATAAGTGTGAAAGCAGTAATTCGGCCTAAATCTCTCTTAGCACATGATGGAAAAGATATTCCTATTTAGGAAGACCTAAAAGAATACTTCACAAAGTTGGGAATGATTGTGTAGGACTATGCTGAGTAAACCTACACTATCATTTTCACATTTACACAAGTCCATCTAATTTATAAAGTGTGTTGTTGTTAACATGTACGACCTAATTTGGTCTTCTCAATAGCCTATGTGATAGGCTAAGTTTTTTTTTAACAGATAAACTTTTAGCTTAGTATAAGTGACTTACCCAAGCACATAAATCTTTCAAGTGGGAAAGTCAAGAGAAGGACTGAGTTTTTTCATTCTGTCCCATCTGCCACAGATTGGTCGCTTCACCCTCCTCTGATAGCCTCAAATGCTTCCCTCTGTCCCAACCGATTTCCCCATCAGTGAGGGGGCTTCCCTGGATGTGGGAATCTCTCCCCTGCTTCAGCTTCCCACCCCTCCACCCCCCGGCGTGCAGGTCCCATCCCGCTTCCTCTCCTCCTCCTTCTCCCTTCTTTCTTTCATCACACCCAGTTATACGGGGATCTTTACAGTCTTTCCCAGTGTCCAAGGTCTTCTGCTAGTGTGTAGCTGGTGTTCTGTGAGAACTGTTGCATCTGTAGATGTACTCCTGATGCATCCGTAGACAGAGATGAACTCCACGCCCTCTTACTCCTCCATCACCTTGGAACTCTCTAGGACTGAGGTTTTTGACACTGATCTCTGATACAGACGAAATAACAAATATCTTCCCAGCTTTTAAATTATCAAATAATGTCTGAATCAACACCCAGACCTACTGCTAAGCAGTTTTAACCATACCTAAAGTCTGAACAAGATCCTACTGCTGCTTCCTCTCACTGTACGGTACTAGCTATGGTATTAGCCAAAGCAGTGGAGCTGGGGAGAAAAATCTTAATGAGCTAGGCCAGGTCATAAAAGGCTGTGCTCAAAAATTGGTGACAATGACACTTGGGGCTTGTTTTAAGGTTGCTCTCACACAGTTGACTACCAAAGCAGCAATTAAGCAGTACAAATGAAATGCACTGGGATAGAGCCCCAGTGTCTGACAAGGTTACACATGAGGCTCAGTGGTCAATGCAGCAGGCCTTGTTGGTAAAATGTCAGGTACAGAGAAGACCAGTGCTCTGGGCCCACTGCCTGTTTCACCATTGGCTCAGGGAGGTGCTACATCAGCACACCAGGATCCACCTACCTGCATACGAGGCAATTCTGACCCTACTATAGTTTTGTTCTCCTGCATTCTCATTCTTATTGAGTAACCAGACCTGCAATAGGTCTGGCTCTACCTAACCACTTAAGAACACACTACCTGGACATCAACAATGCACTCCTTTACATGCTAAAATATTTGGGGAAATTATATGTTCCAATGCTGCTCCCCACTATAGTGTAATATTGAGAGTTGGCCTATATATATATATATGTATATACCATGTGCTTGAGGTAGTTCATTAAGTATGGACTCTACAAACTATTACTTAAATTATACTAAATGTAATTTGAATAACTAACTGTTATTATAAATTCAGAACTAAGACTTCAAACTAAGTTTGTTCATAATAAAAATAAAAGGCAAAAGTCCATTTGTCTATAGTAGATATTTTAGACTAGAAAATGTTTACAGACTATAACTTAATAGTTTGCATTTTACACGGGATCAAAATGTTGTGTATCTTATTTACAATGTTATATTTCCTTACCAATTATGGATTAGAAAAGGATTAAGCAGTAAAGAGAAAAGCTCTATTTTAGATAGACAGCCAAGCTATTAGAATAACTACTATTCTATGCTCTTATGTATCTTACAATTTTCACTGTAACTCTGAGGCCACCAAATCTGGGTTCAAATCCTGACTTTAACTTATTGCTCTGTGCCACTGGGAAACATTAATCTTTTGGGACCTTCATTTCATCATCTGTACGATTTAAGAGTAACACTCTTAGACTCAATAGACTAGTGTAAAGGATTAAATAATATGCAGAATGTCTAGGACAGCAAACAACATATTCAGTTAAGTTTTCCCAAACTTTGGGACTAAAACCCAGGTCTCCAATATCCTCTAAAGCTATATTCACTATGCACACAGATTTGCTTCAATCTTATAAAATGGCATAAATACATTACATTTATTAATGTAAATTATATATAGGCACATAAATATAACTCTACTACATCATAAATCTGACCTCTCCGAAGATTATACACTATAATAGAGTCAATATTTTGAAATACTAATTTTTTCTTATTTTATAATTATGTAGTGTTTAGAAAAACAAGGGTAAAAGTGGCACTGGATAATATGTATTCCTTTAAAAAAAAAAACCTCTCCCAGGAAGTTCAAATTCATATCTTCTTTTTCTCCTCATATATTTCCTTAGAGCCATCACAGGCATCTGAAGTCAACTGCTATTCCTTCTTTCCAAGACAGTTTATAACACCTGAATGTACTGCCAGCGATTACGTGGAAGGTTTAGAGAGAAGCCAATCCCCTAAATCTTGTCTTCTCACTCTGTTTTCTCCCATCCACCAACATCATTGAGTGCAGGACTGAAGCAGTGAACATATGGAAGGGAAAAGGGGGTGACATAATGCTTTGCCTAAGTGACAAGGGAGGTGCTTATGCTGTGGCTTCTGTTTGTTTTAAAAGAGACCAGCTGATTGTGTTGTCTTTTCCCTTTATTCCTCTGAGTTACTTGGTGCCTGTGGGGGAGTCTGATGCAGATCCCAAGAATGACAAGATAACAGAAGTGAATAAAGTATAGGCAGAGAGACCTGGGAAGCTGTAAAAGTAAACACTGCCTGGGTAGGTTTTTCTTAATTTTGAATTTTGCCATTTATATCACTAAGATGACACTATTTTTTATTTTATTGTAAGTCAACTGTAGATCAATGAAAATCAATTTTATAATTTTTTCTATGTACTAAATGTCAGAAAAATTGTGTAGGGTAAGTTTATAAATGATTTTATGGTATTTTAGCAGATAGACTAATAAAAACAAACTTTAACAGGTAGTAACATATGGTACAAACCAAATTTTACTTAATGCAGTCATACAGTGATTTCACATCTATGTTTAAGTAACTGAGGGAAGCTGAGCTGATGCTATTTAGACTTGGATGCATATGTATAGGTCTCCACTCGAAATGAAATCTCAATTCCTATAAATCACACTTTTAAAAAAATATGTAGTCATATTCTATCAGTTTCTTGGGGTAAATGGAAGAAAACTGTGGACTATGTAATGATTCCCTGACACTTAGATCATGTTAATTTATGACATTTCAAAAGCATCACATGGAATACATTTTTACAAATCATCACAGATGTAAGATGCCTAGCAAGTTGATATAATTTCTTGGTTTTTACCCGATTTTTCTTCCTGAAGGTTCACTTATTAATGAACTATGTTACATTTCTTCTTAAAGTTAAATTTAATCAGAATATTTTAAAATGAGGCATCATCTTGCTCAGAGGATATCAGACACACAGAGCAATATAAAACAGTAAATACACCAGTAAAAAGCAGGTGTGGCATAATTTCAGAATAGATAGGTCTACCCAAGAAAAGATAGCTGACAATTTTACACCCACATAAATGACGAGTCATTTCACCACAGACCAGTGAAAACATGGGCTAACACTATCTTTAAATTGGCATTCAGGGACAATAGTCCTCTCATTTTACAAAGAAAGAATCTTGGAATTTGAGAGACTATGTGAGTTAAGTTTGTCACTGGTAGGGCCAGAACTAGAATCAAAGTCTTCTTTCCAACAAAGCAGGTCACCAGTTAAACTTTAGGTAAAAATTTTGCCCCAAACCAGGAATACTATATTCAGACTTCCACAGATTAGTTTAAAAACTACGTCAAGCTAAAGATATCTACTCTGATCTACCAATAAAAAATGCTACACACCCAGATGGTTTTATAGATAAATTCTATCTAACAGATAATTCTCATTTGTTAAAGTTATTCCAGATCAAAGAAAATGATGTCAATGTCACAAATCATTTTGCTAAGGTGTCATAATCCCAGCTCCAAACCTGACAAAATGGCATGAAAAGGAAAAACACAGCTCAATTTCATTGAAGAAAGCAGATGTAAAAACTATTGATAAGTCTTAACTCTTAAAGAATATTTACAATGAACCAGATACTGTTGTAGACACTTTATATATATTAAATCAGTTAATCCTCATAACAACTCTTTGAAAGGCATACTATCATTATCTCCACTTTACTGAAGCACAAGGGGTCAAGAAACTTTCTCAAGGTAACATAATTCGTAAGTGATAAAGCTAGAATCCAAAATATTGGATTCTAAGTGATAAAGCTTGGCTCCAAAACATTAGGAAAATAACCCAGCTGTGTATTAAGTTAAAACATGTAGGACAGGGCTTCCCTGGTGGCGCAGTAGTTGAGAGTCCGCCTGCCGCTGCAGGGGACACGGGTTTGTGCCCCGGTCCGGGAAGATCCCACATGCCGCGGAGCGGCTGGGCCCGTGGGCCATGGCCGCTGAGCCTGTGCATCCGGAGGCTGTGCTCCGCAACGGGAGAGGCCACAATAGTGAGAGGCCTGCGTACCGCAAAAAAAAAAAAAAAAAAACATGTAGGACAATTATACTGCAATAAAGATGTTAAAAAAAAAATGTAGGAATTACCGCAAGAATGTAAGGATTGTTCAACATGTCATTATATTAATAAATAAAAGAAGAAAAAAGATCAGTGTGGTAATGGAGGCTTTAAAATTTTTAAATACAATATACATTTTTGATAAAAATATTCTTAATCAAATGAGAATGATAAAGACTACTTATCAGAAAGAAACATCAAACAATATATAAAATTAGTAAGCTACATGAGGAATTTCTATTTAGTTCACTAATGAAGTTCCAGTGCCTACAGCAGTGCCCGGCACGTAACAGGCATGCAAATATTTGTTACATAAATATTAAAAAAAGAAAAAAACATTCCCTCTATATTAGAAATACAACTGGTATACCTATTGTGACTCTATTATTCTACACTATTTATGAAGTTCTACTAAATGTAGCAACACTTTAAATACTGGAACAGAGAGAAAAAGTATATTAATTTCCAGATTATATAACTGTACCATTAGAAAACCCAAAAGATATAAGTTATTAGAACAATTATAAGCATTCAGTAAGGTGAGCAGATACAAGATAAATATACAAAAACCCAATTATTTTTATATTAATTATGTTTAAAAACCCAATTATGTTTATATTAACAATAACCAATTAAAATTAAATAAAATAGTATCTGAGACTAAAAAATAGAAGGGTTAAATTTAACCAGAAAGATATAAAACCTAAGTGAAGAAAACTATAACATGTTCTTGGATGTAAAACAAGACCTATATGGACAGATAGGAAGCCTTATTACAGAGCAAAATGAAATATAATAAAGGCACTGCTAATAAAATCCTTGCTGAAAGATATATCTGAAAGAATAATACACAAGGATATTTTTTTTAAGTTTAAAAAGAATAGAGAGGAGACTTTCCTAACACATAGTAAAACATACTACAAAACTGCCATACTCTTACTACTGTTATTAGTAGCTAATATTTATTGAGAGGTTACTATGTGTTCAGCACCCTCTAAGTACATCACAGGTAATTAATTCTCACAATGACCCTGTGAGATCTGTATTTTTATTATCTCCACTTTAGATATGGGGAAACAGAGAGATTGAATACTTGGCCAAGGCAACATTCAAGACAGGCAAGGGGTCACTAGAGTGGGGTACACCATTTTGGAAAAGTAATTTGGCTATTTAAATCTTTACTGAATGGCCAATCTTTACCAAGTATGATACTAGATACCAGGAACACGGCAATGAAAGAGACAGACAAGGGTCCTACCTTCATGAAACTTATATCCCAATGTGAGGAGACAGGTGATAGTATGAAAACCAATAAGATAATCTCATAGTGATAAAGTTGCTAAAAAGAAAATACACTGTGGGTGATATGACAGAAGCAAACTAGAAGGAGGGGGGAGGGTTACCTTTTATCAATGTCTAAGAAGCCATCTCTGAAAAAAAAAAATTTAAGTTGGACATTGAGTTGAGAAGAGGGCAGCCATGTAATGAGCTGGAAGGATATTCCAGACAGGCAGAGGAGAAAAAGCTGTGAGCTGGGACTGGATCAGAATGTTCAAGGAATAGAAAGAAGGCCAACATTACTGGAGTAGAGGAAACAAATATATGGCAGTAAGTGGATGTTTATCACAGGGGCTCAGGCACATACTGTGACCAGATATACCACTTACAGAACTCTATCCAATAGCAATAGTAACCGGTACATATAAAACTCTGTGCAAAATAATGTTATTGTTAGATGGTTTGTAAAAGAAAAACAGCTGGAAAAACTGACATGTTGACCATTTGGGGAACAGTTGAGTAGATTATGGTAAAATGTAATATGTATACATATAGCTGATCCACTTTGTTCTACAGTAGAAACTAACACAACATTGTAAAGCAATTATACTCCAATAAAAAAATAAAATGAAAACAGTCAGGTGGTAGTATATGTAATGACCTGGTAAGATGTCCTAGAGCTATGTGAAAAAAAGCAAGCAGATCAATAAATATTTTTCTTTAATGAGACTCCTAAACTATGTATTAGGGATTTTTAACTCCAAAGTCTGGTCCTGGATAAACTCCACTTTGCTTCCTCCCACTCCAAGCAAATGTTCTCCTACATACTTTCCTCCCACATTCCCTGCCAGCATTTCGGCTCACCTCAGCCCATTGCTTGTTTCTTTACCTACAAACATGAACAGCATGACAAAAATTCTAAGAGCACAGAGGATAACGTTTTCTTAAAATGAGAAAAACCCACAACACAACAGACTAATTCTGAAATGACTGAATCAGCCAGCTCTAGTGATTTTAGAATAGTCTGGTTGCATCATATACTTAAACTATTTGAAAATCAGAAATCACATTATTATGAGCAATTACAGGTAACTAAATATTCGGTTGGCTATTAACACTAGCAGAGGTGTAAATCTTACCTCTACTTTTGTTCGATAGAGAACGAGTCGTTTCAGGCCACATAATTTGGCAATGTGGTTGAAAGCTTGAGGCGGCAGTTTATCACAGGATGAGAGATTGAGGTCCTGTAGATTTAGACACATCTCAGAAATAATCTCCATGCAAGTTTCATTAAGGAAGTGGCTGCAAGATAATTCAAGACGCACTAATTCAGATCCACAGACCTTCAGAAACCTGTAAAAACAATGTTCCATGTGAACTTCATAAAACTAAAAGATATTTTTTGCAAGTACTTTGGAATTATATCGACTCTAAGCAGTCATCTTCAGAAGAATAGATTTCTATTAGGGAAAATTAAAAACTTGTTTCACTTAAATTCTCATTTACTGCATGCCAAAACAGGCACGGGTAGGCTAACATATATCAACCTAAGAAGATAAAATGGATTCACATCACATAAAAAGTCAGCAACTGCTAAGTGGGAAATTAAGAAAGCAGAGGGTGTTTTTCGTCTACTTACCTGTAATTCACATCTGAGCTGGGAGAGCCAATAAACAAAACGTAACAAAACTCTAAACTCTTGGAAGTTATGTCTCCCTTAACAGTACCCATTCAGGACTGGATAATTTATTTGGAATGTGGCACACAAAGTGTCATCTCTAAATGACCTGAAAACAAATCAGACTAGCCTCCTCTCAACTAAGAAAATTTCTGGGTTGGCTTCACTCTACTGTTGAGATATGTTCCTTGTAACTGATACTATTTAATGCCTAGACTGATGTTGAAATTATTACAAGATATTCAATTGCAGCTTCACACAAAATACACAGAAATAACTTCATGTGGAGGACACAAAACCCTTTATCAGAGTAGTAATAACAATATTTATCTTCATTACGTTACAGATGGGGGAAAACAGGCCTTTCCATAATCATCATCTGATAATAAAAGTAAAATGTGAGCCTACAAGTATTCATATCCCTGAAACTTTATCAACAAGCGGTGCGCCTGTTTATCCCTTAAACAAGCGCACCACTCATCCCCGTCCAGGTCTCTTGACGTCTTCTTGCCCATCTCAGTGTCACATCAGTCACATCCTGTTATTTTATTTATGCTGCATCTTTTTGCTACATGATTTAATTATTAGCTTACAAATGCACATGCAAAATAAAACTGACGATCAATCACTTATGAAAGTAAAGGAAGTAACACTGGACTTCTAAGTCAAAAGATGGATATTTTGCCCTGTTCCACCATTTCCTAGCATGTGACCTTGGAAAAGGCATTTACCCAAGTCTCAGCATTTCCTCAGATGTAGAAGGCAGACTAGAAATATGTTAACAGCATTCACCACACTGTGGTTTTGAACATCCCACAATAATGTGAAAGCAGTTTGCAAAGACCAAAGTACCCCACGAACATTAAAATAAAAGTGAAATCTTGGCCAACACACATTCAAACAACAATTAAAAAATGTGATTGCTACAAATTTATTTTAAATGTTGCAAATAACTCAGTAGCCCACACATCTTATTTACACCCAAACATCCAAGAACATCCCTTTATTCTTAATCCATTGCAGCGTATGTTCTGCTCTCCCTAAATTCATCCTTTCCTTTTAAATGCCAAATTAAACGGCCTTTCTTTCCAGTCCTTGTATTACCTGATTTATTGTGGCATTTCACACAACCGCCCTCACCTTCCTTCAAATTCTCAGACAGTACTCTCGCTATTCCCTCCTTAAATTCCTCCGACCTGTCTCACTGCTGTGTCCTTTGTATTATAGTAGCTAAATTGCCAGTTTGCATCAAGCACCTTAATTCATTCACTCAACAAATGTTTATTGAGCTCCAACTATTACCCAGGCATTACTCTAGGCACTTGGAAGATGGCAGTGGGCAAAGCAAAGTTCCTGCTCTCATGGGGCTTACTTACATTTTGGTAGGAGAGGTAGATCATAAACAAATCAATTACATGAGTAAAATTAATAGTATATTAGAGAGTGAAAAGTGCCAAAGAGAAAATAAAAGCAGAGAAGGACAACAGGAAGTGTCAAAGGTAGACAGGGTGGTAAGGGAAGCCCCATTGAGAAGGTGAATCAAGACCCAAAGGAAGTGAGGGGGTGAGCAAAGCAGTTCCCTGGAGAAGCAGCACTCCAGGCGAAGGGAGGGGCAAGCGCAACAGCTCTGAGGCAGGACAGCTCAGACGATGCCTAGGGTACGGAAGTGTCAGGAGGCTCAAAGTGAGAGGGACATGGGGAGCAGATCAGAGAGGTAAGGGGCAGTTCAGAGTGTGTGTCCTATAGGGACTGGCTTTTATTTTGAGGGAGATGGGATCCTCACTCATCAGAGGGTGCTGAGCAGAGGTGTGGCACAACCTGCTTGTCTTTTAACAGAGTCACTCCGGTTTCTGTGTGGAGAACAGACTGAAAGAGAACAGGGGTAAAAACAGGGGGACCCTCAGGACACCACGACCACATTCAGGGAAGAGAGGATGGTGCACTGGATCCGGTGGTGGCACTGAATGTTGTGCTCAATATTCAGACTCAGGATCTATTTCAAAGGGAGGCAGCGTGTACCACATTATGACATACCTTCTTCATACTGAACTGAACTCAGGCTCACCTATTTCTCAACCATAATTTATTTTTCTGTTAACCAGTTTCCTTACATACTGATTCGTTTACATTGAGTTTTATAAGGTGCCTCAAATCCTTCGGCAATTGAAACAGATTCTTGGTGTACCCAGTACTTAGCATGATGTCAGGCACGTAAAAAACACTGGATGACTTTGTTGAATAAATCTTCCAATGGTGAAAATTCATTTGAAGAATTTCAATTTCCTCTACTCTGGAACAAACTAAGTTTTATGGACTCAGAGAATTTTTCCCTTAAGAGGGTCAAACTCCTAAGAAATATGACAAAATTAACATTTTTACCTTACTCTGAGTATACATCATAGTTATGACTAGTTCTTCACTATTTATAAGCTAGCAATCTAGAAATGAATGTAGGGTGTCAGAGATCTGGAGTATCCTATTTTGATTTGATACTTCTAAAATTATTTGCAGATTACAAAAGTTAACTGAGTATATTAACTCTTAAACTTAAAATCTTGAGGCATCTTATCTCCTGAAGGTCTTCATTATTTGGCAAAGCACTTTGTTCTACAATTCTTTTTGGTATTGGACTTGGAATACTTTGACATTTCTTTTCTCTTTGCTCTCATTAATGAACTTTTCCCTTCTAAAGATAGAAAGTAAATCACCAGAAAGCCAACTGTTAATAGATTAGAAAACATCCCAAACTGATTGAATGAATGAAAAAATTTGGAAGCACAATAAAGATAATGATCATGCTTATCTACCTTTATGACTCTCTCTCTTCTTTTTTATATATTGCATATTTTTACTGAGATTATTTGGTCAATATCCCCATAGTCTCTCTTCCTAAACTTACAAGATCTACAGTACCTACTTTTTCATATTTCCATTCCAAGAAGGCAGAATTAGCAGCAGAATCAATTAATTAGCTGAACACAACTCTGGTTTCTTTCCTTAATGCTCCTCATAAAGTTTTATTTTAACGCATAATTACATACATGTTTTTGTCTTGGTCATCTATTTATTCATTTCAATTGTGATACTGGTCACTTGAAAGGAGAATTATAGCTTGTATACTTCCTGCAGCCTGTTCATACCATGTTATGAATTCTCATCAAGTATTTCTTGATATTGAGGGTATTAAGAGAAGACCTAAGTTCAGATAAACAATCTCAAACGAGGTCTCTTGCTACGAGAAATGGAGTCTCTGGAGAGAGAAATAAATTGCTTATCTTTATGAGGTGAATTCATTTGTCCAGATTAATATAAGTACATAAAAAGTAATTTACTAAATGGTAACTTGCACCCTAAAATAATTAACATCACATGAATGAATGATTTAATCTGAGTTTATTCATCACAAAATAAAAGGCACTAATCCTTACAAGCTGCCTGAAGTATCAAGGTAAAGGGGAGAATTAGGTATAAATACCCACGGCTTCTGATTGCTAATCTCATGTTTTGTTAGCTGACCCTCACTTGAGTTTTATAAGACAGTATATTTAAGATAATTTTAATCCCAAATAGCTGGAGCATTATTTACTATAGCCGATCCAAAATAAAGTCATTAAAAACAAAACTTCTTGCTTAACTGTGTACGGTACTATCTAGCAATGGTAGAAGGAAGTAGAAAAGAAAGTCTTAAATTGTCTTTAATCTCTAGGAATTGACCATCTAAAAGAGACAACAGTGTAAAACACAGGCAGGCAACTGAATAAACACATATATGAATAAGCAAAAAGCTCTCTATTCCATAAAACTGTAGCTCTGTGTCAAAACATCAAGTTCTTAAATCTAGAAAGCATCCAATAATGTTTTCTGAAGGGAACAAGTAGAAGGGTGAGGGATAGGAATCTCTACATAACTGAGGTGGAGTTCAAGATGATTATTTTGAGCAACTACCTAAAGAAAAACGATAGAGGAAAAATAAATAGAACCTAAGACTTTTGAACATCAGAATGATATAATTAAGCCTCAGAGCACCAACAGGCAGGGAGGCAAAGGCATATCCAAGACTTTAGGGAAGTGTATTATAAGAGAAAAGTGGAATTACAGTAGATGTGATTTTAATGAGTAATGATATAAACGAGCAGTACTTGAAGTTACAAATCACAAATCTGTAGATAGAATAGGATTTTAATAACTGATTAAAAGTTTTAAGTTCTTATTATTCCAATTTCCCTGTTATTTTGAATAAAATAAATTCCTAAGTTCTTTAAGATCCAGTGAAACAATTCCAGCTTGTGAAGATAAGGTTTTTAGGTAACAAAAATAAACTATATCAAACTTTTCCCAAAGACTTACTCAAAAAGCAAGCTCGGGCTTCCCTGGTGGCGCAGTGGTTGAGAATCTGCCTGCCAATGCAGGAGACACGGGTTCGAGCCCTGGTCTGGGAGGATCCCATATGCCACGGAACAACTAGGCCCGTGAGCCTCAACTACTGAGCCTGCGCGTCTGGAGCCTGTGCTCCGCAACAAGAGAGGCCGCCATAGTGAGGGGCCTGCGCACCGCGATGAAGAGTGGCCCCCGTTTGCCACAACTAGAGAAAGCCCTCGCACAGAAACGAAGACCCAACACAGCCAAAAATAGATTAATTAATTAATAAACCCCTACCCCTAACATCTTCTTTAAAAAAAAAAAAGCAAGCTCATCATCATTGGTCTCTATTTTAAAAATGTACTTTTTTTCTTTAAAGTATTACAAGTAAGTCTTCTTCACAGTAATGAGCATAAATAGACCACACTTACTCATAGATTATTCATTAATAATCAAGCCATGAATATTTATCGTTTATTCTGGGAATGCTGCCTATAAGCCATAATGACTATCAATTCAACAGTCGGGTCAAGGGGGCCAACGGCAATCAGGAGGCAAAACTCCAGTATCTCCCACCCAGAAAAGATTCCCTCTCCCTGTTATTTAACCTTTTTATTTTCTTAATGAGAACAATGACTATACTTAAAGGAATGCTATCAAGATTTATTTATGGTTTTACTGGCTGAAATACTCCTGTGAAATATGGAAAACTTAAATTCATGTATGTACTTTTGTGATTATTTAAACAGCCCCATGGCAACTAAATGGCTGAACTGAAAATGGAAGAGAAATTGCTGGTGAGAAAGTAGATTGGAGCTTTAACCTCATAAAAGAAGATCTTTATCCATCACATGTCTAAAATGCTAACAATAGCATCGCGAAGTTTTCTTCTCACAACTTATGTTTCTGCTCATGCACCCGAAGAAGCTACATAAAGTTTTTAAAAACTGATTTAATACTATCTCTACATTTTATTCATTATACCATGGTTATATGCAACGTTTTGGCAAAGAAGCTGGACTTCAGTCATTCATTACCAATATTTTCTTTAACTCATTAGTTGCCTCCCTGTTATTTTATTTATAAAATATAGGAAGGATATGTTTAAATGTTTATTCTTATATCTTTATCTTTTCTGTAGCAGGAACTATATTATCTATCTCTTTACATGGTCCACGACACTCACCATAATGCCTTACACACCAAGAGTGAAAACAAACAGTAAGTTCCTAATGGTGGGAAACATTGAAAAAAGAGCTATGAGGGGTTAAAACACCCAGAAGTCCTTATAATGTAAAATAATGCTTACTGATACCAATGGTTCTATCTGCTCTCAGAGTCAGTTAGTCTTGGTTTATGATCTATAGTGTATGCTCTCAATACCCACAGTCATCATTAGCTTCAGTTCTTCTTGGTCCCATTAATAGCGAGGAAAATTAGCCAATGAAGTGTGTGTGTCTGCAGCAAAAGGAAGTAGAAAGGACTAAGCTTGTGTTCCACTGGAGAGCTGTCAAAGATCCAGCAATTTTCAAAATGTGGATTCTGTAAAAATTTACCAAAATCACACTGCCAAAAAGAAATGCCTAATTTTTCTACTATATATATATAATATATATATATCCCCTTTTAAGCAAATTTACATAATAAAAAAAGAATTTTGTATACATAGCCTGTTGTAAAATCTTTAGACTCTGACCCACAATCCCATCATGTTTTATCTAAGAACCCCTTCCCCTGGCTCTATTTCTGGCAGAAAAGAAAGAAACTCAGTGCATCCATGGTTTCAACATGTGCTATAAGCCATTACTGCTTGTGTTTATTTTTTACTTTGATGCATAAACTATCAATATTAGCATTTTGAACACATTGGTGCTATTTCAAACATGACTTCATCTGAATCTAATGGTATCAAATATTTATTTCTGGAACTGCATCTTTATTTTTATACTTTAAGTCAAGGGGAACAAAGCTCAAAATACAGATTTCTAATTCATAAACCACTGTTCAGGAATGTATCCACTGGGGATATGTGCAGGGAGGGCTGTAGTTCATTTTAGCTTCTAAAAAACAGGATAGGAGATTATTTGTTAATCAAAAATAACAGGTAGGGCTTCCCTGGTGACGCAGTGGTTGAGAGTCCACCTGCCGATGCAGGGGACATGGGTTCGTGCCCCGGTCCAGGAAGATCCCACATGCCACAGAGTGGCTAGGCCCGTGAGCCATGGCCGCTGAGCCTGCGCGTCCGGAGCCTGTGCTCCGCAACGGGAGAGGCCACGAGAGTGAGAGGCCCGCGTACCGCAAAAAACAAGCAAACAAACAAACAAACAGGTAATTTCCCCAAAGCGTCTACTTCTTCGTTAATGAAACGGATTATACTGTAACATACAATGAGAATAACCATCAAGGTTAGGAGAAAAACACTTGTTTGTTTCACAAGAAAAATGACTATGGCATTACTAAATGAATATGTACTCGTGCAAGCTTTCAAATGTTTAACAGGTGACGTTTAATAGTAAGGAAACTAAATGCTTAAATAGAAAGGAGCAGAAACACCTGGGCAGGTCTGCAAGTGTGGTCGCCTATTTAACATGCAATTGCATTTTCAACATAATTAGTTTAAATGAGCTTCTAAATTTGGGTGATGTATTGCACATGTAATTAAGATTTAATTAAAAATGTTCTATAATAAATTGTTTTCCATTTCTGACAAATCACATTAGGGAGGTAGATTTTGATTTGGAAATAGTTTTTAGAATGTGTTAATCATCTGTGCTGAAAATATGAGAAAGAAAAAAAGGAGCTCTGTTGAAAGTTCCTTGGGATTTAAAAAATATGAGGTAAAGGGCATAATTTCCCTCCATCTTGTGAAGTCTAGCTGAAGAGGGTGGTGAAACTAACTCATCCACTTTTGTCAGCAGAAGCACTCTGAACATGATCTAAAGTACATGATATATAATTTCAAACTTTTATTATCGAAACTACTACATAGTAAGTATAGCCTGCTGATTTAAATAACCTCAACAAGGCTTGGCACTGACCTGCTAAATCCTGAAACAGAGATGAAGCCCCTATTGCCAGTCCAAGATAAATTAAGCCACTGGACGAGAGTACAGCGAGGCTGCAGAAATTCCAGAGAGGTGTCATTTAGTTTTGCCCAGTATGGTTGCAGATTGAGGTGGATGTACTGCAGAGGATCACAGCAATGCTGGTTCAGTAGTTTGCAAGTCTGTGCTAATCTACACAGGTCTGGTAGTGTCAGATGATTCAGAATCAGTTGAATGAGCTACATAAAACAGAGAAACCAAGATCACCCAGACTGAAAAAACAATATCACTTTTTGAAGCATATGATATGATCTAATAAAGAATAACAGTATCATACATTTTATAACAATACTTTCACATACTAAATAATTCAACAGAATTATCCAAATCAGTAGTAACCATACATACATAAGGCTATATATATTACATTTCAAGAGCATTCAAAGTATATTCAATTCCTGTCGACTATTTTTTTTTTTTTTTACAGTGCAAAGGTATATTTTGGTAATCTATTGAATAATACAATTTTCCACATACTTAACATTTACTAAACATCGACTACACGTCAAACACTGGTGAGAAGAGCTCCCACTTTCAGGGTTTCCAGAGTCCAGTGGGGACTGGTAAGTACGATGATATGTTTTAATAGCTTGGATAGACGCACAGACTGCTACTAGAGCCTGACACAAGACACAGGCCTAACCTCAGTGAAAGCGGACTTGGACCAGCAAGGCTCAGCTTTAAAGAGTGAGAGGCAAAACTGGGGAGAGGAAAGATTAGTTAGTGGTAAGGACTGGATCACAGAGAGCCTCACCGAGGAGCCTGGATTTATTCTGAAAGCAATGAGGAGTCTTGAAGGGATTTATGTAACTGCAGAGTGACAGAGTCATATTTATGGTTTAGAAAGATCATTGCAGGGGGCACTACTGGAGGCAGGAAGGGAAACCCGCCTGGCAGCTACTGTAGATTCCAAGAAAGAGGAATCAGGGGCCTGCTTAAGGCAACTGGCAGTGACTAGGGAGTAGCTAACAGATACAAAAAAGTATTAAGGAGGAGGAATCAAAAAGATTTTTATCTCTAATTAAAATAGTTTCTTTGAACTAGTTCAAGATTTGTTTTTTCTTAATGGTGAACAGTCGGGGGCTCCTAAACTAATTTTCAAAGAATCACTGCTAAATAGCCTATTCTGAACCAAGAAATACTAAGAAAAAAAAATCAAATATTTGCTAAATGGTAAAAAAATCTTTAGATGAGAGAGAAGGTTGAGTTTCTTTTCTTTTCTTTTCTTTTTTTTTGCGGTACGCGGGCCTCTCACTGTTGTGGCCTCTCCCATTGCGGAGCACAGGCTCCGGACGCTCTGGCTCAGCGGCCATGGCTCACGGGCCCAGCCGCTCCACGGCATGTGGGATCCTCCCGGACCGGGGCACGAACCCGTGTCCCCTGCATCAGCAGGCGGACTCTCAACCACTGCGCCACCAGGGAAGCCCCTGTATTATATTTTTAAATAATTCTATTCACTATATTTTGTTTGCAGAAGTAAAATTGGTCTGTAATTTTATTTTTATATGCTAGAGTATTATAACAGCTTCACTAAGAAGTTAAAAACTTTCCCTTTTCTTTATGCTATGAAAGAGTTTAAATAATACAGGATTTGATCACTTCTTAAATGTCTGAAAGAACCTATGAATCTGGGCTTGGCAACTGTAGGACCTTAAATATGTGTAGAATGAATTAAAAATTTGTTGTTTTAACTACAATATTAAAAGCTATTTCAGTAAAATTTTTAAGCAGCTAGTGCAAAGAGACATTAAAAGTTAAATATATCCATGTATCAGAGGATAAATAATTTACTTTTTTCCAGATGATTTATAATTTAAATAACTCCCAGCAATTGCTGGCATCATTCCAAAGTCACCATTATTAAAAGATGTATATTGTGTGAAAACATTTTCTGATCCTTAATATTATATTTTCAGCAAATATCCAAGTAGAAGAAGAATAATGAAGTTATTGAGACCATGACATTGGCATGTGAAAAAGCACTTTTGGATTCTGATTAAGCAAAAGATAACAGGTTTTAGGCCCACAAGATAATACCCATTAATTATTACTCATCTAGTATCTAGTGTCTGTCAGAAGATGTTTTTATATGGGGGTATCCTAGCCTAAAGTACCATTTGACACCATGTTGTATGTAGGATGTTGTATGTCTCAAAACACAGCTGATCTGCCCTCAAAACACACTCCACTCATAATACAATTATTTTCAACTAAGGAAACATTATGTCACTTGACATATTTAAATGTGGGGTTTTTTTTTCCTTTAAATAACTTGGATTATATAATTTAGGCAACTTTTAAAAAAAGAGTTTCTCTTTTTACTCACTGTGAGATCATTCAGTGTTTTGCAGCATCAACTCTTTATGCATTGTACTGCTTTCATCATGACTAATTAATGTCCTTCAGGACGACTGATTCTATCTCTCGGTTTCGTCTATGTGATTTTGTTGTATTGATTAAACCCCTTGCATGTACTGGAAGCCTTTACTCTTTATTGGCTCCTTCCCTACAGCATAAAAGCATAGTGAAATCTCTCCCAGCTTGCATCACAAACAGAAACCTTCCCACCCTGCTACATCTTCTGCCACTCGTCTTTTCTCCTTTTAAAAGATAAATTAGAGCAAATAATATCTATAATAATTTCATACTCTTCCTCATTTTGATATGCCTTATTGAGTGTGACACGAAGGGGTGGAGTGTTAGGATGCCAAGTATTATTCACTATTGGTGGACAGTCTTGCCCATGATTGGTGGATATTAATAGAAATATTTTTCTGCTTATGCTCAGAGAGCACTTTTTGTCTCTGCTTCTTCCCCGCTCCTTGATGCCTTAACCAGATATGGTAAGGTTTTTCTCATCTCTCACCCTATGGTCATAGTTCCATTGAACTGATACTGGTAAAGGATTATCAGAGATCTCCCGATGACCAAAACCAGTGGGCACTTGTCACTGAGCTCTCTGCAGCGGTATGGCCGACCACACCCATTTTCTGTTCTCTATACCTCTTTAGCTTCCTATCGTTTTTAAGACAATCTCATTCTTGTCCCAAGTGCCTTTTCTGACTTGTCTTCCTCTCCTGGACTCTTAGATGTTAGTAATCCCAGAATTCTATTCTTGGCCCTTTATTCACACCCTCAGTTTTCCTGGTCAGTTTCATCTACCATGGTAGCCCTCTCCTCTTCTGAGATGACTCACACAAATGTAAACTCAGACCTTCCTCCTGCGTTTCAAACTCAAAGAGCAACTGCCTACTGTCAACTTCTCAATCAGAGAAGTTGGCTTTGATGAATCACAGGCACCTCCAAGTCAATGCACCCTTCCACCTTCACCCACTGGTTTATGATTAATGGCATATCCATCCACCAGGTCATTTCAACCAGAAGCCTAAAAGTCCTTGTGATGCTCTGCTTCATGTCCACATTCAATAGTTACTTTGATTTCTACCTTCTGCATCTCTAGAATACTTCTCCGGCTTACCTCCTTTCCAAACTTTCCAGTACCCAGAGCTTCATAACTTCTTGCCTACATTTCTGCAGTAGCTCCTCGACTGGTATCCCTGCTTCCCACCTTGACCTCCTTTTGGTCTATTCTTCATTTACCAACAGAATAATCTAAGAAAGAAATCTCATTTTGTTATTCTTCTTTTAAAGTAAATAAAACTTTCAATGTTTCCCTACTGACTACAGAAAAGGTTCACAATCTTCTTCATACCATGACACATACGAAAAACAAGCTTTACATGAGGCCAAACACCTGGGCAATCATTCTCACTGTGGGACAAAGCATGTGCAAAAATGCCTGCATATTATGGATAATTTCTGGAATGCTATTATTCCACATCTTTTTCTCCCACTAAAAAAAGCATATGAAGAATTCAGAGAACACAAGAAAGTGAGTGTGAAATTATTATAGGTATTATCTTGGATTTGTTCTAATTTTTTACCAAAAGTAAATGATTTATAAAATCTAAGGTCTCTATGACTCCCCTCAAATGATTCTGCGGTGTACAGGAGAGACACAGCAGCCTGAAGACCACTGGCTGAAGAGAGAAAATGCAAACCTCTCGGTAAAACCCACAGAGCCCTCTACAACGTGGCAGGGTGGGCTGTGCACTGCCAGGGCTGGGATGTCCCAATCACTGTCATCTGTGTGATGGTGGCCTATGGAGTGATGCACCGAGGCAGCCCTGAGCCTGTGTCCAAGTTCATCTCTTGCAGCTTCTGCTATCAAATCCTATTCCAGCCACAGTGAAATACTGGAGTTCCCAAACAGGTCACACAGTTTCACTTCTTCTCACCTTTGGACACTCTCTTCCCTTTGCCTGAAGTTCCCGTTATTCATTTGAATGTGACATGTTAAGCATTTTACCAGGTCTGGATAAAATTCAACAAACTCTTTAAAATACATTTGCTGAATTTAAATCTCTATACTGTAGTTTTAGGAAACGGGTAAGAATCAAGGAAGTGAGCTTTCTCCAGATGAGCTGCTGCCATTGCTGCCAGGACAGACCCTCCTTGAAGCCCCAGGGAACAACATTGTCAACATCCCACGCTCCTCTCTCCCAGCTCAGCTGCTCCTCCATCTTTCCTCCCTCCTCCCTCTAAGGGCCAGGGTGTCTTGTCCACCTATGAAGCTTCCTTCCATAACACAAGACTTGACCTAGAAGGCCTGGGCTGGATCCTGGTTCCATGGCTTACTGACTGAATTACCTTAGATCCTTAAATTTATCTTTATGTGGCAACTTTAGCTACTTCACAGGATGTACCATAGCATTAGAATTGTGAAATGTTGAACAGGCATTATAGCTCCTGTTAGGCACTCAAGAGGCTACCTTATTGTTCCATGCAAGTTAAGCTACTTGTATTATTACAATGAAACCTGAAATACCCACCAGTGTGGAAGGGGGATAGTTGAACTGGTTAAAGTTTAAATTTATAAAATTTTTCTTTAAAAGATCTGATTATATTATTTTTAACCACACACAGCTCTTCTCAGCAGGGGAAGGAATGCCTGGCCCTACTCCCACCCCAGGGGGTGTGCTAATGGCATTCGATGCCTGGGAGCCAGGAGTGCTAAATATACCCTGGAAACACCCCTGCAGTGACACACTGAAAACAAGACTTTAGGTGAAAGGCACTCTATACCTGCCTAGACCAAAAATCATAGCTAGTTAGAATATAGAATAGAGTTAGTATAGAAGAGTATATGACACTTGGAGAAACTGCGCACTATTAAACAGAATAAGCATTTCTCTCACAGTCTTAATACTCTTATTTTTCATAGCAAATCATCTTTAATATAACCAGTATCAAGTTAAGCACATATTGCCCATATTAACACTGTGTAATTATGAATTAAAGTGGAGTGTAATTTATCATTGCTTTATGTATTTTGGTTATTGTTAATCAGTGATAAAATAACCTATATTTAATAGTTTATCCAGAATCACTAAAGTCAAATCCAAAACAAAGGTGGCGAAGTTACTGAACACAATTTTGTCTAGTCTTTCCAAAATCAAGATACACAATACATCAGATTATGTATACCTTGCTAATGCTCCGATTTCTCTGACATCTAGCAAAATAAACATTAACATCTAAACATTTTAAAATGATAGTAGGTCCAATATTGCTACTGAATATCTTTGGCTTACCTCATAAGGTAGTTTATCAAAATATCCATTACTTGTCCCTTCCCTGAGGGCAATACTGCTAAACTTTTTGTTCAGATTGTCCATTCCACATCCATTCTTTTCTTCATAGTCATCTTCTAGATCATTCATATCAATAAGTGAAGTCTTGAGAGAAAGCACTGGCTTGTCCTTTGTACCATGTAATACAACGGCATCTAATTCAGTGTAATAATCCAGAAGAGAACTATTTACTTCCAGCCGTATAAGATTTGTGGGAAAATTTATCTGCTTAATACAAGGTTTAAACTGGCGAGCCTGGGAAGCATTCACCTTCGTAGGTTTCTCTGACCAAAGAATCTCCCATCTGCCAAAGAAAGAAACTTCCCTATA
Source organism: Delphinus delphis (assembly GCF_949987515.2). Classification (NCBI taxonomy): domain Eukaryota; kingdom Metazoa; phylum Chordata; class Mammalia; order Artiodactyla; family Delphinidae; genus Delphinus; species Delphinus delphis. The sequence continues at coordinate 58,337,031 of NC_082696.1, read as the reverse complement.
ATACAGTTTAGAATGAGATTTACTGTTACCTTAACGTTAGGGGCCCAGCCCAATACGTTACAGTGTGAAGCAAAAGCATTCAACAAGGTGGATAGGATCAAACCAAGAATTGTTTCCAGGACATGAAAATAATTTTAAACCTAAATGCCATAGACCTTATTACTTAAGATATTTTTACTACTTAAATTATTTTTACAACTCCCTAGAAAGTCGTTTTTGGCAGATTTCACTTTGGTAAGTTCAAAACTGGAATAGGTAGTCAGCGGTACATGAACAACACTCAGTTTTACAGATAAAGTAATAAACACGAAGTATTAACGCACACAGTAGAAAGCACTCCTGTGTGCATACCCTAAACCAACTGTGGAAACTAAACTTCTCACCTTGCCTCACGAAGGTCTCCTTCTCTGTTTCTGTTACTGGTGCCATACAAATTCAAAACTTTCATTATATTTTTCTTTGGCCACAGCACACGGCATGTGGAATCTTAGATCCCCCCACCAGGGATCAAACCCGTGTCCCTTGCGCTGGAAGCGTGCGGAGTCTTAACCACTGGACCACCAGGGAAGTCCCAAAACTATCATTTTCTTTGATTTTCTTTTATCCAGTCATTAAATTTTATCAGAGTTTTCATGAAATTGTCTCATATATGCCCTTCTCCTAAGTTTCCATTATTGTCATCTTTTAGTCATCCTTGTATCCTCAGTACCTAGCAAGTAGCTAACACGTAACAGGTGAATAACATTTTCTCCTATTCCTTCAAAATGAACTTCTACTTTTCAGCCAGGTTAATCATTACTTTCCAGATAATAAACTTATTTCCACACGAAGGTGTTTGCTCATGTTGTCTTCCCCTCCCAATGAAATGCCTAACCTACAATTATCTGCCCATCTTTTCTTCAAGGCCTAACGCATATTCCATGTCTTTATATAGGTCTTCTTAAAAAATTAGTTTCCAAAATTATTTAAAGATTCTTTGTAACATAGCATCATTAGATATATAATATTCTCCAATATATGGCATAAATAACCATTTCTCTAATATTGTTTTCTAATATAACAGAGAAAATTAAAAACACAGACAAAAATACTTCAATAAATACTTCTATTTCTATTTATTTACTTTAGCTAGCAGAACTTTTACATAAAGATTTTATGTCAGAGATTAAGAACATTTTTAAGTCTCCCAATACATACTACAAACTGCTTTCAAAGAAGCTTATGCCAACAATATATAAGAATGACCACTGAAAGCACTCTTTATTTTTAAAAATAATCTCTAATTTCACAGTGACCCAGGTCTCTGTGACATAATTTATAATTCACTGACTACTAATAACACTTAAAATGTTTTCATATGCTTATTAATCATATCAACCTTTTTCCCCTCCAATATATTGTCAGTTCATTTCATTGCCCGAATGGCCTATTTACTTTTTATGAATTTTATTTTTTTGATACAGCAGGTTCTTATTAGTTATCTACTTTATACATATTAGTGTATATATGTCAATCCCAATCGCCCAATTCATACCACCACCACCACCCCCTCTCCTCCCCGCTTCTCCCCCTTGGTGTCCATATGTTTGTTCTCTATGTCTGTGTCTCTATTTCTGCCTTGCAAACCGGTTCATCTGTACCATTTTCCTAGATTCCACATATATGCGTTAATATACATTTGTTTTTCTCTTTCTAACTTACTTCACTCTGTATGACAGTCTCTAGGTCCATCCACGTCTCTACAAATGACCCAATTTCATTCCTTTTTATGGCTGAGTAATATTCCGTTGTATATATGCAACACATCTTCTTTATCCGTTCATCTGTCGATGGGCATTTAGGTTGCTTCCAGGACCTGGCTATTGTAAACACTGCTGCAATGAACATTGGGGTGCATGGGTCTTTCTGAATTATGGTTTTCTCTGGGTATATGCCCAATAGTGGGATTGCTGAGTCATATGGTAATTCTGTTTTCAGTTTCTTAAGGAACCTCCATACTGTTCGCCACAGTGGCTGTATCAATTTACATTCCCACCAACAGTGTAAGAGGGTTCCCTTTTCTCCACACCCTCTCCAGCATTTGTTGTTTGAAGATTTTCTGATGATGCCCATACTAATCGGTGTGAGGTGATAACCTCATTGTAGTTTTGATTTGCATTTCTCCAATAATTAATGATGTTGAGTAGCTTTTCATATGCTTCTTGGCCATCTGTATGTCTTCTTTGGAGAAATGTCTATTTAGGTCTTCTGCCCATTTTTGGATTGGGTTGTTTGTTTTTTTAATATTGAGCTGCATGAGCTGTTTAGATATTTTGGAGATTAATCCTTTGTCTGTTGATTCCTTTGCAAATATTTTCTCCCATTCTGAGGGCTGTCTTTTGGTCTTGTTTGTAGTTTCCTTTGCTTTACAAGTTTTAAGTTTCATCAGGTCCCATTTGTTTATTTTTGTTTTTATTTCCATTACTCTAGGAGGTGGATCAAAAAAGATCTTGCTGTGATTTATGACAAAGAGTGTTCTTCCTATGTTTTCCTCTAAGAGTTTTATAGTGTCCAGTCTTACATTCAGGTCTTTAATCCATTTTGAGTTTATTTTTGTGTATGGTGTTAGGGAGCGTTCTAATTTCATTCTTTTACATGTAGCTGTCCACAGTTTTCCCAGCACCACTTACTGAAGAGGCTGTCTTTTCTCCATTGTATATCCCTGCCTCCTTTGTCATAGATTAGTTGACCATAGCTGTGTGGGTTTATCTCTGGGCTTTCTATCCTGTTCCATTGATCTATATTTCTGTTTTTGTGCCAGTACCATATTGTCTTGATTACTGTAGCTTTGTAGTATAATCTGAAGTCAGGGAGTCTGATTCCTCCAGCTCCATTTTTTTCCCTCAAGATTGCTTTCGCTATTCAGCGTCTTCTGTGTCTCCATACAAATTTTAAGATTTTTTTGTTCTAGTTCTGTAAAAAATGTCATTGGTAATTTGATAGGGATTGCACTGAATCTGTAGATTGCTTTGGGTACTATAGTCATTTTCACAATACTGATTCTTCCAATCCAAGAACAAGGTATATCTCTCCATTTGTGTCATCTTTGATTTCTTTCATCAGTGTCTTATAGTTTTCTGAGTACAGGTCTTCTCCCTCCTTAGGTAGGTTTATTCCTAGGTATTTTATTCTTTTCATTGCAATGGTGAATGGGATTGTTTCCTTCATTTCTCTTTCTGATATTTCGTTGTTAGTGTATAGGAATGCAAGAGATTTCTGTGCATTAATTTTGTATCCTGCTACTTTACCAAATTCATTTATTAGCTCTAGTAGTTTTCTGGTGGCATCTTTAGGATTATCTGTGTATACTATCATGTCATCTGCAAACAGTGACAGTTTTACTTCTTCTTTTCCAATTTGTATTCCTATTATTTCTTTTTCTTCTCTGACTGCCGTGGCTAGGACTTCCCAAACTATGTTTAATAACAGTGGTGAGAGTGGACATCCTTGACTTGATCCTGATCTTAGAGGAAAGCTTTCAGTTTTTCACCATTGAGAATGATGTTTGCTGGGGGTTTGTCGTATATGGCCTTTATTATGTTGAGGTAGGTTCCCTCTGTGCCCACTTTCTGGAGAGTTTTTGTCATAAATGGGTATTGAATTTTGTCAAAAGCTTTTTCTGCATCTATTGAGATGATCATATGGTTTTTATTCTTCAATTTGTTAATATTGTGTATCACATTGACTGATTTGCGTATATTGAAGAATCCTTGCATCCCTGGGATAAATCCCACTTGATCATGGTGTATTATCCTTTTAATGTGTTGTTGGATTCTCTTTGTTAGTATTTGTTGAGGATTTTTGCATCTATATTCATCAGTGATATTGGTCTGTAATTTTGTTTTTTTGTACCATCTTTGCCTGGTTTTGGTATCAGGGTGATGGTGGCCTCATAGAATGAGTTTGGGAGTGTTCCTTCCTCCACAGTTTTTTGGAAGACTTTGAGAAGGATGGGTGTTAGCTCTTCTCTAAATGTTTGATAGAATTAGCCTGTGAAGCCATCTGCTCCTGATCTTTTGTTTGTTGTAATATTTTTAATCACAGTTTCAATTTCATTACTTGTGATTGGTCTGTTCATATTTTCTATTTCTTCCTGGTTCAGTCTTGGAAGGTTATACTTTTCTAAGAATTTGTCCATTTCTTTCAGGTTGTCCATTTGATTGGCATACAATTGCTTGTAGTAGTCTCTTATGATGCTTTTTATTTCTGCAGTGTCCATTGTAACTTCTTCATTTTCATTTCTAATTTTATTGATTTGAGTCCTCTCCCTCTTTTTCTTGATAAGCCAATGGCCTATTGAGATCCAGGTAAAAACTGATTACAGCAAGGCATTTAGGGAACTGAAATAGACAAAAGAGTATGAAACTCAGGGGAGAAATCTGAGCTGAGACTATAGAAGTCATCGACATACAAGTACCATAATGGTCTTTAGGCCAAGATGGGGGCAAGAAAGGCATATAGCACCACTCTCAGGAGAAGGGAAGTTTGGTTAATTTCTACGTTTAGGAATAAAAGCATAAGGCAGAAACTCAACGGGATTCCAGTAAACATCATTAACCATAACAGTAGGACTTTTGCAGTTAACAGAACCCTTATAGTCACCCCATATTTGTTAGATTTGCTACTTCTCTCCTGAAAACTAGGAATAAAACCCATCAAACATATAAAGAACCTGTGAGTATTTGTATTCAGAGACAACCTGAAAGTAGGAATGGAGAGACTGGTCCCTCTCTACATCCAATCTTGGGAGGCAGGGGAAGAGTTCTAAGGAACAGAGCAGGTTGCGGCAGATTTGAGGAGGAAAGGAAAGCTAGCTGGGCATCTTCTCACTTTCTGTGACAAGGCAGAAAAGCAAATTTGGAATGCCAGCCTAGACCTAAGAAGTGCCCCTAAAGCCTAAATGCAAAAATCTTTAGGGTTTCTAACAATGGAATTGATTTGAACACTCTACTGAAAATCCACAGTTAAATAGAGCTATAGCCATACAGGAACAGAAGTACGAAACATTTAAAACAATGTTCGTGGGAAAACGCATTCCTAGTTTTGGACAGTACATTTCCAAGAATGCTGGGGTAAATGGTGGAAGGTATTAGAAAATTCAAACTGTGGTTTTACTCATCCTTTTGTTGCTGCTGGAAAATGACATGAAATGATGCTGGAGGAATGTCTCATGTCCACGAAACAAGGACCACTCAGGACCCTGTGAAATAACTGCCTGTACTGGTTCACAACACATGTGGACTAAACCAGCCTATCTTATTGTTTAGCTTCAATTAGAAGTTTTTATGAGCCTTAACAGAAACACTGAAAATGTAATATAGGAATCACCTCTGCCAGGTCCCTTGCCAAGCACTGATTAGAGCAGAAATATTCTACCGTAATAATGTATTAATCCACTAAAGTCCTCTCTCTCTCTCTACCTTGCAGAAAGGACAAGGTTAAGATGATGCTTTAAAACGACTTCCTTAACATTTCTAGCATGTTTAAATGTTTAATGCTATGTTAGCATCATTTTTGCTTCTGACTTTATATAGCATAAACTTTATATATTTAGTTATACATATATGTTTAAATATGATAGCATACTTAAAGTTGAAAAATATCAAACCTTATCAGTTATTAAAAATAGTTTTAAATGTCTAAACATAAAAAAATTCAAGTATCATTAGTTTATTTATATTTTATTTTGATTTTTCTTGATAGCCTAAGAAGTAATAAAGAAAAGTGGTAAAAAGATGGAAAAATTATTTTATAGATCTGTGGCCAGTTGAATTAAATTAACTCTGAGACCAAAACAAATTGATTTGGGGGTATCTGTATTTAGGTGTTTTTGTTTAAAATTCTAATAGAACTAGAATATATTATTTTAAAGTTAGAAAGAGAAAGATATCTACTTTACCCAACAACAGAATATGTCAATCTTTTTTTTTAATTATAGTATGGTTGATTTACAATATTAGAATAGTTTCAGGTGTGTGACATAGTGATTCAATATTTTTACATATTCCACTTAAGTTTATTATAAAATAATGGCTATATTTCCTATGCCAATCTCTTTTTATTCTAGAAAATTAATGCCAGAATTTAAAAAGCTAGTCAGTGAAAATAAGCAAATACAAGCAAATGCACGTGTGCGTGCATGTGTGTACACACACACACACACACACAATTTTCCATGAGATAGCCCTGACTCTTAATCCTCTAGACCCAGAACAGTGTTGATGAGATTAAACTGCTTTAAGTCATGGCCTTTGTAGTCTGCACATTTATGTGCTGACTATATATGCCCACACACCGTATTCATCTACTGGACAAATCTGACAAACACTAATGTCCTTTGTAAGTATTTTAAATCTACAGTATCATGCGCAAAATTTGGCATGGAATCCCTATCAGGCTGCACTTTGTCTGCACTTGGAGCCCTTAATTCTGGGTTAGTAACCAGCATTCTCTTTACCAGCCCACTTATTTCTCCTTCTGTTGATTGCACTGAATGCCTACTATATGTCCAGTGCTTGGACACAAAGCACTCTGTCTCTGTAACTGTTGACCTGTTGTTACTCACTGAGAACATCTCTCTAGGGCTCCCAGGAAGCAGCAGGTAGACAAGAGAGGAAGAGAGATGTTCATCGATAGAAACCGGAAAAAGCAAGTTTTCTAACATATTCAGGTTGGAAGCCAGGCACATGGATGCAAAGAGCTTCCCTATAACCAAAATTCCTCCTGGTTAGTAAGCACAACTAGTAACCAGCAAAAAGAAAGTTCTCTTGCCAACACTGTTCCATTTTACCTGCTGAAAGTGAAGGGATAGAATAGGAAAACAAACTAGAATAAAATTAAGTACTCTAATAGGTATACCTACTCACTCCCTGCTTCCCAGCCTGTCTCTAATTGTAACTAACAAAGTGGCATCTGCTTTAAAAAGAACTAACCGATAAAGGGTCTGATCATTTCTGACTTAAATGAAAAAATCATGCTTCTTGACTCACAAAGTCAAGGGGACCAGACTATGACCAATTCGTGAAATCATTGCTTAAGCAACTTCCTTTGGCAAAAAATTCTTTCTGTGACGGCCACTTTCTTCCTCCCTGCCTTCTTAACTTCAATATTCTGTAGTGAAAATGCTTTCAACACTCAAAAAAAAAAATATCCATACCACTAAATTTTATCCCCAAATAGCTTCATTCCAGTCAGCTTCCTTAATATGACCTCAATTTGTCATTCTCTTCCTCCTCTTTTCTGTCTCTCTTTCCCATGTGTAACCCTGCACTAGCCTTTTTTCTGACTCTTACACAAGCATCTGTTAAGATCTTATACTCAGAACCATGACACTCTATACTACCGTTTTTCTTTTCTCCTAGTAGAGCACTAGGCCCGAAATCAGACGACTTTGAGATCTTACAGAACTACCTGTAGCTTTCCTACCTCACTCACTGAACAAAGAAATGCAATCAGACAAAATGGAGAAAGATTGCTTTTAAATTTTAAATGTTCTGGGACAAGTTCATTTCCCATAAATTCCTGAGCTACTCCAACACACTCTCTTATTTGCTAACTCCTAAGGGAGAAATAAAACAGTATGCAATTAATTAAAGTAATAGGCAGTACAGTCCAGTGGTTCCTAAACCACAGTGTGTGATAGAGCTTTCCATGATTAAATGTGAAAAATAAAGAATACATTGGTACATATAAAGATATGCACACATATACACGTAAGTTGCCAACCGCTCTTTATTCGAGATTCTGAGCATGCTAATTTCTCAGTATAAACTGGGGTTTCTTTTATGAAATGATAGTGATGAAAAATGATGTTGGTAGCAAAGTAACTAATCTGAGAACCCTATATCAGTTCTCTTTTATTATCAATACCATTATGTTTATACCATTATGTTTACCAGTTTATTGGAGTTGACTTTCTCTACCTGTGCTCTGCTTAGATCTCCTGGTAAGTCTGGTGCCCATGTCCCAGTTGTGCGGGCTTGCTCCTAAGGGCTCCCACCTGCAGCCTTCTACAGAGAACTACATAGGCTCCCAGAGCCTCCTCTTCATCCTGAGAGTGGCATGTGCCTGGAAGACTTCCATCTCCCCTTCCTACTCCCCCAGCCCACAGCCCAAGACAGACAGGTAGGAACATCAGAGCCCAGCTCCCGGGCAACTGTGCCTCCAGGCTGACTGGGATTTCACAGGACTTTGCATCCTTGCCTGATTTCTTCCCTTCCCTACAGTGCGTTCCCCACTCCCTTATCTTCCCCACTCCTTACCAGTTTCTTCAGGAGCACTTCCTTAACAAACCTTTGGTAGAGGAACAGTCCTCTCAAGGTCTGCTTCTGAGAAATCTAAGAGCTCTATGAAATCCCAAAGCTTGTGGCCCTTCAACAGCTTGTTCTCTCCACTCCGGGGCTTTTCTCACTTCTTAGAACACCAAGATCTCACCTCATGGTTTCACCTTTGCACGTAGTACTCTCTCTCCACCATTCCTACCCAAACTAAAGCTTCACTCAAACCTCAGGTCCCAGTTAAGTCACTTCCTCTGGGAGGACTTCTCGGAGCCCCACAGGTTAGGTGTTCCCCTCTGCCAGCACATGCAACCTGCAATCTCACGGCCCTCTTCCAGGCTTGCCTGTAAAACTCAAAGAACAAGACCCACATCTGTCTGGCTCTGTTTTGTTCCTGGCAGTGAGTGAGCAGAGAAGGTGTTCAATCAATGTTTCTGATTGTCTAAAGAAATTCACCAAAACGTTAACAGTTACTGAATCTGGGCAGAAGAACTGTGGGGTTTTTTAATATATATTTTCTTTTTTGGTATTTCCTAACAAGTTTTTTTAAACACTGAAACTGATTTCATAATCAGTAAAATTTAAAAGGCCCTTTTTTATTCTGCAATAATATATATTGGTTAGCTTCTTTTTCTCTTAAAAGTTAATGGTATTTTCTGTGGAATAAGGCTAAAAATCAGTTAGGCAAAGTAGAGATACATCTATAAATAAAGCTGTCACTTTGATCACAATCACGCACTACAGCTCTCAGCTAGGAACCCAAGAGCATGATTCATACTCAAAATCAGTTATGCAGACATTAAGTTTTAGATCAGAGGAAAGACATTACATGTTGCATAGATTTTATCCCCATATTGGTTCATCTTTTTAGAAAAAAAACTAGATAGCTTTGTAGGAAAGAGGCAAAAAATGACAGAGTCCAACGAAACAATTCTCACATAAGAAAGGATCCTACTCAAAGTACTTTTTTTTCCTCTCAGGAAAAAAAGCCTGTATATTAAAGGATGCTGGTTTCCTGTTTTTTAAAAAAACTGACCCATTAACAATATTGTTCACAATGAATTATCAAAATTGTTCTGATAAGAACACATAAAGATTATACCAGCAGTCTCCAGCTTGAGTTGAGCTGTACTCTGCATTTGCCTCCTGGTAGACTGGTAGGTGCTCCCTGGGAGTTGAGGGGACAGGGACTTCAAGGAAGCAGTGTGTTAGATGCAATGTGCAATGTGATCTGCGCCCTCACTCCTCCTCCACAGGCAGCTGGGCTCCTACAGTTTAACAGGTGTCACAGACTGCCCTTGGGCTAGAATACGCTCATAAGGGCAGAGATTTTTGTCTATTTCGTTCATTGTTCACTAATGTATCCTCAATACCCAGAACAATGCTTTAGCACACAGTAGACACTCAAATACTTAATGAATGAATCAAGCAATATAAAGGTTAAAAACTGATAAGATCAATAAGTACTCGAAAAATGGACAAATAACATGACAGACAGTTCAAGGAGAAGGAAATATAAATGGCTCTGAAACATGAGAAGATATTCAACCTCAGAGATGATAAAAGCATTTCAAATGAAAGTTAACATGAGATAACATTTTTCCCCTAACAAATTGACAAAAATGCTAAAATTTATTAAAACACTCTGTAGGTGAGGCTTCGGGAAAACATGCATGCATATACATTGCTGGTGGGAACAGAAATAGGAGAGCCTCTTGGGAGGGAAGTTTGGCACTACGTATTAAAATTACAAATACATAGACCCTTGGCCCAGCAATCTTTCTGGCAACTTATCCCACAGATATACTTGCACACATGCGAAGTGACTCATGGCAAGGTTATTCACTGCATTAATATTAATAATAGCAAAAGTATCGAAACAACTAAGAACCCATCAATAGGGGAGTTGTTAATAAGTTGGGGTACACATACACTGCATTACTTGCAACTGCAGAAAAGAATAATGAAGCTCTCTTTGCACTTACATGAAAAGATACAGTATACACCAGTAAGTGAAACAAGTGAGGTACAGAACAATGCAAATAGTGTGCTTATTTTTGTGTATAAAGAAAAATAAAATAAATACATTTGTATTTGCTTATATTTGCATAAAGAAACTCTGGAACAATGCCAAGAAGTGGATAAAAGTGGTTTCTTTGAGGGAGGGGTGGATCCTAGGCACATGGGGAACAGGGTACATGCAAGACTGCATTATGTAATTTTTAGATTTTTGAACCATGTGAATATATTACCTAGTCAAATAATTATATTTTAAAAAATCAGGAGGCTGAACTACAGAAACGAGAGAGAGAGAAAGAGAGAGAGAGAGAGAGAGCGCCTTTAGGGAGAATGCATGAATACTTAAGGCAACATGTATTTATTTTAATTAATTAATTTATTTATTTTTGGCTGCACTGGGTCTCCATTGCTGCACGCGGGCTTTCTCTAGTTACGGCGAGCAGGGGCTACTCTTCCTTGCGGTGCGCGGGCTTCTCATTGCAGTGGCTTCTCTTGCTGCGGAGCACAGGCTCTCGGCACACGGGCTCAGTAACTGTAGCACGTGGGCTTCAACAGGTGTGGCTTGTGGGCTCTAGAGCGCAGGCTCAGTAGTTGTGGCGCACAGGCTTAGTTGCTCCGTGGCATGTGAGATCTTCCTGGACCAGGGCTTGAACCCGTGTCCCCTGCATTGGCAGGCAGATTCTTAACCACTGCGCCACCAGGGAAGTCCCCAGCATTTATTTTTAAATGAATATACTTGTTACGAAAACATCCACCTAAGATTAAAACTAATCCCCTACGGACTTCCTCTAAAGTGTCACTCGATAGGTCGACTTTGAGTTACTCAAAGTATTTAAAAGCAGTAATATGATGTCTGTTTGAAAATCTGTTAGAAATCATATTTCCAACTAACTTCTCAGATTGGTCCATGTCCCAATTAGTTCAAATCGTGCTTTTCATTTATAGTAAATTCACACACAAATCTCACAATCCATGATTATTATGGTGTGAGGTTTTATAGGTATAAAGAATGCATTGCATTTCATATGTCTGATCTTTCTTTCCCTATCAGAAAACTAAGGAAAATTTTAAAAATCGAATTTGTTTAAATGACTTAAGAGAATGCTTCCAGTGAAAAAAGACCTCCAGTATTAAAACTACCACAACCTTTCAGCCATAGAACATGGTCATTAAAAAATGAGTCTTACCTGACTTCAGCTGGTGGACTTGGGGAATAGGGATTTGCAGAACAAGCTAGAATTCTAATGACTGCTCCAGGATGATAGGTTTCTAGAACGTGAACGGCTGTAGGATACACCTGTTGTTCAAAAGCAAGTTCCACATAGTCTTGGCTCTGGAAATTAGGCGGCGTCCTCTTAAATGGCACAGGAGCACTGGGACACTGATCCCACCATGTTCCGTAAGTTCGAAACACAGCTGTCTGAGTGAAGTCACCAGAACTCGGGAATACATTTGGTACACCTGCTAAGTTCCACATGGTATAGGACATGCTATTCTCACTCCCATAATGGGAGCTGAAATCCACTACTTCTTTGGCATACTGGACCACCTCTGCATTGAGAGGGGAAGTCCGGCTGTTTGCTTCTATAGTTCTATGGCTGTTCATCATTTCTCCTCTTGTAGCTGTCCTGGCTCGGCGCCGAAGGCACATATAATAAAACATAGTCAGAACTGTTAACATGGGAAAGACTGGTGGCATCTAGGTGTGAATTATGAAGCTTCAAAAGGTCAGGTGTCCTCGGTAAGACGCGCGAACTCTTTGAAGGATGTTCTAAAAAAATGAATGGCTTGTTGAAGTAAAATAGTTTAAATAAACAGAAAAATGCATGGATAAGGTAATAAACGGCTTTTTACCCAATGTAATTTCCCAGAATGAAACTGAAAAAAACAACATTCACGTAAATGAGACTCTCTGGTATAATTTATCTAATGTACTTTTAAGAAAACTGAATACTGAAAATGTATACAATTTTATGCTATATGGGAAGCAAAACTGACATTATAAGGCAATGGCAGATGTATGACCCAAAAAAAACCTATTTTATGCAAAATTATAACTATCCTTCAAGAAATACTAAGTCCTTGAACTTTTAAAATTAAAATTATTTAAAATATATGGGGAACCACTAAAATACTGCTGTAAATCCAAAAGGACCTTAGGCATTTTATAACTTCACATTTAAACAAATGATTCCCTATTGTTAATTATGACTCACTTCCGAACATGCTAAGTACAGATTTCACATTATGGGAGTACAGATTTCTGGAGCTGACAGTTAATCCAGACCAACTATATTAACTGCCTTACACGTCACAGATCACCAGACAGTGTTTAATTTATAACCCCTAGCATCATTTGTGAGGGTAGTCCATGGCTGGCTGGCATCTGGTTTGTTGCCAGCTACTCTTAGAAATCACTCACCCCAGATAGAATGGTCACAGGATACACACCAGAAATGCAAAGGTTGGCACTCATCCATGTGGCCTGGCAATTACACTCTGATTTCAGGTACCAATGTTGAAATACGACATTCTTTTACCTGTAAGACAAGAGTTTTAGAAAATATTTTTATTTCTGACTTAGGAAGTCAAATATCCCAACAAGTTTATTATCATAGATAAATAGCTACTTACTAGATACAGAACGTTCAAATTGAACACATCTTTCCGAATTGTGTGGACAATTTTGAATAATTAATATATTTTTAAAATTTTATGACAGAATGTAATAAAAATATTATTAATGAACCCTTTTTATATAGAGGTTGCAAACCCATAGCTTATGGGTCAAACCATGCCAGCAGATATATTAGGACCAAATATATTTGGTGATTTTTAAAATTTGGATGAGTTTGGATGAGTTTAACAATCCAGAAAACCCTGTTGAGAAGAGGCCTGGTGGCCGCTCCTGTTCCCAGCCAGCTCTACTAGTTTACAACACAGGCCTGGCCCCTGTCTGCACTGACTAGTAATCTCTTGTCTACACAAACAGGGAAATCGAGCATACTCATTTTTCTACCTGTAAAGTCTTGAGTTTAATTTCTCCTAAGTAAAAGAAGAAAAATAAAACAACTTTTCTTTAGTAGAGCAAAACGTTAACACTAAGGTTATAATACATTAAACGCCTCTCCAACCCAAAACCTCTAACAGCTTTTTGTTCTTACGTACAAGATAGAATCTAAATCCCTTGGTTTGACATTTCAAGGCTCTCCTCAAGCTAGACCCATTTCTTTTTGTCTAATGCAGTAAACTCTTTCACTTTCTAAACACCCTTCCTATTTTACTTTAACTCTACCTCGACATTCCTTTTCCAGCCACTTTATTCCATAAGTAGGCTTATTATCTGGTACCACCTTTGTATCAGACATATACCCTTGTTCCACAAGGGCCTACATTAGGACCAAGTTTCTTGAAGAAAGGAATCTAGCCAAAGATTTCATTTATCAAAGTACTCAGTACATAGCACAAAGGCACAAAATATGTCACGTGTTGACAGAAAGATGATGAGCAAACAAAAAAATTATACAAATCTAAAATAATTTAAAATTAGATAACAGCATCCTCTTCCTCTCAATCCCAGCCAGATCCACACTGAAACGCCTGACAAAAATATAACCGGCAAAACAGTAAATGAAGAGCTGAGTTAGAAACACATGAGGAAAACCCACGGTTGTGAGAAACAGAGAGGAAAGTCAAAGGGCGGAGAGCAGGAGCTGAAGCTAGTATGAGTCAGGGAACCAATTATGGGTCTTAGTGGTTGTCATAAGGGGACTTTCTAACACACATGCAGAGAGGTTATTTCAAGCCACGGGTCACATTTGGAAGAAACTTCATAAAGCCAAATTCAGGAAAAATCACCCTATCTGTAAAGCCAGGAACGCGAAAACTTAGCTCACTGGCCAGGAAGCCAAAGTACACTTGACATCAACCTAGGCAGTGGCGGAAAGTCACAGGAGGGAAATCAGAACCCTGTTAGGCGTGTACCACGCAGAGTGTGGGCCTAAATTCACACTGTCTTCATGGCTGAGAATCCCTACACCATCCCTAAGCCAAAAGATCTAAAAAGAAAGAGTGGTCCTGAACTGGTAGGAGCAGATGTGAACCTCTTTGCAGGGATGCTTCCACAACACGAGACTGACTAAACCCTTACTAAAGATGCATCACAGTACAAACTTGCAGACCGCAAAAGAAAATGAACCACAGGGACGGACAGTCAGCAGGCAGACACACTAAATGGAAGAACTTGCACCCTAAAAACAAGAAATAATAGAACACTCTGAACAAGACTTTTCCTGAAAAGACTAACAAAGCATGTATTAAAATAAACAAGGAGTTTCTGCAGCACATGCTCTAATGCTGACATATCATGAGTTGACAAATCAGATTCACCTCAGGACATACAACACCAAGAGCTGAAGTATAGGACAGGTTGTAAATGTGGGGAAAATAATTATCTAGAATATCACCTCTTTATTCAAACATTTCACCTACCACAAGTATAAATATGTCAAATTAAAAAATTTACAAATGCACAAATATCAAATCTTTAACACCAAAACCTGAAATGAAATAGCTCTTTCTTTTACCACATACACTTTATTTCAAAATAGGCCCCCAGGTAAATTAAGAAGTGTAATTTTCTAAAGAAGTTACTTGGCCCATCTCTTTCTTAAAAGAAAATTAATGAAACAAATTTAAACTGCAAAAATGAAATTTATGAAATAAAGAATAGTGTACAAGTATCCAACTCAATTGACAGCTCAGCTAATTTGGAAGACTGTGGAGCTCAGCTAATTTGGAAGATTGTGGATGTTTTATTCCTGGAAATCTTCAAGGGAAGGACAGAAACCCATCTGCCAAGGTGGATGGATGGGTCTGACTGTATAATCTATGGACATCACCTCTCTCTCCACAGTCTATAAATTGCTGCAACCGAGCTCCTTTTACTTTCTTTATAAAACTGCATTTATCAGAAAGTAATAGTTTTATAAAACCAAAGAAACACCTGCAAAATAAGATATCATCATTCGTGTGAACATTCACAATCATTCCTGGCAAAAAGGTTGAGACAAATTGTGAAAGACAAATTCTATTTGACCTACCAAGCCATGAACTTTACAACTGTTTCCCAGCTAGCTTTTACCATCATAGATTATGGGATAATATCAAAAACAGCAAGACTGTCGTGTGGGCAATATCATTTTTAAGCTGTTGTTAAAGTTAAGTAAAATTCTGCACTGAAGTAACATATGTACAAGTGAGTTATAACTTTATAACATATAAAGAAGTTTACATTTACACATGAAGTTTACATTTTCACATTTACATATGAAGAAGTTCAAACTTCTCAGCGAGAAATGTAAATGGATGCTTGATTTTTTCCAACTATGGATAACAATAATCTTTAGAGTTAATTTTTTGTAAGATAAGGCTAAAATGACAAAAAATTTTAAAAGAAGGAAAAGCAGTGTAAAAAAAAAAAGCACTGGAAATAAAGCACTGGAAAAGCAAATATATTTATTCTTTTTCCAGCCATACTATTTGGAAAAATGTAATGAAGTTAAAACCTGTTTTTGAAAACAAACACGGCATGGAAGTAAAAAAGGGAAATGTGTAAACCCATTGTTAACATCGTTCTTGATTCTAAACTCCTTTCCAGTCAACTAAGATGATACATCAAAGTATTTGGGGGCTTGGGGACGAACATATGGAGAAGAAAGGATAGCTCACTCTACTTTTCCCTGGGAAATGAAGCTGAAAAAGGGAAGAGAGCCGCAGTTTCAGGACTCATGTGGGCAGCAACGACCAATGCAGAAGTTTAAATTGTCCATGTACTATCTGGACTTTTGCCAAGGCATTGAGGCAATTTGTGATAACCAGTGAATATCCCAATGGGCACTGAACCAAATGCAAAAGATACAATAACTCCCCTTTAGGAGGAGAATGGAATTCAAAGACAAAATGATTTTTCCCACCTGGTGCAAAGAAACAAATATTAGTCTGGTACACTAAATTTGTCCAAGAGGGTGACTATAAGATATACCTTTTGGGAGGTATATACATTTCTTTTCCAGTTCATTCAAAAAGCTACATTATACAAGGATCATTTTTACAGTGAAATGTCTGTAATATATTAAATGCGCTTTTCAAATAATTTTGACTATAATAAAACATTTGAGCAAAACAAAAAAAAAGCTACATTAATTTTAAGGATTCTCACAATACATAAAAATATTATTTTCCGTTTAACAAAAAGTCTGAAATAGAAATAGGGTGATCTTTATTTTACAAGTTATTTTATCTAATCAATTGTCAACAATGATTACAAAGTAAGAAATTCCCCACAACTCACTGAAATTTTATACTAGCACAATCAAGGAATGCAAAACAACAGCCGTTTTAACCTGCATCAGGAGACTTTCATACACCTTGGGAAACAACTTGCTTTATACGACATGATATCGTTTTAATACAAGTTTATTTTCAACCACATCTTTCATATTATAAAATGCTTAACGAAGTTAAACAATACAATTACAGAGAAACCAATAACAGTGGAAAAGAGAAATTAAGAGGTATAGACAAGGGAGAACATATGTTTACTACTGAGATTTGAAGTGAGATGGGGAGTCGATGAGGCGGAGAGAAGCAGGATGGCAGGAACTGCAGAGAAGATGGCAGAGGAAAGTGGAGGAAGGAAAAGGGCTTTTCAGGAAATCAACGAAAGGAGGCAGTTGGGATGAACTCGAAAGCCTAGGTTCATGGTGTGATGGAATAACCTGGAAAACAAGTTTAAAACTCCAAAGAGGATTCTCAACTTATATTAAAGTCAAAAGATATGGGAAAGATAAAAAGGCCAGGCAAAAAGGCAGAGCTCTACACTGAAGGCAAGTCATAACACAATACTTACTTGTAAAATAACACAATACTTACTTGTAAAATAGCCCACAAAGATGTGTCAATGAAGTGACAGAAAAAAACGAGGGTTTCGGCAGCCTTGCAGGATGTTAACAAAATGTCACAGAAGGCGTAATGTGGTAACAGATCAAGAAAAAATGGCTGAACTTTAAATGCTGTCATTTCTGAATCCTGATGAAACTGATCAAGAGACACTGCTTTAAGGAAAGGACTTTTCTGGTTGAGTCTAGACATCAAGACACGAGGGAATGGAGGAAAATATCAATCAAGAAAAGAATGGAATTACACTTGAACTTGGTGCAGCAGCGGACATAACCAGCCCCCTTCCCTGGCCTGCCTCCTGTAGGCTTCTACGCCACCACATGCTCTCCTATCTCCTCCCACCCCTCTGGTAACTTCTCAGTCTCCTCTCTGGGCCTTCTCCCTCCTCATTCTTCTAAAATATACAGAGGTCCCATTAAAGGAAGGCTGTCTTCTTGATAACATGATACATGAGAACCTCCCACCTACCTTGGACCAGTCTTCTCCCTGTCCCTTCCACTTCCACACACCCCACCCTTCCTGCAGACCCACCAGAACCTCTACCACGGCCTCAGCTGCACTTGTGCTTTCACACCTCAGCATCTTCAAGTCTCCCACTGAGGCTGCGTGGCTCTGGAATTCCCTTGCTCCTCCTCTGCTTGGCACCCTCTTACTCATCTTTAAGGTTCAGACCTTATCCACTACCCGCTTTTTCCTTGCTCTTACATTTCGTGTGCCATTTCTTACATGCTGAGATATTTTTTCTACCTTAATAGACTACGAACCCCTCAAGTTCTAAGAATGTGTCTTAATTAGAACTACATCTTTAGGGCTTAGCACATGCCAATATATACTCAATAAACATTTATTCATCTTTTTTGGAGACTGGCAGAGTAGATGGCAGAAGAGAATTAAATAAGTTTAAAATAGACACAGAAATAAAACCCTTCAATACAAGGCACATGTAGACCAAAAAATGACGTAAAAAAAGTTCCATATCTGGATATAGAGAAAAAGAGGGGGGAAGTGGATAAGGAAAACGGAAACACAATAGGTAAGAATCAAATGTATGACTTTCCTTGAAACACTCCAATAAGGAATAGTATATATATTGAAATTTTACTGTTCAATGAGAATGTGAAACAGTGGTAACTTTTTGTACTAATTCTATTAGTACAAAAGCAGCCTTGAATACGTAAAAAGACCTGACCTTGGCCACAAAGAAACTCTGATTGAAATTAAAGAAAGATTCATGAAAGAGATGATTAGAGAGGTAAAAGAAAGCTATTCTCTCAAATATGGTGATTTTTTTTAACACTCCAAATCTATGTTAAGACCATACGGTGATTATGGAGAACTGGAAAAACTGTGGATGAAAAAGAAGTTCTTAAACAAAAAAGGGATAACCTCAAGCAAAAGAAAAGAGACAGGCCAAGAGAGGCAATAATATAAGAGTAAGGGTAAAAAGACAGGTTCATATTGTTCAGGTATTAGATATGCTATAGGGAGGAGCAAAGTCTTAACAATAGCATCCCTTAATTACTTACAATGTACTATATTGAAAAAATATGACAGTGTCAGGAAGGAGACTATGGGGGGTTGAATATTATAACTTCACGTTTCTCTCTCTTCCTCTAAGTAAATTCTCCTCCAGTTGAAACATTTTTATTATGACTATAGTTTGTAATCAACAAGGCCCCAATATAGAATAAACAGGTTGAGTTCTTAACTGAACCATGTGGACGAACAGAGAGAAGAGAGCCTCCTATCCAGCTTCAAGGCTTTTTGAAAATCCAGGCATATAAAGCAGAAGGAGAAGGCAAGGGAACCAACCAGGAAGAAAAACCTAAAGGCCAGGGAAAAATCTTGAAAACCAAAGAGGTAAACAGTATCCACTTCTCTTCCAGGAATCAAGGTCAGCTTTGAAAATACAAAAAGTATGGAACACAGTGGGCTCTTCAAAATTTCTGCTGAGTTAATGAGCAAATGGCCAGGACTAAGCAGGAAGTGCCTAACCAGTGAAACTAGGAATACACTTGTCAGAAAACAAAGGAGGTTTAGAATCAATTTAAACTAGGAATTGACAATGGTTAGTTCTACAGAATGTTTTATTTCTCCTCTTTCTTTCCTAGACTTTAACAAGCATATCTAAACTTACGAAATATTTCATAAGCAATCTTTAGTAGCACGAAAAAGGAATTAAGGACTCAATGTTAAAAACACACACACACACAACTGTAGGATAAATGAATGGTGATTTTCTGATACAATAGATCTGGAAACCCTCTTCCTACCCAAGATACTATCTCACAAGTGACAAAGAGGGACATATTTCTAATTACACAGGTATGACACTATAAAGTACCTTACTTACAAATGTCACTAATGCTATATTATCTCCATTTTACATGTTTCTTAATTGTTTAATGATGAATAAGAATAAACCATCTGAATGGGAAGAACTATAATAACCCTAAACCTCTAGCTGACACACAATGTATATTTAACTAAAACCTACAGTATTAAAAATTAGGAATATCTGGTGGCAGATAATTTTAATGGACACACTAAAGAGAGGAAAAAATCTCTCTCTAGCTATTAAAACCACAAAGTAAATGTGAATTTATTTTAGCCAAATACTAACTATACATTTGTACATTAAAATAAAGAGCATTTTACCTAATAAAAATATACTGAATTTATTTGGCCTTCCTAACAAAAATCCAAGTACAAGATCACTGCTAGCCATTCAAGCTAAAAGAGCCATTAGTTAAAATGGTGTAATACTGTTAAATTAACTTTGGGGTATAACTTACATTCCAAAACATGTACTCCATTTTAAGTGTACAGTTCAACGAGTTTTGACAAAGACATATACCAGTGCAACCACCACCAGGACCGAGATATAGAATATCTCTATTCTCCCAATCACCCATCCACTCCCTGTGCCAGGAAAAAACTGATCTTCTTGCTGTCACTATAAATCATATTGTCCTTTATTCTAGAGTTAACATATAAGTGAAATATGTATGTATTTTTGTGTCTAATTTATTTTGCTCAGCATAACTGAGATTTTTCCCTGTTGTTACATGTAACAGTTTGTTCCTTTCTTGCTAAATCATATCTATTATACAGACATATTCATTCACCTGCTCATAGACATTTGGGTTGTTTCTAGGACCAAAATGTTTCCAAAATGGCTGTAACATTTTACATTCCCACCAGCAACAAGTGAGAGTTCTAGCTGCTCCACATCTTCATCAACAGTTAATATTGTCAGTCTTTGGACATTCCAGTGGGTGGGTGGCGATACCCTACGGTTTTAGTCTGCATTTCTCAATGGACTAGTAATGATGTGGAGCATCTTTTCATGTTCTTATTTCCCATACGTATCTTCTCAGTGAAATGTCTATTTTGCCCATTTTCATTGTTTTTTTGTTTTCTTATTATTTATTGAGTTGTAAGAGTTCTTTATACATTCTAGATACAATCTTTATCAGATATATCTTTTGCAAATAGTTTCTCCCAGTCTGTGCTTCCTTTTTTTCTTTTTTTCCTATAAATTTATTTTATTTATTTATTTTTGACTGCATTGGGTCTTTGTTGCTGTGAGCGGGCTTTCTCTAGTTGTGGCGAGCAGGGGCTACTCTTCATTGCAGTGTGCAGACTTCTCATTGTGGTGGCTTCTCTTATTGCGGAGCACGGGCTCTAGGCTCGTGGGCTTCAGTAGTTGTGGCACACGTGTTCAGTAGTTGTGGCTCATGGGCTTAGCTGCTCCACGGCATGTGGGATCTTGCCAGAGCAGGGCTTGAACCTGTGTCCCCTGCATTGGCAGGCGGATTCTTAACCACTGTGCCACCAGGGAAGCCCTTGCCTTTTCATCTATTTGATAATATCTTTTAAAGAGAAAAGTTTTCAATTTTTAAGGGCAATTTATCATTTGTCTTTTATGACATATTTTTGTGTGTCCTAGAAAATGCTTTACTTAAGAGCAGTTTCAAGTTTCAAGTTTCAAACACTAAGACAGATAGTGTTTAATATCTTAAATCTGGGAACAGTTAAATACAGATCATTCAAATTTTAAGATATCAAACTGGATGCTACAAACACTTCCAGTGGGAATACAAAATGGTACAGCCACTTTGGGAAAGTCTGACAGTTTATTATAAAGTTTACATACTCTTACCAAACCATCCAGCAATCCCACTCTTAGGTATTTACCCAAGTGTATTAAAACCTACATTTGAACAAAAACCTGTACACAAATGTTTAAAGCAGATATATTCATCATTATTCCAATCTGGAAATATCCAAGATGTCCTTCAACAGGCAAATGGATAAACAGTGGTACACCTATCCAATGAAATACTACTCAGTAATAGCAAGGAATGAGTCACGGATTCAGGCAATAGGAGAGATGACTCTTAAAATGCATTTTTTGACTGAAAGAAGACACACAAAGGCTACCTAATTGTTTAATTTCATGTACATGATACTCTGGAAAAGGCAAAATTATAGGGAAGGAAAGCAGATCAGTGGTCACCAGGGAGTTAGGGGAGAAGACAGGGTTGCTTCCAATGACTACAAAGGGGCCATGCAAAAGAATTTTTACAGCAATGAAACCTTTCTGTATGCTCCTGTTTTCAGTCTTTGCTGTGGACCAAGACAGTCAAGTTGGAGATTTGGTATCCCAGAATCAGCTTGTTTATGGGCATCCTAGCTTATTAGTCTGTTTTTGACCAGCACACCCTGAAAGATATCTACTAGTTGGCATGTCCTGCCCATTCATTATGCTCAGGGCAAAGCCTGATCTCAGAGCCCCAGCCACTCACCTGGCCTTTGGGGACCACCTGCCCAGAAAAGAGACCTTCATGACGTCTGAGAGATTCCCGACCAGGAACAAATCAGTCACTACAAATCTGAATTTATATATATGAGTAGAATTAGCCATCTTAAAGACATAGAAATAACTTGGGTAATTAGAGCAAGTGGTCTCCAACAAAAGTTAATGCAAAAAATAGAAGAGTTTTAAAATAATAACTAGTATCTTTAGTGTGAATTAATAGGGCATAGGATCCATAAAATAAGTACAAGCGAATTTAGAAAAAAAATTTTTTTAAGTTCGTGGAAATTAAAGTCATGGTGTTCAAAATAAATTGAAAATCTAAATGAAAAAAATAATAAGTAACCTGGAACACAGATGCAAGCAACCTAATATCTATATAAAGTGAATTCAAGAAGAGATTGAAGCTGATGAAAATTCAAAAAAATGCTAGAAGATACTGTAATATTTTAGAAATTCTTAAGGAAAAAGAACTGACTCAAACTCTTATTCACATAGATAAACAAACAACAAACAGAAAACTGTTTCTGGACATGCAAGTATACTTCCCATAACTCTTCTTAAAAACATTACTCAAGAAAGTATTCCAGTCAAAAAACAAATGAACTAAAGTAAATAATTTTTAAAAAGGGAAGACATAATATTCAAGTAACCAGTGACCTTATAGTTAAGTCTAAGTCATTATAGATGCAGTAGTGGTAAAGTTGAAAAGGATGGTTAGGGAAAAAAAAACAGAAGATAAGTGATTTAAAAAGGAAATCAAATCAATTGAATCAAGAATGTGGGGAAGGCAAGGAGTCAAGGTCTCACCTTATTAAATGGAGGTGTGAGGGCAACAGAAAGTCAATTCTACATGGTTTTAGAATTTCCAAACTTGCAGGGGAGAAAAAAAGTAAACATGAATAGGTTAAATTTTCCTATTAAGAAGTAAGCCCTTTAGCAAGCGATCCTTGTAATGGAGTGATTCTGTATTTTGACTATGGTGGTGGTGACAAGACCTACATAAAATGTCAGAGAACACACATACACACACAAATGCCTGTAGTGATAAAACTGATGAAATCTGAGTAAAGTGTGCAGATTGTGTCAATGTCAATTTCCTGCATGTACTATTGTGCTATAGCACAATGTTACCACAGGAAGAAACTGGGTGAAGTATATACACAAGATCTTCCTGTATAATTTCTTTTAAGTGCTTGTGAATCTGTATCTTTTTAAAAAGTTTTCTAACATTGCAAAATAAATAATAAATAAAGACAAATTTTCAAGTTAGGAGGGGGGAAGGTTTTAAGGAAAAATGAAAGTCTAGCTAGATGATGTTTTACATTTAAAGAGAGGCAAGTAAAGCAAAATGATGCAGAATAACTGAAAGAAACATATGGGCAATAAAGATCTATCCAGTATACACAAAACTGACAGAGATGGCAACAGTAATATCAGAAATCATTAAACAGAACAAAAAAATTTATATTTTATAAGATTAAAATCCACTAAGAACAAACATCTTTAAGGATGAATCCAACCAAATTCACAGTCACAGTAAGAGACTAATACATTTTGCTTACTGATTTGTCAGTTTTGAGAAAACAGTAAATAAGGATATAGTACAATGAATGTGTCAAACCAAAAACAGGGAAAGGACAGCTTATCAAAAATGCTTTGGGAAAATGTCCATACATTTAGAAAAGTAAATTTAGAATACAGTTGATCCTTGAACAACGCAGGGGTTAGGTGCATGGGACCTCTGTGCAGTTGAAAATCCATGTATAACTTATAGTTGGCCCTGCATATACACAGTTCCTCCTCATCCTCAGTTTTGCATCTGCAGATTCAACCAACAGTGGACTGTGTAGTACTGAGCATTTACTATTGAAAAAAATCCACGTCATACCAGCAAATGCAATTCAAACCCACGTTATTCACTGGTCAACTATATTATCAAAGCAACCTTTTTTTTTTTGCGGTACGCGGCCTCTCCCTTTGCGGAGCACAGGCTCCGGATGCACAGGCTCAGCGGCCATGGCTCACGGGCCCAGCCGCTCCGCAGCATGTGGGAGCTTCCCCGACCGGGGCACGAACCCGTGTCCCCTGCATCGGCAGGTGGACTCTCAACCACTGAGCCACCAGGGAAGCACCAAAGCAACCATGTTTTAAAAATCTAAATATATAATACAAAATATCCAATAAAAGAATATGTACAAAGAGTATTTTAAAAACCTTGGAACGGAAACTCAGGAGGCCATAAAGGAAGAGAACACAGAACTGACAACATACATATTAAAGATTTCTACATGGCAAAAGATCCCAGAAACAGCATTTAAAGAATAAACTATGAAAAAATACTAGAAATGGTGTACCAGGTCATTGATAGCATGGCATGTAAAGAGCTATTACAAATCAGTAAGAAAAAGAGGAACACTTCAACAGAAAACTAAGCAAAGAATATGAACAGGTAAGTAACAAAACATTTACAGATATTCGACTTCATCAATAAGCTGACAAATGCAAAATTGAAACAGTAAAAATACTACTTTTCATCCATAAAATTACTAAAATGTAAAAAATGGTATCATTTTAGCAGTGATTTTTTTTTCAGGAAAATTCTTCACATGTCTCTCACATTTCTGCATATCCTATAAGCAGAGTCACTGATAATCTGTTCCAAACTATCCTTTCAAGGGTATTTATACAGCAAACGTTGTTGGCAGATAAAGAGAGGTCTCCCTCTGGAGTAGAGGGAAGGTTTTTTTTTTTTTTTTTTACTATCCAGCATAATAAAGATAATGTCTCTCTCTAGGGCAAAGGTTAGGCAGGTTTACTTGCAGCCTATTATGAATGGGTCAGGTTCCCTAAGCTCAGGGTTCCTCTCTTGTAATGCAATCTACTGCATGTGCTAGAATCATCTGACCCTCATCACATCACCCTGTGGAAATTAGGGTTCAAGGAAATGGCACAAGACAATGATGATCCTCTGGCTACTGTAATTACTGTGCTTTGTCTCTGACCCAGGATCTCATGTCTTCTACCAGCAACCATGAAACTATGAGCTTGCAAGTAGGGTAAAACTCAGCCTTGACAATTCCTGGCAATGATACAGCAACAGCGGGCAGCATTCTCAGAAATTGTATAAATTTACTCTTATGGCAACCTTTTGAAGAGAAATATGGAACAATCTATCATAATTTCAAAACGTATACAGCCTTTGACCCAGCAATTCCACGTCTAAACATTCACACTAAGGAACTAAGTAAATGTGCAAATATGTGCACATAAAAGTAATCCCTGAGGCTTTGTTTCTACCAGAAATAAATTTGGAATAGCCTAAATATCACCAGAGGATTGGTTAAATAAATTTTGGGTTATTCCTACAATGAAATACCAAAATACTTTAAAAAGATAATGTTATATGCACTGACACAGAAAGATTTTCATCAATTATTACCAACTGGCAGTTACTGAAAATTATACGTAGTATACTGCCAGTTATTAAACACACATAGGCTTATACACATGTATTTTTAATGTCTGGAAGGAAAGAGAACAAGTGATTAAACAGTGATGATCTCTGGGGAATGGGGTTACCAGATAGGTGGGCACACCACACTTCTACCTTCCCCTTTGGCTATTTCTGTATTACTTGACTTTTTTTTAAAGAACGTATACATTTATTTTATGATCTAATAATATTTGTAAGTATCTATTATAGCAACACTTGAAAATCATTACATTTAAGATGTTCAACTGGGATAGTAAAATACAAATGGGCATGGTGCAGTCCCAGGGATCACTTCTATAGGCATTTATCCCTTAGAGCTACTGAAACCAGGTACAGAACATCCTGAGTCACAGCTGATGAGGAGAGACACACTCCACTTACTAGTACACAATGCAAAGTCAAAAGACATGCAGATTTTGAATCAAGCTGCTTTTCTAGGTACATCTCTAAGGAGCAACTCTAACATGGCAAGTTGTGAGTTAGCAAGAGAAGGGATTTATTTAATGATTCAACTGACCATGAGAAAGGCAAGCTAAAAAATAATTTCAACAAGAGGCAAGAAACTTTAAGGAGGGGGTGGAGTAGGGAGGAAGGGATAAAAAAGGAAATCAACTTACCCTCACTAAATGTGTCCATTCCAAAAATATTTAGGCACTGTTTGAATCACTAGACACTAAAACACATTATAAAGCTAAAGTAATAAGACCAGTATGGTATCAGTACAGGAAGCCAGAGATTGCTAAACATTAATTCAGAAAAAGTCCCAAGAATATACAAGAATTAGGGCCTCAGATAAATACAGTACTTGCCATCAGTAGGGAAAAACAGAATTCAACAAATGATGATGGGGACAATGACTAACAACTACGAGAGAGGAAATAAAGGGCCTTAATTCCATCCTTATACTAAAATATAATTGAGGTAGGTTAAAGATTTCAATATGAAGAATAAGACCATTAAAAGTACTAGAAGAAAAGAGAGGAGGACACTTATATACAATTCACGTGGCAAAAGGTCTTTCTTCAGAGGATACCAGAGTTAGATCTATGAAGTTAAAACCGATTATGTTGATCACAGCAAAATTTAAGAGGATGAGGCAATGAGACTAACCCAGTAAAGAAAGAAAGGGCGGTTTTTGTTAACTGGCCATATTTAGAAGTAAAAGATAACAGCAACATTTTACGATGTCACTGTACAGAGGACTATAATTGCATTACTGGATCACGGCGCTAGTAAAAAGGAATTAACCATCTTACATTGAGCTGATGACCTCTCTGATTTTCAAGTCCATAACAGAAGGGAAGAGTATGAAAATGCAGGACTCAGAGAAGCCAAAATTTGGGACAGTAGTAAAAAGAAAAAAGAGAGAAAGAAAAGAAAAGATATGGTACTCAGAAAGGAAGTGTGGAAAGAAGGATCCAATTCAATGAACGAGTAGAGCACCTACTACGGGGCGATGCATACTGTCACTAGAAAAATAAGTACATGTCCCTTTCCCCCAAGAACTTAGTATCTAATAAAGGGCTAGAGAAGCATTGATGTCTCAGGAAAATCTCCCTCTACTCAACCAACAGGTACAATATGTAATATAGGACAACAGAAGCAATGAAGTGAGATTTAAGTGGAAAAAACTGTACTTATATTCTGAACTTAAGAATACCAAGAAGCAGTAAAGGCAGCTTGTGTCCTCTAACAGATAAAAGCAAGCAAGATCCCACACCTGCCGTGAGTCCTCCGGGGCATAAAGCCAGACACAGCATCCTTGCCAACGCAACTACCTGACCACAGGTTTATAGCATCTTGACTTTCTAGTTATTTGTATATTTTAATTAGTGACTGCAAGCGAGGCTCTGTGGCAACGAGCATTTGGGAAACCATCAAGGAAATCCAAAACCACTCCCATTGCAAACATGCTGACAAGGAGGCCAAGTGGATGTTCATCATCACACTGTATTCTAAGGATATCCCTAAAACACAGAAACTGGGCTGCTGCCGGGTATCTCGTGGCAGTCCTGAATTAAGACATGGGCCTGGTTAGGTAAAAACCATCGGGTGCCAAAAAGAAATCAAGGAAGCACGCGCAGGAGGCAGCAAGTACACAGGCGGGCAGGTGGCCGACTCAGGGCTGCAGGGTCAGCACTACCCGCCAACCCCGCGGTGTAAACAACCCTGCGCCGCGCGCACTGGGCGACGCCTCACGCCCGGCAGACAGTCGAGCAGAGAAGCAGCGCCCGAGGCAAGTAAGCTGTTTGCAGGGTCACCAGCAAGCCCCGCAAGCGCAGGCGGGCGGCGGGGCCGGTAAGGCCGGGGAGGGGACCTCTGCCGGACGCCCGGGCTCCCCGAAGCGCGGCTCCGCCCGGGCCCGGCCCAGCCCCAGCGCCGAAAGAGGAAGACGGAGACCCGCAGGAGGGAGAAGTAATGGAAGGGCCGTACCCTGCAGGGTCCGGTAGAGGCGTGCGCCGTAGGCTCCACCAGCGGCCAGCCGGCGCAGGGAGGCCGGGGCGCGGGGGCAACTCCCAGGCTCCGCTCAGCGGCGCGCCCGGCCGAATACGACCCGGAAGGAAGAGGCGCAGGCTTCGCGGAGGGGCGTGGCCAGGGACGGGGCGGGGCCACGGCGGCGTCTGGACCGGCCCTCCTAGGCCGAGGGGAGGAGCTTCCTACCGCTTTCCTTGCCGGAGTCGTACCCTACAAATTGCCTGTTAACTCCCCAGAAGGCAGCGGTTGCAAATGTACTGCGTAAATAATCTCTTCTTCTCATCAGCCTGCTAGGACTTCTCCAGTCTAGAATTGTTGGGTTAGGGGATGCACAGGGATTACTGATGTTAAGGTTCTCAGAGGAAAAGTGGAACAAAAGTTATAGGCGCTCCTAAAGGCATAATTCACCAAGTTTGCAAACCTCTTCTGTCCCAGATACAAGTCCTTCCTGCAGGCTCATCTCCCTCCCAACATTCCGAAGGCCGTGATCATTACCTCTGTCGAAGAAGATGCTCTCACGGTCTCCCTTAATCATTTTAATGTGTTTTGAATAGATACAATATTACCCTTTTTTTAGTTTGCATATTTATCTTGCATATTGCAAGGTTTCCATTAGGATGGAAAACGTTTAATAATGAAGAAAGGTTGACCTACACATTACTTGCTATCTAATTGCTCCTAAAGAGGCAAAATAATAAGGATATTTATTTATAAATTATATACATGAACTGAGCTAATACATGATGTGCAGTATAAATTGTATATAAAAATGGAAAATTTTTAACAGAATTGAAGCTTAATCCCCATTCCACCCTCAACTCTCCTTGAGTGTGGCCAGCACTTGGTGACTTGCTTGCAAAGAATATGGAAAGGAGGGGAAAGTAGCTTCATTGTGGAGAAAGCTGGGAAACACTTCCTTAGCCAGATGGAAGTTAACACGGTTAGTGATAAGCCAAGTTGATAGCATGTGCCTTGATATGGTGAGAAGAAAACGGTACTTCATCTCTGTGATAGTCTTCCTCAAAACAAAAAAAAAGAAAAACTGAGAAATTGTCACAGACCGGAGCCCTCTCCCTTAGGAGACAGGACCACTAAATGTAACATGGTATTTCGAATGGGATCCTGGAACATGAAAAGAACATTAGTGGGAAATCTAGTTCTACTAGAATAAAGAATGGAATTTAGTAGCGATGTGCCAGTGCTGGTTTCTTAGTTGTAACAAACGTATTATTATAACATAAAGTATTAACAATAAAAGGAAAATGGATGAGTGATGTAAGGGAACTCTCTGTATCATCTTTGCGACTTTTCTGTAAATTTCTATTTATTCTAAAATAAAGAGTGGATTACAAATAATAAATTAATTGTAAGTAAATGAAACTGACTGTTTATGGTTGCCAGCTAGACTTAATTGAGCTGATGTCCATAGAGCACTCAGACTCAGTCTTACTAAAACAGTTTCTCATTTCTCATATAATTTCTAAATAAACTTTTCATTGAAGTAAAAAATGTCTTTAGAAAAAGACAAAATACAATGCAGAGTTTGATGAAAAGTGAACATACACATGTATTCATCACTCAGGTAAAAAAAAATAATTACTAGTACTCAGAAGCCTCTCTTTGCTCTTCTAAATCTCTACCCTTTACTCCTCTTCAAAGGTAACGATTATCCTGGGCTTCCCTGGTGGCGCAGTGGTTGAGAGTCCGCCTGCCGATGTAGAGGACGCGGGTTCGTTCCCCGGTCCGGAGAGATCCCACATGCCGCGGAGCGGCTGGGCCCGTGAGCCATTGCCGCGGAGCCTGTGCTCCGCAACGGGAGAGGCCACAGCGGTGAGAGGCCCGCGTACCGCAAAAAAAAAAAAAAAAAAAAAAAGTAACCATTATCCTGACTTCGAATACCAGAGATTCATTTTGCTAACTTTTGCCTTTATGTAGATGGATTCATACATTATGTGTACACTCTTTTGAATCTGGTTTCTTTCTCTCAAAATTAGGTTTGTGAGAGTTATTCATATTATTGAGTGTAGTGGTAGTTTCTCGAGTTTCTGTGGTACAAATATACCAAAAGTTATTTATCTATTCTACTCCTGATGGACTTTTAGTTTTGATTATTACAAGTGATGCTGCTATGAACATTCTTACTCATATTTGTCAGTGCACATCCTTTGCATGCCCTTCCATACATTTCCTATTGTGTGCGTGTGTGTGTGTGTGTGTGTGTGTGTGTGTGTAAGAGATGTAGTAGTTGGTGCTGTTGTTTTTAAAGGCACTTGAAGTGCTGCTTGGAACGTATATAAGGTTCTATTTAAGGAAAGGAAAAGACCACGGCAAAGTTCCGTTTCTGTGAGTAGATGGAATTTCGATCATCGTTGTTCAATCTATCCTCCCTCCATCCTTCTCATCTCAAGGGTCATGCCATTGCCGTGCTTTGTTTGCTGGGCAGAAGAGCTAAGTGAGGCCAAGGAAAAGGGTGATACTTATCAGTTCATGATGGCACTGATTTAATGGGTGAACTAATGCCTTGTTATTAAATGGAATGTTGTTTAGAGCTGAATAGCATCCCACGCCGTAACAGCGCTATTACAAATAAAGAAAGTCCCAACAAAGCTTAATTGTGCATAAAGTCACCAGCTCAGCAAGTTGCTTATGATCCATTCTATGTTAGCTTCAAAAGTTACAATGTTCTGCTCAGAAGGGGAGGCGGGCAAAGAAGCAGCAGGTTCAAAACTCTTCTTTGTCTCTAACTCTTGAAACACTCACCGTCATACCCTCTGCTATTTTCAAGTGATTTTTCTTCATCTTTTTATTTACTTATTTTACTTTTTGGCTGCATTGGGTCTTAGTTGCTGCGCGCAGGCTTTCTCTAGTTGTGGCGAGCAGGAGCTACTTTTTGTTGTGGTGCACGGGCTTCTCATTGCGGTGGCTTCTCTTGTTGTGGAGCTCAGGCTCTAGGCGCGCGGGCTTCAGTAGTTGTAGCACACGTGCTCAGTAGTTGTGACTCGCGGGGTCTAGAGCGCAGGCTCAGTAGTTGTGGCGCACGGGCTTAGTTGCTCCGCGGCATGTGGGATCTTCCCGGACCAGGGCTCAAACCCATGTCCCCTGCATTGGCAGGTGGATTCTTAACCACTGCGCCACCAGGGAAGTCCCTTTTCTTCATCTTAAAAAGAAATTTCTACCAGTTATAAACTTTCAGTGCAATGAGTAAGCATGGCAATAAGATACTACACCAGAGAGGCAGAGATGTCATTCAATACGCTGCCAAGAGGACCCAAAATGTCTTCATAGTGAGCTCCCTTAGGTGTTCTGCCATTGGTTCCCAAATAAGTTCTTCTGTCAAGACCTCTCAGAAAATGCAACTCCATACATTTCCTACATAACTCAGCCAAAATAATTTACCCCTCTGTGAAATCTTAAGTTAACTAGTTTGTTGGAAAATGGCATTCAGTCAGTAATATTAGTCCAAGGTGTTTAATTTGCAGGTGGCCAAAGAGCATGAATAATAGTGAAAGTGGTCTATCTGTGTACTTTTTTAAACCTCTTACAGTCTAGAAAAGAGTTTCACTTTAATATTAATCTATCACAAAATTAGTCTAGAAATCGTCACAGCCGTTAAGAAGAAAATAAGAATTTTAAGCCAGAAGTAAGCCCAAAAGTTATGTAGTCCAAACCTTCTTTTTTTTTTAAATTTATTTATTATTATTATTATTTTTTTTTGCGGTACGCGGGCCTCTCACTGTTGTGGCTTCTCCCGTTGCGGAGCACAGGCTCCGGACGCGCAGGCCCAGCGGCCATGGCTCACGGGCCCAGCCGCTCCGCGGCATGTGGGATCTTCCCGGACAGGAGCACGAACCCACGTCCTCTGCATTGGCAGGCAGACCCTCAACCACTGTGCCACCAGGGAAGCCCCAAACCCCTTTTTTTACAGATGAGGAAACTGGGGCTCAGAGAGGTTAGGTGACTTCCCCAAATCAAAGTGTCAGAACTGTCCATGAAAGTTAGTTCTCTGACTTTAAATCCAGAGGCTTTGGGGTTCTTGTTTTTTGTTTGTTAATGATACCACATTTTCATGTTATTATTTAACAAAAACTAAACTAATCATGCTTCTATATTACCATAACCTTGAAAGAGCTGAATACAATAGAAAGAAAATTGAACTTGGGAGTAGGAAGACCTGTCTATCTAGCTCTGCTATGTAAGTAACTCTGTGATCTTGGATAAGTTACAACTTCTCTGAGCTTGTTCTCAGGTCTATGAAATGTGCCTAACTCACAGGCACTGGAGAGATTTAAAAGAAATCATATATTTGAAAGTAATCTGTGAGCTATAAAGTACTATACAGTGTATGAATATTATTAATATTTATTACAAGGTGTTGAAGATCAGAAATTGAGTCTTTCCAGTACAAAATGTCAGAACAGAACCTTCAAGTTCATTTTAGTCTAATCCTTCCCATTGTCACCAGAGGTGAGAAAAGCCCAGAAAATGTGAGTAATTTACCCGAAGACTTATGGTAAGTTGCTGGCAAAGCCAAGACTTGAATATAGGTCTCTTAACTTACAACTTCTAATATCTTTGAAGAGTGACTACTAATTACAAACCAGTAAGATGGTTTAAAATAACCAGATAAAACTTTAGACAATCTACACAGGCCTCAAAGGGATATCTTGAAATATTTTTTTAAATATTTTAAAAATATATTTTTAAAATAACTTATCTAACTCACACTGTGCATGCTTTTTGAGTTGTACTGTTCTTTCTTCTGTAGCTTGAATCATTTACTTAAAATTTTAGCATTGATAAATGATTCTCACTGGTCAAGAATAACATAGGAGAAATACCACCTGGAGACAGTGGACAGAATAGATCTCTTCCTGAAGTAACTTCACACCTGTGGTTCTATGACGGCTAGAGCACACAGCTGTGAAAATGAAGCTTGTGGTCAGGACCTCCACTAAACCCATTTGAGGCTACAATCCCTCTCCTTCCTACTTTTCCTTTTTGAAGTGGAGATGCTTTTAAAAGAGCTCCTGTGTGTCTGCATTAGGCAGATCCCTATGGTCTATTCACAGAAGAAAAGCCAAGATTCTCTGTCCATACAGGTAAAGCAAAAATGATATGTGACTGAGAGTTTCAGTAGTAATGTTCCATGTAATTCAAAGTCTTTAATCCCTTACAACTATTTTGTCCTCAGTGGAAGATTTGAGGGGACTGGATTATCCAGATAAACACTCAGTATTCGTTCATTTATTTGTGCTCTGGCACAAGTGTGAATAGCCTGTCTCCACTGTAATATAATCTATGCAATTATTTAAAAGAAAATTATGAAAATATGATTTTCTAGGTTACGTATATCCATTGGAACATAAAGAAGTGTATCCTCTTTTTGTTATTGAGCCATAACTATTTTCCCCATCAAGTTAATATAAATAATATCACAGGGACTTCCCTGGTGGCACAGTGGTTAAGAATCTGCCTGCCAATGCAGGGGACACGGGTCCAAGCCCTGGTCCGGGAATATCCCACATGCTGCAGAGCAACTAAGCCCGTGCACCACAACTACTGAGCCTGCACTCTAGAGCCTGCGAGCCAAAACTACTGAAGCCTGCGCACTACAACTACTGAAGCCTGTGCACCTAGAGCCTGTGCTCCGCAACAAGAGAAGCCACCACAATGAGAAGCCCGCACACCGCAACAAAGACCCAATGCAGCCAAAAATAAATAAATAAAATAAATTTATTTATAAAAATAATATCACCTATATAGTAAATACAAATGAACCAAGAATAATTTATTATGCATAATTTAAAATGAAATCTTTACACTAATTGGTGAACCTTTATTTTAAAGCTTCCCCCAAACCCAGTACCCATTGACGACCTATTTCCTTCATCCAGCATTATCTCTTCTGGATAGTGTGTGAGCAGACAAAGATCATCTGGCAAGAAGCACCCTAAAAGTGTATCTGTAAGTATCATCCTTTGTGGTACTATAACTGTTTGGGATTTCTTGGTTAGAATCCTCAGTGCCTTATTGGGAAAAATTCCTCTATGTCAAAGAAACATAGAAAATAAATTTAAAAGTAGCTTTCTTTTTTTCTCTCTCTTTCTTCTGGTTATAAATTGGTAGAAGTTTTCCAAGTTTTGAGGAGAAATTGACTTTCCCCTTTAATGGGTTCCTCAAAACGTTACCAAGGATAAAGTTCCTATTATACACTATCCTTCTGCTATTTTTTTTCTTGCTTATCATTTCAGCCTTTAATGGTGACAGATCTGATTGCTTTAGAGTAGGGGGTCTTTCCTCCAAATCAAATGACTCACAAAGCAAGTCACTAAAAGAAGAGGGTGAGAATCCAGGATGGGTTGCTGGCAGCATTCCCCCTTCCGCTCGCTTCTTGGTCTCCTGCCCCCTGAGAACGCCTGCGGCTGCCAGGACCACATAAATGTCTTGGAGACGGGCCAGACGAGATTTAACAATGGTCAGCTTGGATCAATCAGTTATGGAACCGAGCACTTTATTTACTATTTCCTAAGTAGATTGCTATTCATATAATGTTGGACTATTTTATAGGATGAGAGGTCCTGAGCTAATTTCATATTTGTATGTCCTATTTCCCTAATAATGAATATTTTTCCATAGCCTTTAGTGCAGCTAGGAAGCAAGCTTAATGCAATCACTGAAAAGTACCTCTTTAGGGAAACAACACAAGTATTTGAAATTCAGAAGAGTGGGTTTTTGAGCTACTTTCTGTGAAGGTCATATTCTGAAGATGGGAGGGGCCGTTTTTGGTAAGGACAATATCACTATTTATTCTCCCATTAATAAGAATTTATGTTCATTTAGACAGAGTTGGACCTTACATACAAATTGTGTTTGGTGGTTTATTCTATTCCAGTTCTGTCTGTGCTTCTGACTGCAAGTAGGAATCTAAGTAGGCATTCTTTCACAAGGAATGCCTGACAAATACCATTTGTTGTAAAAATAGTAAAAGTCATATATGCCAGTACTTTAATGTGAATCTGGGTCTCCCGGGAATCACGTTAAAATACAGATTCTGATTTTGGGTGGAGCTTGAGTTCTGAACTTATAACAATTCCCAGGCTATGTGGATGCTACTAAGCCTTGAACTACACTTTGAATAGAAAGCTTTAGGCCATTTCACTTGCGAATATTGTATCTGACCTATGAAGATTTAGTTAGCATGACCAAACACCAATATTACAGAGCAATATCTCAACTTTAACTGGAGTCTTGAATAAGGTAGTAAGTGGATAGAATCTTGTTAGATATGTGTACCGCTCCTTTAGATGGTTTTACATTTCCTTGGGAATAGGGGGAGGTAATCTAGATTCTATTTTCATTTTACTGAAAAGGCCAATTCAAGAGAAAAATCTATGAGGCGATAGCCCAAGTGGGTATCCCTTTAGTCTCAGAAGACTGTAGCTGGCCCATCTTTCAAGGTAATTGAGGAAGCCAGCAGCCAGTATTAGCAGAGTTTTGGAGACCGAATTCTGGCATGTGCCAAGACTACATGAGCTGGATGAGTTTAGCTTTCTCTGTGTCAAAGTTCTCAACCAGTAATGCCAATCTCTAGCTGCTATTCTGCTCTGGCCTGCTTTTGTTTTCACCAAGTGCAAGTGCAGCACAGAAACGGGGGCATAAGAAAAATATCAGATTTGTTATTCACAGCAACAGCTCCAAGCCCAGACAGCTGCAAAGTAAATCTGAACAAGGTCTTGCTGTGACTTTGTGACCAAAGACTTAATGCTCTCATACCATTAGTGGGCTCTAGCACTTTATCAAACCTGTGATATTCACTAGCTACCAGTAATTGCTGATTAATGAGCAAAGTTTTCTCTGCCTTGTTTTCTTCAGGATTCTAATATACCTTCATCTTCTGGAAATGTGTTGAATCAGTCAGTTGACATTCTCTGTGAGCTTTTTTTTTTTTTTTTTTTTTTTTTTTTTTTTTTTTTTGCGGTACGCGGGCCTCTCACTGTTGTGGCCTCCCCCGTAGCGGAGCCCAGGCTCCGGACTCGCAGGCTCAGCTGCCACGGCACACGGGCGCAGCCGCTCCGCGGCATATGGGATCTTCCCGGACCGGGGCACAAACCTGTGTCCCCTGCATCGACAGGCGGACTCAACCACTGCGCCACCAGGGAAGCCCTCTGTGAGCTTTTTTTAGATATTGCTGTATCTAAACAGAGGACATCTTGCTCTTTTACCTGTTCCGCTTGAGATGACCTTGTAGTGCTGTATCCGCATTAAGTTATACCTTTAAGAAAACAATCACACTTTCATGCATTCAGAGAGAGCAATTAACAGACTAGAGCATTTGGGAAAAAGTTTTTTTGTTCTGTAATTTTCAAAAGCTCTTTACTTAAGCAGGATACGAAAATGATATAACTAGAAGGATTTCTAAAGAGCTTCTAGTCCAGGGTGACAAATGAGTTTCACTTCCAGTGCCGCAGGACAGAGGAACGAGGACAGATGTACCTTTTATTTTCCAATCCAGATCTAGTATCAACCTTAACTTCTAATCTGAGTTTTTCTTTTCTTTCCTTCTCTTTTTTTTTTTTTTAAACTATTTAACACAAGTACCAACCAGGCTGCAAAATTACATCTGAGGAAGGACTGGGGACATACCAAGAGCCTAGGACAACTCTGCCAATTTCACCTCCCTTTCAGATTTCCTCTACCCCTTATTCCATGATTGACCAGCATTTGGGGCTCCCCAGTACCACATACATGGCAAGCTTCATCCTCTAGCATTTTTAACGGGGTCCATATTATGACTGGGTGCTTTGTGCCTGATTCCATGGTCACAAAGAATCACGTTACAGCACCCTTGAACCATACTATAGAATGTTTATGACCAAGCCACAGCTCAAAATAGTTGGGTACATAGATGTGTCTCTGGTTTCCATTTACATCCTTTTCCAGAATCAAGGCTTCAAAACTGCTGGCAGGTGCCTCCTTTGCTTTCCACACTTCCTCTCTCATTGCATATAGCACTGGGAGGGAGGCACAGGTGGGTGACAGTACCATTCGACACCTTATAATATGTTGGAAGCATCCAAGTATAGAAATATATTTTGTCTTGTTTATTTCTGGATTCAGGAGAGTGTTAATTGCAGCCAAGATGTCTAAGCTGATTTAGATGTCTCTCTGTCAGTGTGACCTTGGCTAAGTTACTTCACCTTTTTGATATTTTGTCAAGTGCGGATAGTGGCACTTGCTCTTAAATATGGTTAATCAAGATATGCAAAAGAACTTTGCTCTCTCCACAGGAAAGTTTCTCGTCTACATAAACACAAGGAATTATTAAGATACTGATATTTTCAGGCTGAGTTAAATGTGATTGAATTTGGCACCATTAAATGTGCATGTTCAGTGATTTCGTTATTGGTGGGCTGATTCTTGGTATGTTAATGAAGACCTATCTATAGTTTTCTTGATTAACTCATGGCTCAGGAATTGTTACTTCAAGCACCAAACAAGATTCAGTTTTTTGAGGCATTGCATCCAATATCTCAATTATTCATCTTAAGAATTAGTGTAAAATTAGCACAGATCCTGTTCATATGGAAATAGATGGGTATGTTAATTGAAATGCTGTAGCTGGAAAAAGTTTTGCATAAAGAAAGGATTGATATTAATATCTTTGAATGGAAGATGTATATCATATTGTTAATAAGGAACAATTCATTCATGTGTACTTTTTCTAAACAATTATTTTATGTAGTTTATCTCACTTCCAAAGTAGAAGCTATTCAGTCTAGCAAATATTTTGAAATAGAAATATGCTAATAACACTTTTTAACTTAAAGTAAAAGCTATGTTAAAACATTAACATTGGGCTTCTTTGGTGATGCAGTGGTTAAGAATCCACCGGCCAATGCAGGGAACACGAGTTCGATCCCTGAGTCATGCACCATGACTACTGAGCCTGCGCTCTAGAGCCCGCGAGCCACAACTACTGAAGCTCGCGCGCCTAGACCCCGTGCTCTGCAACAAGAGAAGCCACCGCAGTGAGAAGTCCGCTCACCACAACGAAGAGTAGCCCCCGCTCACCGCAACTAGAGAAAGCCGGCGTGCAGCAATGAAGACCCAACGCAGCCAAAAATAAATTAATTAATATTTTTAAAAAGTAACATTTTTTTCTTGCTCCTTCTTGTCATATTTTTTATCACTTTTCATGTTCAAATTTTCACATTCAGCTGCTGTAAGGGTTTATTAATTCTTAATCAGAACCAAATAATTAGGGTACACTTCTACCAACTATCCCGATTAAACACTAGGTGTGTATGATAACTTGCCATCACTAAAATTCCTTGGTTCTCCCAAGTAAGTCCCTTGAAGCCTTTTCTGAAATTAAATACAAAGTTAAGCCCAAATAGTGGGAACAATAATTTATAGAAATGTGAAGTAAATGAGACACTAATTTACATTGCATGTAAATATATATATACATTTTATACTTACGTATATATCTATATACACACGTACACATACACACCAGACTCAAAGACTCTAATCAGATTTAAATTTCTGAAGCTTATAATCATATATAATAAATACATATCATATAAACCTTATTATACTATTATAACCTCAGTATAATATTTCACCATTCCTTGTCATTCAGAAATTTAACTCAGAAATTTAACTCAACAAATTTGTGTTGTGGATCTCTTATGTGAAAGGTATTCTGCTAAGCGCAGAGGACATAAACACTAACAAAGACCTCACTACCTAGCCAAAGACATAATCCATATGTACAGATACGTTAATCACAAGAAGAGGATTTAAAAGCATTATAAACAAAATTCTGAAGGAGCATAAAGTTGGATAAGATGCCACCAAGCATGGCTACTTAAAGGAGTTGGCGTGTTGAACTGAGCTAAAAAAGATAGGTAAAATTCCGGGGATCTCCAGGCAAAGGCCAGGACATGAAGAAGAGCCTGCAGGGGGAAAAGAGGCAGGAAGAGTTTTTGGGGACTAGTGATAGGAGAGAGCTGCCAAGAGTAGCGAAATATCGCCAACCCTTTTTTTATCCACAGCATACTGTGATCATTTTGCCCCCTTTTGATCAATGTTGTGAAAATATTGTTATTGAACACAGATTGGTATGTGAAGAAATTCTAAAGCAGAAGTGATTTTCTAGGGAGCACATACACTATCATTTCACTTCTTCTGATGGCCTGAGATAACTGAGGTTGGCATTAACTGACAAAGTCAACGTTAATACTCCTTAAGCAAGAGCTTAAGGAGTTCGCAGAAGGAAAAAAGAATCATCCAGCGATACCGTGCTGGCAGCCATCTGACAAAATCGGAGCACAGGGAAGATGGCGGGGGGAGGCACTGGAGGCCCCTGGGCTGAGGCGCTGTTGGCTGAGACTGCAAGTCCAGGCCCCCAGTTCCACCTCATACTCCAGTGGAACCCGGTAGTAAAGGGCAGTAGGAGTTGGGGATAAAAACATTGAGCAAGTAGTCCTCAGAGAGAGGGGTTTCTCCAACCATTTCTAACTCAAAATTATGGGACGAGGGGCTTCCCTGGTGGCGCAGTGGTTGAGAGTCCGCCTGCCGATGCAGGGCACACGGGTTCGTGCCCCGGTCCGGGAAGATCCCACATGCCGCGGAGCGGCTGGGCGCGTGAGCCATGGCCACTGAGCCTGCGCGTCCGGAGCCTGTGCTCCGCAACGGGAGAGGCCACAACAGTGAGAGGCCCGCGTACCACAAAAACAAAAAAAAAGAATAGCAATAAATGGATCAACAGTCAGGAAAATGTTATGGCTATATCAAAAGGTGAGTGAGTGAGTGTATATTTATATGTTCACAAGGTATCTGAGTGTCATTATTTTTACAATTCCCTGCTTAAACAGACTGAAAAACGACATTGAAAGCCATTGGCCCCGACGATCTCAGATAAGAGAGCCTTATCTGAGGCTGGAGGGCTCGTGCCAGGTGGGTGACATTAGGGGTCTAGGGAAGGGGCAGGGAGAATGGAGAGTAAGGGTCAGAGAGGAGACACTTGAAGAGAATAGACTCAGCAGGAGAGGAAGGAATATGACCTGAAGGTTTGAGCCTAAGTGCTTGAAAAGATATTCATCAGAAGAGAGGACCGAATTTTGGGAGGGCGTGATGAAAACACTTTATTTAAATGTAATGGTTTTGGGACTTCTCTCATGGTGCAGTGGCTAAGAATCCGCCTGCCAGTGCAGGGGACACGGGTTCGATCCCTGGTCCGGGAAGATTCCACATGCCACAGAACAACTAAGCCCGTGTGCCACAACTACTGAGCCTGCGCTCTAGAGCCCCCAAGCCACAACTACTGAGCCCATGTGCCGCAACTA
The DNA here is from genome assembly GCF_949987515.2 of Delphinus delphis. Taxonomy (NCBI): domain Eukaryota; kingdom Metazoa; phylum Chordata; class Mammalia; order Artiodactyla; family Delphinidae; genus Delphinus; species Delphinus delphis. The sequence continues at coordinate 58,296,591 of NC_082696.1, read as the reverse complement.
CTGAAGCCCATGTGCCTAGAGCCTATGCTCTGCAACAAAGAGAAGCCACTGCAATGAGAAGCCCATGCACCACAGCAAAGAGTAGCCCCCGCTCGCTGCAACTAGAGAAAGCCTGCGTGCAGCAACGAAGACCCACACAGCCAAAAGTAAATAAATACGTAAATAAATACATAAATATTTTAAAATAAATAAATATAATGGTTTTTAAACTGTGGTATTTCCCAGGATTTGGTCCTGGCCCTCTTCATTCTTCCACAAAACACTCTCTAGGCAAACGCATCTCGTGCCTTTGGTTAGCGTATTCTAATCGTGCCAGAATTCATGATCCAGCTCAAACCTCTCTGCTGAATTTTAGACTAGTATATACAGCTGGCTCCCACACACAGCTCTTCTTGGATGTTCCATAGAACATTCATTGAACATTCAATGTGTGCAAAGCAATTTATCACCTTCCCACTAACACCTGTTCCTTTTCCAAATTACCTTAACAAATGATACCGTCATTCGCCCAATCATTCTGGCCATGAGTGATCTGGAAACCAACCTAAATGTCTTCCTTTACCCCACCCTTCACATTTAATTGGTCTCTAAGACGTGCCATTTCACCTTTTAAATATTGTTTGAATCTATCCCTTCTGCCTCCTAAGTCATTTCCCTGACTTCTTAACTGGTCTCTGCCTTCATGCTTTCTTCCTTCTAATCCAGGCCTCACATTGACAGTTATATTTATAAAATGCAATATGATCACACTACACAAATGGTTAAAACTCTTCAATGACTCTCCATTGTTTATAAGGATCTATCCCCAAATTTTGTAGATGGTACATAACATACAGGACACATCGTGAACTGCTCTCTGCCTCTCTGTCCAGATTCATCTCTACCTCTTGTACCCTATGATCAGTCATATAGAATTATCATGAAAATAGCCCTGCCTTCCAGAATTTACCATTCAAAATCTCTGCACAGTGGATTTCTCAAGGCAGAAGATCTTACCTTGATCAATGAAGAGCATCTGTATTTGCTTCAAGGAATCTTTCAAGAAACAGAGAAAAACAATCTCAATCCAAACTTTCTGAATTCATTTAAAGAAATTCCACAGAGAAAAATCCTCAAAAGGGGATATTTACAATATATATTTTATTGTAAATATTTGTTTTATGAATTTATAAATATTTGCTTCTAATTAACTATATTTTATAATTTCCTTGCATTTACTTTTATGATTAACATTGGTATTTTTATAGCATGATTAGGACCAGAGCTCCAATTCATAACACTGTATCTATAGGACTTTATCTAAAGAATTTATCTAAAAATGACTTGACTTCAACAATCATACAAAAAGCAATTATGCTGCCAGAAGTACCCTATACACAAAGACAGAAATGAAAAAGAGAACAGAAAGGATATTAAAAGAACTCCAAGAAAATGTTTTGCACATCTCTATAATAATAAAATCAGAAAGAAATGAACAGTAGTCTAAGAAAATATAAATTACCAAAATTGGCCCTTGACGAGGTAGAAAATCTAAATAAATCAATTTTCATGTAAAAAATAAAGTTGTCACAGAACTACTCCTCAAAAATGTGCAGGACGCAGATGGTTTTACAGATGAATTATTTCAAACTTTCCAGGAACAAATTTTTTCTATGTTATATAAACTGGTCCAGAACATAGATATAGAAGGAAACTGTTTCTCTCCCTTACATGAAGTTAGCATCCATTCTAACAAGGAGAATACAAACTTCAAACCAACTGCCCTGAAAAGAACTGACACAAAACTCCTAAGTAAAAGATGAGCCCATTTAGTTTGAATATTATTAAATGTTAAAGAATGACCTAGGGGCTTCCCTGGTGGCTCAGTGGTTAAGAGTCCACCTGCCAATGCAGGGGACACGGGTTTGAGCCCTGGTCTGGGAAGATCCCACATGCTGCCGAGCAGCTAAGCCTGCGTGCCACAACTACTGAGCCTGCAATGTAGAGCCCGTGAGCCACAACTGCTGAAGCCCACGCGCCTAGAGCCCATGCTCCTCAACAAGAGAAGCCACCGCTCGTCGCAACTAGAGAAAGCCCACGTGCAACAATGAAGACCCGATGCAGCCCAAAAATAAATAAAAAAGAAATACATTTTTTTTTAAAAAAGAATGACCTAGCAAAGTTAATTTCAAAAATGCAAGGATAGTTCAATAGTAGAAAACGTATTAATAAATCAAAAGAGGAAAACCATATTATCATCCTGTAATAAAAAAAAGGCATTTAATTTATTTTGATAAACTTGAACTAGGAAAATGCAGACAGTCCGTGTTTGGCATAATCATCACCTACTCTTAAAATGGGTATGAAACGGTTAACCAATAAACCCCTGAGATGCCACAAGGTATCATAAACTCCATACGTTCTGTACAGTAGAAGAGCCTGTTTCAGTCCAGTTCTGTCTACTCCCTCCTCCCGGAAATGGAGCATGAGATGCAAAGTGCTTCCCATGGCACTGCCCTGGAGCAGAGTAGGTATAGACAGACCACAGGGAGACAAGGCAGAGAGCAGAGAGCACTGCACAGGTAAAATCCTCACTCCTAGAAAAGCAGGCAGCCATAGCAGGCATTTCAATGGCATGTTGTCAGGAAGAAATACAACTGATGAAGCAACTGCTAATGCAAAGGCTGTTCATTCTCTGGAATTGACATCACAGATCTGGTGTAGAGAAGTGATCATTTAACATAGATGACTGAAGACCTGATCAGTGGGGGACAGAGAAAAAAAAGGCAATGATCCAGCTCAATATAAAAAGAGCATCCAAACTGGGGCAGGATAGAAATTGTTACCTTCATCACACCTGGAACCACACTGCGGATGTGCCCTAGTTTGGGATATTTATTTATAGCTGAATTCATCATATAATTTGTAGGATGAAGAAAGAGGGAGGTACTACACAAGCCCACGCTACACAAGCCCATGAAGACCTAAGGGTCTGCAGTGTAAGCTGCTCTTTTCTAAGAAGAGTCTCCTGAACTGCTTTGTTTTGCTTTGGGTTTTTTTTTTGTTGTTTTTTTAAATAAATTTATTTATTTTATTATTTTATTTTATTTATTTATTGTTTCTGGATGCTTTGAGTCTTTGTTGCTGCTTCGTTGCTTTTCTCTAGTTGCAGTGAGCGGGGGCTACTCTTCGTTGCAGTGCGCAGGCTTCTCATTGCAGTGGCCTCTCTTGTTGCAGAGCACAGGCTCTAGGCACACGGGCTTCAGTAGTTGTGGCACGTGGGCTCAGTAGTTGTGGCTCGAGGGCGCTAGAGCACAGGCTCAGTAGTTGTGGCGCACGGGCTTAGTTGCTCCACAGCATGTGGGATCTTCCCGGGCCAGGGCCTGAACCCGTGTCCCCTGCATTGGCAGGCGGATTCCTAACCACTGAGCCACCAGGGAAGCCCTTTGCTTTGTTTTTCTCTCCCTTTAAAAGCTGGGGTGAGATGTGCCTCCAGCTTCAAGTGAAAACAAACTGCCACAATAGCCACTGCTGACTGGGGAAGAGATTGTATATGAAGCAAAGGCAGCCTTAGAATGGAGCCAATGAACCAAGCATTAAACTAATAAAAGATGATGAAAATTGTTTACAGTGCAATAAATTTAAATTTAAGTAAAAAGATGATGTTTGAACTAAGTATATGATTACTTTCTAAAAATACACTTTGGTAGTTTGTATGCATAGGCAGCTATGTCAAGAGTTCTAAGACCACTGTCAGGCTGAATGATTTGCTGAAAGGACTCACAGGACTCAAGAAAGCTGTTGTACTCACAGTTATGATTTATTACAGGGAAAAGATACAGATGAAGATAAGAAAAGGGTAAAGGTACCTAGGGTGAAGTCCAGGAAACACCAGGCACAAGCTTCCAAATGTGTCATCCCAATGGAATTGCACAGGGACATACTTAATTCTCCCAGCAATGATATTTGACAACGCATACAAAATGTTCCCCCAAAAAGCAGCTCAACTGAGTCTTGGTGTCCAGGGTTTATAATGGACGCCAATCATGCAGGCATGCAGGGCTGTATGAATGCTCTCAACTACTCAGACTCTGCCCATATGCCCAGAGCAAAAACAGGCATTCACTGTAAGTCACGTTTTATTTGTTTTTTTTTAAAATATATTTCACTTTTTAGAGCAGTTTTAGGTTCACAGCAATATTGAGCAGAAGGTACAGAGATTCCCCATATACCTCCTGCCCCTATACATGCATAGCCTCCCCATTATCAATATCACCCACCAGAATAGGTACATTTGCTACAATTGATTAACCTACATTGACAAACCGTAGTTTATATAGGCTTTATTCTTGGTGTTGTACCTTCTGTGGGTTGGGTTAAACTTGTAATAACATGTATCCACCATCATAGCATCACACAGAGTAGTTTTACCGCCCTAAATATTTTCTGTACTCAGCCTATTCATCCTTCCCTCCCCACTAACTGCTGGAAACTTCTGATCATTATACTGTCTCCATAGTTTTGCCTTTTCTACACATCATAAGGTTGGAATCATACAGTGTGTGGCCTTCCAGCATGGCTTTTTTCACATAGTAACATGCATTTAAGGTTCCCCCATGTCTTTTCATGGCTTGATAGCTCCGTTCTTTTTAGCACTGAATAATATTCCATTGCCTGGATATACCACATATATTTATCCATTCATCTACTGAAGGACATCTTGGTTACTTCCAAGTTTTGGAAATTATTAATTTAGCAGTAATAAACATTCGTCAGCAAGTTTTTATATGGACGTTAAGTTTTCAACTCATTTGGGTAATACCAAGGAGCACTATTGCTAGATCGCATGGTAAGAGTGTGGTTAGTTTTGTAAGAAACCACCAAACTAACTTCTCAACGGGCTGCATCACCAGTGGCGAATGAGAGTTCCTGTTGCTCCACACATAAATCATATTTTTAAGGTAAGTCTATCTGGTCAAACAGGTGTAGCCTGGCCCAAGACCTCAGGCACACAAAACACTCTTAGCTGGCAGAATACTCCAAGGTCTCAGAGGCTATCTCCCAGCAGTTAGTCAAGGGCCAGCTCTGAAGCCACACTTTTATTTCGAAAGGACTGAATTTGAGCAACAAAGGCCTGCTGAGTTAACACTTTCCTGCCCCCCACAGCCCAGGTCGTGAGAGCCCAGCTGCTCCTAAAAAGAACCTGTTCTACACCCAATTAGCATGAGAAGAGGGTTTACCCTATGATTTTCTTCCAGGCAGCCTGAAGTAACAGGAAACACCCACTGGCTGAAACACAGATCCTTCTCTCCTCAACGGTGTTTTCATCATTCCTGGGGTGATACTACTCCAACCCCCAATTCTCTCCTTTACCTCTAGCTAGCACTGTACCCCGCCTAGAGAGACAAGAAATAAAGTTCTCTACTGTTCTCCGGGCTGGAAGTCCCTCCCTACCCATGTGGTCCGAGGGAGGCTGGAAGCAAGCATTGAAGGTTGCCTGGGTTTGTTGTGGCATTGGTGAGTTGCAGTTCTTAAAGAATCCATTTGGTTAGAGGAAAAGAACCTGCTCTCAGTTCCTTCTTTGGAATTCAGCAAAATAGTAACCTTTAACTAGACTACTTTAGAAAAATGACAATTCTTTGCGAGGCTGGGATGTGACCTTACAGAAGAAAGCATGTGCTCTGGATTGGCAATGCTCCATCTCTCTCTTAGCCAGAATGTTTGGGTCTGGGACACAAAGAGGAGGTGAGAATGATGCCCTTCATAACGACACCTAAGGACCCACCCTCAACGTTTCCGGTTAGACAAGACCAGATGGAGAAAAATAATGCATGCATGTTAAGAAAGCTGGATTTATCCTGGAGGTAATGGGAAGCCGTTGAAGGAATTTACATGGGCCATGACAGACTAAAATTTATATCTTTAAAATATTGCTCTGCACACAATGAGGATAGAGGAAAACGAGAATGGATGCCAATTTAGGAGATTAGTGCATTAATTAAGGCAAAACTGGATGGATTAAGATAGCATCCGTGGGAGTGGAGAGGACTTTGGATAAGAGATATTCAGAGAAAACTGACATGTGCTGGAAAGAAGCTGACATGATGCCCATATTCTGGGTTGGATGACAGAAGGATGGAGAATCCATTAGCCCAGGGTCTCTAGTAGGAAATAACAGAGGAAGGAGTAACACCTAGCATGATGGACTACACTTAGGAGGGGTTAACACATCTTTAAGTTGAATGTTGGAAGAGGAATTTTAGGAAGATTATTCTGAAAGCAGTAAGTCACAGGTCCTGATTAAGTGAGAAACAAAAGCCAGAGAGACTCCAATTAGGGTGTGGCAGTGATAATAGGAAACGAAAGGAAAATCACTAACTTGAAACCATAAAACTCCTAGAAGAAAACAGGCTGTAAGCTCCTTGGCATCAGTCTTTGCAATGAAAGAGCTATCAAGATTTCTGATATTTTTACCAGAAATAAACAAATGAGACTACATCAAACTAAAAAGCGTCCGCACAGTGAAGGAAACCATCAACAAAATAAAAAAGCAACCTACTCAATGGGAGAAAATATTTGCAAATCATATATCTGATAGGGGTTAATATCCAAAATATATGAAGTACTCATACAACTTAATAGCAAGAAAACCAAACAATACAATTAAAAAGTGGGCAGAAGATGTGAATAGACATTGTTCCAAAGGAGACATACAGGTGGCCAACAGGTATATGAAAAGGGGCCCAACATCATTAATCATCAGGAAATGCAAATCAAAAGGACAATGAGATATTACCTCACACCTGTTTGAATATTATCAAAAAGTCTACAAAGAACAAGCGTTGGAGAGAAGATAGAGAAAAGAGAACACTTGCGCTCTGTAGGTGGAAATGTAAATTGGTACAGCCCCTATGGAAAACAGTATGGAGATTCCTCAAAAATTAAAAATAGAACTACCATATCATCCAGCAACTCCACTTCTGGGTATCTATCTAAAGAAAAAAACACTAACTTGAAAAAATATGTGCACCCCCATGTTTATTGCAACATTATTTACAATAGCCAGGACATGGAAGCAACCTAAGTGTCCATAATTTATGGATGAATGGATAGAGCAAATGTGATTTTATATATATATATATATATGTGTGTGTGTGTGTGTGTGTGTGTGTGTGTGTGTGTGTGTGTGAGATTATATGTATATGTATTATATAATCATTATTATATGTAAAGATTATAATATATACATATATGTGTGTATATATATATATAATTCAGCCATAAAGAAGAATGAAATCTTGCCATTTGCAGCAACATGAATGGAACTTGAGGGCATTATGCTAAGTGAAATAAGTCAGACAGAGAAAGACAAATACTGTATGATCTCACTTATATGTGGAATCTAAAATTACAGACTTCCCTGGTGGCTAGTGGTTAGGAATCCGCCTGCCAATGCAGGACACAGGTTCGATCCCTGGTCCAGGAAGATCCCACATGCCGTGGAGCAACTAAGCCCATGCGCCACAACTACCGAGCCTGCACTCTAGAGCCTGCAAGCCACAACTACTGAAGCCCATGTGCCTAGAGCCCATGCTCTGCAACAAGAGAAGCCACTGCAATGAGAAGCCCGCTCACCACAAGGAAGAGTAGCCCCAGCTCAATGCAACCAGAGAGAGCCCACGAGCAGCAACGAAGACCCAAAGCAGCCAAAAATAAATAAATAAACAAAAATTTTTAAAAAATAAAATAAAATAACAAACAAAAGAAAAATTTATAAACTCTGATGATTGGTTAATAGAATACAATATATGATGGGGAAAAAAATAAAGATGATTCCTGTCTTCCAATTTTAATTCCTGGCTGAAGTACCAATGTCATATGGCAGGAATGCCATGGATAAATAATATTATTGGGCTTCTCTGGTGGCGCAGTGGTTGAGAGTCCACCTGCCGATGAAAGGGACACGGGTTCGTGCCCCGGTCCGGGAAGATCCCACATTGCCGCGGAGCGGCTGGGCCCGTGAGCCACGGCCGCTGAGCCTGCGCGTCCGGAGCCTCTGCTCCGCAGCGGGAGAGGCCACAACGGTGAGAGACCCGCGTACCGCAAAAATAATAATAATAATATTAATTCTAATAAGAAACTTCAATTTGAATTTTTGTTATATGGCTAAATTATTTTTTCCATTTGGCACAGAAGTCTCATTATGCTTACAACCATTATCATTGGGAAAATAAGTTTTCTTATCCAGAACTGAGCTGATTTCCAAATTACCACTTGTGCTGGTAATGCTTAAGTGCCATAGCTGTTGTTTCTTCAGTACTCTTGCTCTCTGATGAATGGTGATTTAGTTAGTGTAACTGTTCAACCAAGTTTTAAAGCCTGATTGTAACTTTCAGTTCAAGGTGTTTGACATTTTATCCACATTTAAATATCTGAAAAACATTTGGAAACTTCAGCTGGGAGACCAAAAAATTCTGTCACAAAGGTTCCTGACCTTTCTACATTTCTGAGGAAAGGAATTAAGACTTCAGGTTTTCTTAATACACATTTGAAACAAAGTTCATTGATCGAAAGTTTTCTGTTCTGCATTTGTCTCTTTGGCTTCAGCTAATGTCAGTATGAAGTCTGTGGCTCTCCATCCATTACTTTCTCTTTTTCCCTCTAACCCCTATAAAGTTCAATTGACTTTCAGCAGAGTAAATACAGATCCAGGTTCTGTTTAGGTTTGAGTATGTACTACCAAAGTGGTCAGAATACTAAACTAAAACGTCAATAATCCTAACACTGGCTGGCAAAGGATTTGCTTAAATTTGAATCCTCAGTCTTGTTTTCATTTTAGTAAAATTGGATATTTTCCAATTCCTCATTTATTCAGTAAATGATTCCTTATTGGGGGTGTACCGTGTGCCAGACATTTGGGATACATCTGTAAAGCAAATGAAGACCTTTCACTCATAAAGCTTACACTTGAGAAAGGATATAAGACAATGAGCATAATAAATAAATAAATCTATGGTATGTGAGGAGGTGATTAGTGCTTTGAGAACAAGAAAATGTAGAGCAGAATGGGGAGGATTTAGGAAAGGGGGGTAGGGTGGAGCAGTTGCTGTATTAAATATGGAGATCAAGGTGGGCCTTAAGGAGGAGGTGAGACAGAAGCATAAACCTGAAGGATGTGAGGGAGAGAGCCAAAAAGATATCTGGGGAAAGAGCATTTCAGGTAAAGGAGACAGCAAAAGCAAAGAGCCTAAGGCAGGATAGTGCCTAGAATGTTCAAGAAACAGCAAGGACTGGGGTGTAAGGGGATTAGCAGAGGAAGTAAGCTATGGAAGCATAGGCATGGATAGGTATTCACAAACACCTGCTGGCAAGCTCAAGGTCTCATTTGATCTGAACATAACTATGCAACCTTTTTTCAGCCCCAAATAGATTTTCTGCTTGTTGATCTCCCATTTTCACCATTTCTCCAAGACATTTTGTCTATTTCTACCTCTACGCCTGTATGAATTCCTCTTGCACTACATTTCGTAGCTTTCACTTAGTAATAAAATCCTCTTCTTTGCACAGCAACGTGGATGGACTTGGAGGATATTATGCTAAGTGAAAAAAGTCAGACAAAGACAAATACTGCATGATATCACTTGTACGTGGAATCTAAAAAATACAACAAACTAGTGAAGATAGTAAAAAATAAGCAGACTCACAGATATAGAGAACAAACTAGTGGTTACCAGTGGGGAGAGGGAAGGAGGGAGGGGCAAGATAAGGGTAGGGGACTGAGAGGTACAAACTATAATATGAGGTATAAAGCAAGCTACAAGGACATATTGTACAACATGGGAATATAGCCAATATTTTATAATAACTATAAATGGAGTATAACGTTTAAAAATTGTGAATCACTGTATTGTACACCTGTAACATAAAATATTGTATGGCAACTATACTTCAATTTTTTTTAAAAATTGGCCAAAATAATTCTCTTCTTTGCTAAGGTCTACCTCATGGTTCATTCATTCTCAATGATGCTTTCCCTAACTTCACTTACCCTTTTTTTTTTTTTTTAATTTACTCAGTGCCACATATTTTATCCCTTAAATGTTTGCTGTCTGTGTCATTCCTTTATTCCATCATTCATGTTACTCTTTTTTTTTTATAGGGTATGTGCTTCCTGAAGTCCCAGATCACATGTCATACATACTTCATCTATATTTGACTAGCCTTGACTAGCAGAGTGTTTATATCTTATCAGGCTCTGGTCGAACAGAGATGAGTAACACTCCATCTCTATCCTGGAGGAGTACAAGCTGGAGAGAAAATGACTGGCAAATCAATAAAGATGATATTATACGATCAATGGACAGGTATAATTCTGAGAGTGACAGCACTCAGAACAGAGAGGAAAAGAGGAACAAATATGTATCAGATGCCACACGTTATCTCATTTAATTCCTACAATAGTCTAGCAGATGGAGGTTAGAAACCTCGTTTTAGAAGATGAGGAAATTGAGGTCCAGAGAGGTAAAGTTTCTTGACCGTGGTTACTCAGGTAGAGAAGATCAGTCCTGGGACAAGAACTGGGCCTTTGATTTTCATTTAAGTACACAGTTCTTCCACTTACCTATTATCCTTTATCAGTCCAAAGAACACAGCAACTGAGAAATATGTTTTATACCAGCCAAATAAAATAGCAATTTCTTTCATTTGCCTTATGTTGCCTTTCAAATATCAGAGGATGTCCATGGTAAACATACTTCTCTTTATTTTATAAACTTCAATCTTGTCTCTCCTCAGACTTTGATTTAAAAAAAAATAAAATCTAGTTCTAGCTATATTTTTCTCTTACAACCCCTATTATATGTTTGTTTAAAGATCAGTTGTGAAACGAAAATGTCAAGTTCAAATTCTAACTCTGCCTTTTATTTATTATAGGTTACTCAATTTAGTGGTTTTAGGTCACTCCATTTGTAAAATAGAGATACAAAGATGAGGACCCTTGTAGAATTAATTAATATTTTTAAAATCACTGATACTATGCAACTGAAAAATGTTATTTAAGTGGACAGAATTACAGTTTTCCTGGCATGCATAGGAAAGACTATTAGGATATGTGCATTAGATAATTACCTGACTTCTCAAATAACCATTGTGGAAAAATCTGAGACCATTCAAATGAGAACAAACAGAGGATAATTATTCAGAGCTTGCTATATAGCAAGCGAGTCAGCAGCCATCATTCACATTTGGGCAGAGACTCAAAGGCAGGCAGAGGAGTGGGAAAGCTTTAGAGTAGAAAAAAGGGATCCTTCAGGTATGCCTTGACTGAAGGCTGTTAGCATGGGAAGCTTTAGACAGGCTATCTAGAAGTGGGGCATCCTGTGTGATTGGTTAAGAGTATATATTTGGCTTTCTCTGGTTGGTCCTCAGTTGGGAGCAGGGACAACAATTAGGGAAGCTGTCTTATTAATCAAGTCCTGGCCATTTTGTTACAGAGGTTAGTGTTTGGCTTTCTGGGTTGGTTGCTAGAGATAGAGAGTCTGACTTACAGCAGGTTGGCTCCCTGGACTAGTTACTGCAGGTAATGGATTGGTTTCCTGGTCTGGTTGCTGCAGACTGGGGGTCAGAGTTTTATTTTCATTTATGACCTGGCCATTGTCTTGTTAGATATTCAGTCTCTCACTGTATATCTATCAACAGTTGATTTAGCAGGTCTCTATGATTTAAAGAACTCTATATGTGTTTTAATAAATCACTATTTTAAAATTTAGTTCCAGAATCATCTAGAGTACATATACCAATTTTTCTAAGCATTAATCTCACTCAATTCAGTATATTAGTAATTTGAGTGTTTCCTTCTCTTGTCAAAACTTTTAGCTAAATATTTCAAATGTGACCTAAAATTTCTATCATGATTTATTAGGCAATATATGTAGGGTGGAAAAGTCATTGTTGGATTCTATAGCGTTTATTGCCATTGTTAATTACCATGGTTATCATTGTTAATTAGCCCTCCAAAAAAAGTTAGGCTGATCACATATGTGTTCATATACTTCAAAGGCTTAGAGGAAATAAAAAACTATAACTGGAACTCAAGGTGCTATACACTAAACGATATGAAATTTCTGGAGAATGAAATCACTTTCAAAACTCTCCATGACAAAATAAATCTTTGTAGCCAGCAAAGCAAAGGTAATTCAGATCCATGCTGAGAGAGTCATAAAACTACTGTCAACATTGCGACTCTAGTAACTTTCTTTTGGTCACTTCCCATGAAGGTGGCCAGAAAGACAGAGTGGACATTTGTTTTTTCCCCGCCTGGATGATTTTTGATTAGCGATGTACCCCTTCTTCACACTCAGCTCTCACTGTCAGGGGTTAGAGGAGGCTCCTATGGGGTAGACCCTGGTGTAAGCCAGTCAAAATGTCAGATTTCATGACCACCGCGATTGGTTCAAAGATGGGCTTATGATCTAAACTGGTCCAATCAAAATAAATGTCAAGAGTTTAAAGGAGAATGCTGGAACAAATACTCTCACACTTTCCAGGTGGGCCTGAGCCAGAAATCCTGCAGCCCAAGGACAATTGGCAGCCATCTTGCACCCACAAGAAGGGTCACAAGTTGGAAAATAAAATCAACAGAGACAAAATAGAGTCCAGCAGTAAAGGGAGGGAAACCAGAAAGCAACTGATGAGATTGTTCGAATCTGAGTATTTTCTATTTATAACTTTATAGTCTTTTCCTAAAAGACTATAAAACATGGCAAAGCATAAAGACAACATAAACAAGGCTAAAGCAGCAAATAATCCCACTGTCCATAACCTTATCATCTAGAGATGACCATGCTAACATTTCAGAAGTCAGAATTTCAAAAGGCAGAGGCAAAAGCTTGTAGCTGGGGCTTCCCTGGTGGCGCAGTGGTTGAGAGTCTGCCTGCCGATGCAGGGGACGCGGGTTCGTGCACCGGTCAGGGAGAATCCCACATGCCGCGGTGCGGCTGGGCCCGTGAGCCATGGCCGCTGAGCCAGCGCGTCCGGAGCCTGTGCTCCGCAACGGGAGAGGCCACAGGGGTGAGAGGCCCGCGTACCGCAAAACAAAACAAAAAAAAAAAAAGCTTGTAGCTGGAAAAAGAGGCATGTATCGGGGGAGCAAAGCAAAATGGCAAATATCATATAACACATATCATCAAGCAATCAACAGCAACTGCCATGCAAGATGGAACCATTTCTTTGGTGAAAGCCCTGTGGCAAAGTTTATGATTATTTCTTGCAAGCAGCAACTATAGCCCCAAATCAAAAGGCAGGATTTGACTAACCCAGGTTTGATTAGACAGATTCACACACGTCATCTCAGTGTCAAAGAACAGCTGCATTCATTAACTGAAGCCAAGCAAAAGTCATAGCTCTGGAAGGGAATATCTGTCTAAATGTCCTTAAGGCTTCCCTGTCCTCAGGAAGCTTTCCATCAAGAAAGCTTCCCTACAAGAAATGAAATCACAGCCATGTACTTAACGTGATTTCAGGACTACAAGTCTTCATTTGAACAGAAAAGTGCCTTCACTTTGGGCCTTTTATATGTACTCCTACCTGAGCCCAAAACTCTTACCCCCAGAGACATTTTGGTGCATTAGAGAACAAAACCTAGTGCATTCGTCCTAAAGAGATAGTTTTTACCTCTAAAAGAAACAAAGATTGACTGAGCGAGAGTTCTGTAAATGAACCAGAGACAACCCCTGTGCATTCACCTAAAATGGCCCCAGAGTTACTGACTTCACAGCAGACTCAGACCGTCAGCCCAAAGCCAGCCGGAGCCAAACTCAAATTCTCACACATCCAGTTGCTTTAAATAGAGTCCAAATAAACGTATTTTTAGCCCTTTGGAGCCTACCTACTTTACACACTCCCTGAAACCGCACCCAGTATCTGCTAACCATGGATAAGATGAAGCCCGTAGCTATAAAAGACGTCAAGGCACTTTTGCCCTTCAGCACTCTCGGACCCAGAAACTCCCTACCTCCAGCTGAGCAACATCCTAGACACAAAGCTCCCCACTCCAATCTCCCCTTCAGCCCTAGTGCCCTTTTAGGTGGTGGTTTCAGCGTGCTGTTGCCTCTGCAAGGTCTCCTGCTGGGAGGGGCTCCCCTGTCCCACCACCCTGTCCAAGCACCCCTCAATAAAGCTTCTTGTGTGCTCTTGCCTCTTGTGGTCCTGTCCTTTCTTTGTTCAACTCCAACTTCTCTCAACTTACCAGAGCCAGCTGAGTCCCAGGCTTTCCTAATGCATTTGTACCATTTCTTTCAGAAGAAACGTGTTCCCCAAATCTTATTAATGAAATGACTTTTACTGCATATTAATATTAATATATTTCCCCGGCTCACCCAAGTCCCAAACTAACTGAGAAATAAAGGAGTCAGGGGAAGGTGATCAAACTTCTGATAAAACTACTGAACTTTATGACATTCATGTGTGAATTCAGCAGTGGGCTTCCTCATGCTGCCGCGTGAATTATTAGGCAGATTTACTCACTCAGTCTCAGGAGGGGTTGGAGATCCAACCTGCCCACTCCAAGGGCACATCAGAGCTCGTGGACTCTCCAGGCAGCCGGGAAGATGCACCCCAAAATGATAGGCAGATAAAGAGGCTCAGTTTTTTCCTGAGTGCATCAGCCACAGAGGCCCCTGAATGATGGGGAAGATATAGGTCAAGAGTTTCCCAATGGATGGCCATCCACATAGAAGGAAACAACAGCTTTGGGGAATACGTGTTCTCCTCTAATAATCATGTTTTCTTTTGTGATTGCTACTTACAAAGGTGGAAATGCTTCTGTAGAGAAAGTTTAGATCCAAGATGACATGAATGACTTTACAATCATATACTTAAAGGAGGAATATTACTATTTCTTTAGATAAAACGCTCATTAGGATGCTCAAATTATATCAATGAAAATGACTAAATTTATTTTTAGGTTTAAGGTAATAATAATATACAGGCCTAAAAATATGTCAGCTTACCTGACTGAAACACAATGGAATGAAAACAACTAACCAGTAGTTTAGTCTATAATGATAAATTAGCGCTGTATTCTGTGCAAGGAAAACATACCACTGCTTGGGGTGTGTTTAAAACCTCTTCTAGTGATTGTAGTTACTTTCTGGCTTTTCTTTCTTTCTTTCTTTGTTTATTTAATTTATTTATTTTTGGCTGCATTGGGTCTCCATTTCTGTGTGTGGGGTTTCTCTAGTTGCATCGAGCGTGGGCTACTCTTCGTTGCGGTGTGCGGGCTTCTCATTGCAGTGGCTTCTCTTGTTGCGGAGCATGGGCCTTAGGCCCACAGGCTCAGTAGTTGTGGTGTGCGGGCTCAGTAGTTGTGGCTCGCGGGCTCTAGAGCACAGGCTCAGTAGTTATGGTGCACGGGCTTAGTTGCTCCACAGCATGTGGGATCTTCCCAGACCAGGGCTCGAACCCATGTCCCCTGCATTGGCAGGAGGATTCTTAACCACTGGGCCACCAGGGAAGTCCCTAGCTTTTCAAGATGAACAGTTCCGTCTTGGTTCTAAGAGGAGGCACTAACCACCAGCAGTGGTGACAGCCTAGAACATAGCAACAAAGGAAGGAAAGCACTTGGGAGAACACGTCATCCTAAAAGTCTCCAAAGCATGTTGTCTTGTGGTGTTTCTCAAGTCACAACCTTGATTACAAATACCATAAACTCACGTGTCCGCCTGGCAGGCTTCTGTATTTTGAGGTATACTTATAAATATCCACTGGGCCGAAATGTACACAAGACTTAAGTCCCAGGAAACAAGAAAGGAAAAGTTTTGAGCACATGAGAACGAGAGGTTATATGAGGGTACTGTGGCTTTAACTGTAAGCCCTGAAACCCTGAGTGTGTTGTGACATTGTTGTGACATTTAAGAAGAGTTACACCAGACAATTTAGATTTCACTGTGACATATGCTGTATAAATTCTTTAATGTTTAGCTTATCTTGCACTAAACAGCAGAAGAATACTTCGTAAGTGCAAGTAGGTCAACATCACTTTAATTTGCATTATCAGTTCAGAAGAACATTTTACACTATATGTGTTGTGATAAAACACTGTGTCATTTCTGTCACCCAATGCAGAGTATTTTTAGGTCTTTGCACATTATGTGTAGAGATATTTGGTATCGCCTTTAATGTAACTTGCCATCTGTGTTCTAGTTTCTAAGCTTTGGCAGAAGTGAGCTAAAAGCATTGGCCAAACTTCAAGGGGTTAAGATTTTTGCTAACAAATATGGACTATTTGATATGAAAACCATCATTGTTTGATATGTCAAATAAAACATTTGTCAATCAAAAGTCTTTAAGCACTGGGCTATGTGACATTTACTCTTTTATAAACCAACAAAGTCCCTGGTGGCATGCCTTTTTTCCTCTCATTTAAATAGTGGTAAGAGAACAAATCATACTTCAGGGCAAGTTGATAACTGCCGGTCACGATTCCTGCCTTGTTTACTATAATGAGGAGGGTAATAAATGCATCTGACCATTTCGGCTGGCATTTGCATAGATGAATGATTTGTCCAGTCAGTTGCTCTCCAGTGATTTGGGTCTTTTTGTCAGCACAAAGAGCATTCAGTCTCTCTGGAATTTCCAGCAGCCAAGCTCTCATTAGCAAACATCCTTTACCATGAATGATTCAAATAATTACCACTGAAATAATAAACTGTTTCACAAAAACATTTTATTTGATGGCTCCAAACATCAACTTTTCTGAATTGTTGACATTCAAATAAGCCAGAGAGCTTCATTGTTAAGGAACAATGGCGCTCTTGTTAAAGGGTGGGCATTGTTTTACCTCCAGCAGACCTTTAAACTTGGCCCACTATCAAATGCGTCCCTCAAGCTGCCAGCCGACATTCTGGGTAATCAGAGGGCATGCACCAGATGGAGCTGTTAAAACTTTGCATATTCAAACTCCAGGAAATATTCTTTAGATTTTCTTTTGAGGTTGCAAACCTAGAACTCCAGATTAATTAGCAGTTGTTACTTTGTATCTTTTTTGCACCTACTGGAGCCAAATAATGTTAAATGTCCTCACTTACACTGAGCTATTCAAGCACAAGTTCTCTGCTGTAATGGTATTCTATGTGTATAATTAAGTGTTATTTGATATAGTTTTGGAGTTCAAGCAAATGAGCAGCAACAATTATACCTTATTATGATCTTCTCTAGTGCATAGCCATAGGGCTGCTCTCAGTGCATTACCAAGTTCATCGCACCAAGCAGACAGCAGTTCCTGTTATCAACTTTTTTCACCCTCTGCGCCATGCATAATTTAGAGAGTTTTATTAATTTTGAGCGGGTTTAATGTATGCGCATGTTCTCAAGATCTAGGTAGATTGTATGACTAAGTTTAGCTTTCACAGGGCAATTGTTTATGCATGTAAATGTCTGAAAAATATTTATCCTCAAAGCTTAAAAAGCTACGGTTTCATTTAAATAGATTAACTGGCACATTGCACCTTCTTCCTTACCTGCAAGAAAAAAATCAGGAAGGGAACAAGTGGAATGTATTTCTGTGCTTCGCAAATTTCCTCATTACTTTGCTTTCACTTTCAGATTTAGACATTTTATATAAGGCAAGAATGGAAAACCGTCAACAATACTGAAATACCTTGATGTTCATACAAAATTACAACTCGATACAAGAACATCTTGATCACCGTAAGTGAAATTTTTAAACGTTAGCTTTGCGGAATAGCTTAAGGATATTAATAATACCAGGTGGATTTTATAGACTATAGCCACACTCTCATATAAGTCAAGGACATCAAAATTACCCTCTGAGATGTGCCTAATATAGACGGCCACACAAAATGGAATACAATTCCTTAAGCTTCCATTTCTATCCCACAAAGATAGGTGCAAATTAGAAGCATAATTTGTCATACTTAAAATAATTTACTTTATTGGGACTTTGTATCCAAATTCTCAAGTTTCTCCTTTGCGGCTAGCTGGGAATCTTTTGTACCAAATGGTGTGGATTTTTGTTTCCCCTTCCTCGTGCTGCCTTGCTCTGGTTGCGATCATGGTCAACACTAGGGAGCCCATTTTTCATTTTGTTATTTGGCTTGTCAAATCAAAGGTCAAGAGATGATGAAGAAACTCCAAAATAGCCCAGGATTGGCAGGTTTCCCCCCCAAATTTTCTAACAGAATTTGGTGCTTATGAAAGTGAGGGAATAAAGAACTGGCTCTAGCCATAAATTATGCAGGCAAGAGCTTTCCAAGTTTTGCACGGTTTCACTGCCTAGTGCCTAGAGGCCCGGAAGAGAAAAGCAGGCGTCCTCCCATTAATAGTGCTATCTTCATGATCGCAGGGCTGGGGGCACAAGAAGACAGCTTTCTGACATCGGCTCATCATTTACGATTGGCGATGAGGACAAAGAGTAAATGCAGCCTTACCTCTTTATCTGTGATCCCTTTCAGACGTGACTTTATAGAGGAGGGATATAGAGCCATAGAGTGTCCATGCCAGGAGCGACATCAGGATCATAGTAAGCAGCAAAACTTGTACGAATCCAGGGCTCTTGACAGCACAGGCAGAGGTCATTCTCTTAGAGTTAAACCATAGTGATGCACCCCTAAGGCTCGAACCTCACTCGTGAGGACCTTTCTCATGACAAATGTACAGCAGACAGATGCCCTAAACATGCATGAAATTTCTTTCATGTTAATAACAATGATTCCACACAGTGCTACCACCGGTCAACAGGTTTTTTAATGATAATGTCACTCCAGGTGCTGGGACAAGAATCAGTCACCGTTGTGTTGTTCTCCCCCAGTGACAGGAAGGAGAATTGTCTGGTATTGTGCTCATAGAATAAAGGGAACATGCTCTTTTTAAAAGGCAGGGATTTTTGTTTAACGAATTATTCCGGAGACTGCTACTATCAAGTTGCTGAGATGTTTTTAAGCCCATAGCTTCCTGTGAGCAAAGTACCGTTTTCAGTTCCATTTGGAGGCAAGAAGAAAAAGCCCCACAGGGCCTTTTGAAACAATGCATTTTCTTGAGTTGTCCCAAAATACTGACGTATTTGATATTGTGGTTTGGTTGTAGAATTCAGGCAAGTATTTCCTCTTTAATAAATGCTCAAATGGCATTAACTTTTGCTTTAAGCTCTGTTATAGGCTGAATTGTGTCCCCCTCAAAATTCATATGTTGAAGCCAGAACTCCCAATATCTCAGAATGTGATTGTATTTGGAGATAGGGCCTTTAAAAAGGTGATTTTGTTAAAATGAGGCTGTTAGCGTGGTCCTAATCCAATCTGACCAGTGTCCTTACCAGAAGAGAAGGTTTGGACACAAAAAGAGACACCAGAGATGCTCCCACATGGAGAAAAGACCACTTGAAGAGGCAGCAGGAGGATCGCCGTCTGCAAGTCAAAGAGAGAGGCCTTAGAGGAAGCCAACATTGCCAGCACCTTGATCTTGAAATTCCAGCCTCCAGAATTGTGAGAAAATAAATTTCTGTTTTAAGCTACTCAGTCTGTCGTGTTTTGTTACGGCAGCCCTAGCAAATGAATACAAATTCCTTGAATGTATAACTTTATTTAACCTCTAAAATAGCCCTTGCCAAGCCCTCTGCCTGAAATGCATTTCCTCCCCTCTGTCTTTTGCCTGCCTAACTCCTACTCATCCTTCAGTTCTTGGCTTAGACAACACCTCCTCCAGGAAGACTTCCATCTGTGCAGCCCTGGTCCATACCCCTCTTTTGGGTTCAGTGGAGTGTCATGACACATCACATGACACTAAGGAGGAAACCTGAGTTCAAACTCTTGCAAGTAGCAGCCAAGGGCTAATAGGTTTGGCATTTGACCTTACTTTGCTCAATTTTAATTGAAAAATGTATTATGTTACAAATGGGAAGTCACCAACTTGTGAAATAGAATAGCTGAGTAAAAGTAGGATTGTTAAGGTCTTGGGCCTAGGCCCTCACATTTGCAAAATCCCGTGCTGCGCTGACTGCTGGTCTAGTAGAGACACACATATACAGTTATGCATGCACCTGTGCCCACACGCATGTTCACATTTACACACTTGGGCTCCCCATATGCATGGACATGCACACACATGTGCACGTGCATTTGAGGGAGAGGCAAACCGGACAATCCCAGAAGGGAGCTGTCACTCATTAACACTTTACCTAACAATGTGTGTTTTTCCTGTTTAGCCTTTATAAACTGCGTTGAGACTGCTTTTCATATCCAGTCTGATGCGGAAAGTCTTCTGATTGGGCAGCACTTAACTAAAGTAAGAATTCACCTAATGGAACTAGCTCCCTTCCTTGAAGTTCCCTGAGAGCAGAAATGCTTCCATGGTAGCCTCGGTGCCTATGGGCACAGGACCTGAACTTAGAATAATGCCCAATAAATGTTGCTCTTAAAGTAGAAAGAACTGAGTGAGAAAGAGTGAAGTTAAGAAAGAGATGAAGTGAGGGGCAAGCTTTCTTATTCATTCATTGCTCAGCAACTTGCCTCAAACCCTACAGCCTCCAGTATTTGCATTCATCCTTTTTATACTTGAACTTCTCTTCAATGACCATGTTTCTATTTCTTTGTCATTTTGAAAGGGATGGATTTGAACCCACGTTTTCTGAGCCAGAATGACAAATCCTGCCTTTCCTGCCTTACTAGATAAATATTCAACCGCAAACCTCTGATAACTCCCCCAGTTTGACTCTAAATAGCTATCATGAAGTAATTACAGATGCTTTCTCCTGTTGTGTGGAATAATTGCCTCATCTGTCCCCACCCCTGAACTTATTCACTAAGCTTTAATCATCACAAAAAATGTATTTATGCAAGGAAATAGCAAGTTATTCACTCAGCTCATTTTACTCACCATTGTCTTCTGATTTCTTCACACTACTTAATTTAGCACGTCAAGGTGAAACGATTAGCTTATCTCCCCTTGACACGGCTAGAGTCCACTGACAAAACACATTTGTGACATTCTTGTTTGTCTTTTTCCTCTCTAGTAATAGCTATCTCCTGAATTACTTATTGTTGGTTGATATTTCCAAGCCAGAATAAGTATGTGACCAGCAGATAAATCTGGTTGATAATAAATCAGAACAAATAAGGGCATCAAAGAAAATGCCATCTCTCAGGACCACTAGCCACGATAAGTGATTGTTTCAGATCAACATCTGCTTTTAACTCCTCCCGGATGATAAGAAAAGCCCAATTAACACCCGCAGTTTAAAAAGCTGCAACTTTTTATTTATCTAAGACTCTACTGCTAAAAACCTTGCCAGATTTACAATTCTAAAGACAACAGCTTTTTGTAAATGTGTTTTATTTGCAGTTATAATATCTATAGTTAAATCAGTTCATTAAAAACAGAGTTGTAAACTATCTCCCAAACTGCCATGTTTGA
The DNA here is from genome assembly GCF_949987515.2 of Delphinus delphis. NCBI lineage: Eukaryota > Metazoa > Chordata > Mammalia > Artiodactyla > Delphinidae > Delphinus > Delphinus delphis. The sequence continues at coordinate 58,275,189 of NC_082696.1, read as the reverse complement.
GTGTTTAAAGCAAAAAAATGATTAAATCATAATCTTACACTGCATTTGGGTAGAACTGTGAAGTCGTCTAGTATACAAAATAATGTCCTTATATAGGAAATCCTTTGTTAATTAAGATAGAGGTTAGGACCGTGTAATCTTGTACTGCACATTCAGTCACTCGACCTAGAATTAAACGTGCATTGTCCCTAAGCACTTCACCAGGGGAGCATTCGCTACACTTAACTTCTTGAGTTGTTACCTACCCAGGTCTCAGAGAAAATGAGCAACAGTATAAAATCAGTGGAAAAAGTGACACCTTCTAAAACACAGAAACAATCATGGAACACGCTATAGGTGCAAAGCCACCGGTCTGGGTGAAAGCAGGCTGCATTTTGCCTTTTGAATTGTATTATTTCTTACTTGGCGTCATTCTTTTCACAAGAAAGCTAGGGTTTTTTCTTTTTTTTTTTTTAATAAGAGCTGAAAAGATCCTAGAGTTTCCACGAGGCTCTGCTGTGGAAAGAGTCCTGTGAGTGAGGGCTCACGGGCGGAGAAGGAGCTCTGGACCCAGAGCCAGAGGCCTGGCTCCCAAGCGCAGCCCTGCTCCACGGATTGTGTGATTTGGGTTTGCCTCTTAACCGCTCTCTACCTTTCTGTCTTCATTGTTAAAATCGGAATACTAAGAGCTGTCCTGCCTGCATAGTTGTTATGAGGATCAGATGAATTAATAAACGTGAGAGGGCTTTGGAAAAGTTAAAAGTGCCCTTCTAGCGTTAGTTATTCTTATTTGGCTTTCATATTCTTCGAAAATCCCATTTATAATAAGGCTCTCCTGGAGAAGTAGCTGTTTACTGAAATCCCATGAAAGCTTTGTCTTTGTATTATCTCTTATGGGTTCCCTGGGAAGTTCAGCAAATAAGTCTCTGTTCCCTACTGCGCCATGTGTACCTTGCCCAAAGCAATTCCAGGACCTGCCTTTGCGCTGCACATGGTCAGATCGTTGAAGATCGGCGCTATGGCAATGAGATTAAAAATACATATACTATTTATACAGTGTTTTTCTAATTACAAAGGTAATACACTTTCTTAATAGAACATTCTGAAATGACAGGAACTCACAAAGAAAGAAAAAAATGTAAATTACTTCCAATCCTACTACCTAAATGCAAACATTGTTAATATTTTGACGTATGTCCTTCAGGCCTCTTTCCATGCATCTATGATACACGATGTGTATTTGTAAATAGACATGTTCCTATGAACTGGTTGTTTGTCCGCACTCTCAACACCCCCCCATTCATATGCTGAAGCCTTAACTCTCAATGTGATGGTGTTTGGAAATAAGGCCTTCAGGAGGTAATTAAGGTTAAATGATGTCATAAGGTTAAATGATGTCAAGGATGGTGCCCTGATCCAATAGGATTAATACTCTTATAAGAAGAGGCACCAGAGAGTTTCTTCTCTCTTTCTCTCTGTCTCTCTCTCTCTCCCATGTAAGGACACAGAGAGAAGGCAATTGCTTTCCACAAGCCAGGAAGAAACTTCTCACCAGGAACTAAATTGGCTGGTACCTTGATCTTGGTCTTTTCAGCATCCAGAATTGTGGGAAATAAATTCCTGTTATTTAAGCCACCCAGTCTATGGTATTCTGTTTTGAGAGCCTGAACAGACTAATAACAGGTGTATCATACCCTGCTATGTCATTTGTGTTTTTTTCGCTTAGTATATGATGAATATTTCTCCATGCATTAACTATTCTACAATGTGGTTTTAATGGCTTTAAAATATGACAAAACATGGATGCAACCTAAATTTTTAACCATCTCCTATTGCTGGACATTTTGATGGTTTTCAATTTTTTTATTATTATAAATAATGCAGTAATGAATATCCTTGGATTTACCTTTTTGTGTAGCTCTCATTCCTCAACACAGAATTGATCAGAAAGAATGAATATTTTTAAAGTTCTTGATATATATATTAAAATATCTTCCAGAAAGACTGTATCAATTTACCCTCCTATTGATAGTTATTTGAGGATGTTTATTTTCAAGAACTCCCACCAAAAATAGTCACTATCATTGTAAAACGGCATTTGTTGATTTGCAGGCGAACAGTTCTCTCCTTCCTATTTTTTAATGTGTATTCTTTTTTTTTTTTTTTTTTTTTGCTATACGCGGGCCTCTCACTGTTGTGGCCTCTCCCGTTGCGGAGCACAGGCTCCATACGCACAGGCTCAGCGGCCATGGCTCACGGGCCCAGCCGCTCTGCGGCATGTGGGATCTTCCCGGACCGGGGCACGAACCCGTGTCCCCTGAATCGGCAGGCGGACTTTCAACCACTGCGCCACCAGGGAAGCCCTAATGTGTATTCTTAATTACTAAACTAATGAATTTTGGGTTTGCTCTTTAGGGATAGGAAAGACTATCCCTCTTATCATATTGATATATTATGACTAGTAAATATTTTATTATTAAAATATTAATTTTTCAATATGTTAGACCCTTTGTTTTATGACATACACTTTACCACAGGTAGAATACACTTAATGTAATCACCAGTCCTGCAGTTTCCAACATCATGTGCAAAACTTCACTGCTTTGCTATTCCTAATTCTCAGAAAACCCCAGAAATGTGGAATTTTATAGATTTTATGGAAGCTGGAATTTAAGTCTGAATTAGTCTTAAAAATCTTCTAGGAATCCTTAAGACAGAGGATTATGAAATGCTTCAAAGTAAATGATATGCTGGTAATGTGATATTAGGATCTTCAAAATAAGTCATTTTAATTGTATTACATGGGTGTTTTCTCCTATAAGCCTTAATTATCCACTGTTACTCTTCATTATGGCACATAGTAGATGCAAAATAAATATTTGTTAGATGATTGAATGAATTAATGGGGGAATCATCTACTAGTTTCCTGTTTCAAATAGAAGCAAATAAAGTCTAATTCTATTCTAAACCACTTTAAATCAATACCTATAATCCTATTCATTCCTATCCCCAATGTAATCCTCGTTTACATTCTCCTCTGTTATGATAAATTTTACTTTTTTTCTTCCGAGATCTCCTGAAAGACCACATTTCTAGAAATTTTTGAGTGGTTTAATGTTCAAGGAATTGTTTTTCTAATGCTCTAACTCAATGACCAAGTCTTTAGCTGAGTTTCAAAGTTAGCAAGGGATAAAATTAGGGAAAGTAGGATTCACAATTTCTCCAAGTCAGGTGGAGAATAAATGACATGTAAAGCCTCTATTTATTCTTTTGTTTAATCAGCAATTACCATAGAAAATTTGCCCTAAACTGGCTTTGGAAAACTCATTGTTTTTTTTTTCCAGGTCATTACCCCAGGAAGCATTTTGATTTTTATTCTCTTTGACTGAGACCAACCTTGATCTACCCTCCACTCTTGTCCACTCCCAATGAAAATATCTTTTTTAAAAATTAGTGTCTATTTTATGTTCGTTTGCAAAGAGGCAGTTGCTGAGAGATCTGTCATAACATTTTTGATACAGTTAAAAAAGAGTTAAAAGAAATTTTCCTCAAAAAGACCAGTACAAAAGTACTCCTACATGTACTAGGCTTTCGAATGCCTCAAATATTTTCATGAATGAAAGCCCTCTTGGTTATTTTCATTATAGGAGAAATTCTTTTATGGAAAATTCAAACCAACAAAGGAAGCTCAGATAGCAGTTCTAACATTTTTCAGCAGAGTTGACCAAACATGAGTCCTAAATTGACGTATTATGAACACAATAAATAAGGTTTTAAAGGCTGGCTAACACTGCAAAGCTTTTTGAAACAGACTTGTCCTTTATGTATCTATCTTTCTGGGAGTTCATGGATCATGGGAGGACATGGAATTTGAAGGCCTCTGGTTATTCTTACAATAGCCACGGCTAACGGACAGCTGGGCCACGAGGGTCAGTTACTTCCTGTAGAATTATCTGTGATGAATTGTCCTTGTTGCCAGCTTGGAAGTGGAGGAGCTCTTCAATTGCCTGACCAGGCAGAGTTATTAAAAGACTGCACCGGCATTGTGAAAGGTTAATTGCTGATGGATAAACAATTCAACTCAAACAATTTCTGTTGAATTTCTACTTTGTACAAGGCACAAAGATGGCAGTGTTGGAAGCTGTGGCACGGGCAGTGATGGACCTGGAGGTGGAAGTGGGGGCGAGGAGGGTGTGTTTCTGAGGGGAGAGAGTTACAAAGGGGAATGACCTAGTCCCTGTCCTCAAGTGTGGAAGTGCTGTAATGGAGGCGCAGATAAGGGCTATGGGAGCAAAGAGGCAGGAGACATCCTTTCTGAAAGATGGGGAAAGAGTATGGCTCATCCAGGAGGAGCCTGATGGTTCTAGTCTCAGGTTATAAGAGATGAAAAGTAAACTCCTTACAGTGGGTCAAGAGGCAGAGGGCAGTTTTAGGAAGAAGTGTTTTGTAGGTGACCAAAGGATATAGCTCAGATTGACTAAGGATTAATCAGTGGGGGAGAGAGAGAGAGAGACAGAGAGAAAGAGAGAGAGGGAGAGAGAGAGAGAGAGAGAGAAGGAGGGAGAGACAGACAGAGAGAGAGGGAGAGACAGAGAGAGGGAGAGACAGAGAGAGAGGAAAGGAGAAGTCTCATTATAAAAGAACCAGAATCTGGAACCGCCCAAGGCATTCAGTGAGACCTAACTCCTTTCAGGTTCTTATCTGTAATAATCTAGCTACATATGGAACGTTTGTTCCACCTCCAGAGTGCACGCTCCATGGAGGCAGCCAATTCATCAGTTTCATTCATTGCCCCCCAAAGGACACTGGGTACCTATAAGCACATAAAAATATGAGCAGAAAGAATATATAAAAGTATGTGATGAATGACTTACAGAACTAGTGATGAGGCCTGTGTTCCAGAAGGTGGGGTTTGAGGAAATGCCCCCAACCCCAGTATCAGCTGGTAGCATATATCTGTAAATAGCAAATGGTGAGAAATGTGTAGGATACAACAAGATATTGATTAGAAAATTTTTTTTATTCCTCTGGAATTGGCATCTAGGACCCAATACTGACACTGAAGAGGAGTCAATTACCCTATATTATAAAGACAGCAGAAAACAGAAACAAACACCTCTTTAGAGCTTATTAAGAGTTGGCCAAACCAACATTATAAATCAACTATACTTCAATAATTTTTTTTTTTAATTCATGCAAAAAAGAAAGAAAGAGTTGGCCAGATAGGCCAACAGGGATGGGGGATTCAAAGGGATCACTGGAGTCAAAAGTCATCAACTGAGTGCGGAGCGCCCTGGGGGGTCTTCTCTCTCGTTCGTCCTCCCTGCCAGCCCTCAAGTCCTCTGTCCAGTTAGGAGGAGGGCTTTGAGAGAATTACTTGTAGAGACTGGTTGAACATGTACTATGCAGCCTACTACTCTGGACTCCTTTTTAAGTAGAAAGAAAAGAGAGGGATGGCCGAGTGGAGAGAGGACCAGACACAAGTGGGCTGACTCCCACCTTTTGGGGAGGCAAGGATGGCTGCGTTCCCCTTGGATCAAGCAGATGCAGCAGCAGGTCAGCTGGGCTGAAGTCCAGAGTGAGAGGACACCAGCAACAGGAGGTAGTGGGACCTATTCCTAAAGAGGAAGGTGGAGGGGGTGTGGAAGAGATGGAGCCTAGAGGACCGCCTGGCAGTGTACTGTGCAGCAGGGCAGCGGGACATCCCTCCAGGGTCTCCCCAAAGAGCAAGAACCCGCATGTAGGAGACCTGGAACAACTTCATCCCATGAGAGAGAGGCCATGGGGATACCTACCACCCAGAGAACCTCATGGTCAGTCATTCTTGGCCAAGGAAGCAGAGACAGCAGTGAGAAGACCATGGTAAATAAGAGATGCTTGTCCGTGTCCACTATCCCGCTTTCTCTGCCAATCTATGGGAGAAGAAGGAAACCCAGTGGGAGAAGAAGCCAAGCCCCTCTATCAAAGGCCGGTGCTGGGAGGGAAGAATGGATGAACACTAACTTGGATATGAAGCTAAAGATTTCAGTGAGAATGGACTCTATTCAGCTGAAAGCCACTGTTGAAGATGTTGTTATGGAATGATGAAAAAGGAGGATTGGGCAGAATACATTGGGTTGGCCAAAAAGTTCGTTTGGCTTTTTCCATAGCGTCTTATGGAAAAACCAAAACGAAATTTTTGGCCAACCCAAGAGTTAAAGGCTTTGGTTTGGAGAGGGGAAAAGATTATGTTTCTTCTCCATCAACACCAGATGATTCAACAATTGTTTATAGGTATATTCATGGTCTTTCCTCACTGGGGAATCAGGTAGACTCTCATCTAGGAGGGAGTAGGTTGGTGTTGCTCTTCTAATGCTGGCCAGAAGCCTTACCTTTCAGTATCCTGATTCTGCTTCATCTGTTTGACACATCAATGATTCATTCAACAAACACTTACTGAACACAGTTGTCATCCACAAAATGGTCAGCTATTGTTACACCTGGCATTCAGTAAATATCTGCTGAATTGAATGAATAACAAAAGCCAATAGCATTGGGGGCTCACTATGTGCCAAGTACTCTTGCAACTGCTTTATATTTATTTCCTTTCATCCTTCAATCACCCTAGGAAGAGGGTATTACCATCAACCCTAGTTTACTGATAAGGGAGCTGAAGTTCAAAGAGTTTAGGTAACTTGCTCAGAGTCACCCTGTGATCAAAGTGGTGAAAACAAGTTAAGGAGATTCCCAGATCATGACATAAATTCTTGGTTTCTAGCGGGTTTTTTGTAAATGCTGTCTTATCTTTAACACCCTCTTTTCTGGCCAAAACCAGAATTGTTAGCAAACAACACCATCTTATATGAAAACACTTATTTTATACAGTTATGTACTGAAAATAGACAATTTCAAAAAGCACAATCAAGTAATCAAGGGAAACTCTTCTGCGATCACATACATTTTTTTCCCCATAATTCTATAAAACATGTCATTTGCATCAAGGTCATTTTGTTATTTGCTTTTATTGGACACATGCAAATTTGGAAGATATCAAACTCTGCCAGCCTTGAATTGCATAATCACCGCAGCATTGATGTAAATATAGATCACTTAAAATATATCAAAGTAGGAATTCTAGGAAAAGTTTGATTGAGAAAAAATATCATAGACATATATTTTTGGCTATGTTCACATCTACCTATGTAAATAACTGTCTACTCACATTCATGAATATTTAGTTCAGCAATATTTTAAATTTGGATCCCTACCTTTGAATGGAGCTAACACATTGCTCACTGACTAATTTAACTTAAAACAAATCTTTAGGCAAGTTGTCCACTGAAAACATTTTACCCAGCAAGCTAATCATTTCTTCCAGTTGTTTAAACAATACACAGTATTGAACAGTATTTCCTTCTAAGCCTCATCACTATTTTTTTTTTGTGTGTGTGTGGTACGCGGGCCTCTCACTGTTGTGGCCTCTCCCATTGCGGAGCACAGGCTCCGGACGCGCAGGCTCAGTGGCCATGGCTCACGGGCCCAGCCGCTCCGCGGCACGCGGGATCCTCCCGGACCGGGGCACGAACCCGTGTCCCCTGCAACGGCAGGCGGACTCTCAACCACTGCACCACCAGGGAAGCCCCCCTCATCTCTACTAAATGCACAGAAAGAGATTCCGTAAGCTGAGCCGTTAGAAGCTCAGCCTCTTGAGTTATGCCAACTTGGGATTCAAATCCTGACATGACCTGGTCAAGATATTTAAGCCACCTAACCCTCAATGTCTCCATCTGTAAAATGGGATAATAATAGTACCTACCTCCTAAGGCTGTCTGTAGTAACCATCAAATAAGACAATAGTTGTGAAGGGCTCAAAAGCTTAATGACTACACTGTTAATCTGTATTAAGAGAAATAAATTCCAGTCATGTTTATTAGTGACTCCCAAAGAATACTTGGTAGATATTTACATTATCATTGTTGAACTGAATCAAAATTCAGAAGGGAAACTGTTTAGAGTCAAACAACATAGCTGTAGTATGAGTTACTATTTAGTTTTCCCCCAGCACATGCAAAGATGGGTTGCATAGGACTCACACTAACAGCTTTTGAAAATGTGGGATTCTGGTACTTTGAAGGTTCTGAGTCACTCCGAAGGTCTGGTACGAGGCCAGGAACGCATATTTTTAAAAGGTCCCCACAGGGATTCTGATGGACAGCCAGCTTTGGGAACATTGCCCAAATGCACTTTCAATTCAATAAAAACAAATTTCCCCAGTACTTCTGTTTGGCCAGGTGAGCCCCCAGGGGAAGGAAACCTGATCCCACGAGGTCCCATATCATAGCATCTGCAAAAATGACCTTCTCAGCTCTCTCGAACTTTGGCCAGTGTGAGGAGGTCCCAGAATTGCACCAGGGAAACCGTCGGGAAGGGGACCTGACACTGAGCATCTTCCAAGGCACCAGTGCCCCCAACGCAGGGATCCATAACTCCTCTTAACCAGAGCTGGAACAAGAGGCGTGGAGTCAGAAGAAAACAAAATTCTCTCATGTCCTCATTGGATTTCTGTTCTTTTGTATCTCTCTGTGCCATGTAGTACAAAGGCAGTCCATAAACACTCACTGACTAATTATTGTAAGCTTAGAAAGAGTCAGCCTCCCATTATGTCAGTCCTTAAGGCACATCACCTATGGGATGTGAATTTAGCCAGTGAGGTTGAGTTAATTAATATGCCTCCCCACTGAATCCTATGAAAAACTGCATACATTTTATTTCCTCCCCCCCTGCATGTCTCCTCTTTTTCTAGTCATGTGTTTCAATCCCTTCTCACTTGTTTTACTCGTCTTTCCTGCTGTAACACCTTCAGGCATGCCATAAAGTCACATGTTACGGGATATAAATAACTGAAAAACATTAATCTCTGCGGTGGCAGGGAAGCTGTTGCCACTTTTTTTTTTTTTTCCTGGAAACCTGCCTTTAATGTGACAGTATACTACAGCAGTTTGAAACATTTTCACAAAACATTTCTGAGTGAAGCCGGAAGGGGAGATGGGGAAGTTAAGATACTGCTGTGGCCTTCACACATCAGTTTATAACTTGCCTAAATATTTATTTGTCATCATGTCAACAGGGCTCAAACATGAGCCAATAATTCATTTCAATCCAGATCTGTATTCTCTGAAGTGTTCTTGGGGAAAAAAAGTTGCTCTGTACTTCTAAACTTTTATTCCACTATCACTGGAGAAATACTGATTATTTACTTATTTAGGGTTTTCTTTTGGAAACTCTTAACAGAGTTGTAAATCGCAAGAGCAGGTAACATCTCTGTTTTTGCCCAGTGTTACATCTCCTATACTTAGCACAATGACTGGTCATGCTAGGTGCTTAAAAATATTTTTTTTTTAGTAAATGAAGACATTCTTTAGAAAAGAGAGTTGGAAGACTCAAGATGACAGAGAAGCCTTTGGAAGACTATTTTGGCGCAAAGAGAACTCCAATTTTCCAGATGGGAAATTCTTTTCTACCAGCACACACTCACAAACTCACAGAAACATAATGAGATGAAGAGGACAATATGGTATTTGTCAAGGAAAGGAATTAAATGTCCTCTTTCTTTACCCATGATAACAAGGTGAGTATAGAAAACATACATGTGCTTCAAATAGAAGTTCCTGGAATGGCTCCCCATTTTTCCAAGGATGAAATCTTCTTAACTTAGCAAGGTTTATAAGGCCCTGAATGACTTTGACCCTGCTCACCTGTCTAGCTTCAATGTCACCGCCACCACCACCACTCCCTCACAAGTGTCCTGTATTCCAGACATACTGAATTTCCTTCACATTCTTTTGCATATGGGCCTTGACATACGCTGTACCGTCTGCAGGGAACTTATTCCACCTCGTCACTAGCCAATTCCCTTTCATCCTTTAGGTGTCTGCTTATGTCATTTCCTCCAGGAAGTCGCCAAGCCCTTTGGGCTGTGTTCCCCTCCTATATTGATTCCTTATGGCATCCCCTATATTGCATTGTAATTGATTGTTCTGTTGCCTCTACGGAGACTGTAGGCTCCGGGGGGCAGTGACCAAGCCTATGTTGTTCACTGTTGTTTCTTCAGCATTGAGCACAGTCCAACACATAGTCAATAAATAGTTCTTGAGTGAATGAAGAAGAAGGGAAGGAAAGAAATCTGCAGCCTGAGCAAACAGAGAGGGACCATGCCAGAGGAGAGATGGCAGGTACACTGAGTCAGCATTGTCTTGGTTTTCCTGGCTCCCAGGAAATCTACTCAGTGGAGTCCCAGAAGATATGGAAAGGTCAACAGGGAAGCAACTGAGCCCAAAATTATGTTAGGGAAAGGAGAGAAAAAAAGAGTAAATGATTGCTGATGAGGTTAATAGGTTTTGAAAAATCAAAGACTATTTGTAGTTAATACACTCATTACTAGCTATATATATGTTCTGAAGTGGTTCTTATTAAATGAAATTTTCACTTAATATCAGATAAAAACTCTTGTCCCATTTTTTTAGTTTTATCCTGACTTACGAGGAATATACCAGTCAAGATCATTCCATGCAACTAAATCCAAGGAAATTAATAAAACAAATAACTTGATTTGGGTGTGCAGAAACCATCAAAAAGAGAGTTTTTAATGAATTTTAAGCTTCGTGTTTTGAACACAGAACTCATTTAAGCCAAGAACTATCACCTTTGGTCTCTGCTATCTATAAGCCTTTCTTGAACGCTTACATGCTCAGGGTGATATCCCAACAAAAACCATTTGTTGGGCTTCCCTGGTGGCGCAGTGGTTGAGAGTCCGCCTGCCGATGCAGGGGACACGGGTTCGTGCCCCGGTCCAGGAGGATGCCACATGCCGCGGAGCGGCTGGGCCCGTGAGCCATGGCCGCTGAGCCTGCGTGTCCGGAGCCTCTGCTCCGCAGCGGGAGAGGCCACAATAGTGAGAGGCCCGCGTATCGCAAAAAACAACAACAACAAAAACAAAAAAAACAACCATTTGTTATCCTAGTTTAAAAAGAAGGGGAAAATTGAGTCATAGTTATGAAGATAACCCAAATCACCATGCATTTCCTGATTGGCTTAATTCTCTCACTCGAATACAATGCAGTGTTGAGTAGACCTACAAATTAGCTTTCAGTTCTACTGTACAAATGCAGTGGTCTGTGGGCCATAAAAGTGGCAGTGAGAGGTCTGACAAAGATTCTGGATACCCCAAGCATTGGGGGGTCCTGTTTGACCTGACTGCTCCTCTCCGACCTGACCACAGTGATTTATTTATTTTTTACATTTGATGCAATTATTGAGGTATCCATTCTACATCTGTAAAAATGATAAAATTAAAAGTCAGTTTACAAATCAGTAAACAAAGATAGAAAAGTAATAAAATAAAAAACATGGATTAAAGAACAAGATCTTGGGTATTGAACTTACATTGCTCACAGCAACTCACTTTCCTTTAAAGTGACCTACTGGTCACTCTTTAAAAACTTTTTAGGTCTCTCCCTCTCTCTCTCTCTCCCCCCCACCTTTCTCATTCTCTATGATTGAAACATACTAATTTCAATCCAATAATAAAGTATTTTATTATACACTTGAAAATTTTTAAAAGAAACTTTCATTGCATTTTTTTTTTTTTTTTTTGCGGTACACGGGCCTCTCACTGCTGTGGCCTCTCCCGTTGCGGAGCACAGGCTCCGGACGCACAGGCTCAGCGGCCATGGCTCACGGGCCCAGCCGCTCTGCGGCATGTGGGATCTTCCTGGACCGGGGCACGAACCCGTGTCCCCTGCATCGGCAGGTGGACTCCCAACCACTGCACCACCAGGGAAGCCCCCATTTCATTTTTTGGGTATTTGTTTAAATCTGTTTTCTTTTTCCTCTTCACCTTTATAGAAAACCAAGTTCCCTTTTTAAAAAAAAAAAAAAAATTAAATTGTATTTAATTCTTAAAAGTGTCTATTAAATTAGCATCACTCAAAATTAAAGTCAAAGCTAAAAGATGAATGATTACTTCATGCCAAGTTCAACAGCTACATAAAATATCAGGTATACAGCTATTATACGAGCATTTTTGTTTTAAATTCAATTAAAAACCTATAAAGCCTTTCTTTGGATATTTCCATTAAATTATTGCATTTATCCAACTAGAACAACAAACATGATTCTCATTTTAACTCCTGTTATTAAAATGTTTTTCTTATTTTCTTACTCAGACCAGAGTTTTTATTGAAATTTTGGTTCCCTCATTTTTCTATCTATAATGGGAAATTTTCTCATAATTAGTTCTGTATAATTATATTTAACTTTGTTACAATCTACCCATCTTATGTAACCTGACTTTTTGATATTATAACCATTTTGTGTTTTCCTATCATATAATTGGTCAAGGGCTTTAAAATAAAAACTGATTAGAGATTAAAAGAAAAAAAGAAACCTGAAAATAAGCATTAATTTAAAAAGGAAATCTATTTTCTACAATTTTCTATTTTATATCATCAACTGCTCATTAGAGGGAAAAAATATGTCCAATAATTCTTTTGAATACCACCAAGACACTTAGCACACGGATATCCAACTAACCCTCATTGATACACTATTCTAAGCATACTAGGCACTAACCAAATATTCTTTATCAGCCTATGATAATTTTCATCTATGGGGTAAGAGGTTGACCAATAAGATTTAATTCATATACAAATCACAAAGTTAAGACTCAAAAAAAATATGGAGTTTCAAGAAATTGAAGGATAGAATAAAAGCATGCATTTAAAAGATGCTAGTAATGCATTAACTGTCATACCTTTGAAATTACCTTGTTTCTTAATTAGAATTCTTCAAGCATATCAATTGAATTTGTCCTCACTGAGAACCACACCCTAGACAAATTCAAAACATGGAGAGAAATTATTTTCTAGTTAATGGAGCATGTAAGTTTATTTTAATATTCAAGGTTATGATAGGTGAAATGTAAACTGAAAAGTTTTCCTTTTTATCACGGCTCATGGTATAATAGCAGTACTTACTTTACGAACTAAAAGTCCAATTACCATAAAACAAATGGAAGGTCATTATATTTTACTTGCCTTCTCTACGCAGTCTGTGAAATGTATTTCCTCACAACATAGCACACTGTAATACTTTGTGTTTGAAGTAAATCCTGGGACCCCAGCCTTATATTTTCCTCATTACAAATTGCATGGGCTCTATTCCAGCAGCAACAACACAGTCTTCTTTTTTTGAGAAGAGGGAAGAATTTTTTTATTTTTATTTATTTATTTTTTAACATCTTTATTGGAGTATAATTGCTTTACAATGTGTGTTAGTTTCTGCTGTACAACAAAGTGAATCAGCTATACATATACATATATCCCTATATCTCCTCTCTCCTGTGTCTCCCTCCCACTCTCCCTATCCCACCCCTCTAGGTGGACACAAAGCACCCAGCTGATCTCCCTGTGCTATGCAGCTGCTTCCCGCTAGCTATCTACTTTATATTTCGTAGTGTATATATGTCCATGACACTCTCTCACTTCATCCCAGCTTCCCCTTCCCCCTCCCCATGTCCTCAAGTCCATTCTCTACGTCTGCGTCTTTATTCCTGTCCTACCCCTTGTTCTTTAGAGCCTTTTTTTTTTAGATTCCATAGTTTACCACCCTTGAAACAGAGTTTGCTTCATATGCCAATATTATCCTTTTACTTAATTGTTCTTGGTAACTGTATGTTTATTTCATTTGTATTTGCCTGTCTCCACCATCCAATTCTATTTATTTCTTCCATTTATGGAGTCTTTTGAAATCAACGTTAGAATTATTATGTGTTTCTATGAGGAGGAGTGAGAATACGTTGGTTGATGCTACCACTGTCACAAACTGAACTGCCTGCAGAGCCCAGGCAAGTTACAGAAATGTGGAAAGATAACAGTGTTAGACAGGGAGCAGAGGCTATGGAAACCCAAGCGTACCTGCCCAGCCTAGGGGCATTCAAACACAAAACTTCACCCCTGCCAGTCCGATTTGGCCTTTTAGTCACTAGTTTGTCACCCCAGACACCCTCATTTCTTGCTCTGAGCCTGGGAGGTATGTTGGTGGTGACAGGGTGATTAGCTATATTTTATTGGTAAAGGAATTGAAACACAGAATAGTAACTTTACAAATGTCATACAGGAAAATCAGCTTCATGCACATGTCTTATTCAAAGATAGGAGATTGCAAAAAGGTAAAAGAAAAAGCGTGACCTAAAACCTGGAAGTGAATGAGTAAATAATTTCCTTAAAGAAAAATATTTTCTAATATTTGGAAGCAGTTTTTGATATAGTAAATAAGCTTTAAAACCATAATTGGGACTTCCCTGGTGGCACAGTGGTTAAGAATCCACCTGACAATGCAGGGGACATGGGTTTGAGCCCTGGTCCGGGAAGATCCCACATGCCGCAGAGCAACTAAGCCCGTGCACCACAACTACTGAGCCTGCTCTCTAGAGCCCGTGAGCCACAACTACTGAGCCCACTTGCCCAACTACTGAAGCCCGTGTGCCTAGAGCCCGTGCTCTGCAACAAAGAGAAGCCACTGCAATAAGAAGTCCACGCACCGCAACAAAGAGTAGCCCCCCTCAGTAGCCCCCGCTTGCTGCAACTAGAGAAAGCCTACATGCAGCAACGAAGAACCAATACAGCCAAAAATAAATAAATAAAATAAATTTATTTTTTAAAAAGTGGTTGAGGTGGTAAATTTTTTTTAAAACAACGTAACTGAGTCAGTCCTTTTTCCTGTGATTTGAATACAAACCACACACACACACACACACACATATATTTTATGATTAAATTATAATTACCTTGGGAAATTTGGCATCTTGCCCTTCCTAAGGGCTTTTGACTAATATGTGAATTACCTTGATTTATAGAAAACCTAATTTTAAGGAGAGAATTGTTCCTTTCCTAGATGTCTTACAGGTTTTTATTTTTTTGTTTGTTTTTTAAGATTAAGATTTATTTACTGTTATTACCCTTAGCTTTGAAGGGAGAAGAAGGTTGGGTAACAGAGCCTAGAATCCACTTTTTAATGTGAATGTTTTGAAATTTTTATTCATTTCTACTACAAGCTGAGAAGTAGGCAAAGCATATTCTGCAAATCAAGCCCGTTAAAATTCCACTGCAAAGCGTGGACTTGACTGACTGCAAGTGGAGCTGTCAGCTCGTACAGGCGTCACTGTCAAAGGGCCGTGTCATCTGTCAGTGTCGGTTCCAGCTCACTGTTCCACATAGAGAGAATGCACTGTTGCCTCCCAATTGATAACACGCTGCCAGAAGCATGTTACTTTCTCATCCGTCTTCTTGTAGCTGTCAAAAATGGAATCCATTAATTAGTTCGTTCTTGTGAATTTTAGTTGTTCTAAAGACATGTAAATTTCAAAGTAAGACAAATAAAAATCCCAAACAAGATGCCCATAAGGGCTCAAAATCCCAAAGTGGCCCTTGTTGCTGACAGTAGTGGGTACTGACCAGCTAAGCTCTGCCTTAAGTGAATGTAATGATGTGGCTAGTTTCCCATCCCTTTTAATGAGAGCAAGCTTCCCAAGGGAGCAGAGGGAATGTAGAGGTGGGTAGAGAAAAATGCGGGAGACGCCCTGAACATGGCTCTAACTAGTCAGGTAGTTTAACAAAACTTAGGGAGTTTGGTTGCTATTGCTACTGCATGATTACCTTTTTGTATTTTATTCCTCTCCAGTGGCTTTCGAAAATATTTGGATGGGCTTTATTTCCCTCATTTTGGGGGGGGGGGGTCCCACGAAGCCTAGGCAATTCTGTAAACTCCATATACTTTAGACAGGGTGCCTCATGTGTAATTCACTTCTATACCCCAATATACAGTATATCTACGAATTGAAGGAATATTCTATAAGAAACTGGAAACAAATACATTGAATAATCTTTCTGTCTGATAGAGTATATTGCAAAAATGAATATGTTTAGCTTAACCCAATTTCTTCCCTCTCTACCTTTTCAAGTCAGTGATAAAGGATTGCAGTGACACTAAATTATTTTATTCTACTCAATTCAGTAAGCATTTATTAAGTGGCTACTCTGTGTAACTCACCGTGCTAGATACTCTGGGAAATACAAAAATGATTCAAATACAGTCTTAGTTCTCTAGAAGCTCATGCTTTAGAGAAAGAGGCAAATGCATACACAAAGAGCCCTAATTCATGATAGACTGGAGGAAATATTAAACAATAAGCCGGGCTTCCCTGGTGGCGCAGTGGTTGAGAGTCCGCCTGCCGATGCAGGGGACACGGGTTCGTGCCCCGGTCCGAAAAGATCCCACATGCCGCAGAACAGCAGCGCCCGTGAGCCACGGCCGCTGAGCCTGCGCGTCCGGAGCCTGTGCTCCGCAACGGGAGAGACCACAACAGTGAGAGGCCCGCGTACTGCAAAAAAAAATAAATAAATAAAAAATAAAAATAAACAATGAGCCATGAGAGAAGAAAGAGAAATGTGCTCCATCCCAGGGGCTCTGAAAGGGAGGGACTGCCGGAGCGAGCAATGTCAGAGCAAGACTTTGAAGAATGGGCGGGGTCTACACGTGGCTGTAAATCCTCGATTTTAAAGGATACACCATATATGGAGGAAAAACATCCCAAAGGAGTGTGTTTGCAAATGACCAGGAAAATAGAACTTGCACAAGTGGAGGTGTTTGGGGAAGAGCTTTCCAGCAGGAGGGAGGGCTGGTCCAGTCCAGGGCAGGGAGGATTCTGGGACAGAGACATCCTTCTAGGCATTGTGCATTTTACCAAAGCCAACAAAGGCGGCACTCCTTTTGTGAAAAATGTACAGGGGAGTAGTTTACTGTGATTACACCCAAGGATTTGTAGTGTAAAGAAATGGTAAATATAACCAGAAGTATCTTTGTGAAATTTTTTTTCTTCTTTCCAGGTTTTCTTTCCAGTATAATATACAATAGAAAAATAGGATCACTAGAATGAACAAAAGATAAGATAAAAAATAATTTAGCAGAATTTCTTTTTTAAGATCCTCAAAACATCTGGGGAATTCATGATTCTTTTCCCACAAACAGCACAATAGTTTGGGATGATTTTAAGGCCCAGGAGGGAAGGGACTTTGTTTTGCTCCTTTTTGAATCCCTACCACTCAGAAGAGTGCGTGGCTCATAATAGGAGCTCCATTGGCATCTAAGTGCACTTGTCGCAAAACCTATCAACTGTAGCTCAGCCAAGTCTCAGAAGTGGAACAAACACGGCTCATCTTTCTGCTGCCCTCATACGGGAGGGATGACTTCAGTTTGAGATGAAATGTCACTAGAAGGACAATTGCTTTTTACTAGGGGTTTAAAATACGAACTTTTGTCAGTTAATTTGGTCACGGTTATTTCTTATGTTTTGAGTGAAACTGATTTAAAAGGGAACAAAACTTAAATGACCAGCAGAAAAATGAACTATCAACAAAGGAATTTTGCTAATGCTAAGAATGTTTGAAATGCTTGTGTTTCTAGCTGTAAGATGCTAACGATAAGGTTATACCTAGAAGGAGGTGAGACTGTCAGCTGTCTGGTTAATTCAGTCCCCCTAACTAGCCAATTTAAATATTCGGTCAGAAAGTGCATTTTATATGCAGAAAACTCGTTTGACTGCCTTCACATCTAAGTAAGCCAGACAGCAGTACCTCTAAGCTTCTCTTTGGGATACATAGGCCTAGCTGTGGTGTATCTAGGATGAAGATGTTAAGCGACTGTTTTATTCCTTGATAGCTGCAGGTAATTTACTTATGGGCTTCTGAGGGAATAGGAGTCAGTGAGGTGACCCCTGTAAACTGAGACGATGAGGGGCACACAGAACAAACATTAGTGACTGCTGAGAGCCTCGTACAGATGTAGGCAGGAGCAATATGCCAAGTGTTTGACACAGACCCTAAGAACGGGCACCGGTTGCAGGTCGTGGTTCAGAGTCCTGAGGGTCCCCTTCTGGGCCAGGCCTTTAGTTGCAGAACAGTGAGGGAGAGGCCAGGGCAGCAAGTGTAGGGGGCAGTGGGTGTGAGGCAGGCGTGCTTATGGTAGCAGCCATTTACCACTGGTACAAAAGCAGTGATCTCTTAACAGTCAGTCAAACCAGTGCACCCCAACTGAAAATTATCCTTGAATATTGGTATAGAATCTGGTTTCCACCCACAAGGAGTTTTTTTGTTTTCTTGTTTTTTTGCGTTACGCGGGCCTCTCACTGTTGTGGCCTCTCCCATTGCAGAGCACAGGCTCCGGATGCGCAGGCTCAGCGGCCATGGCTCACGGGCCCAGCCGCTGCACGGCATGTGGGATCCTCCCGGACCCGGGCACGAACCCGTGTCCCCTGCATCGGCAGGCGGACTCCCAACCACTGCGCCACCAGGGAAGCCCCCCATGAGGAGTTTTAATGAGTACGCAGTCCCATTCAGCAGAACATCCCAGCCAGACTCAACGTCAGACCAACCGACCAGAGGGGAGAGTTCAGAAAATGGACTGGGCCCCATATGTCTGTGACTAGATCCAGCGTACAATCTCAGATCCTGCCTGAAACTCTAATCCCTGCCTGGCTTCAGTAGGATCGAGTGGTGCCTGTTGGAGGCTATTGACACATATCACACAGAGGAATCAAAGGGCTCCCTTTAAATAATCAGCAATTGGGATGTCATGCTTCTGGAAGGTTCTTCACACACCTCTGACACAAGGTTACTCTTCACAGCAAAACCCAGCTCTCGAAATCCAATTCCAGAACGTAATGCAAGCTCTACACGTAAATGACAGAATTGACACTGCCTCGGTTATTTGGCCATTCTAATCCCTTACAGTCAGTAGCAACATCTTCCTTCCGTCGGACTAACTTTCCTCCCTCTCTTTCCCTTCAACTCCTCCGGCCCTGCCACACACACCCAACCTTCTCTCCACAATGTTTATTAAAACCAACTATGTGCTAGGGACAGGAAGTAACTTTAAACAGGAGGTCATTTTAACACTTAACTGCACACCAGTATTTCATCCAAGGTCCAGCCCAAGATCCTCCCACCCACAGCAAACTGCTTTCACTCTGTGGGTGCGAGGGTGATGCGCACAACGGGAGATGCACGCTGTGGAGGTAGGTTACTGTAGGAAGAGTGAATCCTGGAGGAAAGATCCTTACAACAAGGAAAAGCCATCCATCACACAGCCGTGAAAAGCTTTGCCACAGTGATACCAAAGCCTTCTCTTCGTGCACATGTTTCGGTGGCCCTGATAAGAACAGGCTACTGTGGTCTTATCCACGCAAGTGCCATCTGACGAGTTGATCTCAGGTACCTACACAAGTCAGATGGTCTGTCGCTAACCTGACTTCAATCCCATCTGACTTAGGTATCAGTCAAAAGTAGGCTGGTTTACCTAGCAAAAATCCTTTTTTAAAAATGAACACACTTATGGATGTTAGAAGTCCATCTATGCCCTTTCCATTAGAGGGATCCCTCAGAAACACCTGATTGCTCATTTAACTTTCGTTTGTATACTGAACATACTTATCCTTGACTGTGAACTCCTGCTGTAAAATAAGACAGCAGTTTGGTTAGTTGTCTATAAATAAGAAAGCAAGATCTATTAACCTAATTTCTCTATGTAAGTCTTCCCCTTCTACCTGAATGCTTTTCTCTTTCTTTCATTAAAGGCAGCTCCCCGTGACCTTTAAATTCAGTTAGAAAAGTTAATCCTCTGGTTAATCTGGACCAATTGGTTTCTGAAACACCACTCAGCGACAAACCATTATTTCTAGCTCTGTTTTTAATTGGTTAGAATGTTACTGTTACTGCTAGATTCAGTAGCTGTCAGATTCGCCCGCTAGCCCGTCTGAGCTTTCTGGATGTATTCCAAGTCATTAAAGCAGTAAAGCAACATCTCCTGCTCAAGCCCGGGATATTTATCCTGAACCCAAGCCCAGTGCTCTCTCTTGCTCTTATTTAATTAAGGCCTAAAGAACATTGGAAGAACCGAAGATTGGGGACAAGCACACTTTGGGGGGAAAAAAAAAATCTGAGGTTCAGCTTTTTTATGTGAAATGCTCTTTTTGAATCACAACTTAGCACTGATGCTAAATATACGTTTTCTCAGATATTTCATGACTTTTGTCTCAGCTTTGAGTTTCCCCCTTTACCAAGGAGCCCAAAGGAACCCAATATGTCTCAGAGTTAGAGTATTACTGATTTAACCTCAAACAAATAATTTATGACAATTATTTCACTCTTATAAAGAATAGAAGATCCTGTGTTTTCTTTTTAATTGTCCTATTAGGACCTGAGGAGCCACAACTAATAACAGATGATCATTTCAGTCATCCTTTTAAACGATCACCAGATCAAAAGAGATCATCACATACATTTTGTCAGCTCTGTGTGTACCTAGTGAGGGGCTGCATCAGAACCCTGGATTGAGGTCTCAGCTTCCCCCTGAGTGGCTGAGTGATCATGCTTTAGAGACTCAAGTTCTCCAGATCCCAGTGGCCTCATCTATACGATAGCAGTAAAATACTATTTATCTTAGAGTTTTCTAAGTGGTGAGTAGTCATGAAAAAACATATAGGACAGTCTTAGAAAACACTGACAGTGATGCAGTCAAAATTTTATTAACATAAAATCTCACATTAAAGGAGTCCTTGGAGCGACAGGCAGAGTCAGATGTATTCCCTTAAATGGGAGAAGCTTATTCATCTTGAGATCTTTCTTCCCTTCAGTCTACCCAGGTGCTCCCAGCTGCCCGTCTCCTGGTGTCTCATGTCCAGAGCTCCTGGTCTAGCTTCTTGTCTTCTCCTGGGCCCTTGATTGGCCTGACTTGATTAAGGGGGGAGTGGTCGAGAGGATGTTTCTGCCCCACTACTGATGTTTCCTTCCATGTGGAAATGTCCCTGCCGGTGAAACCCTCCTGGTCCCATTCCCTCTCTCACTCACTCCGTCGTTTGGAAGGTGGAGTCACTTATCACACTGGTAAATGTGGAAAGGATGAACTGGGTGTGCTTGGCCCAATGCTTCCCTCATTGTCTCAGTGCCACGTGTCATCGTTACTCCCAAGCACATGACAAGCTCCATGGTAAAGGCCCTGAGCCAGGAGGTATGGTCCCTGGCAGTTGCCCATCACGGGGCTGGTAATTCTGTCTAATTCTGTGCTTAGTGTTACAGGTCTCCTTGTCTGCAGATTTGAGCCAGATTCTCCACTGTGAGTTTTATCAGTTTGGTCTTCTTTCTCTCTTTCTCTTTTGTTTTATTTAATTGATTGAGCTCTCAGATGAAGAAGACGGGTCTTATTTATTTTCTATTGGACCCCCTCAAACCCTCCAAACTTACAAACCTATACTTCTATCCGATACTCTGTGCTGAACTTCATACGCATATACCAACTGTCCTTTAAAGAATTCTAGCTGTATGTTCCATGAGTCCCTAAAATTCATGCCAAAAAAACCTAAACCAAACAAACTAAACTAATGTCTTTATCTTTCACCTGTCTCATTAGATTGCAATCATGTATTTGCATGTCTCAGTATGAGCACCCCGAGGGCAGGGACCTGGCATAACTCCAACACTCACCTAATATGTAGAGCGTGGTGGAGGCTCGAGGTTTACCGAGTGAAGGAGCAACAGCGAAACTGCTGGAATGTGAGTGCAGTGGACCAGCTGCCTTTTTTTTTTATATATATATACAGCAGATTCTTATAGTTATCTATTTTATACATATTAGTGTATATATGTCAATCCCAATCTCCCAATTCATCCCACCACCACCACCACCCCTCACCCCGCCGCCACTTTCCCCCCTTGGTGTCCATTCTGCTGTCTGCCCTCTGGTTCAGCTGCCTTTTGTGTCCCCGCCCTCTTCTGCTGCCCCAGCTCCGCACTGACCCAAAGGTCCCAGGTCAGGGCTTCCAGCAGAGCTACACAAAGACTGCCGAGCGCACAGAAGGTGAGAAGTCAACTCCAAGGGCCCTCAGCTCCGAACTGAGTACCAGCCCAGCACAGCTATTCTGCTAACGTAGATGATCCCGTCATTGTGTCACTAGACTGGAGGGCACACCATCCTCATCCCCTGGACCTCTGTGCATCCCCTAATTGGGCTCCATTCCTCTGATGGACCCCTAAACGCTTCCACTGCATTCTCTGGACCACACCCAAATCCCCTTTATCCTTCACTTCCTCTCCCAGCATTCCTTCCTCTTTCTTATTCTAAATAAAATCTGACCATACCCTGAAGGCACTGCCTGCCCTGCAGCCTTAAGGAGTGGAAGCTATTTTTCTTGCACTCTACCCACAGATGGACCTGGAGCTGAGGTAGCCTCCTTCCTCCTCATTTCCTTCCAGATCACTCACCCTCTCTCCTGACTTTAAGCCTTCAGCGCTTTTGAGGCTCTTGCTATCAGCCATACCAACCAGAATGTCTACCAACCCCCAGTCATCCCGTTTATTCCTCAAAGATGCTACACCAGGCTGGCCATCACCTCTTCACACTACTTCAGTCTTGGTGATTCTTATATCCAAGGGGATGACACTTCTGATATACCAGCTTCTCTCTCCAATGACTTGTCCTCTACCTTATCTCAGTCATTTTTTCTTGTGGTCGTATTCCAGGCTTTGTCATTACCAATATCTGTAACCCCCCATAACCTCAATTACAAGCCTCCTTCTATCTTTTCTGCTTATTCTCTCTAGTACCCTGATTTCCATAACATTTCACCTGGGACCCCCAATGCATTGACTTCACGTCCTCTTCACTATTCACTATTTCCTTCGTGTCTTCATTTCTTTCCTAATCCAATGACATTTTGACAAATATATAATGGAAATGTGAAAGTAAAAACTGTAGAATAAAAAAGAGAAATGAGGGAAAAAATATTTTCAAGTCCAAAACAACAATCCTAACATGCATATTGAAAAATCCTAAATATTTCCTCAGAATTTGGGGATTTATTTTCCTTCTACTGTTGGACCAGGAAGTCAACCTTCAGGACTATGTTTAGTCAGGGTTTCAGGGCTATTCTTTCATTAGTCTTTGTATCAGGTAGATAATTTAGGAGCCCTTCACACAGCAACAAAAATTGTCAAGGCCTCAAAATCCAAGTTGTTTTGATGGCATAGAACAAACAAAAAATTTTGTCAAGTTAAATTACATTAATTTGACAAAATTTCTTACTCTAAAGGTCCCTGTGATAAAATAATTCTATGAAAAGTTATAGTCAAATTCATTTCTGGAACCCATTCTGCTGCTGGGCAGACAAACTCAACATTAATTTTAGCTTTCTTCTGAGGCATCTGATGAAGGGACTGATAACTTCATTAGAGTAGGTGGATGTGGCTGTTATTATGTATTAACAATCAATTCTGAAGGGAGAAAGACGTACCCAACAGTGCTGAGATGAAAGAAGCACTAACTTACGACTGTTCTGTGTGAAAACAAACCATTTGACAGAAATATACATTATAATCATTTGGAAACTCATTTAAAATAATTCATTCACATTCAACTACAGATGCAAAATAACATGGGAAATAAAGTGAGTAAAAGCTTACCTTAAAATTTTACCTTAAAAATTATTTCCTATATTGGTTACGTCTACTACAGGGGAAAAAAAAAAAAAAAAAGATGGGAAGAAAATGATGTCATCAAATACAGAGGGGAAAACAATTAGAGTGAAAATACCAATTAAGTAGCAAGGCTATACAACGTTGGGTTAAAATGAGAAAAATTCAGGGATATTTGGAGATTAAGGGTGTGTGTGTGTGTGTGTGTGTGTGTGTGTGTGTGTGTGTGTGTGTGTGTGTGTGTGTGTGTGTGTGTGTGTATCACTGTAAATTTAGTAAGAAATAACATTCTGTTATTTTCTTCTGTACCTTTTAAATTTTACCACTATGGAATGAATTGCACTGGAATTGACACAGAAAGGATGGTCCTTATTAACTCTTTGCCTAGACAGGAAAAAAAGAAAAATCAATTAAGTACCAAGAGAGCCGTAAACTGGCCCAGGTCTGGAACTTGTAAAACTTCCAAGGGAAATTAGAACAAAGAAGAGATGCTAATTTCTCACAGTAGAGGGGAAACATCCTTTTAATTGGATCAGATTATTTTTTATCTCCTGGATTTTGAAGACTGACCAGAACAATAAGTACCTCCAATAAATTTTGACAATATCAAAGTGACTCAGAGATTAGAGAATTCTGCCATTCTTTTACCTGACAGGTAAAAGGGAACTGTTAGGGAACTAACAGAGGGCTGGTGTCAGCAGTACTGAGTAACGTTCATGAGGCAGCAGCTACTGGGAAACCTCACAAAGATTTCAGAACTTCTCTGGGCCTCCATTTTCCCTGTTTTTTGGAATTCATACTTTGTATAGGCAGAATTTCTATGATGACTTTAACTGCTCTATAACACACATAAGCAAACATATACATACATGTATACCTATATGTATACTCTGTGTATATACATAGCTATATATATACTTTTTTTTTACTTCTTACCGTGGGTCCTAAATTCATTAGAAAGTTGATAACAAATAATACAAATGGATAATTTTGTTCTAATGTCTCCATCCATTTTCCCAAGAAGAATTGGTCAGTAAAACTGATTGCCCCGCTTTATAATGTTGATGAAGAGACAATGGCTGAGTTTTAACTTAACGTGAAAACTTGGTTAATTTTTTTTCATTTAAAGAAAAATTTTGCTCTTTTCTGATTATGAAAGTAGTATATGCTCATTGCAGAAAATTGGAAAGGAAAAACTAATCCTCCATAATCTTACCCTGCAGAGGCATCAATTAACATCTTGGCAGATGACTTCCAATATTTTCCTACATTTTTTATTTTACCTATCTGAGATTTTACTGTAAAAGCAATTTTATACACACCTTTTAAAAGTTAATCCCATAAACTTTGCCCCATTCAAAACTTTTATAAACATTAACAGATTATGAGTAAGCTTGCCAAGGGGCCAAGGAAGGTTAAAATAATTAGATTTCTTTTTTTGTGAGATTGTCCTCAGCAGAATGCATTTGTGGGAGTGAAGTTGGAGACATGGCAAAAACTAAGGAAGCTGTTGCAATAACCCAAGAGGTTGGTGATGAATGGTGGTATTGAGGGGGAGGAAAGGACAGAGTGAAGATATATCAAGGGGATAGAATCCATTGCCTCAATTTTCTGGGCAACTTAAAGCCAGTTGGTGGTGTTACTGCACCCATTTTCTGAGACACGCGTTTCTGCTTTATCTTTCTCCTTTCTCCTTTCCCTTCTACTTCTCGCTTACCTTATTCTCTAGTCTTTTCCCCAATGTTCCTTCTTCTGTTACTCATACCAGATCTACCCATGACACCTAAGTTATGGTTTGACTCTTTGGTCTTCTTCCAGATTTCAGGACCCTGAAGGCCCTGTGGGAATAATGCAATCTGACAGAGGAGGGGTCTAATGTGGGTGTCAGAGCCACTGATTTAATAAAAATTCGTCAACCACAAAACAATCTCTAACGAGGCACTGACACTAAAAACCCTAACAGGAGAAATTCCCGTATTTACTCCATCAGAGAAGACCATTCAAGATAAACAGTAACAGGTTACCCTGAGGGAGGGGGGAGAATCAACAATGATTGTAATAATTACGATTCTTACCAATCTGATGGGAATTGACGCATTCACTAAATAAAGTAAATTCTATAGTAAAGGAAGGCACAGTAGGAAAATTTCCAGGCATCTGAATAAGATTAATAGGCAGTGTGATGAGCACCTGAGGCTAGGAATATGAGATTTTAAAACCCTCAGATCTGTGTGTCTATCATCTGTGGATGTTCACTATTTGTCTGAGGAATGGGTGGTGGTACCGCTCACTACAGTGGAAAAGTGTCTTTTACTGGAAGGCAGTAGAAAGCAGTGACTAGGACAGACTGCGGTCAACTCAGCACCGTCCCCAGTTCCTTCTGAACTCTCCCTTGCATCACAGGGGAGAAGCCTGGGAACTCTATTTTCCAGAATGTTTTGTCTGCGGGGATACTGATTAGATTCCATCAGTGAGAGGCACTCCCATGAAATTTAGAAGGTGAAAGAGAAGAGAAAACATTAGTCTCTGGCAATGGCTAGTGTACTGACATTAGCAGGCAAAACACATGGAATTTTTCTGGCAGCTTCCAGGCATCCACCTAAGAATCAACCAATTTGTGCTGCAGAAAGTTGAGATCACCTATGGCGACTTTTCTTGCAATTCTGACCTATCTAGATATTCTGAAAACCTTATCCCAGTGACTAAGGAAAATAAGCTTCCAAAAAAATGTTAGCTGTTCCCTTTATATATAATGAGGTAGAATAATACTAGCAATAATGTGCTCAACAAATACCTGTCTCCCCTGTCCTTGTGGCTGGTGTGTGCTCTCCTTAGAATGAAGTATAGCAGAAGCCACAACTCAGAATGTGCCATTGGGCAGGGATAATAAAAGTGTGATTTCTGGGCTTCCCTGGTGGCGCAGTGGTTGAGAGTCCACCTGCCGATGCAGGGGACACGGGTTCGTGCCCCGGTCCGGGAAGATCCCACATGCCGCGGAGTGGCTGGGCCCGTGAGCCATGGCCGCTGAGCCTGCGCATCCAGAGCCTGTGCTCCGCAACAGGAAAGGCCACAACAGTGAGAGGTCTACATACCACAAAAAAAAACCCAAAAAAACCCATAAGACCCAACTATATGCTGCTTACAAGAAACAAACTTTTAAAGAATGAACTAGAACTCTGGACAAGGCCAGTGATCTGTGGTATGACCGGGTCTGGATTTGATTACCACAAAAATTCTCTGGATGGATGATGAAATAGAGGCTTGAGTGGCTGCTGGTTAGAGTAGAAATTGGGAAATCTCATCCTTCCAACTCCTGCTTTGTGCTCCTAGAATCTGATTCTCAGGAAACTTCCTTCCTCTCTAGTTCTCTGTGGGTGGGCAGTAAATATTCCAAAGAAGGAAGGAAGTTGGGAGACCAACCGCATTTGAAGATGATTAAGTCAAAGAGAAGCAGGACCAGATTAACCCGACTTTATCCTTAAGGAAGAAAAGACCTAAAGTGTGAATTCATTAGAAGCTTCTCTGTGCCATTAGTTTAAAGGAGTTACAAAACGGAAGAGGAGCTGACCCCAGATGGGCTTTATGATGGAAACGCTAAATATTTCAGAGCATGGTGTATAACAGAGACGCTTGCAGAGTGGTCTGTTAGAATGTACGCAGAGGGACTTACAATCCCACTGGGGGCTCACAGGTGAGGTAGTGAAGATTGCTGTAGTTATGCTTCTGCCCAGGAAGAGGCTGTTGGGATCACGAAGGCTCACTGGCTTCTGCTTAACCAGAATTTGAGCAAAGTCATACTCTGTAGTTTTTCACTAAAAGCCACGTCTCCGAGTCACTAGCTCCATAAGGAAGGGCAACGATGTGAATTACTCCCCAGAGTAGATCTTACTATGGTTCAGGAAGAGGTGACAGGGTGGCCCTCTGGGAATGAGCTGGGATGATGGGCTGTCCTCTGATTCTCATGGGGGTTTCCTCACAGAGTACAAATGCTTTCCTTGTACCCATATAGTTCAAGATTCCTAAAAGTACACCTCTTTCTTCTTTCTTTTCATGGAAACTTCAACTTATTTTCATTTCCCTATTCTGTTGTTTCCAGTGGAGTTAAAAAACAATTTCAATTAGCCAATTTAGAGACAGTAACTATCTGTTATTTCTTCTTTTATTGACTTTATTTAATTGCATAATGTAAGTAAGAATCTCCCACTTTTCAAAATTGAGGTTCTGCCACATAGCACAGGGAGATCAGCTCTGTGCTTTGTGACCACCTAGAGGGGTGGGATAGGGAGGGTGGGAGGGAGACGCAAGAGAGAGGCTATATGGGGATATATGTATATGTATAGCTGATTCACTTTGTTATACAGCAGAAACTAACACACCATTGTAAAGCAATTATACTCCAATAAAGATGTTAAAAAAAAGTAGTTTTCTTATTTATCATTTTTTTCTTTTCTATAAAGGAGAGATTTTAAAATTTAGCCTTAGGGTCAATTTTTTATGCTAAATATTCAAATACAAGAAGGAATAACAATTATGGTTTTTAAATATGTGGTATTCATACCTGTTGCTGTATGTAGGGAAAGAAACTTACCTGAATGAATTTATAGGGACAGTGACCGTTTACTTTCTACATGCCAGGTGCTAACATAAGCATATCTTATGAATTATTTCAGTTAATCCTCACAATAAACCTTAGGACTACTGTTATCGCCATTTTACAGATGAGAAAGCTAACCCTTAGAGGTACTTAATAACTTGCCCAAGGTTACACCACTAAAACGTAAAAGGACTAGGATTAGAATCTAAGCAATCTGGTTCTAGAGCCTACACTCTTAACCGTGAAGCACATTGCCTCCAAGAATAAAGAATGTTTTCCGTGGTACCAGCTTCCAGCCCTCTATAAAAATGGCGCCAAGCCTTCTCGTTGTGAGACAGCAATTCATCCTCCCCAACCAAATCAGCCTTTGCTGTTGGCCAGACAGCCCTCAACCTCCCACCACCCAGCATATGTTTGGTCTCCAGGGCACAGGTCCTGCACCTTCCTCACCACCCAGCCGTGACCAGAGTAGACACCCAGATCCCACCAACGGCTCCTGCGGTAACACAGGTGAGGCCATATCATAGCACCTCTCAGGAAGGGAGTTACAAACCTTACGGGGAAGCACATCACCCCTAATGTCTTTGAACTACATGGATTACTTTGTAAATTATCGTATTATGAGACTCAGAAGTTATAATAATGAACGATTTACAGTAATTTATTTAATCTCCAGCCTGAGTGGATGACGACCATATCACCTTTCTACCTCCACCAGGGCAATGTGCTGTCATCCCCACTTGGCCATAATATACAATCTTTCGTTTGTGAGGAGCTTTCAAGTTTACAAAGTGCTTTCACATCAATTTCTAGCTGAATTTTCACGATAACCGACCAGTTTAACCCCACTGTCCCCATTTACAGAAGAACACACTGCAGTTCAGAAAGATGAAGTGCCTTGGCTCAAGGTCACACAGAAAGAGCAGACTTTACACCTAAAACCCACGTCTCCTGTCTCAGAACCTAGAGTGCATTGCTATTACGATGTTACTCAAGGTAGAATTTCACCTCTATTTGTTTTCATTTCCTGAGGTAATATGTATCCTACACACTTTCCTGTGTCCTCTATCTGGCTTTTAAGTAGGTAATGACCACCTAATCAACCTTGATGACTCGAGTCTTAGATAATCCCTTCGGTCTGCAAGAGTCACTGTCATCTTCTAAATAACTTTGAGATTATTCTTGACGTTTATAGCCAGGATTCGGCAAATTTGTAAGAATAGACAACTTTTAAGAAATTGAATAAGAGCCATTTTAGTGTTATTGTAGTCAGATTACTGGATTAAGTAGGGTGGAAAATGAACCCCCAAGAGTGTACATTTGGGCAAGTCAGTGCCCTTCCCCGAGCTCAGTTTTCACATTTGAAATCCAAGGGCATTGGATTAGCATTACATCATCCCTAGACTCTCACAGTTTCTGAGTCTGATCTTTCAAGCTGAGGTCTAAAGGAAAGCTGTGAACGTGGAGACAACAGGAAGCCAGCAGGAAGAAAGGGAATAAAGCAGGCTCCTGTCACCTCTGAACCACCACCCCTGGGTTCCAGGTCACACGAGATAAGGGCTGGGGAGAATGTGGAAAGCTCATGGGGCCACTGTCAGAGGTGTTCCTGCACAGTCTCACCTCAGCCCCACAGCCTTGCCCCCGAGTCTCTGTAGGCGCCCAGAGAAGGGGTTTCAGCATCCTTTTCAGAAACGGCTATCTACTGCCAGTAAGGTCTTCCTTATGTATCTCCTTGACCATCCACATCATCTATGCCTTGCTCCTTTTCTTCCAGTTCCTGTGGTTGAAAAATATTTGATGACAGCCAGTGGTATAATAGCCAAAAGAGAAGCTGTTTGGCCAAGACTGGGACTCAAACTTTAGAGACTATGCAGGGAAACTTTCTTAAGGTGCAGTCACAGTGGAGGATGTCATGGTTGAGTCTCAGCTTCCACCTTACCCTTCCCAGATGTTCAGCCGCCCTGTGGTTTGGGGGTTTAGCTCCAAGCTCAGGTTCTGAGACACATAAGCCAAGGGTGGGATTGTGGTGTTTTTCTCATCTCTCTTGCCAGTAACTGGTTTAGAAACCCAGGCTTGGGCCAATCAGCAAAAGGCCTTAGTCCGATGGCAGGGCATGATTTGTGCAGGGATTGACTCTCCCACGTAATCTCTGGGACCTCTCGTCTACTACATGACCCTTGCCCCTTCAAGTCCCCCACACCAGCCTCCTTGTTGTTTCTTGAACATGAACATGCCCTGAGGCTCTTCAATGCACTGTTCGCTCCACCTGGAGTGATTCTCTACACCCAGTCTAATGCTAACTCTCCTTCGAGTCTTTGCTCAAGTACCACCTTCTCAATGAGACCCACTCTGATCATCCTATCTGAAGTTACAACAAACTCCTTCATCACTCTAGGTTTCTTTGTTTTCCTCCTCCCCCCCATAATACTTTTAAAGCATCCTATATAATGTAATTATTCATTACATTTATCGTCACATGACTCCTCTCTCAGGTGTAAGGCCCCTGGCAGGGAGCTTTGTCTTGTTCACTGCTTTGCCCCAAGTGCCTACCTGCCTGCCATGGTCAACACTCAATGGCTTCCTTATTGCACACTTGTGCAATCGGTCACAATCTGGATGCATTTTACCTGGGTAGACTTTACCTGCCTACTATTTTATGAAGCTCAA
Source organism: Delphinus delphis (assembly GCF_949987515.2). NCBI lineage: Eukaryota > Metazoa > Chordata > Mammalia > Artiodactyla > Delphinidae > Delphinus > Delphinus delphis. Next base: position 58,244,391 of record NC_082696.1, on the reverse strand, counting down.
AGAAGAAGAGGTCACTGCAGGGGTGGCTGGACTAAAACGAGGATAAAGCCAGAGAACAGAAGTGGCAAATCAGTGGAGCCCAACATGGGACTTTACACTTTGAAATGTGGGGTGCTGTGTAACCCACCGCCAGAGGAAGATGCAAAGGGCCAGGAAGATGAGGAGCTTGTCCAGTGTGTTAACTAGAACTCTTGTCCAGAGGCTGTTAACTGACCTCTAGAGTTCTCTACACTTTAAACCACTTCTTAAAAAACAAACAAGCAAGAAACATCTCTCTTTATTTTTTTTTTTGGCAGTACGCGGGCCTCTCACTGTTGTGGCCTCTCCCGTTGCGGAGCACAGGTTCCAGACGCACAGGCTCAGTGGCCATGGCTCAGGCGCCCAGCCGCTCCGCGGCATGTGGGATCTTCCCGGACCGGGGCACGAACCCGCGTCCCCTGCATCGGCAGGCAGACTCTCAACCACTGCGCCACCAGGGAAGCCCAAAACATCTCTCTTAAATCCGTGCATGGTCGCCCTGTGTGGTATGCGGGGAATAATTTTGCCCTAAAGAGTTACTTTTGGTACTTTCTTTCTCCCCACGGAAAACATGGTTTTCTCCTGGAGACAGCGCCATAAGACAAATCTTCCCACGTCTGAGACACTGTGTCTTCCCTGGCGTTGTGGTCTTCCCATCTCCCTTTCTCCTGCCCCCTTTGAGGCTACATATGATGAAGAGATGCGGCTTTGGTCGTCAGAACAGGTTTGGGCCTGCCATGCCTGGGCAAGAGCTATGAGGAAGCTTTCCCCTGAGGGGGCAAAATGAATCCCAGGTCTCCCATAGCATTTGGATTCTCAAGCTTTCAAAAATTCTCCACGAACATGGGCCAGAAACAACACAGGCTATCTCAATTTCGTCTAAACATAAAATAAATTTAAAGAAATCCATCGTGCTAAAATTATAATATGGAACCCATGGGCATTCTAAAGTGCTACCTGGAGGTTTGCTGTGGAAATTCTATGAGATGTTGTTCTGTGAGCTGTAGCATTATCATAAAAACAGTGGGGCCTTGCAAGTGGCTGCTTTTCTCGCTCTGAAAGGGCTGTGGGAGGACATAAGCAGAATTTAGGTGTACAGTTTGGGGAAAAAAAAGAATTTTAGAGAAGTAGATGGATTTGGGGGTGTATACAAATTCCACAAAGATCTATTTACAGGCACTCTGCGTAACTTCAGAGCCAATTGGGAAAAACAGAACCTCAGTATGGAAAAAAAAAAAAGGCTCACTGGGCCCAGTGGTAGGAGGCTGACACCCGTCCTGAGGGCACAGATCTTTTGTGTGGTGATCGCAGGCCTTCCCGGGGCTAACTGAGTGAGGGACACAGCATGGCATGTGCCAGGACCCCAGAACTTGACACTGTAGCCCAGTCAGAATATATCCTTACCTTTCCTGGCAAAATCTCACATACCTATCCCCTTAGGCAAGTCTAGACCAATATTAGTAAGAAAAAAATGTATTCTCAATGCTAACACATTCCACCCTCACACACACACGACCCTGAAGATCTGAAGTGATGCTATTTAAAACAGTACGCTAAGAGAAATAATTAGAAAATATTTTACAAAGCGGAAGAAACAATCATTTTAAAATTTGAACATATAAATTAAGACGCACAATCTCTAATTTCTCTAATTTCCTTCTTAGTCAGCAGACTCCTTTTTTCTGTGTTCTTCACAGAGCAATTTTGTCCTTGAACAATTTCCCTTCTTTCTCAAGAAATGAAGAAAACCTCTCTAAAAAACTCAACCCAGCAGTTAGAACTGCCCTCTTTCCTCATGGAGCACATATGCGGAGGAATACACAAAAGTACTCTGCTGTTGTTTTTATTTGTCTCTTCCATTCTGTAACCTCAGACATACAGCTCAATCACCCTAGGGCTCATTTTGCAATATTCCCTGTGAAGAATTTCAGTCTCTTTCACAAAGTTCCCGTGGCATTATGGACACAACCTAAGCAAAACAACCAACGCTTTGACAGTCTTCTCTACTTTGAAGTATAATTAGTTCCTTAACTGAGACACAAACATTGAACCCATTCTTGGATTCAAGCATCAGCAATCCACCCCTTGAAGAAGAGATAATCACTTTTCTTATTCCTAGTCTGTGTCCACGGTTCAATTATTCTACCTTTTACCCACCTTACCCTCTTCCATGTTCTGATCACAGTTGTCTGTTATTTGTGGACAGACTCCTCTTTAGTCTCCTTTCATTTCTAGAGTCAAAAGTCACAGCTCTGATGTGTCACCTTTGGGCAAGATGCCTATTCTCATTAGAAAGCTACCCTAGTCCCAAGAAGCCAACAGAATCAAAGTTGTGGATTTTAAGGACCAGATCCTTCTTGACACCTGAGGTGAGGAAATCCCTATATCAAGGGCTCTTAGCCTGGAGTCCCGTGGGTGGGCTTAGGAGGATTTGGTACTCCCATCATTATACACAAAATTGTATCTATGGTTGCATGTTAGCCTTTTTTCTAGGGGAAAGAGCACGTAAACTTCATGAAACTTTCAAAGTTGTCTATGACACTCCCAAGATTAAGGACCCTTGAAATAAAGAGTTTCTACAACTGACTCCTCTTATTTTTATATGTGAGTGTGGCTCAAAATCACCAGCACCTTTGGTCCAACCCAGTGAGGACAGGTTTGCTGAAGGGATAACAACTTTTAACCTACTTTTTGAAATCAAGAAAAGAGAAAGTTTTTCCTGTTGCAAAAAACAACATGGTGTAGTCTAAATTAGCTACAGGTCCCCAGGTGACTACCTTGTACAGGGTCCCGAGACAGGTGTTAAGACTGAGAACCCTCTAACCCTCATTCTGTTTGCAGTGCACCCTGGAACCGTCTCCTTCCTTCCATCCTCCTTCCTTTTCAAGAAAAAACTTTCATTTTGCTGGTACAGAACAAATAAATCCAAGAGAGCTCCTCTGCAGCTCTCTCTCCCAAACTGTAGACCATTTCTCTCCGTGGGTTTAGGTGTCATAGCCACCCCCATCGACAACTAGTCTGACTTTGCTCACTAGTCATGTCAATGACAATCCCATCAGCAGCACCAACATCAGAAACCAATGGCAGTATTATTGAGTGCATGTTTCTATGTGAAGTGCCGTATGTGCATTATCTCATTTAATCACGAAACAGTCTCATAAGTAGGTGTTACTAATAACTCCATTCTACAGATGGGAAAACATGTTAAGGAAGGTTAATTTATGTGTCCAGGGTCACACAGCCGGTAGGGCCAAGCTGGGATTCCAGCCCAGTGCTGCTTGGCCCCAAAGCCTGCCTGCGTTCTAAACCACCACTCTGTAATGAGACCCTCGGATAACTAAACCAGAATGGAGTCTCCTCACGTTGCAAAGCAATTTCTTCAAAGTAGAAATTTCACAGGTGTGCTGCAGAAGACGGTACCATGATCAATACTTGAAAATGCAAATGCAATCATTATATTACGCTCACCTCAGAACACAAAAGCTTGATTGCATAAAAATGCTGCTTTTATTAGTAAACAGGAGAAGGTTGAAACAGTCTTGCAATTTCTGCGTTGCTTTATCACTCCTGGTTTAGAGTATGAAAATTTGATCAAAGCACCTTCTTAAGAATTCAGTTTCATTTATATTTTCAGTCCCCAAACATAAATATGGTGATAGTACATATCAGGGACATTAAGGACACTTGTATAAAAATGGAATTGAATGTTGCATTGTAATCCTCTCTCTTATCCACAGAACATGGGGGAAAAATATACTTAAGTGACTCTGGAAGCCGTAGCTCAGCAAAATGCCAGACAACAAAATATCTCTCTCTGATATCAAGTATTTGAGAATTACATTTTCAATAAAAGCAGCTCTCTTGGGTTTACAGCATCAAAACAAGAAGAGGTGCAAAATTATAATTTTACGATGTGTGCCACTTAGAGAAAAACAGTAACTTTTTCCTTCACTTGCTTTGATGTTGTCAAAACAAATCATCACCCTGCTTGCTGCACTTCTCTCCCTCGTGAGGCAAGAGATCCGATAGGGAAAGATGTGTGTGCACCCAGCAAGAGTCCTCCAAATTTTACTGGCAGTTAGAAGAAAAGACATGAGTTGTAAATCTCCTCTCTGATTAGAAAGTTTCCCAAATTTCTCTTTTAAAGAACCCAGTGATGAGTCCAGGAATGGTTCAAAAACTCGACTCCTGAGCTATGCTGGGCCTGAGAGGAGCCGACCAAGGTGAGCCTCTGACGTCCTCAGAGCCCATTCTCAAGCCGCCACCACTGGAGTCAAGCAGGTAATTTGCAATTTAGCACCGGCAGCATTTGGAAGGATTTTTTTTTTTGAGAACTGCTGTAATCAAGGACCATGGAAATCAGGTGCAGTCGTATCAGTCAGGAAAACAGCTCTGAAAACTCCTGTGTACTCGGCAGTTGTTAATTTAGACGCAGACTTCACCTACTGACTGCTGGTGTGTTCGCCTGCTCCGTGGCAGTGCTCACTTGAACCTGGCCCAGCGGGAAATTACTATCACCTTGGCTAGAAATCAGTCCAAATCATGGAAATCACCATAGGGTGTGATTCCGGGTTTGTCAGGAGGTGTGGAGAGAGCACCCTCCCCAGGCGGTACCCACCGATGCAGCAGGTTCGTCCTGACTCACAGCGGCGGGGAGAAGCGTGCTGATCATGACAGGACATGGGCTGCATCTTTGAAAAGGTCTCCTGTGACTCTTAATATTTTTAAGATGTTTAAATTCCCTCAAAAACCAAAGAACAAAGTTATATTCAGATACACGTCCATTTGTGCTCCCTAGGAAAAAAAAAATTTTTTATCTTATATTTTAAGAGAAGTTGACTAAAATTCACAGGTGAAGAAAGAATTCCATTAACTCACAGTGTCAACCAAAGAATGTCACCTTTCATGAATTATCAATTTTTTACAGCACTTTTTTATCTTAGCTGCCCACCTAAAGTGGCAGGGAATTAAAAAGAACTTTCTCTTTAGGGTTGTCTTTTTTCTTTTTTTCTTTTTTTTTTTGCATGATGGAATGCTTTACCATATTTCATCACTTCTTAGATTTCCTTTTTCTGAACCATTTAACATCTCTGAAATTGGGGTCAAAATTTATGAGATATCTTAGTTTAATTAGCAGCATTTCTTCTTCCTCCATTTCAAGGAAATATGGTACTTCTATGATCCTTTACCTATTCTAAACCCCCATGGATCCCCAAACTTCCTTTCTTATAAATATGCCCAGGGCTATTTTGAAATCTAGTAAAGACATGAAGCATAAATGTGCCTCACAGCTGTGTATGAAGCTGGCATGCCTCTGCTTTCCCAAGCATACAGGACCTTCTCTGCACAATCTATGCCTTTGCTCCTCACCCGGGGTCCTGGGCAGTGACAGACCCTGCCCTGGCCCAACTCTGTCTCCTCCAGCCTAAAGATGAGCAGTTCTCACCATGTCACTTCCACTGATAACCACTCCCAAGCCCTGACCTACCTTCTTTTCCGTATGTTGTATGGGTCTTTGCAGATCCATTTGATAGCTGCTAATAAAGCAAATACTGTAAGGACTAAAAAGAACTGATAATCTGTGTATAGGAAGAGCTGGTGAAGAAGTCCTGGGACCTCCCTGGTGGTGCAGTGGTTAACAATCTTCCGGACAATGCAGGGGACATGGGTTCAAGCCTTGTCCCAGGAATATCCCACATGCCACGGAGCAACTAAGCCCATGCGCCACAACTACTGAGCCTGCCCTCTAGAGAGCCAATGAGCCACAACTACTGAGTCTGCATGCCACAACTACTGAAGCCCGCATGCCTAGAGCCCGTGCTCCGCAACAAGAGAAGCCACCGCAATGAGAAGCCCGCGCACTGCAAGTAGAGATAGCCCCCACGCAGCAACAGAGACCCAACACATCCAAAAATAAACAAATAAATAAATTTTATATATATATATAAAAGAAAGAAGTCCTCAAATAGGGACTTGCATATCAATCATAACTTCTGGGATCTTCCCCGGCATTGGGAGACTTTGTAGAGGATGGCGTTATGCCCAAAGACTAGATTAGAGTTGACCTAGTACCTGCAAAATAAAATAATTAAAACAAAGCAAAATGAAAAAATAAAATTAAAGTAAAATAAAATAAAATAAATTCCTCTTGTAATTCTCTAAATTGGAGGAGGCAAACTGACAGCCAGGCTTCATATAGCTGCCTTTATGTTTATTTGGCTATTTTAACTACTCACATGAAATTTTGAAAGACAAAGGAGGGGCACTTGCCTCTCCCTCTCTGCTGGTGAGGGTGGTTTGGTGTTCCTTCCCTCCTCACAGTGTCAGTCAGAACCAGGTTGGCATTGCGGTGTCTGCACGAGGAAAAGGGAAGCATAACAGTTTCAGAAAAATTGCTGTCTTTGGAGAGAGCAGAGAATGAGATGGGAAAAGTCTTCAACTATAATGAAGAAACAGAGACAGCAGCTTTCTGAGTGGATGGAGCCAGCCCCTTGGCCAGCCATGGGGCACAGACTTGTGGGAAGAACATCACAAGTGCTCTTGGAGTTTCCCCAGGTTTACATCTCACTCTGACTCATCAGCCATGGGCCACATGCAAGTCACCCAGTGTGTCTGAGTCCCAGTTTCCTTGACCACAGAACAGAGGGGAAATCGAGCCGTGTGGCTGACAGGGTCTTGATGCTCCGGCTGGGTGTTAAGCCTGAGCCTCTGAGGTGGGAGAGCCAAGTTCAGGACATTGGTCCACCAGAGACCTCCCTGCCCCACATAATATCAAATGGCAAAAGCTCTCCCAGAGATCTCCATCTCAACACTAACACCCAGCTCCACTCAACGAACAGCAAGCTGCAGTGCTGGACATCCCATGCCAAACAACTAGCAAGACAGGAACACAACACAACCCATTAGCAGAGAGGCTGCCTAAAATCATACTGAGTTCACAGACATCCCAAAATACACCACCAGATGCAGTCCTGCCCACCTGAGGCTGGACAAGATCCAGCCTCATCCACCAGAACACAGGAACCAGTCCCCTCCACCAGGAAGCCTACACAACCCACTGAACCAACCTTACCCACAGAGGGCACACAGCAAAAACAATGGGAACCACGAACCTGCAGCCTGTGAAAAGGAGACCCCAAACACAGTAAGTTAAGTAAAATGAGAAGACAGAGAAATACACAGCACATGACAGAGCGAGGTAAAAACCCACCAGACCAAACAAATGAAGAGGAAATAGGCAGTCTACCTGAAAAAATTTCAGAGTAATCAGAGTAAAGATGATCCAAAATCTTTGAAATAGAATGGAGAAAATACAAGAAATGTCTAACAAGGACCTAGAAGAATTAAAGGGCAAACAAACAGTGAAGAACAACAAAATAAATGAAATTAAAAATTCTCTAGAAGGAATCAATAGCAGAATAATGGATAAGTGACCAGGAAGATAAAAGAGGGGAAATAACTACCGCAGAGTAGAATAAAGAAAAAAGAATGAAAAGAATTGAGGACAGTCTCAGAGACCTCTGGGGCAACAGTAAATGCACCAACATTCAAATTATAGAGGTCCTAGAAGAAGAAGAGAAAAAAAAGGGACTGAGAAAATATTTGAAGAGATTATAGTTGAAAACTTCCCTAATATGGGAAAGGAAATAGTCAATCAAGTCCAGGAAGCTCAGAGACTCCCATACAGGAGAAATCCAAGGAGAAACACACCAAGACACGTATTAATCAAGTTATCAAAAATTAAATACAAAGAAAAAAGATTAAAAACAGCAAGGGAAAAGCAACAAATAACATACAAGGGAATCCCCATAAGGTTAACAGCTTATCTCTCAGTAGAAACTCTGCAAGCCAGAAGGGAGTGGCAGGACATATTTAAAGTGATGAAGGAGAAAAACCTGCGACCAAGATTACTCTACCCAGCAAGGATCTCATTCAGATTTGATGGAGAAATTAAAACCTTTACAGACAAGCAAAAGCTGAGAGAGTTCAGCACCACCAAACCAGCTTTACAACAAATGCTAAAGGAACTTGTCTAGCCAAGAAACACAAGAGGAGGAAAAGACCTACAATAACGAACCCAAAACAATTAAGAAAATGGGAATAAGAACATACATATGGATAATTACCTTAAATGTAAATGGACTAAATGTTCCCACCAAAAGACACAGACTGGCTGAATGGATACAAAAACAAGACCCGTATATATGCTGTCTACAAGAGACCCACTTCAGACCTAGGGACACATACAGACTGAAAATGAGGGGATGGAAAAAGGTATTGCATGAAATGGAAATCAGAAGAAAGCTGGAGTAGCAATTCTCATATCACACAAAATAGACGTCAAGATAAAGGCTATTACAAGAGACAAAGACGGACACTACATAATGATCAAGGGATCAATCCAAGAAGAAGATATAACAATTGTGAATTTTTATGCACCCAATATAGGAGCACCTCAATACATAAGGCAAATGCTAACAGCCATAAAAGGGAAATTGACAGTAACACAATCATAGTAGGGGACATTAACACCTCACTTTCACCAATGGACAGATCATCCAAAATGAAAATAAATAAGGAAACACAAGTTTTAAATGACACATTAGACAACATGGACTTAATTGATATTTATAGAACATTCCATCCAAAAACAACAGAATACACTGTCTTCTCAAGTGCTTATGGAACATTCTCCAGGATAGATCATATCTTGGGTCACAAACCAAGCCCTGGTAAATTTAAGAAAATTGAAATTGTATCAAGTATCTTTTCTGACCACAATGCTATGAGACTAGATATCAATTACAGGAAAACAACTGTAAAAAAATACAAACATATGGAGGCTAAACAATATGCTACTAAATAACCAAGAGATCACTGAGGAAATAAAAAAATACCTAGAAACAAATGACAATGAAAACACGAAGACCCAACACCTATGGGATGCAGCAAAAACAGTTCTAAGAGGGAAGTTTATAGCAATACAATCCTACCTCAGGAAACAAGAAACATCTCAAACAAACAACCTAACCTTACACCTAAAGCAATTAGAGAAAGGAGAACAGAAAAACTCCAAAGTTAGCAGAAGGAAAGAAATCATAAAGCACAGATCAGAAATAAATGAAAAAGAAATGAAGGAAACAATAGCTAAGATCAATAAAACTAAAATCTGTTTCTCTGAGAAGATAAACAACATTGGTAAACCACTAGCCAGACTCATCAAGAAAAAAAGGGAGAAGACTCAAATCAATAGAATTAGAAATGAAAAAAGGAGAAGTAACAACTGACACTGCAGAAATACAAAGGATCATGAGAGATTACTACAAGCAATTATATGTCAATAAAATGGACAACCTGGAACAAATGGACAGATTCTTAGAAAAGCACAACTTTCTGAGACTGAACCAAGAAGAAATAGAAAATATAAGCAGACCAATCACAAGCACTGAAAATGAAACTGTGATTAAAAATCTTCCAACAAACAAAAAACCAGGCTTCACAGGCAAATTCTATCAAACGTTTAGAGAAGACCTAACATCTATCCTTCTCAAACTCTTCCAAAATATAGCAGAGGGAGGAACACTCCCAAACTCATTCTATGAGGTCACCATCACCATGATACCAAAACCAGACAAATGTCACAAAGAAAGAAAACTACAGGCCAATACCACTGATGATCATAGAGGCAAAAATCCTCAACAAAATACTAGCAAACAGAATCCAACAGCATATTAAAAGGATCACATACCATGATCAAGTGGGGTTTATCCGAGGAATGCAAGGATTCTTCAATATACGCAAATCAATCAATGTGATAAACCACAATAACAAATTGAAGGATAAAAACCATATAATCATCTCAACAGATGCAGAAAAAGCTTTCGACAAAATTCAACACCCATTTATGATAAAACCCTCCAGAAAGTAGGCATAGAGGGAACTTACCCCAACATAATAAAGGCCATGTATGACAAACCCACAGGCAACATCGTTCTTAATAGTGAAAAACTGAAACCACTTCCACTAAGATCAGGAATAAGACAAGGTTTCCCACTCTCACCACTATTATTCAACATAGTTTTGGAAGTTTTAGCCACAGCAATCAGAGAAGAAAAAGCAATAAAAGGCATCCAAATCAGAAAAGAGGTAAAACTGTCACTGTTTGCAGATAACATGGTACCATACATAGAGAATCCCAAAAATGCTACCAGAAAACTACTAGAGCTAAACAGTGAATTTGGTAAACTAGCAGGACACAAAATTAATGCACAGAAATCTCTTGCATTTCTATACACTAATGATGAAAAATCTGAAAGAGAAATTAAGGAAACACTCCCATTTACCACTGCAACAAAGAGAATAAAATACATCAGAATTAACCTACCTAAGGAGACAAGAGACCTGTATGCAGAAAACTATAAGACACTGATGAAAGAAATTAAAGATGATACAAAGAGATGGAGAGATATACCATGTTCTACGATTAGAAGAATCACATTGTGAAAATGACTCTACTACCCAAAGCAATCTACAGATTCAATGCAATCCCTATCAAACTACCAATGGCATTTTTCACAGAACTAGAACAAAAAATTTCACAATTTGTATGGAAACACAAAAGACCCCGAATAGCCAAAGCAATCTTGAGAAAGAAAACCGGAGCTGGAGGAAGCAGGCTCCCAGACTTCAGTCTATACTACAAAGCTACAGTAATCAAGGCAGTACGGTACTGGCACAAAAACAGAAAGATAGATCAGTGGAACAGGATAGAAAGCCCAGAGGTAAACCCACACATATATGGTCACCTTATCTTTGATAAAAGAGGCAAGAATATACAATGGAGAAAAGACAGCCTGTTCAGTAAGTGGTGCTGGGAAAACTGGATAGCTACATGTAAAAGAATGAAATTAGAACACTCCCTAACACCGTACACAAAAATAAACTCAAAATAGATTAAAGACCTAAATGTAAGCCCAGACACGATAAAACTCTTAGAGATAAACAGAGGCAGAACACTCTATGACATAAATCACAGCAAGATCCTTTTGACCTACCTCTTAGAGAAATGGAAATAAAAATAAACAGATGGGACCTAATGAAACTTAAAAGCTTTTGCACAGCAAAGGAAACTATAAACAAGATGAAAAGACAACCCTCGGAATGGGAGAAAATATTTGCAAATGAAGCAACTGACAAAGGATAAATCTCCAAAATTTATAAGAAGCTCATGCAGTTCAATATCAAAAAAACAAACAACCCAATCCAAACATGGGTGGAAGACCTAAATAGACATTTCTGCAAAGAGGATATACAGATTGCCAACAAACACATGAAAGGATGCTCAACATCACTAATCATTAGAGAAATGCAAATCAAAACTACAATGAGATATCACCTCACACCTGTCAGAATGGCCATCATCAAAAAATCTACAAACAATAAATACTGGAGAGGATATGGAGAAAAGGGAATCCTCTTGCACTGTTGGTGGGAATGTAAATTGATACAGCCACTATGGAGAACAATATGGAGATTCCTTAAAAAACTAAAAATAGGACTTCCCTGGTGGCACAGTGGTTAAGAATCTGCTTGCCAATGCAGGGGACACAGGTTCAAGCCCTGGTCCTGGAAGATCCCACATGCCATGGAGCAACGAAGCCCGAGTGCCACAACTACTGAGCCCGCGTGCCACAACTACTGAGCTCGTGTGCCACAACTACTGAAGTCTATGTGCCTAAAGCCCATGCACTGCAACAAAAAGGAGCCCCCACTCACCGCAACTGGAGAAAGCCTGCGCACAGCAATGAAGACCCAACGCAGTCAAAAATAAATAAATAAATTTATTGAAAATAAACTAAAAATAGAACTACCATACAACCCAGCAATCCCACTACTGGGCATATAGCCTGAGAATACCATAATTCAAAAAGACGCATGTACCACAATGTTCATTGCAGCTCTCTTTACAATAGCCAGGACGTGGAAGCAACCTAAGTGTCCATTGACAGATGAATGGATAAAGGAGATGTAGCACGTGTATACACTAGAATATTACTCAGCCATAAAAAGAAACAAAATTGAGTTATTTGTAGTGAGGTGGATGGAGCTAAAGTCTGTCATACAGAGTGAAGTAAGTCAGAAAGAGAAAAACAAATACCATATACTAATACATATATATGGAATCAATAAAAAAAAAGGTTATGGGGCTTCCCTGGTGGCGCAGTGGTTCAGAGTCCGCCTGCCGATGCAGGGGTCATGGGTTCGTGCCCCGGTCCGGGAAGATCCCACATGCCGCGGAGTGGCTGGGCCCGCTGAGCCTGCACGTCCGGAGCCTGTGCTCCGCAACGGGAGAGGCCACAACAGTGAGAGGCCCGCGTACCACAAAAAAATAAAAAATAAAAAAAAATAAAAGGTTATGAAGAACCTAGGGGCAGGACAGAAATAAAGACGCAGACATAGAAAATGGACTTGAGGACACGGGGAGGGGGAAGGGTAAGCTAGGACGAAGTGAGAGTGGCATGGACTTATATACACTACCAAATGTAAAACTGATAGCTAGTGGGAAGCAGCCGCATAGCACAGGGAGATCAGCTCGGTGCTTTGTGACCACCTAGAGGGGTGGGATAGGGAGGGTGGGAGGGAGACGCAACAGGGAGGGGATATGGGGATATATGTATATGTATAGCCGATTCACTTTGTTATACAGCGGAAACTAACACACCATTGTAAAGCAATTACACTCCAATAAAGAAGTTAAAAAAAAAAAAAGACAAAGGAGGCAGTTTTAACTCTGATTGTACACAAGCTGCTTTAAGGAGTACTACTCAGAAAAGCATGGAGGTTGGATACGGAGAAGATGACTGGGGAGAAAAATGCTGATTAAAATGCTGTTATGTTGATCAACTGATAGGGCATTTAACACGGCAGGTAGGAAGTTAAACTGCCTGCGAAACCAGTCACAGGACAGGGTGGTCTGTACAGGTGATGGTGTGGCAGACTTCGCACCGGAGCGAGTACAGGAGTTAGGAGGCTGGAGACCCAGACCAGAGAGACATTCCCGAGTGTGTTAGTGGAGGCATGGGAGACTGAGACAGCAGAGGCAGAATGTGGGGAGAGGAAAGTATAGATCCTCTGGGCAGACAGCCACATTCCAGAGATCTGAAGCAGAAAGGAAATTAGTGAGAGAGACTGAGGTGTGACCGAGGGACATAAATAGGAGGGTATCACATCATGAAACCTGAGGCCAGAGACACCCAAAAAAGGAGTTTAAACATTACCAAATGCTGTTGAGAGGTCAAGGATAACAGCAGGAAAAAAAGAGATGTGGAATCTGACAGCTGTCAAGTAAGTCAAGAGAACGCTGTGCATAGAACAGGAGGCCAGAAGCCGGATATTAAGGAGTTAGGAAGCGAGTGGGTACTAAAGAAGACAGAGCACAAAGACTACGCTTTCAGAAAGTCAGATGTTCTAGAAAAATGGCAAAGGACCCAAACCTTGTTTGCAACATACTCACTAACCAGGAATCCCAATTGCTGCTTATTGAATAAAATAATAGGCACACATTTTGTTTCAAGACATCTTGGGAACCTCCTAGCTGGATATTTGAAAATCACACTTTCTCCCACCAAATTAATCAATTCAGTGTTTGTACAGTCGGGATTCTTTGCAGTCAGGATCAGGCGTGGAAATCAACCCTTTTCTAAGGTCAACAGCGGCACTGTGGTTCTGGCTCCCTCCTTGCCACTCAGCAGCTGCCCTTCTAGAATGTACTGAAAATAATTCCCCTGCCAGGAAAATTTGCCAGTGCTATTTATTGATTTCAGAAAGCTGTGACAAACAACCATGATACCCTGTATAGTAAATTGTCAGAATATAGTGTATCACATAAAGCTCTCAATAGACTTCAGTCAACATTGTGAAAACCGGTGGTTTTAGGGCACCGGTTTAGTTGATTCACCAAACTTCAAGCTTAATCTCATGTTAATTGTATTCTATAGAAATAACCAACTTTGTGCATGTGCTCTGCCACATTACAATAAGCTTGGGGACCATTCAGTTGATATGATCAGCCTGTAGTCCCCTTGGAAGCCAGAAATTTACTCCACGGAAAGGGCTGTAACATATCAGACTAGCAACCTCATCCTCTGCTATCTATGTTATGTTTTATCTACTATGTGTTTTGCCCTTTTAGAAGTCATAATCTACAGCTAAATCGCAGGAGAGATGATATAAAGTTGTCAGCAGGAGAGGCAAGACAGCCATTCTAGGCCAAATAGTCATTTCCTCCCACGATTCCCTCCATCCTGAGTTCTGTGCCTCAGGACTTTATTTCAGTCTGTGCACCCAGCGTCGATCGGGCTTGGGAGCTGAGTTCACCTTGACTGTGCTGGAGATGATGATAAAGGAAATGCCAGTTTATTAATTTGTCATGAGAAGCCCAGCTTCACAGTGGATCAGGAATTCAGCACATTCTCCTGTAGGGAAATCCACCTGGTGGAGAAGAGCAGGCGACCTAGCCTCAGATGGAGCTGAAATTCACATCTCACCTGCCGCTCAGAGGCTGTGCGATCCTGGTCAACTAAACTCTGCTTTTGTGTCCAAAAAGGTGCGGTTGGTGCAATAACAGTGTGTTTCATGAGGCTGTTTTAAGAATTAAATGAAAAAATTCATGTAAAATGTTCATCATGATAATAAGTTCATGCTGAATGTGTATTTACTACTATTGCTGTGTGGAGAAATAAATCACGATCAGATTATTTGGTGATCAGGGAATCAGAGAAACGCTGGTCTGATGGAGAATCTTACTACCTGTCATGCATAGGAAAAAAAACCTCCTCTACTCAGAGCTGTCAAATTATTCTCCTATACTTTAATCTAGTGTCTTATGGTTTTATTTTTCACATGTAAATCTTTGCTTCCTCTAAAATACATTTTGCTTAAGGAGTCAGCTTTATTTTTTTCCTTAAATGGTTATTCAGCCATCCCATCTCATTATATTTTTATTTTTTCTATTTTCTCTCTTGAAGGATAAATTTCTGGGAGTGGGGAGCATACTTTCGCACCATGTTTGCTCTTTGCAGGTATGAAATTCTTTTCTAGGAATTCTATCTTTGTAAGTTTTAAGTGATGCACATATAGCTACAGTTTTGGGTCACTTTGCCTATCGATAGAATGCAATTTCCTGAGAAAGGCAGAGAGCATTAGAGAGCGTTAATTAGGTCAACACAAACCCTTACCCATTGCCCTCATCACCTGATGAGGGGCTTATTTCAACAGGTGGCTGCTTGGTCCCTTGAAAAGAGCAAAGGGCCAGGAGCCAAACATCTGCAGTCTGACTCTGGAAAAATTGATCTTTGAGCCTTGAAGTTCTTGTCTGTAGAATGAGTAAAATAATATCTGTCATTTTTCTCTCAGGATTGTATAAAAATAAAATCATATCGTAGAAATGCCTGTGCTTTGAGAAAGCAGTAGTGCTCTCCAACGTAAGGGGAACTGTACATGATATGAGGTTTAAGAGATCCTTGACCTGCTAAAGGGAGGTACCTCTTGATCACCTTGGATGGACCGTAGGAGTTGTGGGAAAGGGAATCTACCTGGGAAATCAAAGACTGCATTTGGAAAATTGGAACGATACTGGTATAATTAGGGATTTTATGGGAAGTACGGATGACCTTGTAATATCTCCTGATTAGAAAGGACTATGGCTATTAGACCTTCTGCAGTGTTGGTGCAGATGACTTCAATCACTTGCAAACTAATGGAACCAGGGCAGCTCCAAACTGTGTCTCACATCTCTTTCCTACAATCAACTCTCCAACTCTCCAATTCACACTCGCACACACACACCCCTGGTTCACAATCACTGTGGTTTCTGGGAGTGTGCTGCTACATCTCCCTACAAGAGAACCTTCCCTCAGGAGTGTAGACAGACTCCAGCTGCGATCTTGGATCCACTTTGGACACCTTTGGATCCAATTTGGTGTTCACACCAAGATTATGTTCTTCCAGGGTTGCTCCCAGCTGATAATAGAGCACAGCGGTGGAAATAAGTCCAGGAGTTTGTAAGTTAGGGACTCACCTAACAAGAAACCTTTGCTCTGGGGCCCCCCGTCAGCCTGTAGTCTGGGGCTTTTCTTTCCCAGTTCACTTTCCTCCCCTTTCTCATCACGTCAGACCTTCATCTCAATCTGAAGGTCTCTCCACCAACTCCTGCCCCCTCCCAACTTTATCCTTCACAGGTGTTTCCCCCAATAAATATCCTGCACATTTCAGTCTGTCTTGGTATCTGCTTTTCCAAAGACCCAAACTAACACCTTCACTCCCTGCCCCACTCCTAATTTATAGGTATTTCTTCTCACAAATTTTAGGAGGAAGGCCATTGTGACGCACAACAGAAGGGGGCGCCATTCACATCATTGTCTGTATGAATGTACTAACCCTTGTTTGTGAACTAACATGTGATCTATCCTGGGGAATGATCCATGTACACTTGAAAAGAATGTGTATTCTGCTATTTGGGGGTGAAATGTCTTATATATATCTAATATATACAATGTGTCTTTTAAGGCTCATGTTTCCTTACTGTCTGGATGATCTATCTATTGATACAAGTGGGGTGTTAAAGTCCCCTAGTATTATTGGATCAATACTATTATTGTATTACTGTTAATGTCTCCCTTTATGTCTGTTAATTTTTGACTCACATATTTCGGTGCTCCTATGTTGGGTGCATGTATATTTACAAGTGTTATATCTTCTTGTTGAATTGATTCCCTTATCACTGTAATGTCCTTCTTTGTCTCTTGTTACAGGCTTTGTTTTAAAGCCTATTTTGTCTGATATAAGTATTGCTACCCCAGCTTTATTTTCATTTCCATTTGTATGTAACCTCTTTTTCCTTCACCTCATTTTCAGCCTGTGTGTTTGTCTTTAGATCTGAAGTGAATCTCTTATAGACAGCATATATATGGGTCTTGGGCTTTTTTTTTAAAATCCATTCAGCCACCCTATGTCATCCATTTACAGTCAAAGTAATTATTGATAGGTATGTACTTATTCATTGCCCTTTTAAAATTGTTTTCTGGTTATTTTTGTTGTTCTCTATTCCTCTCTTCCCTTGCGATTTCATGACTCTCTTTAGTGTTACATTTGTATTCCTTTCTCATTGTTTTTTTGTGTATCTATTATCAGTTTTTGGTTTGTGGTTACCATGAGGTTCTGATGTAACAATCTATGTTAAGGTAGTCTATTTTAAGTTGATGGTTGCTTAAGGCTGAGCAGGTTCTAAAAGCACTATGTTTTTACTCCCCCATGATATTTTTGCCATCATATTTTACATATTTTTATTTTGTATATCCCTTAACTGTTACAGATACATGTGATTTTCTAGTTTTGTCTTTTAACATTCATACTAATTATATAGATGGTTAATCTGCTACCTTTACTCTATGTTTGCCTTTACTGGTGAGATTTTTCTTTCCTTCAGAGTTTTCACATTTCTAGTTATGAGCTCTTCTTTTTTTCTATTTAAAAAAATCCCTTTAACATTTCTTGTAAGGTTGGTTTAGTGGTGATGAACCCCTTTAGCTTCTACTTGTCTAGAAAACTTTTTAATCTCTCCTTCAAGTCTGAATTATAACCTTGCCAGATAGAGTATTTTTGGTCATAAGTTTTTATCTTTCAATACTTTAAATAAATTGTCTACTCCTTTCTGGACTGTAAAGCTTCTGCTAAAAAGTCAGCTGATAGTCTTATGGGCTCTCTCCTAATATAACTAGTTGCTTTCACTTGTTGCTTTTAAGATTCTCTCTTTAACTTTTGACATTTTAATTATAATAAGTCTTGGTGTGGGTCTCTTTGGGTTCATCTTGTTTGGAACTCTGTGCTTTCTAGACTCAGCTGTCTGTTTCCTTACCAGGTTAGGGAAGTTTTCAGCCATTATGTCTTCAAATAGGTTTTCTGTCCTTTTCTCCCTCTCTTCTCATTCTGGAACCCCTATAATGCCAATGTTAGTAAGTCTGATGTTGTCCCTGAGGTCCCTTAAACTATCCTCATTTTTTTTGTTTGTTTGTTTATTTCTTTTTCCTTTTGCTGTTCCAATTGGGTAATAGCCTATCTTCCAAATCGCCGATTTGTTCTTCTGCATCATCTAATCTGCTGTTGTTTCCCTCCAGTGCATTTTTCTTTTAAGTTATTGTATTCTTCAGGTCTGATTGGTTCTTTTTTTGTCTTCTACCTCTTTGTTGAAGTTCTCACTGTGTTCCTCCATTCAACGTCTAATGACCATTACTTTGAGCTCTTTATCAGGTGGATTGCTTACCTCCATTGCATTTAGTCTTTTTTCTTTTTTTTTCTTTATTCTTTCTTTTGAAACATATTCCTTTGTCTCTTCGTCTTGCCTAACTCTCTTCTGTTTGTTTGTACGTATTACGTAGATCAGCTACATCTCCAGTCTTGAAAAAAGTGGCTTTGTGTAGAAGCCGTTGAGCCCATAAGAATGGTCCTCCCTGGTCACAGGTGCTGCAGAAGTGTCCCCTATGTGAGCTGCATGTACCCTCCTGTTGTAACTGGGCCAATTGCTATGGGCATTAGCCGGGCTGGTCCCCGGAAGGATGGCTGTGAGGCCCAGCTGAAACTGTTGCATCTGCTCTGGTGTACAGGGCAAGCCCCTGGTGTGGGAGCCACTTTGGAGCGACGCCAATGCTGGCTAAGGTCATCTGCCACATCTGGTGGGGCAGGGGGCCACTTTGAAGGAGCGCTGGTTGGGTCAGGCCCACAGGTGAACCCGGAGCAGGGAGATCTGTGCTAGTAAGTTAGATGGGGAGAGTTGGAAATGGCACCTGCCAGCGCTGGGCCAGCTAGGTAGAAGGTGAGCCAAAAATGAAAACAAAAACAAAACACTGGCACCCACCAGCTCCTCCACACCGGAAGAAACTTCAAACAGTTCCCTGCTCCACGGGCACACGCCCTAAAATTATTCAACGACCTCCTTCATGTATGACCCAGGCTCTTTTCAAACCGCTGCCTCTGTGCTAGGACTTAGAGTAAGTGAGTTTTTGTGCACTCCATTTAAGACTGAAGACTCAGTTTCCTACAGCCCCCTGGCTCTCCTGGATGTAAGCCCTGCTGCTTTTCAAAGCCAGAGGTATGGGCGCTCGTCTTTCCCGTGCAGCTACCCCAGGCTGGGGAGCCCTTTGTGGGGTTTGGAGCTCCCACTCCTCCGGGGCTGTGATATCCCACCCACCTGTGGGTCTCAGTGCTGGGGCGTGTGTCCCAGCCAGATCGTGTGTCCACCCCTCCTACCTGTCTCAGTGTGGCTTTTTCTTTTTATCTTTAGTTGTGGAAAATCTTTTCTGCTTGTCTTCGGGTCATTCTCAGAGATAGTGTCTCTATGTGTAGTTGTAATTTTGGTGTGTCCGTGGGAGGAGACAAGCCTGGGATCTTCCTACTCTACCATCTTGTCCCACCGCTCAAGCCTGCAGAGTTTTTATTCACAGAATGGGATGCTGCCTGAGAGTTTCTGGAGCACTCCAACGGCACTTTACCTACAATACCAAAGCAAGCTAGACAGTTTTCAAAATGGTTAGTCTAATTGGCTGCAATTGTTTAAAGCCTTTCCAGCGACAGAAAAGTGTTTTAGGGCACAGATCTGCAAGATTTTTCGGTAAAAGGCCATATAGTAAATACTTTTGGCTTCACAGGCCACACAGATCTCTGTTACAACTACTCAGCTCTCCCATTATAGTGTGAAAGCAGTCAGAGATCATATGTAACATGAATGGACATGGCTGTGTTCCAATAATAGTATTTATGGTCACTACAATTTGAATTTTTATAATGTTTACACTTCATCAAAAATAATCTTCTGACTCTTTTTTCAACCAGTTAAAAATGTAAAAAATATTCTTAGCTTCAGGTTGGCCAAATACCAAAACAGGTGGGGAACCAGATTTGGCCCACAGGATGTATTTTGCTGACCCCTGCTTCAGGCTTCTCACTAAGAAGGGAGATCAGTGAGGGGCACGGCCGGTTCTGGATCGTAACACACTGGCCTAGTTTGGCCCCTGTGAGGACGCTGGATCAACCTTGATCTGAAAATGACCAGCTTGCGAGGAAAGGGGAGGCACTTATTACAATACTCTCTGTGTTCCTTTGAGAGTCAGGATTACCACTGGATTCCTCTGCCTTGCCCTTGTGAGTGTCACTGACATCAAAAAGCAAGAAAATGGGGCTTCCCTGGTGGCGCAGTGGTTGAGAGTCCGCCTGCCGATGCAGGGGACACGGGTTCGTGCCCCGATCCGGGAAGATCCCACATGCTGCGGAGCGGCTGGGCCCGTGAGCCATGGCCGCTGAGCCTGCGCGTCCCGAGGCTGTGTTCCGCAACGGGAGAGGCCACAACAGCGAGAGGCCCGCGTACCACAAAAAAAAAAAAAAAAAAAAAAGCAAGAAAATGTTGCCTGCTGGTTTCTTGCAATGCTCTGAGAGTTTTAAGGCCATCTCACTTGAATTATTATATTCAGAATGAAAGTCATAGTTTAAACCCTGAGAGGGCGCCTTCTTTCTGGGCAGGTATCTGTATACATAACATGTTGCAGGTTAGAGAACACTCTTCCATTGCAAACATCAGACCGTGGGATTTTTTGTTTGCTTGTTTTTGTTTGTTTGCTTAGCTTGGGGGGGCAGTTTTCATTGTATATCTTTAGGAGATACTAAAGATAAAAGAAAAAGCCCCTTAAGTTTCTACCACATGCTACTGAATCAGGGGCTGGTATGAAAATGCAATATTCTGTACAGTTTGTTTAATCACACTGTTCTCTGATGCCATATCTAATTTTTCCAGCCTGACCTTTCCTAAGATTCTGCTTCCTCTTTCATCGGGATTTAAGTGAAAGGGCAAAGCATTTTGCATGAATATAGAAACAGAGTAGGAATTGTATAAAT
The DNA here is from genome assembly GCF_949987515.2 of Delphinus delphis. NCBI lineage: Eukaryota > Metazoa > Chordata > Mammalia > Artiodactyla > Delphinidae > Delphinus > Delphinus delphis. The sequence goes on along the minus strand of NC_082696.1, from coordinate 58,223,433 downwards.
CCACTGAAGCAAAAGAAACTCAGGGCAATTAATAGCATTTGTTGAATCCACTTGCTCTCAGGGAACTTACTATCCTACATTACACATTAAACCCCTGGGGAATGCACTGTTCATCGTTTAAGGAGGAAAAGAGGGCTGTAAAGAATCAAAGGAAACAAGAATGTTCACATACCGAAGTCAAATATTAATCAGACTACTGTTTTTGATTTTTTGATTTCAAGAGTAAAGACTTGGATTGTTAGTAATTCTGTGTGTGCATGTGATCCAGCCCCTTCTCCAAAAAATATGCTTCCCCATCAAAAACAACCCCCTCAAAAAAAAATAAACCCTTCCCCACACACATACAAACAAGAGTCCTACTTTTTAACCTGTAAAATAATATGAAACGCTGCATAGGAATTTTCATAGTTATTGAAAGTCTATTTTATTTTATTTTTGGCCATGCCACTCGGCATGTGGGATCTTAGTTCCCCAACCAGGGATCGAACCCATGCCCCCTGCAGTAGAAGCACAGAGACTTAACCACTGAACCGCCAGGGAAGTCCCACTGATAGTCTAGATTAGAGTCAGCTCCAAAGAACAGCAGGACCAATGGTCAAACCCAGACTCATGCTCTACATCCTCACTTTTCTTTTGAAGTTCCCAGTTGTCTTCTTTCTTTCCTTCTATTTTTTGTTTCCTTTTACTTTTAAAAGTTAGTTTATTTTGAGACAATTTTAAATTATAGAAAAGTTAAAAAAATATAACATCACATTCTACCATCCAAAAATAACACGTATTACATTTCCTTCTGTTACAAAAAATTGAATATTGCAACTATAACCAAAGTCCCTCTTCCACCTCCCCAGAAGCAGCCGCCGTCACGACTTTGTTGTATATGTTTCCACTCCATTTTTTGTTCTTTCCATACATACATGAATCCACAAATACTCTACCATGCTATTTTATAGATTTATATTTAAACAAATGGAATCATTCGGTATGTGTCATTTTTTAAAATAAATTTATTTATTTTATTTATTTATTTTTGGCTGCATTGGGTCTTTGCTTTGCGCGGGCTTTCTCTAGTTGTGGCGAGTGGGCGCTACTCTTTACTGCAGTGCGTGGGTTTCTCATCACGGTGGCTTCTCTTGTTGCAGAGGACGGGCTCTAGGCACGTGGGCTCAGTAGTTGTGGCTTGTGGGCTCTCTAGAGCGCAGGCTCAGTAATTGTGTTGCACAGGCTTAGTTGCTCCACGGCATGTGGGATCTTCATGGACCAGGGCTCGACCCTGTGTCCCCTGCATTGGCAGGCGGATTCTTAACCATTGCACCACCAGGGAAGCCCTGTGTGTATCATTTTGCATCTTGCTTTTTTTTCAATCAATACTATGTTTTTTAATCTTTTCATATATATTCTCTTTCTTCTTTAAAGCTGTTCATCACTCATACCATCCTCTGGGATTATTCTTTCTGCCTCCCAGAGCCCTAGTTTCCTGATGCCTCCAAATAACAATAAACATTTAATTTTAAGGATTTTACTACCAAAAACCATGGGAAAACAGAAATTGCCAAACACCAGAAACATGGAAAATTGTAGAATTTCATAAATTTTAGAAAGTTCAGAAAATATAGCCTCATGCTCTAATTCCTAATATCTTGGCCAAACAAAGATGGCAGCTAGAAACCCTATTGATAACCTGTTCTGCTTTTGTTTTTGAAAGTGGAATTCAACAGACCTCATCCTTCCTTCTGACCCGAAGAGAAAGGTCCTGCTGACCCCACTCCCTGTAATGAGGTTCAGCTTAGACTCCCCTATTGGCATGAAGGACACAAAATAAATGCTCCTTCCGTTCAAGTGGATGAGTTGCTCTTTGAGGGCCTCCAGACCAGACAGAACCCGTTTCACAGAAAGGTTTAGCTGTTAAGAAGACAGTGTTGAAAAGCCTGTGGTCTGGGATCCAACTGCCGGGTTTAAATGCCAGGCCCGCCCCTGACTAGTTCTTCAGATTTGAACAAGTTTCTTTACCTCCATGAGTAATATTTTCTCATTTCTAAAATAACAGTTGTTTGAGCATTAAGAGTTAATCTATAATGAGTCCTTGATAAGTGTTAGTAGCTGTTGTTATTGTTAGTTATTCGGGGTCCTACATACTCATGGTCCCCACATTGATTCACAGTCAATGAAGAGAAATGAGCCTCATACTTCTTGAAAACTTGTGATTTAGATGCAGTCAATACTCTAGTTATCTAGTGATATTCAACATTAAGGGCAAGCTGAGCTAAAAATCCATACATGAATATAGGTTCAAAAGTTGATATCTCACTTACGTGCAGCCCCATGAATTTTCAGGATTAAAAAACCAGCATCATTACCTTCAAGAAGCCTTGTGGATTCACATCAGCATGCCAATTAGGGAATCAATATTTGAGCAGTATTGAAGCCTGAAAAAGTGGCCCCTAAAGTCTGCCCTGAGGGCTAGGTGAGGCAGTTATCTGTACCAGTTATTTATTGGCTATGAAGACAATGGTCAACAAAGAAGATGTTTATTAGAGGCTGTGATTATTTTTACCAGACCAAGCCCACTTGTGTGGAACCATGGAGATACCCACAGAAGTAGGACGATTAAAATAATTATTGGAACATTTTATATACTATGCAAAGTATTCGCTATGCTTTTTCTTCATAGGAAGAAAGTTCCTATGATAAAATTATGATGAAGAGCGTCTGTGAACTTTTAGAAGTTTGGACTTCTTGTGGAGTGTTAAGGTGGAGAAGCCACCTCTGTCAATAATGAACAACCTTGCCAATAACCATTTTGTGCAACTCTGAAGCTCCAAGAAATCCCATAAAATCAAAGCCAATGTGTAGGACAAAATTAAGGACAGGAGTTCTAAAACAAAAAAAAGAAGATAGGGCTTCCCTGGTGGCGCAGTGGTTGAGAGTCTGCCTGCCGATGCAGGGGACGTGGGTTCGTGCCCCAGTCCGGTAAGATCCCACATGCCGCGGAGCAGCTGGGCCCGTGAGCCATGGCCGCTGAGCCTGCGCGTCCAGAGCCTGTGCTCCGCAACGGGAGAGGCCACAACAGTGAGAGGCCTGCGTGCAGCCAAAAAAAAAAAAAAAAAAGATAAAAATCCAGTTGCAATTTGAAAGATTTTAAGCAAACAAAAACCACCAGAAAACAGACGAAACCCTTGCTGAAGCAACATGTGGGTTAGGATTCAGGAGACCACTTAAGGAAAATTCTATCTGTCCTGAGCACAAACACACTCTGAGAGTCAAACGTTTGCCTCCATTGTGTTCAATACGCCTTCTAGAGCTTGAACTTGATTGCTACTGAAAACACAGAGATGGTAAATATTGTGCAGGGGTCTGCAGAGGCACAATCAATATTCACCTTATGTTAATATACATCTCAGGAAACCACTTAATTGACTTGTTTTAAGAAAAAAAAAACTCTGAAGACCAAAGCCAGAGCCAATGTTTTGATCAGTTTCTAGCCACAGAGAACTGGATCCAAAAACCGTGTTTTCTGAAGCATTCCAAATTTCACTTGGGCCATATTTGATTTTAAGTACACCAGTAATTATTTTTCATTTCCTAATAAGAAAAAACATGGTGGGCATTTTCTGACTGATTAGCTCCAGCTGGACTCCTGTTCTAGCCAGCTCTTTGGGTGGGGCTCTAACTCTACCTGAGGAGGTTGTGGAACACAGATGTGCTCCCACCTGCTGGTTAAGATGCTTCTGGGAGGTAAAGTTGGCATCATCACCTGGATTGTAAACAGGCTTCATCTGGGTTATTTGTGAACCGTTTACAAAGAGGATATGTTCCTCTGATAAAAGGGAAATTTTGACCTTGTAATTGCTTCCTGAATTCATGACTGCACGGTTTTTGTCCGTTTAGTAGTCTCTCTGTTAACAGACAGAACTTATTTACTAGGTGATCCCTCACCACACTAAAACTATACTTCACAGCACAGGTGTCAATGTCCAGTTGGATTTAAAGACCTCTTTAAAACTGTGGTTTGATGAGACACATAGTCTGCCTATTATAGAAAATTTTGATGCTGCTCAAAATAGGGTCTAGCTTCTTTTAAGCCTTTTTAAAGATGTTACCATGATTTGGGATAATTATTTCAGTATTGGCCAGTCTCATGTATTTTAGGACATCAGAGTCATAAACAGGAGATCAAGTTTCTTCCAGCCAATGACTCAACTTTTTCCCTTAGCTACTAAAACATTCCATTTTGACGTGACTTAACTTTGAAAGAAAGTTTGCAGCCCATAAAAAATATTTTACTACAAGATAGAGTAAAATATGTACTCATTATAAAACTCATAACAAAAATAAATTCTGCATATGAAGGACTTTGGTGAATTTGAGCCATAAGACAAAAACAAAAAGGCTAATCACACATTTGCTAAATATTAATTCTCTACTGAGCCATGAAATGGAGCAAAGTTCTAAAGATAAATATTAATGGGGAGTTTCTGCCAATACTATCCAACAGAATACATTATAATAGTAAATATATCAGTGAGAATTTCTTTTCCCTGGAATCAAAATAAGCTAAAACTTCCTTTTAAGAAGAAATCCTTTGCTAGTTTGAATTAATATAACCTCTGTACAGTTGTTTTCCTTTAAACATTGATTATTTAGGACCTATAAAGTCTTCCTAACCTTTTGGTCTTTTGAGAAAGCTCTCTGCACTGTCCCTGTCCGATGCCTGCATGTTGACCTAGTTTTGACGAACATCTTGGTGGTTTTAACAGAAAACTCTTGTATCCTAGATTTTTCTCTACCATTCCATGACATCATTTTAGATAAATCCTTAAAAAGAACAATGAAAAGGATGTTTAAGATTCTACCATTTGGGGCTTCCCTGGTGGCACAGTGGTTGAGAATCTGCCTGCCAATCCAGGGGACACGGGTTCGAGCCCTAGTCTGGGAAGATCCCACATGCCGCAAAGCAACTAGGCCCGTGAGCCACAACTCCTGAGCCTGCGTGTCTGGAGCCTGTACTCCGCAACAAGAGAGGCCACGATAGTGAGAGGCCCGCGCACCGTGATGAAGTGTGGCCCCCACTTGCCGCAACTAGAGAAAGCCCTCGCACAGAAACGAAGACCCAACACAGCCATAAATAAATAAATAAAGTTAAAAAAAAAAGAATGATCCACGCTTTAAAAAAAAAAAAAGATTCTACCATTTTAACAGACTTGTCGTTCTCCTTCTTGATTTATCCACACACAAAAAATTAACTCACATTTCTAGAGGTAATTACTAAATTTATATATTCATAGAAAAACCAGCATACAAGTTGATGATATCACAATTTGATATTTATGAAATGCCAGTTTTCCATAGAAAATCAGCAATTATAACTGGAGTTGTTTATTAACATTTGGAAGAAAATAAATAACAAATGGGCTCACTATTCATTAAAATTCCTCAATAATACAACTGTTTCCATCTCAAAATAGTCCTATATGATGTCCATGTTTTGACTTCAGAGCAACTTACTCTAGTAAGCTGACATTTAAAATAACTCTTGGTAAAATACTCTCATTAGGCTTTTCCTATATTTTCTTAGATGTTTACCAATTTTAGCTGTTTTGTATACGTGTGTGTGTTGATTCAAAGCACAATCTTATTTGCCATCAAGAATCTGATTTACAACGAGGGGAAGATGGCGGAAGAGTAAGACGCGGAGATCACCTTCCTCCCCACAGATACACCAGAAATACATCTACATGTGGAACAGCTCCTACAGAACACCTAGTGAACGCTGGCGGAAGACCTCAGACCTCCCAAAAGGCAAGAAACTCCCCACATACCTGGGAGACGGGATTCAGAGCGCTGCTAAAAGGAGCTCCAGAGACGGGCGCGAGCCGCGGCTAAAAGCGCGGACCCCAGAGACGTGCATGAAACGCTAAGGCTGCTGCTGCCGCCACCAAGAAGCCTGTGTGCGAGCACAGTTGACTATCCACACCCCCCTTCCGGGGAGCCTGTGCAGCCCGCCACTGCCAGGGTCCCGGGATCCAGGGTCAACTCCTCCGGGAGAACGCACGGTGTGCCTCAGGCTGGTGCAACGTGACGCCGGCCTCTGCCGCCGCAGGCCCGCCCCGCACGCAGTGCCCCTCCTTCCCCCCCACCCCCCTTGGCCTGAGTGAGCCAGAGCCCCCGAATCAGCGGCTCCTTTAACCCCGTCCTGTCTGAGCGAAGAACAGACGCCCTCCGGCGACCTACACGCAGAGGCGGGGCCAAATCGAAAGCTGAGCCCCTGGGAGCTGTGAGAACAAAGAAGAGAAAGGGAAATCTCTCCCAGCAGCCTCAGAAGCAGCGGATTAAAGCTCCACAATCAACTTGATGTACCCTGCATCTGTGGAATACATGAATAGACACGAATCATCCCAAATTAGGGAGGTGGACTTTGGGAGCAAGATTTATGATTTTTTTCCCCTTTTCCTCTTTTTGTAAGTGTGTATGTGTATGCTGCTGTGTGAGATTTTGTCTGTATAGCTTTGCTTCCACCATTTGTCCTAGGGTTCTATCCGTACTTTTTTTTTTCCTTAATAATTTTTTATTTTAATAACTTTATTATATTTAATCTTACTTTATTTTATTTTACTTTATCTTCTTTCTTTTTTTGCTTCCTTCCTTCCTCCCTCCCTCCCTCCCTCCTTTCTTTCTTTCTTCTTTCTTTCTTTCTACTTCTACTAATTCCTTCTTTCTACTTTTTCTCCCTTTTATTCTGAGCTGTGTGGATGAAAGGCTCTTGGTGCTGCAGCTAGGAGTCAGTGCTGTGCCTCTGAGGTGGGAGAGCCAACTTCAGGACACTGGTCCACAAGAGACCTCCCAGCTCCACATAATACCAAATGGCAAAAATCTCCCAGAGATCTCCATCTCAACACCAGCACCCAGCTTCACTCAACGACCAGCAAGCTACAGTGCTGAACACCCTATGCCAAACAACTATCAAGACAGGAATACAACCCCACCCATTAGCAGAGAGGCTGCCTAAAATCTTAATGAGTCCACAGACACCCCAAAACACACCACCAGACCTGGATCTGCCCACCAGAAAGACAAGATCCAGCCTCATCCACCAGAACACAGGCACTAGTCCCCTCCACCAGGAAGCCTACACAACCCACTGAACCAACCTTAGCCATTGGGGACAGACACCAAAAACAATGGGAATGACGAACCTGCAGCCTGCAAAAAGGAGACCCCAAACACAGCAAGATAAGCAAAATGAGAAGACAGAAAAACCCACAGCAGATGAAGGAGCAACATTTAACAAGGACCTAGAAGAACTAAAGATGAAACAAAAAATGATGAACAACACAATAAATGAAATTAAAAATACTCTAGATGGGATCAATAGCAGAATAACTGAGGCAGAAGAACAGATAAGTGACCTGGAAGATAAAATAGTGGAAATAACTACTGCAGAGCAGAATAAAGAAAAAAGAATGAAAAGAACTGAGGACAGTCTCAGAGACTTCTGGGACAACATTAAACACACCAACATTCGAATTATAGGGGTTCCAGAAGAAGAAGAGAAAAAGAAAGGGGCTGAGAAAATATTTGAAGAGATTATAGTTGAAAACTTCCCTAATATGGAAAGGAAATAGTTAATCAAGTCCAGGAAGCACAGAGAGTCCCATACAGGATAAATCCAAGGAGAAATATGCCAAGACACATATTAATCCAACTGTCAAAAATTAAATACAAAGAAAACATATTAAAAGCAGCAAGGGAAAAACAACAAATAACACACAAGGGAATCCCCATAAGGTTAACAGCTGATCTTTCAGCAGAAACTCTGCAAGCCAGAAGGGAGTGGCAGGACATATTTAAAGTGATGAAGGAGAAAAACGTGCAACCAAGATTACTCTACCCAGCAAGGATCTCCTTCAGATTTGATGGAGAAATTAAAACCTTTACAGATAAGCAAAAGCTGAGAGAGTTCAGCACCACCAAACCAGCTTTACAACAAATGCTAAAGGAACTTCTCTAGCCAAGAAACACAAGAGAAGGAAAAGACCTACAATAACGAACCCAAAACAATTAAGAAAACGGGAATAAGAACATACATATGGATAATTACCTTAAATGTAAATGGACTAAATGCTCCCACCAAAAGACACAGATTGGCTAAATGGATACAAAAACAAGACCCATATATATGCTGTCTATAAGAGTCCCACTTCAGACCTAGAGACACATACAGACTGAAAGTGAGGGGATGGAAAAAGATATTCCACGCAAATGGAAACCAAAAGAAAGCTAGAGTAGCAATTCTCATATCAGACAAAATAGACTTTAAAATAAAGACTATTAGAAGAGACAAAGAAGGACACTACATAATGATCAAGGGATCGATCCAAGAAGATATAACAATTGTAAATATTTATGCACCCAACATAGAAGCACATAATGATCAAGGGATCGATCCAAGAAGATATAACAATTGTAAATATTTATGCACCCAACATAGAAGCACCTCAATACATAAGGCAAATACTAACAGCCATAAAAGGGGAAATCGACATTAACACATTCATAGTAGGGAACTTTAACACCCCACTTTCACCAATGGACAGATCATCCAAAATGAAAATAAATAAGGAAACACAAGCTTTAAGTGATACATTAAACAAGATGGACTTAATTGATATTTATAGGACATTCCATCCAAAAACAACAGAATACACACTTTTCTCAAGTGCTCATGGAACATTCTCCAGGATAGATCATATCTTGGGTCACAAATCAAGCCTTGGTAAATTTAAGAAAATTGAAATTGTATCAAGTATCTTTTCTGATCACAATGCTATGAGACTAGATATCAATTACAGGAAAAGATCTTTAAAAAATACAAACACATGGAGGCTAAACAATACACTACTTAATAACGAAGTGATCACTGAAGGAATCAAAGAGGAAATCAAAAAATACCTAGAAACAAATGGAGACACGATGACCCAAAACCTATGGGATGCAGCAAAAGCAGTTCTAAGAGGGAAGTTTATAGCAATACAATCCTACCTTAAGAAGCAGGAAACATCTTGAATAAACAACCTAACCTTGAGCCTAAAGCAATTAGAGAAAGAAGAACAAAAAAAACCCAAAGTTAGCAGAAGGAAAGAAATCATAAAAATCACATCAGAAATAAATGAAAAAGAAATGAAGGAAACAATAGCTAAGATCAATAAAACTAAAAGCTGGTTCTTTGAGAAGCTAAACAAAATTGATAAACCATTAGCCAGACTCATCAAGAAAAAAAGAGAGAAGACTCAAATCAATAGAATTAGAAATGAAAAAGGAGAAGTAACAACTGACACTGCAGAAATACAAAAGATCATGAGAGATTACTACAAGCAACTCTATGCCAATAAAATGGACAACCTGGAAGAAATGGACAAATTCTTAGAAATGCACAACCTGCCAAGACTGAATCAGGAAGAAACAGAAAATATGAACAGACCAATCACAAGCACTGAAATTGAAACTGTGATTTAAAATCTTCCAACAAACAAAAGCCCAGGACCCGATGGCTTCACAGGTGAATTCTATCAAACATTTAGAGAAGAGCTAACACCTATCCTTCTCAAACTCTTCCAAAATATAGCAGAAGGAGGAACACTCCCAAACTCATTCTACAAGGCCACCATCACCTTGATACCAAAACCAGACAAGGATGTCACAAAGAAAGAAAACTACAGGCCAATATCACTGATGAACATAGATGGAAAAATCCTCAACAAAATACTAGCAAACAGAATCCAACAGCACATTAAAAGGATCATACACCATAATCAAGTGGGGTTTATTCCAGGAATGCAAGGATTCTTCAATATACGCAAATCAATCAATGCGATAAATCATATTAACAAATTGAAGGAGAAAGACCATATGATCATCTCAGTAGATGCAGAGAAAGCTTTTGACAAAATTCAACACCCATTTATGATAAAAACCCTGCAGAAAGTAGGCATAGAGGGAACTTTCCTCAACATAATAAAGGCCATATATGACAAACCCACAGCCAACATCGTCCTCAATGGTGAAAAGCTGAAAGCACTTCCACTACGATCAGGAACAAGACAAGGTTTCCCACTCTCACCACTCTTATTCAACATAGTTTTGGAAGTTTTAGCCACAGCAATCAGAGAAGAAAAGGAAATAAAAGGAATCCAAATTGGAAAAGAAGAAGTAAAGCTGTCACTGTTTGCAGATGACATGATACTCTGCATAGAGAATCCTAAAGATGCTACCAGAAAATTACTAGAGCTAATTAATGAATTTGGTAAAGTAGCAGGATACAAAATTAATGCACAGAAATCTCTGGCATTCCTATACACTAAGGATGAAAAATCTGAAAGTGAAATAAAGAAAACGCTCCCATTTACCATTGCAACACAAAGAATAAAATATCTAGGAATAAATCTACCTAAGGAGACAAAAGACCTGTATGCAGAAAATTATGACACTGATGACAGAAATTAAAGATGATACAAATAGATGGAGAGATATACCATGTTCTTGGATTCGAAGAATCAACATGGTGAAAATGACTCTACTACCCAAAGCAATCTACAGATTCAATGCAATCCCTATCAAACTACCACTGGCATTTTTCACAGAACTAGAACAAAAAATTTCACAATTTGTATGGAAACACAAAGACCCCAAATAGCCAAAGCAATCTTGAGAAAGAAAAATGGAGCTGGAGGAATCAGGCTCCCTGACTTCAGACTATACTACAAAGCTACAATAATAAAGACAGTATGGTACTGGCACAAAAACAGAAATGTAGATCAATGGAACAGGATAGAAAGTGCAGAGATAAACCCATGCACATATGGTCACCTTGTCTTTGATAAAGGAGGCAGGAATGTACAGTGGAGAAAAGACAGCCTCTTCAGTAAGTGGTGCTGGATCAATAAAAGATCAATAAAACTAAAAGCTGGTTCATCTCACACCAGTCAGAATGGCCATCATCAAAAAATCTAGAAACAATAAATGCTGGAGAGGGTGTGGAGAAAAGGGAACACTCTTGCACTGCGTGTGGGACTTTGAATTGGTACAGCCACTATGGAGAACAGTATGGAGGTTCCTTAAAAAACTACAAATAGAGCTGCCATATGACCCAGCAATCCCACTACTGGGCATATACCCTGAGAAAACCATAATTCAAAAAGAGTCATGTACCAAAATGTTCATTGCAGCTCTATTTACAATAGCCCGGAGATGGAAACAACCTAAGTGTCCATCATCGGATGAATGGATAAAGAAGATGTGGCACATATATACAATGGAGTATTACTCAGCCATAAAAAGAAACGAAATTGAGCTATTTGTAATGAGGTGGATAGACCTAGAGTCTGTCATACAGAGTGAAGTAAGTCAAGAAAGAGAAAGACAAATACCGTATGCTAACACATATATATGGAATTTAAGGAAAAAAAAAAGTCATGAAGAACCTAGGGGTAAGACAGGAATAAAGACACAGACCTACTAGAGAATGGACTTGAGGATATGGGGAGGGGAAGGGTAAGCTGTGACAAAGCGAGAGAGAGGCATGGACATATATACACTACCCAACGTAAGGTAGATCGCTAGTGGGAAGCAGCCGCATAGCACAGGGAGATCAGCTCGGTGCTTTGTGACCACCTGGAGGGGTGGGATAGGGAGGGTGGGAGGTAGGGAGACGCAAGAGGGAAGAGATATGGGAACATATGTATATGTATAACTGATTCACTTTGTTATAAAGCAGAAACTAACACACCATTGTAAAGCAATTATACTCCAATAAAGATGTAAAAAAAAAAAAAATCTGATTTATTACCCAAGATTGTGGGTGAGATACTGAAATGGAATTAGCACAAATCTTTTTCGTTAATTATGTATGTATGTATGTATATATGCGTAAACCCATCTAGTCATTTTGCTCGCGTTTCAAGAACAGAAGTAGGTCAGAGAGTATGGGTGAATTGATATGCAGAAACACATCAGCATCCCTGGGGAAAGAACCTCAGGGTGCATAAGGATGGGCGCATTTACTGGTTCACAGTTCTAAGAAGGAAGTAAGTAGTACATTCTTTATCATCCCAAACTACTAAGTTTTCTAAAGAGAATATTAAATTTCCCAAAATCACCCTTTTGTTCCATCCTTCAGAAGCTTTTCAGGTTTTTGGTTTGTTTGTTGTTGTTGTTTTGCCCCCTCTCAATGTAACCGGGTTTTAGACAGCCATCTCTCTTGCCAAGGCTCCCTTCAGCCGTGCTAAGAGAGCTATTGTAAGATGTCAGTTTCTAGCCAGTATGTTTTTAGGTGTTGGGTTGTAGCTTTTGAAGGAAGAAAGGAAACGATGTGCAAATAAAACAGGTTTAGGTAGATTGTTTTCTTAGAAAACGACAGCTGTCAGGTGTTGAAGAAGTCGCTGTGTTGAAGAATTTAGGGTGAAAATAAAGAATGTGTAAAAGCATGCCACCAAGATCGTGGGCTGTAATGGGCTCAAAGATCAGCCCTTCTGAGCTTTACCAGCAATACCCACAGGATGTCTCTTTGATTACCTGTAGGTAAGTGAATTATTCATTCTGGCATCCCCAATGCACTTGAGTCATAAACATGGATTTTGTGTCTTCTAAGATTTGGAAGAAACTGTAAAGGACAGCCAGCCTAAACTTCTACACAATCTCTTCTTCCTTGTCCCTGACAAATAATTATTTAGCTTTTTCTTCTTAAATACATTAGATATTACTATCCATACTCATTGCCAAATATCCAAATAACTGTTTTTCATACAATATGTTCTTAAAGAAGAAAAATATGTTCCCACGATCTCACCACCTGGATTAACGTTGGGTGCATAGCTATCTATTTATAGACACATATAAAACCATACTATAAGGTTTGTTCTGTAATTCATTTGTTTAATCTACTACATATCGCGAAACTCTTTCTCTTCCAATAAGTATTTATGTAGTCACTTTATAGCCTGTATAGTGTGTGGACGTACCATAACACCATAACGTATTCAGCGAAATCCTTTATTGTTAAGTAAATATATTATTCCATATTCCTGACATTTCAAACATCGGAATTATGATCATACATCTTTGAAAACCTTTCCAGTCATTTCTTTGAAAACATTTCTGGTTGCTCAGCTTCATTTTGAACTTTTCTAGTGGTGGGAAGTTTTGTATATCCCAAGGCAAACTTTTTCATTGTTGGACAGGTCCAATTCAAATAAAAGCTACTTTTTATTCTCATGGAATAAGTCTAATTCCACTTTGGGGCTAGAGCTTTTCACATACTTGATGACAGCTAAAAATTATAATTTCTCAAAAAATATGCTTCCTACATTTCCCACTTCCTGTTGACCCTTCTCCGGGTATTCCCTGATAGTTCCTCCTCTCTTTAGACAGTTTAAAGTATAAGGTAGAGCTACACAGATGTTGTACATTTTCATAGGTTTCAAATGTTGTGTGATTTCAACTGATGTTCAAAACGACCCAAAAGGCCATCTTCAATTTTTAGGCTTGGGTGGATGTGGCAGAGGTTGCTAGTTTTTCCCCACTATCCATTCTCTTCTCCCTTAGTGACAGAAGACAGCTTTATGACCAAATACAAAATTACATTTCCCAACCTCCTTTGCAGCTAGTTGTGGGAATTACCGACATTCTGGGCAATAGGATGTAATTGGAAGTGTTCTGTGGAATTCCAGCTTAATGGGAGTTGACTCAGCTGGCATGAACATCCCTTTTGTTCTTTCCCTTTCTTACTTCCAACACACGATGGCTGGGACCTCACCAGCCCTCTTGGACTATGAGGTAATCTTGTGGTTGGAAATCATGTCTGAGAATAGCAAAACTGAAAGCTAAAAGAAGCCTAGTGTCTAATAACCATGAACCTTCCATACCCGGGCTGAGCTGCCTAATTTCCAGACTTCTTTCAGGTGTGAGAGAAGTAAATTTATGTTTTATGTAAGCCACTGCTATTTCTGCTGTTGTTTTTTTTTTTATAGTTTTACTTTTTTTACTAATTGCTTAATGCAATTCCTAAGACATACAGGGGTCATACCCACTAGTGCTAATAGAGAATAATTATTAGTTATTCCTGCCCTACCAGGATCTTGCCTGAATATATGACAAACTCTTAACAGACAAAAAGAATGACCCTGTCAACAAAAAAAAACCCATATAAAGTACATATAATCAAAGTATATATAATCAATTGTTTTGGAGATAAATTTCTTGATTTGTGTGATAATCCAGATAACCTTGTATTCAGCTAACACCCTCGCCTGGTATATACCAAACACTCAGAATTGATCATACATTTGATAGTCTACTTGGAAACTAACAAATTCTTTTTAATCCTCTCCGTAATTGTCAGCAGAAGGATGGTTTGGTTGTAACAAAGACAGAGGCTGAAGTGAAGGTCAAAGAGATGAGCTTAAAGAAGAAATGGGCTGATGTCCATGGTCTCATTAGTCTGTGTAATGTATGACTATTTCTTAGAAGGCAATGAGTATAAACACACATGCAAAAAGAAAGATTCGGATGGAGATAGTATGGAGGAGCAAACAAAAGAGAATCTTGCCAGTTATCCCATGACTCCAGGTACTAGGCAGCCACAAAACCTTCGTTCCCCTATGTCATGGTCCTCCTTTCTTTTTGCCTCTTCCTTGGCCACAGTGAGACATAGAGTGTGGAAAAATATATGGGGCCATGATTGTAAGCATTGCTCAACAACCGGAAGAGGACTCAAGATAGAAGGGAAGGAAGAAAAGCCCTAAATCATCTTCTCATGGTCATAGAGAACAGTGGGGTTTGCTGTTTGCAACAACTATCATTAATATATATCCTTGGGTGTGATTTCCATTTTAAATCGCTTTTTGTAGTATGCAGAAATTGAATGATATTAACATAGTCAATTTAAATGTAAGATAACAATGATGGCTATAATTCAAACAGCAATGTCATAAAGCCATGTTAAATTAATTTTTTAAACATAGATTTAAATTTCATTCAGTGTATACTTTTTAAAAGAGTTACAAATTCTTTCAGAAAACACCTATGGAAGTTTTGAATTTGAGGCTAGAAGAATTATTATTAAAGATCTGCCAACAGAGCAATTATCAATGAATTTTAATGACATTAATGGTAGTCATTTCCAGCTGGGAAACTTACAGGAAGACAGATATTTACCTTTTTCCCCAAAAGTCAAGAAGAAATTAAAGGCTTCTGATAGTCATGGGAAGTGGCTTTGGGGTGAGATTCTATCTTAGGTAATTTCTCTTTTTGCTTTAGTTACATAGAAAAAGCAAAGGAAGAATGGTAAAGGAGAAAATACTCAAGGGAACTCTTTCCTTGGAAAGCTCTTAAGGAAGTAGTAACAGAAATTATCCCAGCTAAAGTACCCAGCCACCCCACACAGAATCAACAATGGCCCTAGACACCCAATGTAACCAGCAAGGACTTCATATGCCTCAAGATGGACTTCAGCTGTTACCTAGAAAACAAGGAAAATTGAATGGTAACCATTATCCAGTGCATAGTCATGGAGTTTATTCAAAAAGTTTGCTAGTGAGAATTATTTACGTAGCAATTAAATGTACTCTAGATTCACCTATTTCAAATAAAAAGTGGGGGGAGTATTCACTAGTTTTGTGATTACTTAAAATGGTTAGGATAAAGAAGGAAGCAAAAGACCGCTGTTCTCATTGTAAAAATAACAACAACACACCTGAAAATTTGAAAATTACGCTTGTCAATGGGGCTAGCAAAGAACAGAGGAAGCAAGGAAGCCTGGATTAGTTGAGCTCCAGAGAGAAACGCGCACTACAAGGGTGAGAAGAGAATGGTAGACGCTTCCACCTCTGGGGGCAGATGCCTGATCTGTGGACGATAGATGGAGAAGTTGTCATAGATTCACCATAGATGAGGAGACTTCGCAGGGACATTCTGACAGTCTGGGCTGGCAGAAAGGATTCGAATCTCAAAAAGACTCAAATGCAAACTGCCTGACAATTCTTCTCTTCCCATCCCTACCTAACCCTACTCTGAATTATGCAAAGAAAGGTAATGAAGAAGGGCTTGAAATCAGAGAAATCACATAGTCTTGCACTTGCCCCACAGGAGATGAATCCAAAGGTCAACTAAAAATATCTGAAACTGCTGGGCAACTCCCTCCCTGCTTAAATACTGACAAGATGTAAACCACAGTGGTGGCACAGGAGTCTGGGGGTTGGGCTAATCACAGGTGATATCAATCTAATTAAAAGTTGCAGCCTGGCTCCTGCTCAACTCAGCTCTGGGAGAAATATGAGTGAATTGGCCTTAGTCTAAGGACCAGGTGGAGGAAAGGTTTCAAATGTTCTGGGGAGTGAGTAAAACAAACAAGAAAACTTCTCCTCAGTTCCCACTGTTTATTATATACAAGGTTCAGAGTACAATACAAACTTATAAGACTTGAGAATAAATAAGAAAATGTGAACTATATTAAAAGGAAAAACATTCAATAAAAACAGATATGGGGGGCTTCCCTGGTGGCGCAGTGGTTGAGAGTCCACCTGCCGATGCAGGGGACACGGGTTTGTGCCCCGGTCCAGGAAGATCCCACATGCCGTGGAGCGGCTGAGCCCGTGAGCCATGGCCGCTGAGCCTGCACGTCCGGAGCCTGTGCTCCGCAACGGGAGAGGCCACAACAGTGAGAGGCCCGCGTACCGGGAAAAAAAAAAAAAAAAAAAAAACAGATATGGGAATTTGCAGAAGACTTTATAGATTTTCTTTTAATAAATTTATTTATTTATTTTTGGCTGCATTGGGTCTTCATTGCTGCATGCAGGCTTGCTCTAGTTGTGGCGAGTGGGGGCTACTCTTCATTGCAGTGCACAGGCTTCTCATTGCAGTGGCTTGTTGTGGAGCACAGGCTCTAGGTGCACGGGCTTCAGTGGTTGTGGCACATGGGCTCAGTAGTTGTGGCACAGAGGCTTCATTGCTCTGTGGCATGCGGGATCTTCCCAGACCAGGGCTCGAACCCGTGTCCCCTGCATTGGCAGATGGATTCTTAACCACTGTGCCATCAGGGAAGTCCCCAGAAGAAGACTTTAAAACAACATAACATATACCAGGAATTTGCAGAAAAATATGGATATAATGGAGAAAGATAAGCATTATTGCAGGAGAACAATAAAACTACTTTTTTAAACACCAAAGGAAAACGCTAGAATTGAAAAATGTAATATCTGAAATTTTTTAAAAAGCCATTGGACAGACTTTACAGCAGATCAGACACTGCAGAAGAAAACATCCACGACCTTGAAGACGGGTCAATAGAAATTATTCAAACTGAGTCAGAAAAAGAAAACAGCTTAAAGAAGAATCAGCAGAGCACCAGTCACTTCTAGGACACCAAATGGACTAACACATATGACTTCAAGTTCTGGATGTATTCACATACATAACATTAAAAAATGAAGGTAGATTTTGGGGGAGGATACACGGGACTGCCTTGTATATATATTTTTGGAACATCCTGTAAATCTATAATTATTTCAAAAGAAAAAGAAACAAAGGGAAGAAATGAAGGTTAAATAAAGACATTTTCAGATAAACAAAAGCCAAGAGAATTTTGCAGCAGCACATCCACACTACAAGAAATGCAGAGAAAGTTCTTCAGGGTAAAAGGAAATAATACCATGGAAATATGAATATACACAAAGGAAGAAAGAAGCCCAGAAATAGTAAATATGTGAACACATATAAAAGATTATTTTCCTCTTTTCTGAATTTCTTAATTTCTTTAAAAAGCAACTTACTGTTACAAACACAAACATTAATAATGATTATGGAGTTAATAACATATCTAGGAGGCAAATATATGATAACAGTAGCAAAAAAGGTAGTAGTAAATATGCCACCCCAAAATATCTCTCTGACATGAGGATTATTTCGAACTGAAAATGATTAAGGCCCAAAAGACTCAGGAAGAAACTTTGACTATCCCCCTAACTGCCTAAAATAATTTAGACAGAGATCCTGTCCCCAAAATAGAGCTATCACCAGAGATACTTGTAAAGAACAAGGGCTAGGTGTGGTGGGGGAAATTTGGCAGGGTCTAGAAATCAGAGCCCACTCTGTGTCCCACTGTCTCTGCATGGCCCAGCAAGTATTTGTTTACCAAACATTTGCTTTTCCATCTCCACATGAATTGCCTTCCTCCCCCTTGAAGTCTCAAACCACTACCCCCAACAACCTCTTTTATCTTTAGCTGAAGATGTTATTTAAAGTGAGGGTTTCAGCAGTTTTGGAGAGTTATTCAGTTTCCCTGGGTCTCTCCCATTTATATATGTTATTACACTTTGTTTGATTTTCTCCCATTAATCTCTCTCATGTCATTTTAATTCTTAGACCAGCCAGAAGAACCTAGAAGGGTAGAGGAAAATTTTTTCCTCCCAGCATCAGTAGGACTGGAGGACTGGATGGCAATACCTGAGTCAGACCAAAATCCTGACACAGATTAGTGATAGAATAGTGAGTTATGAAGACTGCAGCTATCTGCACGTCACATTAGGTTAGAACAAGAGCATCTGATAAATCTTGATGTGTTTGCTAACTGTTCTACCTCTCAGGTGGTAGAATAAGCAATGAAGGAAACTACAATTCTGAAATTAATAATGACCAATAAAGCTTCATGAATTGAAAGTGACAGAAATCTTAGAAGACAGTGACATTTGTGATAATAACAGAAGTGGAGAACACTGGATGGTCAGAATCATTGCAGCCTTGCTATTCTAAGTGTGGACTTCGGACCAGTAAACAATAGCTTCGCCTGGAAACTATCAGAAATGCAGGATCTAAAGCCCCAACACAGGTCTATGGAATCAGAATCTGCATTTAACAAAATCCCAGGTAATTCCCATTCAAGTTAAAGTTTGAGAAGCACTGCTCTGGGATACTTCATAAAATGCAGATTCCTGAGTTCCCTGGAAGAACTATTGAATCACTTACTGAGAAGATGAAGCCTACAAATCTGAACGTTTGCTAAGCTCCCCAGGTTATACTCTGTGCCCTAGTACTTGGCTACCATTGTCATAAAACTAGAATTGTCGTAAATAAATTCCTGGAATTAAAAAAAAAAAGTTTCCAAAGTAAAATATTAATAGATACCGGCAGCCCTACTATATCACCCCCTTGGAAATTCATGTCTTGGGAAATCATTCAGGAAAAAGTGTCTGAAAATATTTGAATCCAGCGTTCCTTAGATGTATTCAATCAGGGAATACTTCTTCTACTCACTCCCCACAACAATAGAAGCTCATGGAATTACCCCATGGAACTTCATTTTTCTGTGGACCCCACTTTGGGAAATGTGGCCTTAAGTGTCAATATGTTTTGCTTCTGGACACTCAGAGAAAAATCAGGAACGATTGCCATGCCTCGAGACTACAAAAGGAAAGCTGGTTCAGAACTGAGAATACCCAAATACACATAAATCAATGGGTAGCTCTGCAAATTGTAGCAATACTAAGGCAAGGTTGGGGAGTCAGCACAGCTAGAGAGGGCTTCTCCTAGAGGCTCAAATCTAAAAGATGGATCGAAGGGCATAGGACCAAGGATAAAACTTTAAGGATAATCACAGCAGAGACTAAAGACTAGAAGGGGCTGAAACCCGCCAAAATGGTTAAGGACAACTATTGTCTAGTGATGAATCTGGTGTAGTAGAGAGAACACTAACAAGGCAGAGAGATGACTGCTCTCATATTTGCTCTGCCACTAGTCCCCTGGGGACCTCCAGAGAACCCCTATCCTAGGAGGACCTTGCCATTAAACAAGAGACTCAGGGTCACTTATCTCTCAAAGTTCCCTATTCTTGTCTCTCAGTGTTACTCAAACCATGCTCAAACCCATCACATTTTTTTTCCCTTATTGGACTTTTGTGGGAACCAACACCAAAGGAGCTGGATGCTTACCGTGTCTGGAAGCTCCCCTTAGTCTACAATCATAGAACAAAGACTTAAGTAGGTTGATGGCATCTTCTCATTCTACATACCTCCATGATATCATTTCTTTTGTAGCTGATTCTTTTTTTTTTCTCCCCCCTGAGAAAGGAAGATGGATTAAAGCTACATTACAGGACAGGATACTTTCCGATAGTTCATACAGTTGAAAATCTACAAAGCTAAAACTTTTGGAAAACAGTAAAAAGCTTGCATTGCTCTTCCTGAAATTAGAAAATTGTTAGAGGAGCTTCAATTCTTGCTTTTGAGATTTCATAATGCAGACAGTAGCCCGACTGCTTATTTCATTAATTTTGGGGGTATGATATTATCATATTCATGAAGAAACCGTAAAATACAAATGTAAAGAATGAGACCTAGCAGTTCTGCTGTGCAATCAGATGCTGTGATATCGTCAATACAGAAATTCAACCTATGTTTTTTCAAACACTCTCAATAGGCCCCGACTCCACATCTTTACCCAAGTAAAAAGCCTGCATATAATAGCTTATAAAGACAAACAATCTCCTGAATGATACGAAGCACTTATAGACCACAATATAATGTAATTTTATTGCCAGGTTAACTAATAAATAAAATTTTTAAAATAATTATGTGCTTAAATATTTTTATGGGGGATTGAAACCAGGAATTTAGACTATTAGACCTGCAAGAAAACTGTTAGAAATTAACTAAGCAGGGTTGCAAAGTGGCAGCCAGCAGTCACGTACTAGCCACTGACACATTTATTTGGCTATTATTTGCTTGAGATGGGCAATGCTTTCTAAAAGGCAGTGTAACTAGTGAATCTTGCAGTGGGATTGCTATAAACAGCTTAGTACCTGTTGTCCTACACCTTGCTTGACTCAATATTTAACTACCTAAATAAACTCTTCAAGCATTTGAGTTTGAAACTCTCCTCCCTAGTCAAGATTTTCAAAGCTAGAAGGCACTTTAGAAATAATCTAATTCTTTGAAAAAGAATAGATATATGCATATGTATAATGGAATCACTTTGCTCTATACCTGAAAGTAACACAACATTGTAAATCAACTATAGTCCAATATAAAATTTAAAAAACAATTTTTTAAGAAATAATCTAATTCAATGAATTCACAGCTGTTGATGGACCAACAAAAGGGTTGGAACCTTTTATATTGTCAAACCAAGACAATTGTTTTCTTCAAAAATACTATCTATATCACCACGCTATCATAAAATACAATTATCTTTATAATAAAAAATAGAACATTCATTTCCAAGAAAAGGCGCTTAGCAATCTTCCAGTTACAAATATATAATGATGTAGATATAATGTTATCTTTTTTTTTTTAATTCGACACTCACTGACCAATGAAAAATTCCTTACAGACTGACGCTGCCTCTCACACTAGTGTCTGGAAGGCACTGACCTGGCTCAACATTTTATTTTAGAAATGAGGATATGGTTTCTATGTTGTTCCTAAAGTTGCATGGCTGGTAAAAGCCAAAGCCAGATTCATCACCCAGCTTTCCAGTGCCAAGACTAAAGTTTCTTAACATTATCAGTGGCCGGAAGGCACTGTGTCATAAGGCTTCTCTGGAGTCAGTTTGAACCCAGTAAAATCCTGGCTTGTATAACCTTGTGGCAAGTTAATAACCGTCCCTATGCTCCTAGCCCAGTGCCTTCCACATTGAAGAAGTTCATTTATTTGAGTTCTTTGTCTGTATCTTCCCATTCTTCCACGTGCAAGTTGCTGCATTTGAGACACGATTTCCCAGCTAAGTCTATGGGATGTGTCATATGGAAGATGACCAGGGGCCAGCTGGTGACACTTATATTTCCCTCTACAATCCTCACAAAGCCAGGCCGGCTTGTTCTCTCCCCAAGGTCAGCCCCAGAAAGGGGCTGTGGGTTTACAGTAAAGAAAACAAACTGGTGGCCAAAAAATTAATTGGAAATCAAATTAAGTCTTTACTGTCATCTGGAAGTGCCAAGGAAAGGACTCATAAGCCACAGCAAATCTTTGTGAAATCCTCTTTCCCTCTCCGCACCCCTGCCTTCCCATGAGAGCTACTTGTGCCAGAGCTGATCCTACTGCTCCTTCCTTCTCATCTCTCCAAAACCCACCCTCCGATTTAGCCAGAGCATCTTTCTAGCTCTTTTTTTTTTCTACTCTCTTTGGCCTTCTTTTTCTTTTTTTCCCCTTTTCAATGAGTAATCCTCTCCATCTTCAATATAAATCCCATTGGGGCTTCCCTGGTGGCGCAGTGGTTGAGAGTCCGCCTGCCGATGCAGGGGACACGCGTTCGTGCCCCGGTCCAGGAAGATCCCACATGCCGCGGAGCGGCTGGGCCCGTGAGCCATGGCCGCTGAGCCTGCGCGTCCGGAGCCTGTGCTCCGCAATGGGAGAGGCCACAGCAGTGAGAGGCCCGCGTACCGCAAAAATAATAATAATAATAAAATATAAATCCAATTAACTGCCTTTCCTCTTCAATTTCCTCCTCACTCCTTACCCTGATTGACATGATCAGGCCAAGACTTGGGCTCCTTAGAAGCTAGAGGGGATGTGGGCTGTGGACAACCATTATTTAATAGTTGGTGTCCCTACCACATATTTAGTCACCATACATTTATGCTACAAAGGTACTTTGTATTGTCATAGTTAAATTCTTTATATTAGCAAATATATAGGAAATATTATTATTTGCATTTTACAGAGTAAGGAACCAAATAAAGAAGAGATGTAACTGATTGCCTGAGGTCACACAAGTCATTTGAACAAGACACATTTAGAGTAAATGGTTACTTTTTCTTGTCCCCGTCTTCGAAAACATTTTCAACAGTAAATATTTGTCAACCATAAGTATTTACTGAGGACTTACTACATTCCAGGCACATTTCTAGAGAAAATAGGGATAAATAAGACAGATATGATCCCTGCACCCACGGAGACCATTATTATAGATGGAAGGGGGAACATATTCTCGTAGAGAATGGGGAGTACACAGATAAATGAATAAGTGTTCAGATAATGAGGAGTGCTGTAAAGAAAACAGAACAGAGTGATATGATGGCCGGTAAGATGTGTGGGTAAGCTGGTGACTAATTAGGTCTGTATGGCCCAGGAAAGCCTTCCTGGAGATGAAGAGTTGAGATCAGATCATTCTAGGAGAGGAACAGCAAGAATGAAGGTTCCTCAGACTGGAGAGAGGGGAACTGTGGAGGGGGAAGGGAGCTTTGTGTGTTTGTAAAACAGATAGAAAGCCAGTGCCAGTGGAGATTGGAGTGAGGTTGGCAGTGGACACGGCACGAAAGGTGGTCTGGGTCTAGGTCGTGCAGAGACTTACAGGCTGGGCTAGGAGTTGCAATTTATTCTAAGTATGATGGAAAGCAATTGGAAGACTTTAAGGGGAAATGTGATCTGATTATTTTTATAAAAGCCATCAGGCTATGTTGAAAAAGGATTTGAGGGAGGCTGCTTAGAAGGGTATTGCTATGATTCTAGCAGTATACGCAGTTGCTTAGACAAGGGTAGTAGCTGTGGAGGTTGGGAAAAGTAGACCTATTCGGGGCATATTTTTAAGAAGAGCAAATAAATCTTGCTGAGCAACTGGATGTGGGGGTGAAAACATGATGATTCCTAAGTGTTTGCATTTAGCAACTGGTGGATGGAGAGTTGGGCCATTTCCCGAGACAGGGAAGAATAGTTCAAATTATAGAGATGTGGGCAGAATCAAGTCTCTGCTTTACTGGCGTTACACTTGAGATGCCTAGCAGGCAGGTAGAGATGCAAAATGGCATTGAGGAGTCTGTCGTGGTGAAGGTAAGTACGCGGCTTTCTCTGCCCAGAATACCTTCCTCCTCTTCTTCATCAATTTCCTACTCACCCTTCACGTTCATTCAAATGCACCTCTCTGGAAGTTAGCCTCTTTCTCCTCTACGGTTTATTTCAGCACTGAACATGGGGAGAAGTGAATGGTTTCAAGAACAATTTAAGGAAATAAAGATCAGCAGGACATAGTGATCATTTGATATGAAGGTGTGCAGATGTCAACAGTGACTCCCTGGATGCTGGCTTGTCCAACGGTGTGAATGGTGGTGGCATTCACTCGCTAGAGAAAACTAGAGAGCTATGGGATTTAGGAAGATGAAGGAAGAGCCACAGGCACCATTTTTATAATGTTGAATTTCAGGGAGACCTGAGCCATCCATGTGGAGTTGAGGAGTAGGCAGTTGGATATTGGGGTCTGCCCAGGAGAAAGGTCACTGTTGAAGACTTAATACTCAGTCATGAATTACATGGATAGGAATTGGACCAAGGGCAGGAATGAGACCTTAAGGGTAAGAGAGAACTTAGGGTAAGGAGAATAGAGGCCAGGATCAAGTACTGAGGAGATCCAACATGGAAAGTTCAGTTAAAAGATGGTAGGTCTGAAATGGGAATTGAAAGAACATCCAGGGAGACAGGAAGAGAACTAGGAAATGTTGTATCCCAGAAACCAAGGGGAGACAGCTTTTCAGGAAAAAGGAATTAGTCAATAGTGTTAAGTGCTGCAAAGAATTAGCTACTAATCAACAAACCTATTCTATCTGTGTGTATCGTGTGCTGGAGACAGGTCACAACTCACCAGAGCCAGATGTGCACATCTCTTCCCATCTTCACATGTTCATAGCTTGAAATGGCCACGGTGGGAGTATTTACACCGTGGAAATCAGCAAACCCTACAAATCAGGGCCTCTTCCTCCCCACCCGTCCACTCCAGAGAGCTGACTGTTAAATATTTACCAACATAACACTGACTAAGGACATATATTAGAATCATGGTTGGGGGCGCTTTTTAAATATAACCGTGCCTGAGCCCCATTCCAAGATGTCCTAATTTATTTGCCTTGGAGTGTGCTCTGGGCAACAGCATTTTTTAAACACTCCTTGGGTGTTTAATTATACATCCAGAATCATGGATCTTTAAAGAATAAAACAACCGTGTGTTTGGTGCTCATAGAATATCACATTGATGTCTAGAAAGCAATAAAATAAGTTAGTCAATAAGAAATAGTCTAGGATTCTAGCTAAGCGGGACCAGAAGGTACCACAAGTCTGAACAGACATTGTGTAAAGTCACATTGCTAAGGGTCAAAGCATGTCCAGGGGAACGGGGAACAAGTGCTGTGGGTCCAGGCAGGCATGGTTCAGAATCTTTTCTCCAGTCTTCTTGCCACAGAATAGAGCCTGAAGAAGACAAGGTCACCTCACAAAGGAGAGCAGAGCCCAGCTAAGAGACAAAGGGAAATTTCCACCCAAAGCACCTGGAAGCCAGTTCCACCCCTGGGCTTTACAGGAGCCAATAAATTTCCTTACACTTTGGGATTTTCTGTTACTTGCCGCTGAAAGAGACCCTTTTCATTCAGATGGGTATGACATAGGCTCTCCATCCTAATCCTGTCATTACTGAGGAAGGAATCTTATTATGAACAAAAATGATGCCTACCTATGGCATGGGTGATCGATAATAATTGCAATTCCTGATGTGTAATGTCAGAGAAAGACCCTAAATATTCAATATTCTTATCTCTTCTGTTCTTGAATCAAGCTTTGTCTTTTTCTTTTTTCTTTTTTTTTTTTGTCTTAAGCTGGCAATATTTCCTATTGATTTATAAATAAATATCTGTGACATTTATGCTACCTAATACTGATAAGTACACGTAGGACTCAGACTTTACCCTATAATGAAGTGAAAGTTTTAAAGAAAAGTTAGATATATTTTTATTTTGGATAGATGAGATAAGCCAATGAATCAAGAAGTCTCCCTACCGTTAGCACTCCTGTCATGTCTCCTACTAAATTCAAAATATCCCATATTTCAGGGGTTTTTTTAGGTAAGTATTTATAGTTTATTTCAAGAGGAGTGAACAAGGCAACTTGAAAGATCACCTTTACTGCTTTCAGAATTCAAGGTAATTTTAAAAGAGGTGAATGGAAGGGAAAAGAGCCTCTTAATCAATTAGTCAAGAGACCACAATATACTTTAGAATTAAAATTACCCAGACATGTGAGAGGATCCAAGTAGAGTCTCATTTATATCATTAAAGAGGTTCTGCAGCTATTTAAATGCATAAGAGGGTAACAGTTCTAATGGAACAACAATAAAGTGATTAAGATTATGTAGAAGTAGGTAGGACCAATATCCCTTCAAGTGGCGGAGATTTTTAATGAGGCAGAAGAATGGCTTTCACTACCTGGTTTATTTTCCAATTTAAATGATTCTTGTGGACAACACTATAATGTAGAGAAGAGAGTTGTCCTATTGTTTTGTCCAAACAAAACAATTTCTTTTTGTTTTCTTCCATAGGTAGTATATTCTTTAGTTTGGTTTTATAAAAGGCTATATTACCTTAAATCAACACACATATTAACAGAACCTTCAAACTCCTGTAGATAATTTTTTCATAGTCAGAGGAGAATGACATGTAAAATTATGGTAACACAGGGAAAAATAAGTCCCTTTTTCTAAAGCTTTATCAATATTGGGAGTAAGAATATTATTTTCCTAACCCCCCCGCAAAAGCTATAAAATAGTTATGGGATTGGCTTATTATTTTTATAGTCAATTTTTATTTCTTGTCATATCAGCTTGCTGATCCTACGATATTTTCAGTGCAAAACAGAGAAGTGGCGATCAACGTTTGGGTAACTTGAACCTATGCTAGATGGCTCATTGATTATTGGACGTAAGACAATTTGAAGTTCTCTTTCTCTAACAGGATGATATGAACGTGGATTTCTTCCTGCTGCTCTAAGAATGGACTGGGATCATAGAATTTAACATTCACTTTTGTGGATATTATAAAAGAACCTTAGGAACGTTGAGGGAAAGAATTACTTTTCTTTTCTCCTTTGTGTTTGTTTGTTTTTTAAATATTTAGGGAAAAGTGTACTTGTCCCAGTCAGGTCGTGTTTCATATTTCTCAACCTTCCTTTTCTCTATCATTCCCCTAAGGAGAAAACCTTATTTTAATCAATGAATTTAAATTAAATCATTCTGATTAATTAATTAAAATTTAGATTAAATTTCTCCCTAATGAGAGCAATTAAATATTAAGGAATAAGATTTTATTATATCTAAGATTCTTTTAACTCCCCTCCCAAGAACGAACATTCACCCCTTTGGTGAGATTAAGGCTGAGATACCCATTCTAACAAAGCAAGATGAGGAAAGTGGGATCATCATAAAGACGCTGGAGAACCTCCCACAGTGACAGTGAGTGCAGCCAGGCTTCAAAAGAACTGCAAAGGCGTTCGGCCAACAGCTGGCTCCATCATCTCTTGTCTGAGCTTCCTCTGCCCATCTTTCCCTTTCTGCTTCTCTTACTCTAAGCAAGCAGCCACCCAGACGCCTGATGTCCACAAATGCTCTGGAATCAGGAGTGTCCATCTTGTTGGTCCATCACTATTGCTCTGCTACCAAGGAGAACACGTTCAACAGGAGAGCCGTTCCTAACGTGGTCATCAAGGGACTCACCTAGGGAACTTGCAAAAACACAGATCCCTGCAGATTTTTATTTAAGAAAAACACTTTAACAATGCAAGCTGCTCATTATACATCTCAATTTTTTCCTTCCTTTCTCATTCACTGAATTCTTTTAAGTCCTGCTTCCTGCAAGAGATGATATAAATAAATAACTAAAGATGCTCTGTCCTGTGGACCTTCCTCCATCTGATTTTTAAACAGGAGGAACATCGATTACTGTGGAGGGAGTTCATAGTTGAGGGGTTGGGGAGGGGAAGGGATGAAAACAGAATTCTTTAGATTCTAAGCTCAAGGAAGCACACCCTCAAGTACCATTCACAGCACCCAGGCTTCACAGTGGTGAGAGAGCTGAAGGCGGGCAGAAGAACATGAAGACAAAATGTGAGAAGGAAGGTAAGAACAACTTGTGTTGTCCCCTCTTCGAGGGAGCTTTGTAGTTGGCGGGAGGGGTGATGTTTGAAGCGGGAGGTACCCAGGGGAATTTCCCTTGGAATTCTGAATTTGGGGTGATTCTGAATACAGAAGATGGCCACCATTGCCCACCACAGGCAGCAGCAACTTACAGACCAGACAGACTGGGGAAGGAGACCACAGCCCCAGTGTTTCTCCTGCTCCTTTCCAAACATCACGCTGTTGTTCCTCTGGGGATTTCCAAGAACCACATTTCAATTTTTTTTACAACTACATCCTATGTCTCAGTAGTTATAATCTTCATTTCTTTGACCCATTTCCCTGTTTTTAACATTTGGGTTGCTGCCCTTCTCTTCTTTGGATAAACAATATGGCAATGAACCTCCTTCACGTGAAGTTTCATGCACACCCACAAATATTTCTCTGCAGTAAATATCTAGAAAAATACCTTCTCCCTAAAAATCTCTGAATTTTAAGTTTCAGTAAATATACCAAGTTCCGCCTTCTCAAAGCTTTCCCATTTTACACTCCCAGCAACAATGTTTGAGACTGCCTGCTTCCCCAGTTCCAAACTTTTAAATGCTCATTGGAAGAACACGTGTTCAGACTGAGTGGTTTTAATTTGCTTTTTCCTATTGACAGTAGGTTGAAATCTTAAGTTTACTCACCAATATTTATATCTACTAATTACTTTTATAGACTTAGCCACTCTACATAATGTGAATAGTAATAATGAATATGTACAAACATATTATTTTGACTATTAACACAGCTTTTAGCTTTTAAACTATTAAAGTAGTAAATTTTATTAACAAATTTCTTACTGTTGAAATATCTTAGCTCAGATATTTCGTTTTCCCATTCAATTTCTTTACCATTCAATAGACTCTTTCAGTTTGAAGTTTGTGACTTACATTGGGGGAATTTTTTTTTTCTATTATTTCTTCACTTCTCTCTGACCTTACAAAAAAATACCAATTAGATCAATGTTGGAACTTAGATATTGATCTTACAAGTGCCTAAACTCAGTTCTTACAATATGTTTGTCTCTAACGCCCTTTATGTTCTAAGACATTTCCTCAACTTCATTTTCCAGATTAGTAATATATTTTTATCTAAGTCCTTTCTATTATTTAGCCTTCTGTTAATTTTTAAATTCCAGCGATGAAAATTTTAATTTCCAAAAATTCTTCATTTTCTTCATTAATTTCCAAAAATTCTTCATCTTCATTCTTCATTTTCTGATTGTTCATTTTTCATAGCAGTGTGTTCTACTTTTATGGATAAATAAACTTTAGAATTTCACTGACGATACTAATTAGGACTGATTTAATGTTTTTTTCTGATTTAATGTTTTCACTCTGAATTATCTCTGTTTCCAGTCATTCTTCTGGTTCACTTGGTTCTTCTCTTTTATACTGTTAGTTTTTACCCAATGTCTGGTTATCCTTATTTGCCCAATCATTTTTATGAATAATGAGTGAGGTTGATGAATGTATGGAACTAGAATAGGTTTCCTCTGTTTCTCCCTCATGCCTCTCTCCTGCCTTGCAGGGCGGGAGGAGTCTCCATCAGCCTGCCTGTTTATGCCCACATTCTCCAAAGCCCTCCTCTCCGTTGGTAAAATAAGAAGTATATTATTCGAGGACATGAATGTCTTTGCCTCCCACCCGACATCTGTCGTGGGATTTAGTGTTCCCTCAGGTCTACACCCAGTTCCAGCACTTTCCTTAGAGAATAGTTATTGACTTGGAGGCTGGTGGCAAGCACCTCTGCTATGTACCGTTCAGTATGAGAGAGCAAGGAGGGGGAATGTTCTAAAGCAGGTTTTTAAGAAAGAAAAAAAATCCTGATAATTTCCCAGGGCGTGTTTTTCCTCTTCCTATTCATTTACTAGGGAGTAATAGCAGATTCAGAAAACTGTAAGTTCAGGGTGTTTTTCTTCTTGGTTTATGTAAGACTATGGCACTCTCTGCTCTGGCCAGTTTTATCCCTTCTATTTTCCATAGTCCAGAAATTTCTTAATTTCTGCCAGAAAATGATACCCTTTCTTGTTTACTATCACTATGACATGTTTATATCTTTTCTGTCATGTTAATGGTTTTGAGTAAAAAAAGAGTAAAAAAAAAAGGAAAAATGTGTGTCCTCAGTCCATCATCTTACTCCAGTCCCCTGGGTCACTAAGCCCCTCTCCTCAGGTTTTCCTACCTAAACTGTTAGCTCGCAAAAAAGTCCCCTAAACCCACCAGTCAGTGTGTATACCATCCTGCAATCTCTTTTTTCAAATATGGTAATTACAGAGTAAGATATTCCCTTAGCACTTCTCCCACAGCGTTCTCACCTGTATGAACACAAGCAAGGATCCTGTGGTGAGGCTGGTGAGTCCAAACTGCAGAGTCCAACCAGCAACAAGATGCGCGCGTTTGGGAGGGCACCGTGCTGGATAGCACGATGGCTTCCTCCATCCCAGTCGTTGCGGAAAATAGGTTAATTAACAGGCCGACTTCAGCCTTACTAAATTTATTATGAATTATATGTTCAGGGATGTTGGTAAAAGGCCAACCCTGGCATCTCTTTAACTAGTAATTATTGTGTTTGATTGTTGTGGACCTGTAACGTATTAACCAGACAGGACTCGGCTTTATTAGAATGCCCGTGGCTCCCCGGTTCCATGCATAATTATTATGCGAGAGAATGGGATTCTTCTTCTCTAGCCTTCACTAATTTAAAAGAAGATATCCTCAATGAAATGTATTCAAATATTTTGACATTTTGCTTCACCTCACTTACAGAGCAGAAATTGTTTCTGACAGTTATTATACAGTGCTGGAATCCTGCTGCTTCCGCCGTTGAAGAACAGGTTGAAAAGACACAGCGCTTGCATTTTGTTCAAAGAGTGATTCTGTGGCTTAGAAATTGCAGCACTGTCAGCTGTGATTCACTGAGAGTTTAGATAATATCCAGTCTGTAGTCACTGCGAACGGGGGCTTCTAGGCTTGCAGCGGCAGGAAGTGCATGGGAGCTGGTACCCTGAGTTTAGCCCGGAGGACCAGGGCAAACTATGGAGCTGGGCTTTGGCCACTTCAAATTTTGGTAGAAATCTTCCTCCCCCTGCCCCACGTGGTCAGCCCCCCCATTACAACAGGCTTAAATTTCAACTGCATCTATTTGCACAAGGCACACAACAGTAAATGTTAAACTGATACGCCGGGGCATTCCAGAAGCTTGAACTGTCTAAAGCGATTAGAGGCAACAGTTGATAGGCGTTTCTTTGATCTTACTGCACTGAAAGCCAAAAATCGCTCTCAGATCATCTGTAAGGGGGCGTGGGATGGTACGCCACAGAACAACTAACAAACCTAAGAAGCAACGTTCTGTGATTTCTTTAGGGTACCTCTGGTTTATTCAGTAGACTTCTGCTCTGAATGCAAAAGTAATCTTCCAAAGTAATAGGATAAAATATTTACTTGCAAAGGGCCTGACAGCAGCAGTGGCAGAGTTTGGCACCAACAGATTTTCACAGAGCCCCTGAGACAGCCCTAAGCAATGAAAAAGCCACTCATCAGCCCTGCTGCCATGATTTATTCAGTTTTCTCCCATTTCACACCCGACCCAAGGCTGTGTCTGCAAACAGCAACACTCAAGGTCAAGGTTGACCAGGGATGCTTTCAGAAGGGCCAGGAGGGCTCAATCCACCGCACTGCATGTATGGAGACATAGTTGACTCCGTTGAGCATAAGTCAAAATGAAGAGCCAGCCCGTGTGGGTATTGAACTTGTTCTTGCAGGTTAACAAACAAGTACATCACAGACTGAGGAGACACTGATGTGAAAAGGGGAAACTCACAGGGTCACGGCTCTGCCTACAGCAGACCAAAGAGTCTAGAAATCTGCCTGGTGCAGACATGCATCTGGGGGACTGAGGGTATTCTGGGTGTGACATCCGGATTGGATAAGCCTGAGGGAACCCAGCTAAGGAGTCAGTGAAAAGCCCCAGGAAGGGTCTCAGCGGGAGAAAAAGATCCTATAGCAGATCAGGGGATCTATTTGCTGGCAATGTCCCCAGCGACCTGTGAGTAAATCTGGAGGGCACTGAAGGGTGACGAGTCCCACTATTCATCAGAATGAGACATGGCCAATTCAGCCCTCATTAGGGGTCTCTGCTGGGCGGTGAGGGGTCATACTCCAGCAGCAACTTGGGAATAAATGAGAAAAAGCTTTTGCCACTATGGAAAAATGAAAAGAAATGCATCTAGATTTTTTTAAGGTAAATTCAGCCCTAAAGGAACTACAGAAAAATGTCTACATTAAACCAAGTAAATTGTTCCAGGGGACTCTCTCAGTGAATAAATCTGGTCCAGCAGGAAGAGAGGAAGTAGGATCCCAAAGCATTAATCACACTGAATTGCAAATTACCTACTCCTTGTCTTATTCATTTTTATATCTCTAGTTAGTACCTTACAAAATGCTGGACACACAGTAAGTGCTGAATAAATGTTGGTGAATGAATATCAGACTCTTTCATCTCCAGTGTAATCACAATAGGGAACCAGGTGGGAAGCCATAGATTATAGTAGTTTTGAGGCCAGCATGAACAGTGGCTGCCCAGATGACTTCTTAGGAGGTATGATTTGTGGGCTCTAGAAGTGTTCCATTGCTCTAAAATATCTCTAAATTTCTGAATCTCAGCAATTCATAGATTTTTCACTGGTCATGATAATGTAGCTAAGTGCTGTAAATGGGTTATCTCATTTTGAGGCAACAGTGCTCTCCCCATTTTAGGTTTAAAGAACCTGAGGTAAGTGAATGCTCTGGAAAGGATCTGTATTGACTCCAGAGCTTGGGCTTTTGAGCACCATTCTATTATACCTCCTACACTGTTATTAAAAGTCCACAACGGTACAAATATCTTTTTAAAAAGAAAGAAGAAAAGAATTGTCAATCATTAGCATATTTTAAAAATTGATTCCTCAGTTAAATTAGCCAGACATTGAGCTGGACCCTGAAGAGAGAGAATTGAAAGGTTTGAAGAGACTGTTTCTGAAAATTTCAATCTCAGAGCTCTGACTTATTTATTTAGCACTTACTGTGTACCAGGCATTTTGTAAAGTATTAACTAGAGATATATGGTTCTCTGGATCTATCTTTACCAGGCCAGTTTCATTTTCTGCCAGGAAAACCCTGTTTTCCATACATGTATACTACAAAAGATGTATTACTTACTTAAGTTTTAAAATAAAATCTTAATTACCCATAGAAGTGGGTATCCTTTTTTTTCTCCTTTGTACTACTGTATCACCAAGAGTTGGAGAGCAAATTGAATGAGAAGATTATCCAAGGGAACACCCAAAGAATAGGTTAATAAAATGTGCTATTGTCCTATTAACTGGGGAGTGAGGCCATATTACATTTATAAACTTCATTGCAGAAGAATCTCTATAACAAAAGCACTATTCAAAGGGCCATCTATTAAGGAATAATGAAAGGCTTTAGAAAGTGCCTTTAGTAAACATTTGATAGAAAATTGAAGCAGTTACCTATGTAATTCTTGTTATGTGTACTTGAGACCACCTTATTTTTCCCCTTGAACTATCCAGAGATTTTCATGAGGGTAAACATAGCCTGTGAGTCACATTTTTATATGAGTGGAGTTGCTTACTTTTCTTTTCCCAACATAGAGAAGCTTTAACAATGTGAATAGTTACAAGAAAAGGTAACATTTGCACATCTAGATTCTTGAATTTCCTAATAAAATTGAGTCTTCCTTAGTAGAGATTTCCAGGGATTTTCAGTAAATAGTAAAAGAAACTATTGGGATAAATCTTTCCTCAAGCTGGGCATGTTAAGGGACTGTCAGATACGGATATCCTTTGACTTTCATATTTTTGCTGTGAATTAAAGACATCTGGAGAGCTAATCTAGTCTAATATATATCTAATGTATATAAAAATACCATGTAAATCTAATATAATATTAGATATTGTATAATATAATACAATGTGATTTAATATATCAATATATCTTAATATATATATTAATATATTGATTAATAAATTAACTGATATACATATATATATGATTGTGTGTGTAGATGCATGTTTAGTGGTCTACCATATGCCAAGTATTTTTTTTTAATATTTATTTATTTATTTTGGCTGCAGTGGGTCTTAGTTGGGGCATGTGACGTCTTAGTTGCAGCATGCATGTGGGATCTAGTTCCCTGACCAGGGATCAAACTCAGGCCCCTGCATCGGGAGTGCGGAGCCTTACCCACTGGACCACCAGGGAAGTCCCATGCCAGGTATTTCTAATAACAGTGAACTAATACTTATTGAACACTTATTAAATGCCAGGCACTGTGTTTTTAAAATCTTGTCCTAGAACTTGATCAGGGAAAGCTTTATTGGTTACTTTTATCAGCCCTGTTTTACAGTAAGAAAATGAAGGTAGGGGTTAGGTAACTTACTCAAGGCCACACAGCAAGTAGCAGAACAGAATGGCAAGCCAGGCAGTCTGACTCCAGAGTCCATATTCTTGGCCACTTTATACATGTGGTCTCATCTAATTGATAAATTCTAAAGCATTGGTGACACAGCTCCATTTCTGACTTATTTGTGTTTCTCTTTGTGAAGACCCGACATAAGAGTTTGTGCCTCTTGCCCATTTTACTCAAATGAAGACTATTTTGTGACAGAATATAGCCTTCGCACAAGATTAACAAATGTATAAAATGTGCCAATATCCTTGTGCCTGATAAAACACTTTCAAGTTGAGGATCATCTCAAGCTAACACTGACCTGACCTCCTTTGTCATATTCATTAACCTTCTTTAACTTTTTTTTTTTTTTTTTGGCTGCCTTGGGTCCTCGTTGCTGCACGCAGGCTTTCTCTAGTTGCGGCGAGCGGGGGCTACTGTTCGTTGTAGTACGCAGGCTTCTCATTGCAGTGGCTTCTCTTATTGTGGAGCACGGGCTGTAGGCGCGTGGGCTTCAGTAGTTGTGGATCTCCGGCTCTAGTGCGCAGGCTCAGTAGTTGTGGTGCATGGGCTTAGTTGCTCCGCAGCATGTGGGAATCTTCCCAGACCAGGGCTCGAACCCATGTCCCCTGCATTGGCAGGTGGATTCTTAACCACGGCGCCACCAGGGAAGTCCCAAAAAGTGAGAATTTTTTTTATCACATATTAATGCCCCCCAGAAAGAATCCACTACATAAGAGGCACTGAACAACCAAGTAGACAAAACGACACTGGTCAGCCTTCATCCTCAGCTAACCCCAAACTGGCATGGTGGGCACACAAATGAACTGGCCTTAGTGACAGAGATAGAGGTTATATAGCCACAAGGACTTGCTGAGGTGATAGCTGAGGATGACGGTAATTTAGAAAAGATAGCATGGAAGGGTTAGGGTAAGCGCCAGTTACACCCCAAGACCAATTGCAGCCATGAGGTCTATAGTTTATCCCATTAATTCCCATGTCTAATTTTCCCCTCAGGAAAAGAAGCCCAAGGAATCATGAAGGAGCTGCTCCTTGAACCTGCATGGAGAAGTAGAGCTGTGTGGCCCGATGGGTAGAATGCAATGGCACTGAAAACATACCAGTCAGATTTCCTGTTGTGAGGACCGTAATTGACCGCTCCCCCCAGCTGCTGCCCTCTGAATCCACCACTGTGTCTACACAGAGGCAACACGTTCCATGGGCAAGTCCCAGCCAATGACCAGCGCAGAGGGCTACTAAATCAGGTCCATTCCGGCGAAATGCAGGACTCTTCAAAAGAGCAACTTTGACCTGAGGACTCCTCATCAACCTGACTGAAACTTTCTTGGAACTGTTCTGAACCCTGAGACTTTATCTATATTGATCATCCTCTCCTTCCATAGGAATCAGACCTGCATTGTGATTGGAAGCCTCTTTCTACCTTCTCCTGCTCCCTCCTCCTTCTTGCATAAGTGTTCCTCCCAGTAAATCTCCTGCACGTCTATCACTGTGTTGGTGTCATCTTCTAGGAGGACCTAAACTAACACAACCATCTACTGAGTTCTTAATTTCTTCTATTATTTAGTTGTAAATTTCCATTTGATTTGTAAAAATATATTCCAGTCCTCTTGTGAAATTCCCTACATCTTCTTTCTTGAACGTATTAGCCATAGCTATTTTTAAGTCACTACTTGATAATTCTAATACCTGGATCAGCTGTAGGTCTGTTTCTAATGTTTTTTCTTTTTGTTTTTGGACATTTGATCTAGTTCTTGGCATGCCTGGTAATTATCATAGTGGTTCTAGATGGTATCTTTTTTTCAGGAAAGTTTTAATTTTCTTTTGGCAAGCAGAATAAATACAGATCACCTTGATCCAGTCAAAGGGGAGTGTCAAGCTTTGTTAGGCTGATATGTTTCTGATTTAGTCCTGCTCTTATCATATACTTACTCTAGAGTGTAGTCCTCTTAGAGTCTCAACTGAACACTTGGGTTCTTTCCCAGTGCCCCTCTATTTTGGTGGGCTCTCTTTTGGTGGGCCCCTCTGCTTTCCCAGACCCAGGAAACTGCTTCTACATCTTGCTCAGCTCTTTATCTTCCTGGATGCTGCTATCTGTCAGGTGACTGGCATCTCTCCTTACATTTTCATAGCTTCTAACTCAGCAAAGGTCTCAAAGAGAGTTTCTGGACCACTTCTCTGTAATTTCCTCCTCTCCTAGCCCTTCAGGTCTTGGCTACCTTGGCAACTCTAAACTCCAACTTTTATCTTTCAGTCCAGTGAAACTGCAGAAAGCTTCAGGCTGCCCCTATCTACCTAGTTTCTTTTCTCCATTTCTTGGATCAGCAAATGCTGGAAGGTAAAAATAGATGTACAAGTGAGGCTTACCTGAATGTGCCTCCCTTCACCTTGGACCTTGGTCCTGCAAACCTGGGCTTCCTTGATGGCTCTCTGATGCATTCAAACACATTTTGTTTTATCTAATCCAGTTCTTCAGGCGTCAAACGTGCCACCCTTCCTCCTAACCCCCAGCCTTTGCACATGCTCTTCTCCCATCTTACAACATATTCCTACCTTGTCCACCTGTGTGGTAACCACTCTTCTTTCAGGTATTACCTCAACCAATGTTTCTAGAGAGAAGCCTTCTCTTACATCCTTGCTAGATCATATCATCTCTCATAGGCTTTCCGGCTATCACACCTACTGCTACTTTCCAGCTATGGGTATAATTTTATATTTATTAGTGTAACTATTGGATTAAATTCTATCTTTTCTAATAATGTGGGCATTTATCATGTCTGATCAACATTTCACCCCCAGTGACTAACAAAGGTCTGACATTTAAGGAATGTTTAGTAATTACCTATTGAATGAATATGGTGCTATAATCACCTTTTGAAGTAGCTCATCCACTATATTGGAATGTGAGTATATGAATTAAAAGTCTGTCAATGAGTGAGTGAAGCCAATAGCTAACAGCAGGATAGTGTCCCTCTCACTAACAATGACACTGTGTGTGTGTGTGTGTGTGTGTGTGTGTGCATAATTGGAACTGAGTTACATATGGCAAAAATGTAAACTACTCAGCAGTAGGAGAGAGACTTCTTGGACAAGTACTTGAATATTCATTGAAACCAGAAAACTACAAAGATCTCCAGGGATATAATTTCAGACTCCTATAAGAGCATTTATGCAGTAATTCATTGAGCTACTCTATCAAAATGAAATGCTGACAAAAAGAAGAAAGATCAAAGAATGCTTTCAAGGACAGAGCAGGAATCGGGCATTGCAAAAGGAAAGGATGAGTGTTTGGCAGAAAGGTTCAGTGAAAGGGAGAAACAGCGCAAAAAGTGAATTGCTGGGGAAAGCAGAAAGTTCAAAGTGTCATGTTACCTGTCTTCAACACAAATCAAAACATAACCCGACATTCACACCTGCCTGACTTTATAAAACAAAATGGAGGTGAAGGGTGAGAGATTAATTCCAAATAGGCTAATCATTCTGTTGAAATATCCCAGGAGGCCTAAAGCATTTTTCATGTATCTAGGACTTCCACTACTTTGCTGAAAAACTAAAAAGTCAGAAGAAGTTTAACTATTGCACAGTATATTAGTTGGTACTTGAAACTGGTTAAGGTTTACTCTGGTTATCTGAAGCCAAAATGGGCATTTGATCAATTCATCCAAATAACCAATAAAATTATCCAAATTAGTAGTTTCAGTGAACTAGTTAACTTAGTCACATGTGGAATGAACAGCTCCACAGAGAGATCCCCAAATCCAAAGTCTGTTGGTCTTGCCTGGAGCTAGTAGTCTTAAATGACAAAATAGACCAGATGGACTTAATAGCTATCTACATGGCATTCCATCCAAAAACAGCAGAATACACGTTCTTTTCAAGTTCACATGGAGCATTCTCCAGGATAGATCACATGGTAGGCCACAAAGCAAGTCTCAACAAATTTAAGAATATAGAAATTATATCCAGCATTTCTTCCGACCACAACAGTATGAAACTAGAAATCAATTACAGAAAGAAAAATGGGAAAAGAACAAACATGTAGAGACTAAACAACATGCTACTAGAAAAACCAATAGGTCCATGAAGAAATCAAAGAGGAAATCAGAAAATGCCTTGAGACAAATGAAAATGGAAATACAACACTCCATAATCTATGGGATGCAGCAAAAGCAGTTCTAAGAAGAATCAACTTCAAGACAAGCTCCTAGCACAGTGCCTGGCACATGGTAGTATTCAATACATATCTGTTGACAGATTTAATGCCATTGTTTGGGTGTATCTTACCAAAAGAAACTGGACTAGAAGCCCTTTTGCTGGGCCTTTTCTGGGAATGTTACCAATAAGCAAAGTGTGCAGACTGTATGGGAGGTCTGGCCAACTTCAAGACCACATGTTGACATCCTCAAGGGTGTTGAGACATCCACCAGCCTTCTACTCTGGCTGAAATGGCAGGGGAAATGGTGAAGAGATTAACTGAAATGCAGAAAGTCCTCCATGTCAGCGCTCCCAACCTCTTTCAAGATGAGTGAGAAGCATGTGATGACTGCTTACTCCTAGATCTCAGATCTTTCAGGAAAAGAATGAAAGATGGAGAGACAAAGTCAGAGTAGAGGAGGTTGCAACCTAAGAGAATAAACCACCAGGAATGGTCATTTCAGAAATATTGCTGTAATTAGAATGAAAGTAAGAAGTGAAATCACTGTGAACAGCTTATTTAAAGAGTCCAAAGCACAACATGTCCTTCTCCTCGGTGTCATTTGCTGTCATTGTCTGGCCCACAAGGCAAAAGCAAACCAGGTAGGCAGATTTGGACGGGCTCTTGTTTACTGTGTCTATGACTTTACAGCACTAAATTTGCAGTTAAAATACCAAAATTAAATATGAAAATTAATATATATATATGAATCACTTTGCTGTACACCAGAAACTAACACAACATTGTAAATCAACTATACTTCAATAAAAAATTTTCAAACAGTAAAAAAAAAAAAAAAATAGCCAACAGCCCACATGCCAGATGTTTTCCTCTGGTATGATGGTCCTCAGTGGTTGCTTAGGCCTGTGTTGGTGCTAATGCATTTTACAAGACTTGTGAAGAAACTCCAATTCTCCACACACAGTTATTTATGGTTCATGTAAAGGTGATTGTCTTTGTTGATGATGACACTTACCTGGATACAGAACACAGGATCAATGCAATAAGCCAGGACTGCTCAGGCAGAGCAAAGTGGAAGGGAAGAGCTTGGGGATGGTGAAAGGGATTAGCTTGGGCAGCGAGAGTCAGTTGTAAGTTACACTGAGTATTGTAGAAAAGCTCAAATAGACATAATACATAAAGGAAAGCAGAACTC
The DNA here is from genome assembly GCF_949987515.2 of Delphinus delphis. Taxonomy (NCBI): domain Eukaryota; kingdom Metazoa; phylum Chordata; class Mammalia; order Artiodactyla; family Delphinidae; genus Delphinus; species Delphinus delphis. The sequence goes on along the minus strand of NC_082696.1, from coordinate 58,183,669 downwards.
ACAGGAAGCATTAAGGGAGACTGCAAAGCTTATATTGGGCCAGGGAAGCATAGACAGTGGGGAGAACAAAATGTCCCTAAATACTAGAGGCAAAGAAATCCCAGGGCTTCCCTGGTGGCGCAGTGGTTGAGAGTCCGCCTGCCGATGCAGGGGACATGGGTTCGTGCCCCGGTCCGGGAGGATCCCACATGCCACAGAGCGGCTGGGCCCGTGAGCCATGGCCGCTGAGTCTGTGCGTCCGGAGCCTGTGCTCCGCAACAGGAGAGGACACAACGGTGAGAGGCCCAAGTACCACAAAAAAAAAAAAAAAAAAAGAAAGAAATCCCAGACTATAGAATTAAGGCACTGCCTCTGCTGAGCCACGAGACACTGACAAGCCTTCTTCTTCTCCAAGTGCCGGGAGCCAGGCTGTACTTCCAGTAGGGAATGCAGTGACCTAAAGCCAAAGGAACAAGCCTATACTCAAGATGGCAAGAACTTGCTCTGAGAAATATGATAGGGGCTCCAAAGGACTGAGAAGCCAATGGGGACAGAAAGGACCTCAAGATTTGCCTATTTAAGACAAAAACAGGTGGGATGAACTTGGTTACAGACTAAGTCATGTCAATTTGAATGTAACAGGAGGCTCCCATTAGGTCTGAGTTACAGAAGGAGGGGACCTTCAGAGTTTAACAGTCATGATGCTTTAGGGTCCCCCTTCCATAGGCAGGGGCCACCAAATCTAGCATTCCTGACCCCTCAGCTCATAATGAGGCCCTAAAGATCAGCCCAACAGGAAAAATGGTAGAGCCTGCCCCTCGGTCCTTGGAATATGATTGCAGACTTGTGGCTGCTTTGAAAAGAAACACAGGTGATGCGTGGAAGTGAGCTCTCAAATGCTTCTAGCCACACTGCCTGACCATGCCCAGAATTACTGGTCCTGGGGCTACATGGAAAAGCAGAGTTGATCTCATTGGCATCTCTTAAACCATCAAGTTGCCACATTAGCCCCCTTCACCAGCTTGGTCTGAGGGTTTATGCATTTAATCTCCCACATTTCCACATCAGAAATGGAGCAGACAATCTTTGATTAAACAACATATCCACCATCTCTCATCAGAAGTCCCTCATTCTTCATATTTGCCCTGCTCTGAACTGACAGATGGAGGAGAACATATACAGGCAGATGGTCTTTAGCTGAGATGATCCTCATTCTTTGTGAATGGAAAGGGAGTAGATTCATGTAACAAATATTCAGCCTTTCTGCAAAGGACTACAGAAGGATTGTGTGGCAGGACAAGGTGCATGGCACAGGACAGCAGGTTTGGGGACAGAAGACATTGGTACCCAGAATTTGGTCTTGAAAGCAGACAGCACCTCTTTGAGGCGATCACCAGGTACTGGTGGTGGGATGAAGGGACCGAGTAATTCAGGATGAGAGACACAAGGGCCTGGAGGCAGAGATCTCGCTCCTTCCCCTCCTCGAAACCTTGTTTTCATTGCAAAAATCACACAAATGCCTCTTCCATTAAACTACAACTGAGAACAGGAGATTGGCAAAATTTTCACTTTTCATTTGGATGATTCAACATCATGTAGAAACAGCTACTGTGGACCTCCTAAGGAGGCAAAGGGTGGGAAACAACCTATCTTGAAAGACTGATTTTAAAAAAGTTTAAAAGCCACTAGGTGTTTGGTACTTATTTTCAAGGCTATAAATCCCACAGCAGGTGCACCTAGGCAATCAGGATAGGCAAGAACTCTGATAAATTCAACGGTGATACTTAGGGCCACAGAGACCCTGGGAGGCTATAAATAGTCATTGGGAGTGAGATGTTGCTGAACACAGAGGGAAAAATCCACCAATGGAGCAGAAATGTAAATCAGAAACTACTATGATGAAATTGTGTTTTCATATTAAGTATAAAGGAAGAAAAAAGAGAAAAAGCAAGAACTAGTTTTTTTCCAGTGCTCAGTCAGAATCTGAGCCATTTCAGAAAATGTCCTAAAAGGGAAAAGGAGGAAGGCAGGAAGGGAGGGAGGGAGAGAGGGAGAAGACTCCCCTCCCCCCATTTCATTCAAATGTCTATCGAACCTGGCAGGTTCAGTCCAGATGTTCCAGCTGTGTCCACAGTTAATGAGCTATCACCTTTCTGTTACCGAGGTTGGGTTTCTTTTTTGCAAGAGAACAAAACTTATTGATAAACACTGTTTACTTCTCACATATTCTCTGAGGACCCTGGGATGATTAATGTGTATTTGAGAAGTCGTTCTTGAAGTATGTGAAAGTCCTGGCAGCAAAGGTACCAGGTATATGTAAAGCAGTTATACAAATCATTTTCAAAATTCACTTCTTGCCTGTTTCCACCTCCAAAAAACACATACATTTTCATCATTAAAGTTCTTTGGTTTATTGGATTACATCTCACAAATTTCAGGGAACAATAGAAATGTATTTCATTGTACTATATTTAACAATGCATTTTTCAGGTTGTTTCTGTCTATAGTTGTGCTTTTGATCATCTTTTCCATGAATGATATTTCTATTAGTGGGGTAGGTCACCTTGAAACATAAGTGTTTACTACGTATAAATAACTCTATAGAAGTCACATTTTTTGACGTTCTCTCTCTCTTTCTCCCTCTCTCTCTTTAGCAAATTTCACATGTGGATTTATAGAGCAATTATTTTTGCAAATATCTAGCAATATAGAATCAGACTGGTGAAAGAGTTGGTAATGATATTGTTATACAGCTTAATATGTTCTTGGCTGACCCACACAGACTCTATTTCAGAAAATGCTTCCACAGACCCAGAATATAATTGGTTTATTTCCTCGGTCAGGGAAGGATGGTCATTTATTAGCAATTGAAAAACGAGGTTCAGCATCAAATAACGTTTTATGAAGCCCTCCAAGTGTGATCAGACTAAAAGAAAGAAGACTGGGAGTTCTGAAAATAAATAGAGGGGATAAAGAATAATGGTGAATAGCACCAGCTGTGAAGGTGAACTGCCTGGGTTCAAATCCTGACTCTACCACTTACCAGCTTTCTACCCAAAGCTATAAAACTTTGGGCATTGACTTCTGTGATTGAATTACTTCTGTAAAATGGTGATCTTGAGAGTACCTGCCTCCAAGGTTATTGTAACAATTAATATAAGCATCTACATAAAGTTCTCAGCACATAGTACACACTGTACAAATGCTTAATTGTAGGAATAGTTATATATATTGAGGAGGTTTAATGCTGGATCTCTTCTCTGCCACTGCCTGTCCCATATATTAATGTAGGTGGCCACCAGGTCCTCTCAGTCCTCGTCAGGGTCTCTGACGTCTTTGCCTTCCTCTTTATCCTGTCACCAGTCTTACTACAGATTCCCTTCACGTTGGTACCTGGACTATTGCAATAGTCTCCCGACCCCAGTCTCGATACCCTTAGAATCCACCCCACCCTGCACACTAACTCCAGTTCTGCTTTCTTATAATCATATAATCATGCCTTCTATGCCTAAAAAATGTTGAAGTCTCCCAAATGCCCATAGGATGAACCTGAAATGTTTTAGCCTGGTCTTCAAGGTCCTTCCCATCCTGGCCACAGCCCTATCTTGACACTATTTCCCACTATCCACCAGCATTGATACTTGGCCAAGGCAAGATCATTTTCCAGAGCAATGGCCTGCTGCCATGTTCCTAAATGCTGATATTCAGTCCAGAACATGGATTCTCAGAAATTTTCCTAAAGTTTATTACCATCAGAATCAAAGGAAAATCAGAGACTATATAGGTTCTTCCCTATGCCAAACCTCTCCTCTTTTCATACCAATACACTGAAAGGAAGCAAAATTGCTCATCACCACTCTGAAGAGCTTTGAGAACACAAAGCACTCATTAGATTCATCCACACTTGAGATGCCATTCAGCCTATTCAGAATCAGAATCTCAGCAAGCGTGGGGAGGTCAGGATGGGGCCATGTCAGGATGGGACCATGGGTAAGGGGCTGTGGGATAAAGTCAAGGAGGATGCCTGCCCCATCCCTAGGCTGCAGGAGTGGCACTAGTGAGGGAAGGGGCAAGAGCAATGAAGGTAATTCACTATTCTGGTTACTTTGCTGCATAACAAATGATTCCAAAATTAGTGGTGAAAAAAAAAAAACATTTTACGTTGCTCATGATATCGTAGAAACTTAGAAAGGGCTCAGTTGGGCAGGTCTTTCTAGGGCTAGAAATACAGATATGGAAGTCATAGACATAAAATTTGTGATTGAAATCATGGAATATAAGGTTTTTCAGAGAGAATGTGCAGAGAATAGAGAGGGTCAAGAGCAGAACCTTGGGGACACCAGCCTTCACAGGGTCAGCCAAGGAAGGTCTGTCTTACTCACCTCCTACTTGTACACATTCCTTATGCATTAAGGACTCCTTTGGAAAGAAATTCCATAGCCACTGAGAAAACAGGTGACCAGAAACCCTGCTTTCCTTCTTAGCTCTTCCTTGGAGTCCCTCCTATGGTTGCAATTAGACACTGGCTTGGAGCTGCCATCCTCTGAAGTCTCAACTGGACTGAATATCAAGCATACCTTTGAGAAGTGAACTGAACGAAGAGACATCAGCATTACGTATTCACATTATCAGTCAGAATACACGAGGTTTTGCTGCAGTAACAAACAACCTCACCATCTCGATGGCTTAAACAACAAACGTTATTCCACATCATGATCACTGTCAACCTACGACCCAGGCTGATGTGGCACCATGTGGATTATCACTGGTCGTCACGGCAGAGGGAAAAGAGAATACGACACAGCACATACTGGCTCGTAAAGCTTCCACATGGAGGCGACACAATCACTTCCATTCACATTTTGTTGGCTGGAAATGCGCCACAACCACACTTGAGCTCAGAGTAGAGAGGAACAATCTTCTAACAAGCCCGAAATGAGAGAAACAAATGCAGTGGACAGCATTAATGCCTTACACAATGGGCGTTCACAACACAAATGTTTGGTGTTGGTGGGAAGGTCAGGGGAGACCTACTGGGTTTAACCAGGAAAGATAGCATTTGGGTTATACATGAAAGGTGGGAAGGAGTTAAATGAATGGAGATGGAGAGAAAAGAGAAGAGAGAAAAAAGAATGGAGGTAAGAAAGCTCCAAACAATGTGATGACGAAGAGCCTCACTTGATTGGAACACAAGGTTCATGTTTTTTCATTATGCTGGAGAAAAAGATGGATTTGCTCTCCACCAAACATGTAAGCTGGATAAGCTAAGAGTAAAATGATATGCTAAGTTATAGAATGGACGATGGGGTTGCACGATAGGCCACGAAACGAGGTTCACCAAATAAACGAAAGAATAAGCCCTGAGGATGAGCTCTAAGGAACAACTTTTTGCTTAAATCACAGAGACAGGAAGTATCCTTTTGGAATTAGAAGATAATAATAAAAGAGTCCCTGGAAAGAGGGGACACACGTATTCTCAGGTACATTTTCAGTCTTTTCTCATGAATAAAAGAACAGGCTCTACGGCTTTTGGTTTTAGACGCCATTGTGCTGTGAACATCCCCTGAGTTCCTTGGGTAGGAGACATTATTAACATTAGAAATATCTTCCTGGTCATGATTGTCACATAGTAGAAAACCGGTAGTTTCACTGCTGCTCTGAAAATCAATTTTGCTTTAAAGCAGTAGATGGTTAACTATCAAATACCAGTTAATCTCCTCCTCATTGTAAGCTCCCGGAAGGCAGGGCCTGCAACCTATTCAAATTTATGTCTCCATTGTGAGTGTAGAGAAGATATTCAGTAAAATGTGTTGCATTGTCTACTGGAAAGAATAGAAAATTATAGGAAATGACCTCATTTGGGTTGTTCATATTTTTCTTTCAAGGCAAATATTTTGCTTACGTAAGATTTTTCCCTGCATTAAAGCTTTCATGAGCAGAAAGTATGCGGTTTGAATACTGATGGGGTGAATTACCATTTCCCTTAAAACTGTATTCTATGCTAGGCTCTCTTCTCTCTGTGTGTTTTTTGCAGTACCTGTCAGCTTCCCACCCTGGTGAGCTGAGGGGAACAACTTAGACAGAAACAACGACTGCCTGCTGAAAACCTCCAGCCAGGAGCACTTCCAAAGAGTCAGCTTCAGCTTCTCCCCACAGTGCTGACACACTCTTTGAGTGCTATCTTCCAAGCTCCAAAACTAAGAGGAAAAACAAGAAGGAAAGTATGAAGAGGGAAAGCTCTTTAGGTGTCAGTTTTTTACGTAGCTCCTTCAGGTTTCCTAGATAATTCTTTTGTCCAGAAGTGCCGCGTTCTCAAACATCAGTAGGTCCCGGATCCCCATAAGGGAAAGAAGCCTGCATCTCCCGCCCCCTAGACAGCCAGGGTTTACTTTTCTAAACATTTGGTGATCTAGCAAGTGTATTTATGTCACTGATGCTTGACAAGAACCCTTCCTGAGGACGCTAAATTGCAGGTAAAGGGTGTTAGGCCAATAGGTTATGAAATTATTCTTTGTGAGTTATAGACTTAATATAGTGTCTAGATGGGGGAAATATTTACTGCCTTTTAAAAGAAAGAGGCACTTAGAAAGCACCTCCATTTTTGGAGAAAGTGGGCATGGTTGTCCAAAATCAGCCAGGGCGTGAATGACTGAGGCGGGGAGGACCCACATCCTGGCTGGCCCTGGTGAATAAGGAGCACATGTCTCTGTGCTCGAGAGCGTTTGGGTCAAAGCACATGAGCAAGATCCTCACACTACACATCAACTAACTGTACCGGTACCGTAGCCGGGACGGAGCAGGCTTCAGCGAAGGATTTTTACCAGATAGATCATATTAAGCAGATAAAGATCATTAAATCATTAGACATTCTATAAATTATGTTTAATAGAAAATCTCCTGATCATTCTGTTTCATTTATGTAGCACGGTGTTACAATGGGAATCCTCCAGCTGCAGTTCGGACTGAGGTATTAATACAACAGGCCCTAGCAGGAGAGCTGCTACGCACAAGGACCAGGGATGGAAGGAAGAGCAAAGGGACTTGGTGAAGAGATTTATTTGGAGAGGGCCATTAGCCGTTACCTGTTACCTACTCGTAGTGTGAGGATCCTCAGCAGGGGTGCGACTCCTTTACCTGGCGCCTAGTGAGGGCATCCTCTGGGATGCAGCCCCTGAGAGCTGCGCCCAACACGCTGAGGACCACGATGGCCGGGGGAGCAGGTGCCCGGTCAGTCTGCACCTGCAGCGCCCATGTTTCCCCTGCACCCGAAGGAGGCCACGATGGAGCGAGATTCTGTTGGGTCCTAGACGCCAACAGGAGGAGTCTGCAGCCGATCCACCACTGCCCAGGAGCCCAGGAAGAGGCCACGGGAACCCCGCCTACACCGCGGGAACTGCAGGTGAGAGGCCCCGGTGATGGGACTCTCTGAAGAACCAGGAAAGCGCCCTCCAGGAAAGAGCTTCTCACTTCTCCTCCCTCCCCCTCGTGGAGATGAGAAGCAGGAAACAAGTAGGAAATGAAAGATGTCAATACAGGCCTTAACATGGGGGTGGGGCTTCAGCGCTGAAGTCTTCCCTTTGCAAGAGGATGAAAGCAAGAGTTTACCGCTTGGGCCAGAAAATCTAATTTCTGAATTGAGACTTTGTTTTCAGCTTAAAGGGATCCTCTACCAATCTTTTATCTAAGAATCATCATAAAAATCATGGGATCATCTCTCCAGGGGCAGAGAAAGATTCTCCTCCCTGCCTAAATGTTAAAGGAGCAGTAGAAGCAAAGGCAGAGTAGGGTTTCATCATATCCTAGAAGCCATGCATTCAGCACAGCAGTTACATTTATGGTCACCTCCTGAGCCCTGACTGTGACATCACATATATGAAAACTGCCACCATCTTTTATGTGATGTGAAAATCTAGTTTCCCAAGAGAGGAGATTCAATCTACCAATCTTGATCCCTTGAAACTTCTGTCAGGAATAAGAGGGCAAGCTTTCTGGAGATCTTGTTTTCTCATCAGTGACCCAAGTGTAGCCAACTCTTTCTCACATGTTACAGGTTTTGGAGGTTTAGGAATTTAAACTAAGATGGGAATCTAAAAACACAGAATTGTGACCCATGCATGAAATTGGCTAGCTACTCTTTTCTACTGTAGCTATTAGCTGCCATCTCTTTAGATGTTGTACTACTAAAATTTCCTAGATGACCGGGTTCTCATTCCTCTGCTAACAGGAATCTTTAGAAACTTAAGTGGCAGAGGTGTGCGTGTGGGCTATTATTCTCTCAGAGTTGAAGATGAGAGGGGGATGGTGCCCTTGACTGCTGTGCGGTTACCTGAAGTGGGCTGCACCGTGCTAAAGGGCAATGGGATTTCCATTGCAAAGTGAGCATTCAAAATGACTTTTTATTAACAACAACCAAAAAAAAAAATTAAATATAATTCTTTATCTTCAAAGTGGTCCTTTTGAAAAATTGTGATATTTCTACAAAAGGTGACGATCTGCCAACACAGAATAACTTGTGAATGCGAATATCGCTCCCTTCATTGTTCCTGGTTTCCTTCAGAAGCTACATAATCTTACTTTCTAAAAACTGTAGGCTGCAAAGTTAATAGAATTCAAAAGGACTACTTTTCAGTCTGAAAAGTTATAAAGATGTGAGTTCTCCATGCCTTTAAGGAAATCCAATTATAGATCTTTTTTATTATTATTATTATTCAAGCAAAGACCAAAAGAGGAGCTTTTCTTTCCTGGTGTCATTTGCTCAGCAGGAACTCACCTTGACATTGGAGCTGATTTTCCTGCATTTCTCATTAAGAAATTACTACCAGATACCCAAACTCGGACGTAAACTATGTTTAAGCAGTCCCAGATTGCCTTGCACACCACAAATATACCGTTTTCATGATAGTTTATCTGTGGCATTCAGGGATGGGATTAGGGTGGGGCAAGTGAAGTACCTAGGGCACCACATTTAAGGAAGAACTCACTCTCAGAGTCATGCAAGTAAAGGGTGAGGACGAGTGCCTCCTTAAACTGTATACCCTGCTTGCCTCCCTCCCTCAACCTAGTCCTGGCCCTGGTGGAACTTGTTATTTCTAAGTAATCCCTGATCATTAAAAAAGAAAATGAAAATAAATTTTTAATAGTCTACCAAAATGTGTACTGAGTTGTTTTGGAAACTTTCAAAGAGCAATGATTAAATATTTAATCTTCACACAAACAGGGAGTTGAGTGAAGCAGACATTGACTGATAAAGCCTTTCTGTGAATTATACACAAAACCAGTCATCCCAGAGAGAGCAGGACTCTTTGAGGTGTTCAAAACACAGAGGTATCTGGAAACATTCATCTCTGTCTTAGGAGATAGGTTCCTATTAGTTTTGCCCAAACTAGCTGGTTTATTTAATATATTGATGTGAATACAACAATTTGACTGCAATTCCCTTTTTCTTTCATCTTGTCATCATACCAATTAAACTGTTTTACCACACAACATTTTTTTACAGTGATCCATTTTCCCTTGCCCAGGTTTTAGATATTATCAGTTTCTACCAATTTTTACAATGGTGCCAATTCTTAAACTTTACCAGAATATAGAGTTTTGTCTTTAAGACTATATGAGACTGTTTATCTCACTCTTGGGTTTCCGTTAGCTCAGTACTTAAAGAGTACTGACTACTAGCTGCTACAAAGACCAGTGAGTACCGACTGAAAGAGGGAAGATTGAGTCTTAATAGGAAATTCCTTTGACTAGCAGATATATTTATCACACATGTTATTTGGTCCATTGTGTTTTTTAATGCTAGCAATAACATTAAAAATGTAATGTGGCTATTGACACTTGAAGATTCTATGATTCGTTTTCTCTGCTCATGGACTAAGTATAAAAATAAATGGCATTTTCTGCTATTTCCCAAGTCTTAACCATATTTTTTTTGCCTACCTCATAATGACTATACTTGTCCCCTTTCATCAAGTATGGCCAAAGAAAAGTCAAAAACTTGTGTTTCTCTCTGAAATCAAGGTGGCAAATTATCAAGAAGCAACTCTTCGATGCTTTTGAATGGCTGAAGCAAAATATCCCACCTTGATTTAGGCAAGAAAAAAGCCAGAGAACTCCAATTGTTTTATAAGATCTTAACATCACCAAAAAAAAAAAAGAAAGAAAAGAAAAAGGATTACTGATTTCTCCTTCCTTATAGCTTTAGACCACAGAACGTGTCAGGATTTCCAATAGGCTCCATTACTCATACATCAGAGTGTGTGTGTTTCTCTCCAATGAACTCATTTACCATCCTGTAGAAGACCAAGGGATTTGGTGCCTATATCAATCAGGTAATTGCTATAACAAATAAACCCCGAAAGGTCAATAGAAGTTTACTTCCTGTTCACTTAACAGCACTATGCAGTATTCCTGGTAGATGGGCAGATTTCTTGCACTCAGTGAGTAAGAGATCTGGGTTTCCTCCATCCTGCGGTTCTGCCGTTCCCTAGGATTACAGAGTTCCCTACATCCAATCACAAGGACACACAGACTTTGGTGAAGGCACACTCTGTTCTCCATACCCTGGGCCAAGAAATGTGTATCATTTCCACTAATAGCCCACCAACAAGAATAGTCATGTGATCCTACCAAGAAGCAAGGAGTTTGGCAAAGATGTCCATGGTTGGGCAGACACTTTCCAGTGACAATTCTGTGATTGGGGAGCACTTATTTTGATGAACATCTCGCTCTCCCAAAAATGTTCAACTGAACATAGAAATTTTCATGAACTAATGACATGCACTGATCTCATATTCTTTTTTTTTTTTTTTTTTTTTTTGCGGTACGCGGGCCTCTCACCACTGCGGCCTCTCCCGTTGCGGAGCACAGGCTCCGGACGCGCAGCCTCAGCGGCCACGACCCACGGGCCCAGCCGCTCCACAGCATGTGGGATCCTCCCCGGATCGGGGCACGAACCCGCGTCCCCTGCATTGGCAGGCGGACTCCCAACCACTGCGCCACCAGGGAAGCCCTCTCATGTTCTATTTTGAAGCAGATTCTCTCAATATCAATACACCATGATTATAAGTTACTTAATTTTTCTAAAATTCTCCACTCTCTGAGGTTTTAGGGATACTCTTTAGCACAACAAAGAAATGGTGTACTAAGAGTTCTTCAATATCCCAAAGATTTAATGAACTTTCCGTAGACCTCACTCACAGAGGAAAACCGCACGTGATCGGAGCATCAGTTTGATAGTATGACACTTATCTGTGTTCTGTAATTTTTGCCTGCATATTGTTATAGTTTCATTTTTATCTTTAAAAATGCCCTGAATTGGAACATTGTTTATAGAACCTTAATTCTTGACAAGAAAAGTATACTAAGTTCCAATCAATAAGTCAGTCATTTCCCTCTGCTGCCTGTCTGCTCCTTATTGGATCCATAGGTCCATAATGTGTCAAAGATGGCAAGAACCTTGGACTTGATCCAGTCCCAAACTCCTCATTTTACAGATGAGCAAATATGCTAGCAAACGTTTTTGATCCTCACTCTTCAGATGAGTTTTCCCTTTGCTTTTCAAGCCTTCATCACTTCTTTTTACCATTGTGAATGCCAGGCCATTACCTGAACTAGCTTCCCTGTGACTCCTGTACCCTTGTCTGTGTTTACTCATGAAGTGCAAGGGCTTCCGTTATCCAAGCAATTTCCTAAGTAATATGGCAGGCAGTCCGTGTCTCATTTCAATGTTATTAGTAAAAGTGATATACTGATATTTCTGTTTAACACTTGGCATTGTTCTTCTTTGACAGACATTAGTCAATATAAAAGAAAGCTCTCTTGTTCTCTCCCTTCAGGAACAGAAACTATGAAAGAAATGTCCTACACAACACCCTTGCCTTTTTTGGTTAATTCCTGCCACCAGAAGCTGGAATTGTAATTTAGTTCATCATAAAAGACTCATTTCTCCCCATCAATCTGCTCCACACTCTCATTGACCTTCCAGGAGGACAATCACAGAGCCAAATGCCTTTAAAGGTTAAAGATATCAATTATATCTCAACAAAGCTGGAAAACAAACAAATAAGTGTTTAAGAGACTCATACTAGGGAAGTTTAGTACAGGTATTTTTTTCTTTTATATTTTGCAAGGCCGGATGTTGAGAGTCACATTTCCACATCCAAAGATTTTCATCCCTTTGTACCAGAGTATATTTCACTAAATGTTTAGTCAGTCTCCAAACATTTTTTTCTCAACATGGTATCCACCTATTCACTGAAATGTAATGCATCACTATCAGAGTATGAGAAGCCACCATCTCCACCATCTCCTTCCTGAGCTCCCCGTCCCTGCATGCACACACACTCACAAGGTGGGTAAAGCTCTCTCCCTTTGCATTTCCATAGCAGCTTCTATTTATATCTGTCTTAACACTTATCAAGGTATATACTTCAGATGTTGAGGTGGAAACTAAACTGTAGCACCTAGTGAAATATGGAAGATTCTCAATAAATACTGGCTAAGTAAATGTATAGGAAACCGTTAACGTTAGGTTAACCCAGATATACAAATTAACACAGACTCCTAAGCTTCAGACCAGAAAAAGCACAAAGTAGATAACAGGAAGATTTCTTTCTAATTGACAGGAACGATACAGTTGCAATCAGGTGCAATTTTTTAGACTACTGATGATTGCTGAACTCACGGATAGAAATATGAGACTGAATATTTGTTCATATATTGAACAAATATTTATTGAGTGCCTACTGCTTACCAGAGGCTGTAAATAGGAGGAAGAGTATGGATAGAGCCAAGGGTGACTTTTAAGTTCTTTACTGAATGGCCTTTAAAAACTCCCTTCTCCATGGTTTTCCCATTGTGTTCCCAAGGGGTTATATCCTGAGGAGCACCTTACTCTCAATACCTCTTTATATCAACATGTTTTAACATTCCTCTGAGCCTTACTGTGTATCGGTCTCTGCGCTAAGCACTTTACGTGGCTTATCATATCCAATCCTCCTAATCCATTCTGAAGATGAGCTGGAGACAGAGAGGTGTAGTCATTCTCCCCAAGGCCACATGACTGCAGAAATGATCTCCATACCCAGGCCATGAATCACACCACTGTACCCCTCCTTGTGGTTGGACCTCCCTCCCTTTCTCATAGGGGATATTCAGCCTCCACATCATATATTCAGCAAACCCTGGCTCAAGGTCAAGACTGAGGGCCCGTGTCTTGCTGCTGGCCCCTCGCTTGCCACTCTTTGCTCAGTCATTCTTTCTCCCACAGCTCCACCTTTGGATGCTCTGCACAGTGCTAAATCCCCCGCTCTATCTCCAAAAAGAGACACACGCGGTAATTCAGGATCCTGACATAATGAAGAACAGCACGGTTCTGGGAGCATGCCATGGTGAGGGTGACAGCTTGGGCACGTTGGGACCACACGTAGCCCATGAGATCACAGTGCCCTTCGAGGCCTTCGGGGAAGGGAAATAAACCCCCTTGGTCTGAGGAACTGAACCCCCGGGGATGGGATGGATGCTCCACTTGACTCAGCAGTCTCCCTTTTGACCCGCAGACCATTGGCTCTGACGGGCTTCAGATGAAACTTTCTCCAGCCTGCCTCATCAAAGGGAAGCCCGCTCCTGTGTGTACAGAGGCTTTGAGGCTTGAAGAGGAGAGAGAATATAAAGTGAGGAACTGAGGGCTCTCAGAGGACATCTCTCCCCAAAAAAGCAGAAGGACGCAAGAATAAAAGACCCATGATTTCTCTAACGGTACGTAAAAAATACAGGTTGCTAGTTTGTCATATCGTAAACGTTTTCCCCACTGACTCCGAAGCCGTCGTGAGCTGAACCAAATCTGAATTAAGAGAGGCTTCAAAGGAAGCTTAACAGTTGGTCACAAGGGGTAAATTTCCCTGTACTGCCAAACGGAAGGCTCCCCAGAGGGTGCTAAGTGGTAGGGTCCCTTCAGTAGCTAATACGGTAGAAAATCATAACTCTTCACAGGCCAGAGCTGGATGCCACTGCCACCTTCACCAACTTGCTCAAAGTCGCAGTAAAACCAGAATGCAGACACACAGCTGTCATCTCTGATGACGGATTTACTGACTTCGGATGGCCGCTTCTCATTTTAATACTTTCCTCCCCAGCCAGGATGCGAATGACACAGACACACGCCACTGAGATTCAGAAGACTCTTCCCACAATTGCTGTGCTTTAGAATAAAGAGTCACCTTCTCAGAGAGTGGGACACCTTGGAACAAGTGCACATTTGCAGACAAAGCAAGAGGAGAATGTTCAGGCTCCCCCTCCAGCCTGAGGGGATGGGGTTTGCTCAACCTCCAGCTGCCTGTCTGCTCCAGAAGCCTTTCTGGATGACGACCTACATCCCCCAAAGGGAAGAGGAAAGCCCACACCGTTCCCACCAACTGGGATTTTGACTCCTCATCAGGGAAATTTGTGAGTGTGTTTTGTTGTTGTTGTTGTTGTTGTTGTTGCGGTATGCGGGCCTCTCACTGTTGTGGCCTCTCCTGTTGCGGAGCACAGGCTCCGGACACGCAGGCTCAGCGGCCATGGCTCACGGGCCCAGCCGCTCCGCGGCATGTGGGATCTTCCCGGACCGGGGCACGAACCCGTGTCCCCTGCATCGGCAGGCGGACTCTCAACCACTGCGCCACCAGGGAAGCCCTGTGAGTGTGTTTTATAAACATTTCAATAGTGCTATAAGCCTGGCACTATTCTAAATGCCTTGCAACTTGTCA